>NC_053491.1:358478860-359078860 GCF_905171775.1 Rana temporaria | reverse complement strand
CAACCCTTGCCCGTGGTTGTGGGTGTCTGCAGGCGGGGGGCTTATCAGAATCTGGAAGACCCCTTTAACAAAGGGGACCCCCAGATCCTGCCCCCCCCATGTGAATTGGTAATGGGGTACATTGTACCCCTACCATTTAACGAAGGAAGTGTAAATAGTTGTAAAAAAAACACACACACACTGTGGAAAAAAGTCCTTTATAAAAAAAAAAAAATCCAGCGGTGCTAATCCACTCTCGGTCCCGGCTCCCTGCTCCAACGTTGTTGGTATCCAGCGACGGGTGATCTCCTCTCCGGTCCAGCGATGAGAAGATCGTCCGGGATCCAGAGCGCAGCATCGCCGGCCGCCTGTGTCCACCGGAGACAGCCCGGCGAATGACGCTGCTGAAGCTATGACATTTCTTATATAGGTGAGGCAGGGCCACCTGTCACGTGACCCCCTCCCCCTCTGACGCACCCTCTGCTACGTCACTGAGGAAGCCCAGGCCTCCCCCTTGCGTCAGAGGGGGCGGGGTCACGTGACAGGTGGCCCCGCCTCACCAATATAAGAAATGTCATAGCTTCAGCAGCGTTATTCGCCGGGCTGTCTCCGGTGTTGGATGTCCCCTTGATGGGGACAAGGGCTCATCCCCACAACCACCGGGCAAGGGTTGTGGGGATGAGGCCCTTGTCCCCATCAACATGGGGACATCCTCCCCATGTTGAGGGCATGTGGCCTGGTACGGCGCTCTCTGTCCCCCCCTCTTTTCTGCGGCCGGCCAGGTTACGTGCTCGGATAAGGGGTCTGGTGTGGATTTTTGGGGGAACTCCATGCCATTTTTTTTTATTTGGGGTGGAGTTCCCCTTAAAATCTGCGGCCGGCCAGGTTACGTGCTCGGATAAGGGGTCTGGTGTGGATTTTTGGGGGAACTCCATGCCATTTTTTTTTTATTTGGGGTGGAGTTCCCCTTAAAATCCACACCAGACCTGAAGGGTCTGGAATGGATATTTGGGGGGAACCCCACGTCATTTTTTTATAAATTGACGGTGGGGTTCCCCTTAATATCCATACCAGACCTGAAGGGCCTGGTTATTGAATTTGGGGGGACCCCACGCTTTTTTTTTTTTTTTATGAATGAATTATCTCTGTTTTGCCAGGAGCCGACAATTCATTACAGCCGCGAGTCAGTTTTAAATTACTTTTTTTCTTTCAGAAATTACACTGTGTGCAGAGACAGTTCTAACTACGGGAAACAAGCATTATTAAATTCACTGCTCCCGAAAAAACTGACATTTTTAAAACTTTTTTTTGCATTGACACATGTCCCCTGGGACAGGACCCAGGTCCCCAAACACATTTTAGGACAATAACGTGCATATTAGCCTTTAAAATTAGTACTTTAGATTTCAAACGTTCGAGTCCCATAGACTTTAACGGGGTTCTAAAGTTCACATGAACATTTGGTGTGTTCGCAGGTTTTGGTGCGAACCAAACAGGGGGGTGTTCGGCTCATCCCTACTGGACACTGCTGATTGGCCCTGTGCTAATCATATACACTCTCCCAAGAACAAAAAAAACTCTCTAGCAATACACACCAAACTGAGCATGTGCAGCCTGACACCAAAGGATCTGTCTTATCTGGACTTGTCCAGGGAAGGGAGGATCTGTGCATACAGGATCAAGCAGCCTTTTTACACAATGCAGAGGATTAACCATTTGGGTTCCACAGTGAGTATAACAAGCATACTTTACTGCATATACAGACTGATTTTACTGTTGTGGGTTTAGTAACACTTTAAATTTGTTTCCAACATACCATGCCTTTGTTTTATCCAGGAGCATTTCTTATCCCATACTTCCTGACACTAGTCTTTGCCGGCATCCCGCTATTCTTCCTGGAGACGGCTCTGGGACAATTCACATCTATTGGAGGCCTGGGGGTGTGGAAGCTGGCTCCCATGTTTAAAGGTACAGTGTTTGTATGAATAGTGCTCAATATGAGAAAAAACATCATGTGAATGTTAACTTTAAGGTTTTCTGGAAATTGCCATTTTTGCTCTTTTACATGGTTGTCATTCCACATTATTATGAATGACAAAATCTGTACATAAAAAGGTTTGTAGAAATAAAGGGCCAGATTCTCGTATCTCCGCGCAATTTTGGGCAGGCGTAACGTATCTGATTTACCTTACGCCTCCGCAACTTACACGGGCAAGTGCTGTATTCTCAAAGCACTTGCTCCGTAAGTTGCGTAAGTTGCGTAGCGTAAATCGGCCGGCGTAAGCCTGCCTAATTCAAATTTGGATCAGGGGGGCATGTTTTATGTAAATCTACTGTGACCCGACGTGATTGACGTTTTTCCCGAACAGCGCATTTGCGCCGTCCGTGGAATTTCCCAGTGTGCATTGCTCCAAAGTATGCCGCAAGGACGTCATTGGTTTCGACGTGAACGTAAATGACGTCCAGCCCCATTCACGGACGACTTACGCAAACGACGTAACTTTTTCAAATTTCAACGCGGGAACGACGGCCATACTTAACATTGATGCGCCGCACTTATGCCACCATATAGCAGGGGCAACTATACGCCGGGAAAAGCCTAACGTAAACGTTTTAACTTTACTGCGTCGGCCGTGCGTACGTTCGGGAATTTGCGTATCTAGCTAATTTGCATACTCGACGCGGAATTCGACGGAAGCGCCACCTAGCGGTCAAAAAATTCAGTTTAGATCCGACGGCGTAAGAGACTTACGTCTGTCGGATCTAATGGGTATATATGCGTAACTGATTCTAAGAATCAGTCGCATAGATAGGACGGGTCAGATTAGGACTTACATGGCGCTGCGCCGTCGTAAGTCCTTTGAGAATCTGGTCCAAAATGCCTATAAAGTTAAGCTGGCCATAGTGAATTGTTTTGGGGTGGATGAAGGAATACTCTCTGGTGCACAGCAAGACTCCTCCACTGTCAGAATGCACCGATCAGATGGAAATATTCTATCATTTTCGTTTGAGAGAAGGCAGTCATTAGATTGATTTCTCTCAGATCCATGCTGAACCAGCTTAATTTAGATCCATCTATGGTGAGCTGACAGTCCCGTCCAGATAAGGTTAACTGGTCACAGTAATTGTTTAAGACTGGGTTCACACCTATGCGAATTGGATGCAGCTATCCCTGCATCCAATTCGCATGACAGGAGATTGTGAACGACTCTCTATGGATCCGGTTCACATATCTCTGTTATGGCTGCGGTTCAGCTTGCACAGGAGTGCTGTGCATCTTTGGTTCTGTTTCAGAGCCGAATTTAGGCAAAAATTCAAGCGGAGAACAGGGATGCACCGGACCCCTGCTGCGAGCCGCATCCATCGGAGGTGTGAACCCAGCCTAAAAAACAACCATTAATGTTTAGGGAATGCCAAGGGCCTCCATCATCAGGACTTTGTGAGACTGGACTGGAAATTAAGGTTCAGGGCCAGGCAAATTACTTTTTTTTCAAATCCTGGGGTTGAAAATCAACAATAGGACTGCTCTGATTGCTTGTTTAGCAGCTACCCAAAAATTCCCCAAATCATTTTTTGCTCACACCTTCCTTTCCCACACACCTTGGAACATTGCACTGATGACCATGTCAGTCTAGCACTACACTACTCTACAAACCAGGGGCGGATCCAGAGTCTAGTCTCGGGAGGGGCACTGCCAGAAAATAACTGAATTTAATGTATAATACAGTGTACAGAGGTCAGTAGGATGTAGGGTAGTGTGCATGGAACAGCAGGACAGAGGACAGGGGTCATTCGGATGAAGAGCAGTGTACAGGATCAGAAGAGCAAAGGACTTTGTGTCACCAGGGGGGTAAAAACGGCACACACTGGGGGGTCAGAACGGCTGGGGGGGGGGGGAACCAGGAGGGCATACACTGGGGGGGGGGGAATCAGGAGAGCATACACTGAGGGGGATCAGGAGAGCTTACACTGGGGGGGGGGGGGATCAGGAGAGCTTACTCTGGGGGGGGGGTCAGGAGAGCCTACACTGGGGGGAATCAGGAGAGCTTACACTGGGGGGGGGGGATCAGGAGAGCTTACACTGGGGGGGGGTATCAGGAAAGCAGTTTCATTCTCATGCTGAGAATGGCTGCCAGGTGTCCCGACCGTGGCTATGGTTACCTGGGGAGCGCTCAGAGTCAGTAATATTTTCTCTGGGGTGCAATTTCCCCATTGCCCCCCTGGATTCTCCCCCTGCTACAAACAGCGCCACCAAACATTTAGGCCACACAGGGCCAAACAATACAGTACAATTGTTAACAATGATACCTAGACTACTAATTATTGCTAACAGAGACCTTCTAGCTCTACCCTAAACACCCACCTATAACCCACCCCCCAACCCCAACTTGTCTCCCTTCGCCCTGAGTCCATCAATAGATCAGAATCAATTACACCTATTAAAGAGTGCCAAATTATGCCCAAAATAACAGGTTTACTTCAAGTTGAGTTGAGTTGAGAGTATAGAGCGGTCTTCCCCCGAAGGGTCCCGACACACATAGCAGAGTTCCTGGGAAAAGAGGACCCAGGAACCAGAAGCAGCACAGAGCGGTAGAAAGGGTGGAAGAGAGAGGCTACGCAGGGAAGACTTGCGTGAAAAGCCAAGAAGACCGGAATAGTAGGGGCCTCCTGGAGCTCGACAGGGAGGCTATTCCAGAAAGAGTGTTTAGAAAGCTAGAAGGAGGATAGGTGAGGCCTTATAACTGCCATATTGTAGGGGCTAGCCTAATGTGGCTGTGCCCAGGGGGGCCCTTAAAAATGAAAACAATCCCATATAGTCCTTGGTACAGTATATATTGAAAATGTTTAATAACCTGATGGCCTATACTATAAAGCTACCACGCCAATCTCACCCGGCAGT
The DNA here is from genome assembly GCF_905171775.1 of Rana temporaria. Lineage (NCBI taxonomy): Eukaryota > Metazoa > Chordata > Amphibia > Anura > Ranidae > Rana > Rana temporaria. Next base: position 359,073,981 of record NC_053491.1, on the reverse strand, counting down.
GAAAGAAGAGACTTACTTAGCTTTTTGTACAACCCCTATAAAGATAAGTGGCTCTGTATAAGGACATCATAGAATTTACCAGGCCTTTTCAGAAAGAAAACTGTCAGAGCACCAGAACAGTAAAATGTTAAGTAAAGTTCTGTGAGCATTGGAAAAGACCACTGACTCCACTAAGCCAAGAAGACAGACTGAGACCAACATGGGAATGGGGATAGCAAGTACCTTAGCAATGCAAGGGAAGAGAGTCACCGCTCCAGGTGGGTCTTGTAAGCAATTTAGGAACTTCTCAGCAAACCAAACTGCTGGCAATGCACTAGGCAAATGTGAAATTTCAAGAGGGATGGACAGCCGCACTCCAAAGGAACTTCAAAAGTTGTCTTTATTGGTAAAAATGGACATGCATCACAGAATACAGCCAAAAAAGTAGATAGCCGACGCGTTTCACACTAGTTCAGTGCTTAGTCATGGCTAAGCACTGAACTAGTGTAAAACACGTCGGCTGTCCCCTTTTTTGGCTGTATTCTGTGATGCATGTCCATTTTTACCAATAAAGACAACTTTTGAAGTTCCTTTGGAGTGCAGCTGTCCATCCCTCTTGAAATTTCACATTTACCTCAGCAATGCAAATTGTAACTTACAACCAAAAAATCTCTGATCACCTGGCATTTACAAAAAATATGGTAAAAATTTGCGTGGGAATTCACTACTCTGTTTTTTAATAAGACATTGCAAGCAGCCGGCATCCTTGCTGAATGGCTGTTGCAACAAAATCAGCTACGCGATAGGCCACCTTCTCACACTCAAGGAAACACCTTCTTCATGGACATCTAAATCCAATAAATGGTTATAAGGCACTGGTCAGCCTCCATGCCCTTGGAATTGTAATTTTTCAGCATTACATTTTACACAATGTTAATCAACCATGAAACATGTTTGGCTAAGAACAAGCTCTGAAGTCATTAGTCTTATCTTTGCTAAATTAATCACTGACCTGGAACAAGTAGGCAAGTCAAGTGATTGTAGTGAAACCAAGATGGAGATGTCAGGTTCGCGCCACAGCTTGTGCTTTGAAACCCCCTTTCCCAGCCACCCTAAGGCTAGCAATGGGCACAATACAACAGTCCTCGCAAATGTAGAGCTGCAGGTCCAGTGAAATTTACATTTTTGGGGCATTTTCTGTTACATAAATTATCCTGCTTTATGTCTGCTATATGTTTTCTCCACCTTTCCATGAGAATAGTGCTAATGATGATTAGGATTATTTGAGAGCTCACTGCTGGTCCCTAGAAGTTACACAATGTGTATAATATCATTGCTACAATATGTTCCTCATTATTTTTTTACCAGATACTCACTATACTGTGTCCTCATTCCAGGGGTCGGCATGGCCGCTGTGGTGCTGTCATTTTGGCTTAATATTTACTATATTGTGATTATTGCCTGGGCACTGTACTATCTCTTCAATTCCTTCTCCTCGGTAAGTAGAAAATGCCATTATTATTATTTTTTTATTCGGAATGATTGGATATACATAAAATATTGTCACCCTATTCGACCTTATCCATTTGTAGCACTACCCCCGAAGGAGCTGCTGGTTTGTTTTGGGCGGAATGTTACCTCTATTCCTTCGCCGTCTAGGGTATCAGATGAGAGTTGAGAAAAACCTCAATGTCCACACTTTAGGCTTCTTCTTTGCTTTATTTACCCACCGTGGTAAAAGAATAAAAGTAGTAGATGAAGAGGTGGAAGGGTAATAAGTAATAGGTTCAGGTGTATAACTTTTGTTCGGAAACACTCCTGCTTCCAGCAACGTAGCTTTCGTCGCCACTCTAGCCAGAGTGGGTATTGTGCACCTGGATAGACCTCTCTCACTAACCTAGCAGCCAGGATGTCACACGGAAACTTTAGTAAAGTCTCTGCCACAGACCTTCCCAAAGATGGAGATATATTCGGTCCAGAATCCTCTCAGCACAGGATTAAGCACCCGGATCTCTCTTGAGTAAATTCTTGTGAACTCAGAACTGACAGTTGACCATCACTCAGCCTCTCAGTAATAGTGCGTCCTTCAATGAGGTTCTAGGCCTCTCCTGGGATACCAGCTTTTTGCTCGGTGCTCTCCAAGGTTCTTCATCGAGTGGCTTCCTCCCTCAGGACCGACAGCACAGGACCACTCTGCAAGGGTAGACCCAGTCTGACTACCTGGCCTACTTAGTAGATCCTGGCCTGGGACGACAGGCCAGGATCGGCGACGACGACCCTGAACTAATGACTTCTGTCCCTTAAGTACTCCTCCCCAGCATGCACAGTGGTACGATCAACTCCCCTTGATTGGCTGCTGGAGGGGAACACCCAAAACACCTTGACCTGACTGCTGCCACCCTTGGCCTGGAGTGATAACGACACCCCAGACAACAATAGTGGTCACTCACAGTACATAACAGCCATTGCTGGAACAGAGGCCCCAAATTTAGAGAAAAATCATACAGTCTGAGTCAACTAACTCTCAGACTACCCTCTAAATTTAAAGCAGCGCCAGCTAGAAAGTAGCAGGCCTCTACACATTCAATGATCAGTTCTATTGGGTGAAGCCTGAGCTAAGCCGGAGTGCTTTCAAATTCAAATTCAAATTTCAATACAAAAGTGCTAAAGCCAACATGACACACATATGGGTTAATGAGAGGTTTCTGTGCTGAGATCATGCTTACTGCGTACTCCTAGCACAGTGATGGAGCTGTCAAACATGGCTCCTGCTTTATAGTAATAATTAGGCGCATGGTGGGACTGACTCCCAATCATGCGACCAAGGTGACAGCAAATGATAGTGGTCAAGTGATCAGACAAACTTTCTGGCCCCCCAGGCAAAATAGCTCAATAAAAGGGGCATCAGGGCTGGGTAGGAAGAGGTTAAAGGTACTTTTTGCTTCATTGTGCACATGGCTCCTTTACAAGATGAAGGCTACATATATGAAGTGTTTTCAGCAGCTGTTTTTGGTCTCCTAAATTTTTCATATTATTTGAGGCATTTCTATGATAAGATGCTTGTTTATGAAAAGTTACTGAAAGATTTGAGAAAGGGGGGCATGCCCCTGAAACGTGCCTTCATTATGACAACCCGGTTTTCTTTGTGTAGTGTCAGTGTAGTGTCCACCAACTGTCAGTGAGCTGTTGGTGGATCGCTCCCTGGAGTCCCAGAGGTATTTGCAGATATTGGAAGCTGGCGTACTCTACCTCCCCAGGCTATTGGAATGTGTATAGAGAAAGGAGTCTGTAGTGTGTACATTTGGTTTCAACTCTGGCCAAGCTACTAGCAACCCATTACTGACAGGCTGTGAGAGGCACACACCCAGCTGTGGTTATGTGAGTGTATAATTGTTTTTATGTTTTTTTTTTTGTTTATTATTAATAAAATGTTGTATTGCTCTATTTATGTGCTTTCCTTGTGTTCCCTGTTGTTTTCAAGGTTATCCTGCACCCTTGTGCAGAAAGTAGGCACAACTGCAGAAAAACTAACATTCATAAGGGTCATTCTTTTATGGACTATATGGGATTTCCTTAAGGGCGTATACAAGAGTGGAATGTAAAAAGTTTTTTATACAAGATTTTAGTATATTTTGAAGTGTATCTAAAGTCATTTTTGGGGGGATAGAATGGGGAAGAGTTAGATCCTCTGTCATGATTTATTGCTGTCCAAAAAGTTCCACTTTTTTCTAATCCTTCCCACCTTCTAACATTTTTAGAAGTTTATTTTTTTTAGGGAGCAAGTACCTATTTCTGGCAGGTACCCACTCCCACTCCCACTTAGATCGTCTAGGCCAGGGGTCCCCAACCACCGGGCGGCGGCCCACTTCCGGACTGTGACCTCTCTGCAGCCGGGCCGTGGGTGCGGCGGGGGGCGGCATGAGAGAGCAAAGCGGGCTGATGAGAGAGCCAGGTGGATCAGCGAAGCGGGCTGGCGAGCAGAGATGATATTGTCTCCACAATGGCGTCATGTGGCAGTTTGGGAACTAAACCCACCTGGTGACACAAGTTACCGAGGGAAGTTTCAAAGGAAACCGTAGTCACCGGATATTCTCGAGTGTCCCCATGTACACAAACTACAGCCATTTTCCTAGGATGCAAGGTTTTTCCCACCACTAGATCACTTTTCACTAAGGTGACCAGGCTACCTGAATCCAACAATACCACAACATCTTTACCATCTATTACAGTAGGTACATATATAAAAAGCATTCAAAACAAAGAAAATTTAACACAAAAAATTGTATTAATCAACAGAGGATCGGATTAAACCAATAATGATCCAGGAGAGGCATCAAAGAAGTATGATGACTAGCATATGTAGTAGTAGATCACAATCAAGCTCGACATGTTTCGCGGGTAACCGCTTCTTCGGGAGCTAATGATATTTCTAGAGAGAAGACAGACTGTTATTGGTTTATACATGTATATTGGTATATAACTATACATCATATATACTAAACAGAGCATATCATATGTGCAATGAAGCACCGTATCACAGGGCATGCGAATATGACCATGACCACCATAGTGCCACCAAGGGAAGGAACGGCGTGCTGTGGGGCCCATAGGAAGGAAATGTAGGGACACACCAGAAAAAGAGTGGTACGCCGAGATAAGTAAGTACATGCGAAGATGTGGGTTAATTGAATATTATATTCAAGTATTTTGATCAACCCAAATAATAGTACAAGACCGTTGCAGGAAGTAGGAGTGTGCACAAAAGAAGAAGCGGTTACCCGCGGAACATGTCGAGCTTGATTGTGATCTACTACTACATATGCTAGTCATCATACTTCTTTGATGCCTCTCCTGGGTCATTATTGGTTTAATCCGATCCTCTGTTGATTATTACAATTTTTCGTGTTAATTTTTCTTTGTTTTTAATGCTTTTTATATATGTACCTACTGTAATGTTGGTTTAATAACCCTTGTGGGAAATTGCATCAATAAACGTATTTTTATATCATAATTGGTGCCTATAAAGTCCATTCTTGTTCCTCTCCAACATTAATTTTCCAATATATGCAGGACGTGGCACTGCACTATTATAAGACACCCACAGTTCCATCCTGCGGTTGGTGTACATTTACTTCTCTTTTTTTTTAAATCTTTACCATCTAAGCACATTCTATATAAAGGTTTCTCATTTCCCTTTACTGCAGTGCATGTGGTTGCAAAAAGGGACTGTCGTCTCTCTGTCAGAAAGTCACACTGCATGGGTTCATCACCCGCTGGGCAAACCGCTGCTACATGTCCCTCTTCCCGGCAACGGTAACAAATCAACCTTCTGGTCCTCTCCTGTGGGATGGGTCTTCCAGGCCGCTCTCGCCAAACATTAGCAGTAGTCCCGATAATTCCTCTAGTTGCTCCTTGGTCCCTCTCTCCACTCCCATCCCTTGATGCAGTCTTACCTATAGGTGGGGAGGGTCTGGTCTTGGAGTGGAAAGTCTGTGCGTCTCTGGTGGAAGAGGACAAATTCTCTGTTGTTAGGTACCTTTCGACCAGGTCTACAAGTTTTTCTGCGGTTTCCGGACCACCATGGTTCACCCATTTCTGCAGGGTGTTAGGAAGAGACCTAAGAATTTTTTCCACGACTACTCCAAAATTTTTGGTCCAGACAGAGTTTCTGGCTGCAGCCATTTCTTAGCCAAATGGATGAGGTCATACATCTGCGACCGAGGTGGCTTCTTCAGCTGATAACTCCAATTGTGGACCCGCTGAGCACGGACATCCAGGGTTACACCATATTTCCTCTTTTAACCGATCATAGTTTTTTGCGTCTGCAAGCTCCAAATCAAAATATGCCTTTTGGGCTTCTCCAGATAAAAGGGGGGCCACTAGTCCAGCCCACTGTTCTTTAGGCCAACTCTCTCTTTCCGCTGCTCTCCGTGGTCAGAAACCTCTCCGGGTCTTCATCTGCAGTCATCTTTGGCAATAAGTGTCTTACCCAAAAAGTCGGTATGTTAATGGCCTGACTCCCAGCCTCGGTCTGCTGTCTCTGAAGCTGTGTCACGATGGCCTCCATTTGCTGCTGGTGTCTCTGTTCCAAGCCTACAATGCTCTCTTGGTGAGCCTGTTGTTGAGCTGCAATGCTCTCTTGGTGAGCCTGTTGTTGAGCTGCAAGGCTCTCTTGGTGAGCCTGTTGTTGAGCTGCAATGCTCTCTTTGTGAACCTGTTGTTGAGCTATGTGAGCCTGTTGTTGAGCTGCAATGCTCCGATGCAAACCTGCATTCGTGTGCTGTTGATTTGCATTTGCTATAGCCAGCTGTTTCAGTATCTCCTCCATTTTGGGTTTATTTTAACTGCCCGTGGCGCTCCACCATGTGTAAGGGATTAGCTCGGTAGCGGGGGTGTGTGACCCCCTGGATGGGTTCACTACACACGGAACGATACAGAGAAACAGCCGAAGACAGTTGAAAATAAAGAATTTGGTTTATTCTTCCATCTTGCTGGAAACAATTGCAAGCATCCAAACAGCATAAACAAAATCAAACATAAAATAAACCCTGGCCACTTGGGGCGTCTACCTTCACCACACAGGAACCTATCTATGGAGTCTGGCACAGCCTAGTGCTGGGCAGACACTGCTGGTCATACAGCAGAAAACAAATAGTCTTTTTGATTTTTATCACACAGAAAAATCAACAGCACCTCACCTCTTCAGAAGTATTTCTGTTCACTGCTCTCCTTCACTCAAAAAGCCTCAGGATGCAGCAATCAGTAATAATCCTCTGGATTACTTATAGAGGCCTTAATTGCCTCATTTTGAACAGCTGAAGTTTTCCAACGCCCTTAAACCTTTCTGGCTACTTCTGCAGCCGACACCCGATAATAATTGGTGTATTGTCTAAACAAGGCAGAAATGTATCTCCCGTCTGTGACAACACCCACAGATTTACCTGACTTCCTGTAACAGTAGGTACAGTACCTGAACACATCATGGAAGAGGTGGAGGAAAATCATAAGCGATGGTATGATGTAAATGTACGGGAATGCTTGAATGTCCCAAAGCCATGCAAGGGCCTACAGTTTCCAGAGTTTCTGGAATGTTCCTGGATATCAGGGATGAATAAAGGTTGGGGTGCTCCTTCTTCAAGGATAAGGTGGTGGTCAAAAAAGCCGGATGCAGAGACCAGGTCTTGTCAGTCAACATCCGGAAAGGAAGATGGTCCTGATTCCGGATCCACGTTTTTACAGATAAGCTGGATAATGTTCCTTCTTTGCTATTGTTGTTGCTGCTGTTACCAAAAAATTTAACTGTTGCCTAAAATAGGGGGCAACCTGCTACACAAGCAATATTACTGTGACAGCAACCCATTCATACTATATTAGGGGTCCAATTGATTGAAAAATGCATTTATAAATTGAAAATGGGGATATGTCTGTATGGCTTTGGGCATAATATGTATGTGTTTAGTATGTTTATGTGAATTTAAAAAGGTGTTTTAATGTATAAAAATATAGCATTATACTCACTTGCGATTAAGTTCGCATTTGTTTGCGCTATACAAGTTACGCACTTGAATACAGCACATCAAGTTAATAGCAGTTTTTTGTCAACATGTGTCGCATTACAGATGAAAAGTCCCACAGTATTTTGTCTATTCCTCAGAGCCCCAGAATGGTTCCTGTGGGACTTTACTTTTGTAATGCGACAATGTGGACAAAAAACTGCTATTAATTTGATATGCTGTATTCAAGAGCACGTTTGTAAGTATAATTCTCTGTTTTTATATATTGATGCATTTATGCATTTATGCATTTTATTGAGGATAATGCACTAGGCCAATGCTCCTTCTGTTTATTTCTTAATTTCAGTGCACCTAGACATCCCTAGTCTTATGAGGGCTGCAAGGCAGTATCTATCTAGATTTGCCAGGACAAGAGCCTAGATAAACACCACTGTTGGGCCCACCTTTGAGCACAGGAGATATGTGTTGTGTATGTTGTGGTGAATGGAAGTTGTGAAGGATACAATATTTTATACAAAGCTGGAATATGTACTGTAGTGAGATGGTTTTGTGGGACACAGACGATATTGTGTAGCTTGACTGGTACCCCTCTGCCCTTTGTAGACCCTGCCCTGGCAGAGCTGTGACAACAGTTGGAATACCGAGCAATGTTTCTCCAACTACTCGCTGAATGACACCACCAACCTGACCAGCACCGTCACTGAGTTCTGGGAGTAAGTAGCACTATTTCCAATCCATTCCACCAGGTGAGGAAATACTGAGAACAGCACACAGGATGTGGTCCTGACCATTGTAGCTTCTATTGAAAAGAATAACAAAGCAGCAATAGAAACACTTGAGGAGATTTCCCCTCACGTCCTGACTTAAAGCGGAACTACACTGAGTACCACAAACCAAAAAAACGATTTAACCACTTCCTTACTGGGCACGTATACCCCTTCCTGACCAGGTGAAATTTCAGCTTCTGGCACTGCGTCGCTTTAACTGACAATTGCGCGGTCGTGCAACATGGCTCCCAAACAAAATTGGCGTCCTTTTTTCCCCACAAATAGAGCTTTCTTTTGGTGGTCATTGATCATCTCTGCGGTTTTTATTTTTTGCGCTATAAACAAAAAAATATGTTACTATATGTTACTATAATAAATAGCCCATTTAAAAAAATTCTCAGTTTAGGCCGATACGTATTCTTCTACATATTTTTGGTAAAAAAAAAAAATCGCAATAAGCGACTGGTTTGCGCAAAAGTTATAGCGCTTACAAAATAGGGGACAGAATTATTATTAATTTTTATTATTTATTTTTTTACTAATAATGGCGGCGATCTGCGGTGGCGATTTTTATTGGGACTGCGACGTTATGACGGACACATCGGACACTTTTGACACATTTTTGGCGCCATTAACATTTATACTGCGATCAGTGCTATAAAAATGCACCGATTACTGTATAAATGTGACTGGCAGTAAAGGGGTTAACACTAGGGGGGCATGGAAGGGGTTAAATGTATTCCCTGGGTGTGTTCTAACTGTGGGGGGAGGGGGGTGACTGGGGGAGGTGACCGATGCTGTGTCCCTATGTACAAGGGACACAGATCGGTCTCCTCTCTCCCCTGACAGGACATGGATCTCTGTGTTTACACACAGAGCTCCAAGTCCTTGTCCCTTTAACCGCCGATTGCAAGTGCCCGGCGGACATCGCGGCCGCCAGGCACGCGCATCGGTATCTCGGGAATGCGGCGGGCACGCGCGCCCTCTAGTGGCCTGGAAGAGAGGAGGACGCATATATGCGTCCTGTCAGAGATTTAGAACCACCCCGCGCCCGCACATATTCGTACGGTCGTCGGGAAGTGGTTAAAACATTTTTAATATTAAAAACAAATTAACCCATCTATCCATCCATGTCTCCATGTTTTATTTTGATAAATTACATTATTAAAAACACCCCCTAGTATTTCTGGCTGTGGCCATCTTGAGTAAGGGCAGATGTTGACTGAGAGAGTGAATTTCTGCTTTAAGCTGGCCATACACTGTAAGATATCTTTTGTTTAGCCCCCACAGGCTGAACAACAGAAATCTATTGATTCCCCCATTCACGCTAAACAGCATCCATGGAGGAATCCTGCAGCTATCAGACTACCCAACAGTGCCTGCATATGCCAAGTACTTTCCATATTTAGATCAAAGTATGTTGGGCAGGAGGGTGCCAACAGGCCCTCCACAGCTAGAATTTTGCTTTGTCTGGTTAATCAGGAACCGGCCAAAATTTGCTCTGTGTATGGTCAACTTTAGTAACAACGTTGATGTTCTCAATGTAAGGGAATTTCTCCAAAGTGGGGAAGAGCCGGATGGATATCTCCTCAAGACTTTATGCACACTTGAGCCGAAAATGGTCAGTCTGTCAGGAACCGGCTGACTTTCGGCCCGTGTGTACAACTCCCAGTCTGACAGAAGCAGGTCTCACCACCGGCTTCTGTCAAATGGGCATGCTGGAAAACCAGCATCTGATCTACATCCGATCGGCATCCAGCGCTGGCAGGATTGAGGTGTGTGCTGCATACAGAGTGTAATGTTTAGGAGTGTGCTTTGCACAGTGTGCAGGGTTCAGCTCTTTTTCACAGGCTGTCCACATCTCAATTCCACCCTCCCTCAGCTGTGACCCCTGCACCTGTCTCCCCCATCCCCCACCTCTGCTCATATCTTCCTCCACAGCCCTTCTCTCTCCCCTCACCCCAAAAGCTTTCTCAAAGCTCACCTAGAGCAGTGTAGACGGCCCTGCCTCTCTCTCTCTCTCACTTGCAGGGAGGTCACTGGTTGGCACCTGTGCACCTGGGCACAGATGGAGATCACAGTGCACAGATCACCATGTGATGCCTCATCCCACACTGCACCTGCATCTCTATGCCATGAGTGGATCAAAAGGCTTGTGAGAGTGGTGAGCGGAGAGCGGAGAATGAGAGCTGGTGGCGGTGGAACGGAGTTCTGCCATGTTCCTGGCTGAAAACAATCCCTGGGTGCAAGGGCCACATGAATTGACCTGGCAGGCAAGATCCTGTTTTAATATTATCATGGGCCCCTGGGCAAAGTAATGCTCTGGGGACCCTACAATGATGACAGTGCAGGTAAACAGACATTAAGTAGGTAGGAAGCAGACTGCCTCCCCTTTGCATCTATCACTCACAGTGCCATCATGGGGCCCCCAATTTTAGGGCAGTGTGGGCTCAAGGACCAGCTGCTTTGGGGAAAGTGCAGGGGCCGCCCATGCAGCGGGGGGCCCTGGGCAATGCCCAGGTGTGCCCTCACATTAAGACAGCCCTGTTTGACACATGTGCCCTAGGGGCAACAGTCCCTGAAGATGAAAGAACGCTCTGGCAGGGTTTCCGAAGCATTTATCACCTCCCCAGCCACCTTCTGGATGCCTCCTTCCAGGAATTGGCTAAGGCATGATACATATTCACACTGATCATTTGAATCTCCCTGCCATATAGTCTCAAAACTTCCTTCAGAGGCAGGTGGGAGGAATCAAACTCTCAGCTCAGGAAACCCTGAACAGACCAAAACAATTAATCACTGATCCACTCACTACAGTGAAGCCAAAAACGAAATTTACTAGAAAACTAGAGGAGGGCTGATAGCTTGAGTAAGGGTTGGAACTTTTATCATGGTTAATAGCTTTATCCTGCTAGGAAAATTCACCCTCACTATTTGCCTTGTCACCATTGAAATCTGTGATGAGAAAATCTAAAATTTTAAGTTTTCACCAGAACAGAAATAGAGGGAAAGTCACCAAACAGGGACACCTTTTCTTGTGAAACCTGTCTAAGAGAAGATTTCCCTAACTTGGATAGTTCTATTCTAACTTCCTGTTGTTGCGTGAGAAAGGAAGTAAGGGCAAATCTCCCAAATATGACACAAGCAGCAAAAAAATCAAAATTTGACAGGGATTTTGAGCATCCCCTGCTGTCTTCAAAACTGGAATTAGCTTTATATATATATATTGATATAACAAAGAGTTATACAAGCTATAGCTATTGGCATTGTCCTATTCTTAACCACAGAGATACATCTATTTCTATTTGTTTTGTACCTGCTATACAGGAGGAACATGCATCAGATCACAGGTGGTCTGGGTGAGCCGGGTTCCATCCGTTGGCCACTGGCGTGCACACTGGCACTCTCCTGGGTCATGGTATACTTCTCCATCTGGAAGGGAGTAGAATGGACTGGCAAGGTACAGTACAGGGGTGACATTGTCTGAAAACTGTAAGATTTATATATTTTCTGAATAGAAATACCAAAGAGGTCTCTGTTAATCTGGCACTTAAAGTTGCATACTTCAAGGGGTTATGAAGGATGAAGCTTTATTTATATGCTGAAAGTTTGCATTTGGGGCCGCTCACCTGTCCTCAACCACATGTAATTGTGATTACATGTGGACAGCCACGAACAGCTGCAGCCGTCATCAGCCTAACATTCATTTGTACAGGCTGAGCACCCACAGATAAACATGAACACCTTGCTACAGAAATACGTTAATGTTGGCGGTGAATGACCTTGCAACAAAATACAGGAAAAACTGCATTTTCCTTGTTTTTTCGTTTTGGAAAAAATGCAATCTGATTCATGTAAGTGTAAAGTTGGCTATACACTAGTAGAGTTTCATTCAAACGTTTTCGTTTTTGTTTTCTTTTTCTGATCGTTGGGTTAATTGGGCAAGATGATAGATGACATTTTTTTCTCGAATAAAATAATTTCTAACAGTGAATGTGGTTTTCGTTCAGAAAATGACATTCATTCCAAAATCAAATGATAAAAGCAAACAAAATCCTGCAGTACTTTTAAATTAAACTTAAACTACGGAATAAAGAGTCATATCATCACAGAGTGGAGCTGTGGATATGAAATCAAAAGACAATGCCACGTCCCGATAAATCCTGACTTTATAGGCGAATTATAGTTAAAATTGTAAATTTATTGAAAAAGAGAAATAAAAATTGATTAAAAACACATAAATTACATTTTTGGGCGTTTCTTGAAGGGCCTGAGAACACAAAAATTCATAATACGACACCTACAACCTAAAAGGTACAGTAAATTGAAGACGAAGACTACAAGGTCACTTCCTACTGGTATGTATATAGAACCATATGGTTTATAAAAGGCCATGTATCATGTGAAGCTCAGCTCGACATGTTGCGCGTTGTTGAAAAGAACGCTTCTTCAGGAGCTTTTGGCGAGTTATTTCAAGCGTAGAGGGTAAGAGAACAGGCGGAGGATATATTAGTGATCAGAGGTACGAGCGAATTCACAGGAAATAATCCTTTAGTTGCTTCATAAAGACCAATCAAAAGTCACAAACATTGCATGAATCCATGTATTGTTGCTGCCACCCACTATTCAGATGGCCGGCCCCCTGGTGAGGCCCGGCCATCTGAATAACGACAGCTGGTTGGCTTTGGAAGTGCCTATCAGAGCTAGCGGCAATTGTTGGCACAGTGGCGACAATTGATGGCACAGTGGCTGCTTTTGATGGCATGGTACAGTGGTGACAATTAATGGGCACAGTGGCGACAATTGATAACACAATGGCTGCGTTTGATGGCATGGCACAGTGGTGACAATTGATGGGCACAGTGGCGATAAATGATGGCACAGTGGCTGCATTTGATGACATGGCACAGTGGCGACAATTGATGGCACAGTGGCGACAATTGATGGCATGGCACAGTGGCTGCATTTGATGGCACAGTGGCTTTTTTTGATGGGCACAGTGGCTGCCTTTGATGGGCATAGTGGCTGCCTTTGATGGGCACAGTGGCTGCGTTTGATGGGCACAGTAGCTGCGTTTGATGGGCACAGTAAAGCTGCAATTGTTTTGTTTTTTTTGTTTGTTTGCACACCCCCAAACATTTTGAGCACCAGCCGCCACTGCGCAATGTTATACCAAGTAGGGATGAGCCGAACACCCCCCTGTTCAGTTCGCACCAGAACCTTCGAACGGACCGACTGTTCGAGCGAACATTTAGAGCCAGATTGACATCAATGGGACTCGAACGTTCGAATTCAAAAGGGCTAATTTTAAAGCCTAAGATGCAAGTTATTGTCGTAAAACGTCTTTGAGAACCCGGGTCTTGCCCCAGGGAACATGTATCAATGGAAAAAAAGTTTTAAAAACGGTCGTTTTTTCTGGAGCATTGATTTTAATGATGCTTAAAGTGAAAAAAATATAAAAATTCCTTTAAATATCGTACCTGCTGAGTGTCTATAGTATGCCTGTGAAGTGGCACGTGTTTAGAACTGTCCCTGCACAACATAAGATTACTATAAGAAAAAGGTAATTTAAAACTGCTTGCGGCTTTAATGTAATGTCTGGTCCCTGCAATATGGATGAAAATCATTGAGAAAAATAGCACAGACAAGGGCAGTACACACACCACGTAGCTTTAGGTGCACACTGCAGAGGACACAGGCAGTACACACCACGTAGCTTTAGGTGCACACTGCTGAGGACACAGGCAGTACACACCACATAGCTTTAAGTGCACACTGCAGAGGACACAGGCAGTACATCACGTGAGAATACTGCAGCTAGCACAATCACCTGCCTGCCAGTAAATTAGGAAGTGCAGATCTAGCTAAACTATACAGTGTATAAATATATATACAACACCTTGGATGCATATATATCCTCTACACACTGTGACCCAGATTCTCGTAGAATGGCGTAAAACTCGGCGGGCATAACGTATCTGATTTATGTTACGCCGCCGCAAGTTTTACAGGCAAGTGCTTTATTCACAAAGAACTTGCCTGTAAAGTTGCGGCGGCGTAGCGTAAATCACCCGGCGCAAGCCCGCCTAATTCAAATTAGCCAGGTAGGGGGCGTGGAGCATTTAAATTAAGCGCGTTCCCGCGCCGAACGTACTGCGCATGCGCCGTCCGGAAAATATCCCAGGGTGCATTGCTCCAAATGACGTCGCAAGGACGTCATTGGTTTCGACGTGAACGTAAATGGCATCCAGCCCCATTCACGGACGACTTACGCAAAGGACGTACATTTTTCAATTTCGACGCGGGAACGACGGCCATACTTAACATTGGTTGCCCCTCATACAGCAGGGGCAACTTTACGCCGTGCAAACCTAACGTAAACGTCGTAACTTCACTGCTTTGACCGCGCGTACGTTCGGGAATTTGCGTATGTAGCTAATTTGCAGACTCAACGGGGAAAACGACGGAGGCGACACCAAGCGGCAAAAAAAAAATGCATTTTAGATCCAACAGCGTAAGAGCCTTACGCCTGTTGGATCTAATGGATATCTATGCGTAATTGATTCTAAGAATCAATCGCATAGATACGACGGGCCAGATTAGGACTTACGACGGTGTACATGGCGTTGCGCCGTCGTAAGCCCTTTGAGAATCTGGGCCTGTAACTTTAACTGACTAGCCTGCCTGCCTGCTCTATCTACAGTACCTACTAAAAATCACACTCTCTCTCTCTTTTAACCACCGCAACACACTACACAAGGCCGACCTGCAGGCGGCCCTTTATAGTGTGGGGCATGTACTAAACCCCCTGAGCCATAATTGGCCAAAGCCACCCTGGCTTTGGCCAATTATGGCTCTCCGTTTTTTGCAAGCTGTGATTGGCCAAGCATGCGGATCATAGTGCATGCTTGGCCAATCATCAGCCAGCAATGCACTGCGATGCCGAGGTGAATTATGGGCCGTGAAACGCATCTCGAATTTGGCACAAACAGCCCAAAAGGTTCGTAATTCGACGATGTTCGACTCGAATACGAAGTTCATCCCTACTGCCGAGACTGTCATTACAGGTGGAGAAGTTCTGGGTATAACATCACGAATGATGCCTCTCCTGGAGAAGCTTTTCTTGGACTTGTAATTGTTTTAATTAGTGGGAATGCCCCCAATTATTCCATTAACTCTATCAGCAGTGTCCATTATTAAGTTGTTCTCTTGGCTGCATCGCATCTCAGTGTACTAAATTTTTGGTTACTACCTTAATTAAGGACTCTATCAGAGTTTGTGACTTTTAAATGGTCTTTATGAAGCAACTAAAGGATTATTTCCTGTGAATTTGCTCGTACCTCTGATCACTAATATATCCTCCGCCTGTTCTCTTACCCTCTACGCTTGAAATAACTCGCCAAAAGCTCCTGAAGAAGCATTCTTTTCAATAACGCGCAGCATGTCGAGCTGAGCTTCACATGATACATGGCCTTTTATAAACCATATGGTTCTATATACATACCAGTAGGAAGTGATCTTGTAGTCCTCCTCTTCAATTTACAGTACCTTTTAGGTTGTAGGTGTCGTATTATGAATTTGTGTGCTCTCAGGCCCTTCTAGGAACGCCCAAAATTGTCATTTATGTGTTTTTAAACAATTTTTATGTCACATGACCCATATCTTTCCCAGCTTGTCTGCAGGGAAACATAAGCAGGAGGAGCTTCTAGTCCTCTGCTGCTGGTCACATATTCAATATATAAAAAAAATAAAAACAGCCTTTGGAATACAGAGTAAAAATAAATAAAACATTTCCATAAACTGTTTAAAATTGGCATACAAATTTATATGTGAAATAAAATCTTTATTATTTTGTGGAAATAACATGGTGTGTGGGCAGATTTCTGCCAGTCACAGGCTGTGTCATGCCCCTCCAGCCTGTGTCTTAGAATAAGAGGAAGGTGAAGCCATCATTAATCGACATTCAATATCCCACCCCCATTGTGTTTAGCTGCTTAGTGGGCATAGAGGAGGGAGGGAGTGTGTATACGCCCACACGTGTGACTCTGTAGTCACATGGGCTACTCATATGTCATAGGGAAGAATTCCCCGAATAGAAACTCACTGAAAACTGAGCATGTGCAGTGTTGCCACCACAAGTGCAATGAAGGTGGACAGCAGGGTCAACCACGTTTTTTTGCAGAATACAGAAAACGAATCTCATAGTGACTTGGTGAGTATGATCAGCATGTAATACACCATTTATTGATATATTTTCATGAAGTGGATCTATTGACACTTTAAGGTTGGAAACTACCATTATTATTTATTTTTTAAGTCTCTTGTTTTGTGCTTTGCTCTGCAGGTGGTCTACTTCTCTGCTACCTACCCTTACTTCATGCTGGTAATACTGTTTTTCCGAGGGATCACCCTTCCTGGGGCCATGGATGGCATTCGATTCTACATCACCCCCGACTTCACCAAACTTTCTAAATCAGAGGTGGACTGCTCTGTGTCTTATAGGCGTAGTAGTTATGCCCATAAACCCACCAATACGTTTTTTTTTTCCTCGCAGTATTTATTTTCTTGGAATGCATAGCTGAAGTCCTCTATTTTCTCTATTTTCTATGAGAAAAAGCTTAATTTATTTTTTCTTCCAATACCCCCCCTCCCCCCCTGCTGAGAGGCTAAGCTGGGTGCCGGTTCATATGGTCACGATCTTTCCCGAGCCTGTACTGGCTCTGTGACATCAGCCGACTGTCTGCTTTAATTGGGTCACAGAAGTTTTTTTTTAAATAACAAACATATCATACTTACCTCCACTGTGCAGTTCGTTTGCACAGTGTGGCCCCAACCGTCCTCTTCTGGGGTCCCACTGCATTAAGGGATGCATTAAAGGATGCATTAAGGTGAAAAAACACGAAGGTTTACAACCACTTGAATTTTTTGGGGGGAAAACAAACCACCCACCACCGCCACCCCCCACACCATTTCGTCAGTTGATTGGTCGAGCTTCGGCTCCTTCCTGCGTCTTCTCCTTCTCGGTAGCTTCACTATGGCTTCCCCTGCATCTCCTCCTCCTCTGCAAATTTTCTCCTCTGCGGCCAATACGGTTTCTCCTCCTCAATACGGTTGTTATTGTCACACAACTGGGTGGGCTCAGGGCGCAGTGCCCTTTTTTTAGGCCAATTTGAAGAAATTGCCCATTGAAATCCATATGTCCGGTGCCCTACATGTAGATTAGGGGTCTGGGCGCATGGGTTAGGGGGGTGGCACCACTGTTGGCTGTACTTCTCCTTTAGGTGACTAAAAAATCACTGCATAATTCTAGCTAATAATTAACCAGCGGGTTCAACAAACAAAAATGTCCCAAATATCTCATCCACAGAGTCGATGTCGATGGGGGAATCACTCCTGCAATGCTATTGAGTTGATCATTCAGGAAGAACCCTGACAGGCTGGTTGTACACAAGTGAATCGATAGAATTTGGATAGTCCCTGCTAAACTGGCCATATGTATTATACTGGTATCTGCACCCCCCTGAAAGGTGCCAAATGTGACACCGAAGGGGGGGGGAGGATTCCAAAAAGCAAAGGTTCACTTTTTGTGTGGACCTCCGCTTTAACTGGTAGAATCAACAGGTAACAATGGGGAGGGGGAGGCTCAGAAAAACGTACTACTATGTTAATGCAAGTGACAGATTGCAGCATGTATGTCCCTTTTTGTTTTGCCAATGTCTCTCTTTAGCTCTGGTTCACACTGATGCAATTTTGGAAGCGCTCCAGAACACATTGATTCACATGGCAAGTTAAAAAAAACATGTATTTCTATAGAGTCTCTTCACACAAAACGAAAAAAAAAAAAAAAAATACAAATTAAGGCCTACACACTTCTTATTAAGCCTTATGAAAAAAATAAATGAATTAAAAGCAACCATATTAGGCTCAGTCTTTTTGGCAGAGGAAACCTCTCAGGGTGTCAGTGGGTTGTTTCAGGTCATAGTAAGACTTCTTCTTGTATTTGTAATACAAAGACAGGAATTTGAGGCCTGACATAGTCAGGGCCGTTGCAGGGATTTTTGTCTATTTAATAGAAGGTGCATTCACACAATCGCCGTTTTCAAATGTAGATTCTCTCAATGCATGCATCTTCTGTAGGTGTGAGTGGGTGTAGGTGGGGACGGCTCTAAAAAACATATTTTCTTTTCGCATGTTCTTCTGCCTTGTCTCAAGTCCCAGCCAGCCGCCCGCCTATCTCCTTGCCTTCCCTGGTGGAGTGATCTTCCGACCCTCCCCACCCAGTAGTAGCCGGGGGCCCGGAGAGTAAGACTTGACAGGTTGTGAGGCGGCGGGCAGAGTGTTGCTGATTGCCGCCATTACTAGTAAAAAAAAATATGTCCCTGGATTTCATTTAAAAAATCTGGTCACCTTATCCTAGAGAATGATCAAGTCGTGGACACTTGTCCCCTTTGACCCTGCTGATGTCACATGCCGGTCCAAGAGCAAACCTCTCCACCGAAGGACACAGCCAGCTTCTCATCTGGCACCTTGCAGCACCACAGCCCAGACTATGAGACTGCCCTGGGCACGCTTGGAGACATTACCACGACTTGATGCTTCTCTAGGAACTCATCTGTACTTACTGTAATGTAAGTGTTGGAAACTTTATTGCAAAATCATTAAACAATTTACTTATAGGCGTTTTTCTATTCTTTTTTCTATGTGATAGCATATAGGTGACAGGTTCTCTTTATGGAGACACCCATGGGGCTAGATTCAGATAGGTTACGCGGATCTTTAGATCCGCGTAACCTATCTGATTTACGATCCGCCGGTGCAATTTTTTGAGGCAAGTGCTGTATTCAGAAAGCACTTGCCTCCAAAGTTGCGCCGGCGGATCGTAAATCCCCCGGTGGAATTCAAATTCCGCGGCTAGGGGGAGTGTACTATTTAAATCAGGCGCGTCCCCGCGCCGATCGAACTGCGCATGCGCCGCTGGCTAAATTTCCCAGCGTGCATTGCTCCAAATGACGTCGCTAGGACGTCATTGGTTTCGCCGTGAACGTAAATTACGTCCATCCGTATTCGCGACCGACTTACGCAAAGGACGTAAAAAATTCAAAATTCGACCCGGGAACGACGGCCATACTTAACATAGGATACGCCGCATATAGCAGGGGTAACTATCCGCCGGTAAAAGCCGAACGCAAACGACGTAAAAAAAAAACGCCGGGCGGGTGTTCATTTCTGAATCGGCGGAACTCCTCATTTGCATATTCGTCGCGTACAAAAAACGAAACGCCACCTAGCGGCCGGCCTGGAATTGCAGCCTAAGATCCGACGGTGTAAGTCACTTACACCTGTCTGATCTTAGGGAGATCTATGCGGAACCTGATTCTATGAATCAGGCGCATATATACGACGAACGGAACTCAGAGATACGACGGGGTATCAGGAGATACGCCGTCGTATCTCTATTTGAATCCGGGCCATGGTCTCCACAAGGATGTCTCCTTTCTGATCCACTGCAGCTGATGGAACACATCAGCTGCTTCCCACCCCCAGCACTGATCCCAGAGAATGACAGCTCTGGTCCAGGTAGTGATGTCATAGTCATACATGTCACTTCCTGGTCTGTGTACAGGAGGAAGGCTGAGCAGACGGAGATCCTTTCGCCCTTTCCAGCGACAACCAACCATGACAGCATCAGGCCCGCAGGTGGGACAGCTTCTGGAGCCTGCATGGCCTGACTGTCATTGTACTACCCATAAAGGGGGCCTGTCACCTACTTACATTGCAACTTTTTAGCAATTCCAGTCTCTTTTGTCCCTGTTCACACTGATGCAAATTCTATGCAGATTAAATCATCTTATCTGAAAAAACATTAATTGCTATGAAAGCCATTCACATCTATGCAGTGTGATTTTGGTGTGAGTTTGAGGATCCTGTGTGAGTTTAGTGCAGATTTGGTGCAAATTTTATCTCCAGCTAGGCAAAATCCCCTCAGAAATTACATTCAGTCACATTGTAATCATTCACAGAAATTGCACTGTGAAATCGCATCAGATTCGCATAGCATCAGTGTGAACAGAGAATACCAAGTGCAAAGATAATTGAATGGATCAAAACAATCTCTTGGCGTCATTTAGATATTTGGTTGCCTGGATCCATGTGATTTTTTGTGATGAAAAGTCGGTTGAACGTGGTAGACAATTAATTAGACTGTGTATAGGCAGCATGCGAGCTGGTCAGAGAAACTATAAATCAATTAGCATGAACATCTGGTCTCTGTTATAGGTCTGGATGGATGCAGCAACACAGATCTTCTTCTCCTACGGCCTTGGTCTGGGATCTCTGATTGCTCTGGGAAGCTACAATTCCTTCCACAACAACGTATATAGGTACACGCAGGATCCATGTGCTCGTTGAATTTATGCAATTTTGAACTCTGCCAAGAGAGGTTGCCTTGGCTGACCTCTATTTAAAAAAGCTAGATGCCTGGATCTCTGGCTTCAATGCTTCCTTCAGGTGTTCTGACCTCTGACCTGCCTCTGATCTCTTTCCAAACTTCTTCTGATCTCCTTACTTGTTCTGAGATCCATCTGTCTCCCTTTTGATCTGCATTTGACCTTCTTCTAACCTGCCTTTAAGCTGTCATTGCGCACCTTTTGACTTTAATGGGGAAAAAAAACATTACAAAGCAAAAAAATACCTTTGAGGCCTTTAAAGTGGGAGTTCACCCGAAAAACAATTTTTAACATTAGATTGAGGCTCATTTTGTCAAGGGGAATCGGGTGTTTTTTTTTTTTAAATCGAAGCAGTACTTACCGTTTTAGAGATAGATCTTCTTTTTTTTTTTTTTTTTTTTGAATATTGAATATTTTATTTCATTTTCAAAAGAGATAGATCTTCTCCGCCGCTTCCGGGTATGGTCTTCGGGACTGGGCGTTCCTATTTGATTGACAGGCTTCCGACGGTCGCATACATCGCGTCACGAGTAGCCGAAAGAAGCCGGACGTCGGTGCGGCTCTATACGGCGCCTGCGCACCGACGTTCGGCTACTTTCGGAAAATCGTGACGCGATGTATGCGACCGTCGGAAGCCTGTCGGAAGCCTGTCAATCAAATAGGAACGCCCAGTCCCGCAGCCCATACCCGGAAGCGGCAGAGAAGATCTATCTCTAAAACGGTAAGTACTGCTTCGATTTAAAAAAAAACACCCTCTGCCCCTAGACAAAATGAGCCTCAATCTACAGTAATGTTAAAAATTAAGTTTTTGGGTGAACCTCCACTTTAAAGTGATATTAAAGCTTAAAATTATTATTTTTTTTATAAATGACAACATGTCATACTTACCTCCACTGTGCAGCTTGTTTTGCATGGAGTTGCCCCAATCCTCATCTTCCGGGGTCCCTCTGCAGCTCTCTTGGCTCCTCCCCGCTTCTGATAACCCCCTCTAGGAAGCGCTCTACCAAGGGGGTTACCTTTGCGGGCGCGCTCCCGAGTCCTGTATTCGGAGTCTATAGCCACCGACTACAGGACTCGTCTATGCCCCCTGGTCCTCATGTCATTGGAGTTAATTGACAGCAGCATGAGCCAATGGCTGTGCTGCTATCAATCTATCCAATGAAGAGCCGAGAAGACCGAGCAAAGGAAGAGCGTGTTCGCGACGCAGGACTTTCCAGGGCTCAGGTAAGTAAACCGGGGGGCTGGGGGGCCGGAAATCATCAGATGTTTTTTCACCTTAATGCATAGGATGCATTAAGGTGAAAAAACATGAACCTTTACAACCCCTTTAAGTAGCCTTGGCACTAGGTATCAAACAAAAGTTAACATTTCCCAGCAGACCTGGGAACAGATCAGATTCAATAAAGGGGTTGTAAAGGTACAATTTTTTTTGTTCCTACGTGGCTTCCTTTACCTTGGTGCAGTCCTCCTTCACTTACCTCATCCTTCCATTTTGCTTTTAAATTTCCTTATTTCTTCTGAGAAATGCTCACTTCCTGTTCTTCTGTCTGTAACTCCACACAGTAATGCAAGGCTTTCTCCCTTGTGTGGAGTGTCATGCTCACCCCTCCCTTAGACTACAGGAGAGTCTGGACGCCCACTAACACGCAGCTCCTTTCTCTATCTGCAACGTAGAGAGCATCCTGACTTTCCTGTAGTCCAAGGGAGGGGGCGAGCACGACACTCCACACCAGGGAGAAAGCCTTGTATTACTGAGTGGAGTTACAAACAGAAGAACAGGAAGTGAGGATTTTTCAGAAGAAATAAGGACATTTAAAAGCAAAATCGAAGGATGAGGTAAGTGAAGGAGGACTGCACTAATGTAAAGGAAGCTATTTGGGGAAAAAAATTGTACCATTACAACCCCTTTAACATTAGAATCCATTGACCCGGGCAACCACAGAATGTGAATTTCACCTTTTTTCTGAAGCCATGTTAAAAACCATCCCCAGCACCCCCTGCAGTGCAGCAATCTGCATTGTGGGATGAACACAACCTCTTAGCAATCTGCGAGGACTGGTCTGGGAAAGATTGCTTTGCATATTGAGGGGTCCCCATCCATTCACAGCCACAGCCGTAAACACCACCTTTTTTCTCTTCCACAGAGATTCCATCATCGTCTGTGCCATTAATTCTTCCACCAGCATGTTTGCCGGCATTGTCATTTTCTCCATTGTTGGCTTCATGGCGAACATCACCAAAAGACCCATCCAGGAGTTGGCGGCTTCTGGTAGGTGCTTCTAATTCTGGCACTGTTAAAGGGACTTCCTTAGATCTTGGTGGGCTGCAGCCATAAAAGGAGTGGAGCTTTGCACAGAAGTGGGGCATGGAAACCACACCCAAATAGGTGGATGGGAGCATGGGAAGATAAGGTGGTGATTTTGACCTGGAACAATTACGCAGTTAGCAAAGTCAGAGTGAACACAGAACTTCTTGGCATATATGTATCAGATCAGTGAAGCCCTTTGGATCAACTATAAAAGCCAGAAAATTAGCATTTTTAAATGTTCAGCAATGATACCCTACATATTATAGAAATATTTCATACTCCATATTTCCATGAAGCACGTGGCACTCCAGTTTATTCTTAGCTGCTCTATTTTTCCTAGATCTCATTAGCAGAAACCAAAATTTACACAGAGAGCTAAAAGAAAACAATGGGGGTAATCCACAAAGATGCGGCGTAACTTAATTTTTTCCATTTAAGTTACACTGCCTTAAAATTTCTACCTAAGTGCCCGATCCACAAAGCACTTACCTAGAAATTTTTGGCTGTGTAACTTAAATTCCGCCGGCGCAAGGCGTTCCTATTTTCATGGGGGCGATTCCCATTTAAATTAGGCGCGCTCCCGCGCCGGCCGTACTGCACATGCTCGTGATGTCATTTTCCCGACGTGCATAGCGCGAAATTACGTTACGCCAAGCTTTGTGGATTGCGACGGGTCAATAAAGTTGCGTCGAAAAAAAAAAAAGATACGGTGTGGAAAAAAAAATTCAAAACAAAAAAAAAATCGCGTCGCTGGACAGAAGGGTCTGCTTTTACATGGTGTAAACAGTTTACACTTTGTAAAAGCAGCCCTAATTTTGCATTTGCAAACTAAAACTTACGGAGAAAAAACGAAGCTGAAAAGCTTCGTGGATCTCCGTAAGTGCTAATTTGCATACCCGAGGCGGCATTTCGACACAAAATGCCCCCAGCGGCGGATGCGGTACTGCATCCTAAGATCCGGCAGTGTAAGTCCCTTACACATGTCGGATCTTCTGCCTAACTATGGAAAACTGATTCTGTGGATCAGTTCCATAGTTAGAAACAGGGGGCCAGATTCAGGAACATCAGCGGATCTTTGGTCCGGCGCAGTGCATCTTTTTTACACTGCGCCGGAGCAGCGCAGAGAGGCATGCTAGTGATTCAGGAAACTTTTTTCCTGTCTCTTGCCCCGGCGTGGCGGATTTTACACGGCGTAAGGCGGCGTAGCGCGGCGTAAGGCGGGGTAGAATAAAATGGGTGGCTCCCTATGCTAATGAAGCGGGGAGCGTGGCGCAGGGGTCACGCCGGGGCGCATCTTAGACCGCACATGCTCAGTGACATCCAGGGGTAAATGCCCCAATCTGCACATGCTCAGAACTGCGCCCCGGCGTGATCCCTGAGCTCCGCCGACCCACTACCAAAGCCCAGTCCATGAATCAGCCCAGACTTCCGCCCTGCAGGTGCAAATGTACTGAAGCTTTTTTTTTCCAAGCTAGGTGGTTTGCATTGTGGTGGGGCAGTTATGGCTGATGAGGAATCCTCAGGTGGGCGGATGACCAATTTCAGCCCAGAGGAGAGGGCTGTAATTATTGAGGGCCTCTCCCAACATGGGGACCGCCTCTATGTGTTGTCCAGCAAGTGTTGTTGCTCAGGTCGTTTGTAACGCTGCTGCTTTAGCTGCTCTCCAGCTGACCTCTGCAAGTTTGGTGTAAAGTTACCCCTGCTTTATAAAGGGTAACTTTCCGCTGCAAACCAGAGTTACACGCACCGGGAGTAGCCTGCGCCGGCAATTCGTAATTTGCTGAATCGGACCAACTCCCTCATTTGCATATTTAAAATAGAAAAACCAGGGCCGCGCTAGTTCAGACCAGCGTAAATGGGCGCCCACGCCGCACCGGCGTGGAAAGGTCCAAACGAAAAAAAAAAATCTACGTTACGGCGTAATATTGTTTGCTGAATACGGCGCGGAGATACGCCGGCGCAAATTGGCATTTACGCCGCGCATCTCAGTCTACACTGGCGGAAATTGTTCCTGAATCTACCCCAGGGATACGACGGCGTAACAGCAGTTACGCCGGCGTATCCCTTTTGAGGATCTGGCCCATTGACTCCTCCACTACCCTCCCCCTCTCTGCCTGTTCAGATATACCCAATGGATTTTCAATCAGAGAGAGACCATGTGAGGGAAAACATCTTCTGCTCTGCTCTGCTCTCGCATTAGAAAACCAAGAATTGTATGCAGTTTCTGTGTGGTGGTTGCTCCCTGTATTTCTAAAACCAAGATTTATTAGACATAGCAAAACAATTATCAAAAACATCAGTTTAGAAATGTAAAATCTGTAAATTGAATGAATTAAAAAAAACTGAGCCAAACCCTTTAAAATTTAGGTTTTGGTTATAATTTGTTTTATTCTGTTGATTTACTTATGTCAGTTTTACTTGAATTTAAAGCATTTTCACCCGCAAATTTTTACACTGTAGCTGCTTACTTTTAATAAGGACACTTGCCTGTCCAGGGAGCCTGCGATAGGACGATCCATCAATCGGATTGGGTGCAGGCACCACCATTCTAATTAAGGGAAACAGACAGTGGAGCCTTGCGGCTTCACTGCCTGTTTCCTATTGCGCATGCGCGAGTTGCATGGCGCTTTGTGAATGGACAGCTGTCTTCTGGGATACACACAGGTCCCAGAAGACAGTTGTTTCAGAGGGGTGTAGTGCTACCCTCGTGAGGGCCACAGAATTTGTACCCCACCTCCGACACCTCTGACACCCTGGGTTCAGTCATTGTGTTAGCGACTGTCACCAATAACAAGAAACTTAGGCCGCGTACACACGATCAGTCTATCCGATGAGAATGGTCTGATGGACCGTTTTCATCGGTCCAAAACGATCGTGTGTGGGCCCCATCGGTTAGTTAACCTTTGGTCAAAAAAATGAGAACTTGCTTTAAAATTGAACCGATGGACGCCTAACCGATAGGTCAAAACCGATGGTTAGTATGCAAAAGCATCGGTTAAAAATCCAAGCCGGCGTCCCAAGAGAGCGATATAGGCATCATTCACCCTTTATATCCTCTCCCAGCATTCTGTTCTCCTCTTCTCAGCAATCTGGTAGTGGTAGCTCAGATCAGTCCTGCTGGAATGGAAACCCCGGTATTCTGAACTACGCATCCCACAATGATTTTCTCTGCTCTACGTTTTGTCTCAAAGGAAATAACACATGGAGTCCAAGCCAACACTAGAGGGAGACATATCCACATTTATAACACTGTATACTGTCCCTGAATTGCAGGCATAATAGCCAGCTCCTGGCTACAGGGGATTGACAGGCAGAGAGGGGATAATATGATCATGGCATGTAAACACCTCTATCTGCTACCATTGCAGCTCACTTGGGGGCACTAAAAATGCAGCTCAACCGCACATTTTTATCCCCCCCCCACCGCACATCTTAACTTAGCCTTAAATGGACGCTGTGTAAGAACCTGAATGTGACCTGCGCATGCCACCTGCCCCAGTACCTGTTCAGCAGGGCTTGAGTGTAAGAGGAAGAAGCAGTACAATTAGATTATGTGCTGACAAGAACATTGATAGGGTGAGATACACATTGAGAGAGAGATGAGCTCATTACCACGCTGCTTCTACTTTCACTGTCCAGTCATAGGCTCCGGTGAGTCCAGGACAACATGGGCTTAGTAGGCTGAATGATGCCGGCCATTACACAGAGGAAATCTAAATATTTACTGCGGGGTAAATCTCTGGAACATAGGTTGATTATTGGCCATTGATTTTTATCTTGTAATTTTTGTCTGGAGTTCTGCTATATTTGCTTTTCTGTCTGCTGGTTACAGGACCTGGTCTGGCCTTCCTGGCCTATCCGCAAGCTGTCACTCAACTCCCTATGTCTCCCGTCTGGTCAATCCTCTTCTTCTCCATGCTGGTCATGTTGGGATTGGACAGTCAGGTAAGAGAATTTCTCGTCATTGATGGCTGTACACAGTTACTTCCCTGAACTTGGAGATTTGACTTTGAAGATTTTGAATTTTTTTTGCCCTGGCAATTATCATTTTCAATACATTGTCAACTGAACTCTACAATTCCTTTTTTTTTTTTTGTGAATATCCTATTTCCAATTTTTGCAAATGATAATATCCTATTTAGTTATTATCATCTGTTGTATACAAATTATTTAAAAAAAAAAACATATTTTTTTTGTTTTAGATTAAACAGTTTTATTTGCTTCCCAATGTTACTTTTATGCCCTGAAAATCGGACGACATATCGTCTGTTTTTTTTGTTTTTTTTGCATGCTAGTTGTATATCGATTCGAAAGCGGTATTTTTTTCCAGATCATGTGTACGGGCTATAAGGTCTTGTTTACATCAGATGCAGTCAAAGGAAGTTTTATTGTAATGCAAATGTGTGTGCAAGAAAAATGAATATAATTCAGTGAGCCTAGAGTACACCCAGGACTGGGACAAGGGGTGGGCAGGAGGAACAGCTGCCCTCGGGACAGTGGTTTACTGTAGGGATTGGGGCGCCTTCCTTCTGTTACAAGGCTGACAGGAGTAGTGATAGTGGCAGTGATTTTGACAAGGGAGTGACTGCTGGGCTGTCATGGATATGTAGTATGTCTGGCAGCTTACCTTCTCTCCATGTGTTCATTAGAGGCCAGACTCCCTTATCTGGCTGGCTTTACCATCTCTCCATCCTGCATGGCTTCACCGCAGGCCATCCCAGGAACTCTATATTAACCACTGCACTGCAGGTCTGCTTTGCTGTTCAACGTTGTTTGTTAGCATTGTGTGTTTGGGTTCCTGTTTGCCGTGTGCTACGTTACCTCTGTGTACTGACTTTGGCTTGACTCTGACTTCTCCTGTTTGCCTGTGACCCTGACCCTTGGCCTGTCCCTTGGTTAATTCACGTCTGCTTGTTGCCCTGACCTCGGCTTACCCTCCACTATCGCATGTGTCCTGTGTGCTGCTTCCCCTCTCTCCCTACGGAGCGGGATCTAGGGGACTCCAGGGGCCGCGACCTGGATCCAGCTGCAGCGAAGGCCATCCTTACCACTAGAGGCTCTGGTGAACACCAAGCTGGGTCTTAGACTCCGCGCCCTGGGGAATCTTGGGCTCACGCTTCCTGTCCATCCGCAGCAGTCCGCTATAGGGTTCACTACCTTGCGGTGCACCCCTGACTCCAACGGGGTGCATTTTTCATCTGGCCACAGGTGACCTGACATGGGCATAGGATTTCCTAAGCTTGCACATCATGAATGGAGGGGGACGCAGTTTGGCATCTTTACCCTGGACACTGCATGACCTTGTCCCATTGTCCCAGCACTGAGTACACCATTGCCGCGCTTTCATATGTGTTTAGAAAAAGTACAGCATGCTGCATTTTTTTCCCATAAACACAGCAGAATGCACATGAATGTGGTGTGTTTATTGTGTAACTCACCCAAAACTTTTTTTTTCTTCTATTTAAAGTTCTGCACTGTGGAAGGTTTTATCACCGCACTGGTTGACGAATATCCACAACTTCTGAGGAGCAGGAAAAAGGTCTTCATTGCAGCTGTCTGCGTTGTTTCCTACATCATTGGCCTCTCCAATATTACGCAGGTACTGTATAAGTGTGATTTTTTTTTTTCAATTAGAATGACAAAGATGAAGAGTTACACAGATATACAATCTGTGAGGGTATCGGGCACTGATTTGCCTGATTTGTGCACTTACCAATAAAGAAGGAACATTTTAAGCGGTGTCACGCTATGTGTACTATGATTTCGTTTTGATCATATGGTCCATACTGGATGTGGCGTGGAGGTTGGAGAGGCCAGGCCAGAAAGTGTGTCTCCTGAGGGCTCCAGCAGGTATCCACAGGCGGTCCCAGTGTTCTATCCTAATACACCCAGGAAAATTTCCATGAGACTCTTATGAGGTGTCCATGTGAGCCTTGGGAAGCATTGGAGCGATCGTGGACTGTTTGTACAACAATATTCACTTTTTTTACCTCCACTAGTACTGGGGTCATATAATATGGTAAGTAGTTTGGCTGTCTCTTCTGGTGGTGGTGATTGGATTGGTTCTTTGGAGTTTTGGCACAAGTTTAAGATTTGCACTTTTATGTGGACATTTCTTTAGGAGTTTTATTATTATTTGCCATGTTTACCACACTCCAAAGACATGCTGATAGGTTAATTGGCTTCTGTCTAAAATTAGTCTAGTATATGAATGTGAGTTAGAGACCTTAGATTGTAAGCTCCTTGAGGGTAGGGACCGATGTGAATGTACAATGTAAATGTAAAGCTCTGTGTAAATTGACAGCGCTATACAAGTACCTAAATAATAATTATAATGTTTAAGTATTCATTTATGAAATAGACATGAGGGCCCGGATTCTCGAAGAGCGGCGCATATTTCGGCTGGCGTAGCGCATCTCATATGCACTACGCCGACGTAACTCTGAGAGGCAAGAGCAGTATTCACAAAGCACTCGCTCCCTACGTTGCGCCGGTGTAACTTAAATCCATCGGCGTAAGCCCGCCTAATTCAAAGTAGGTGGGAGTGCTACATGTAAATGAACCGTGACCCCATGCAAATGAATGGCCGAACGAACTGCGCATGCGCCGTCCCGTGGACGCTTCCCAGTGCGCATGCTCAGAAGCACGTCGGACCGAACGCCTAAGATACGTCAAATCACTGAACATAACCTACGCCCAGCCCTATTCACGCGTAAATCAATGGAAGCATCCTCTTGCGGCCAGCGTAAATATGCGCCCAAGATACGACGGCGTAGGAGACTTACGTTGGTCGGATGAAGCCAAATTTCAGGCGTATCTTGTATTAAGAGTCAGGTGCATAGATACAACGGCGCATCTGTGCACTTACGCTGCGTATCTCAAGATTCAAGATACGTCAGCGTAAGTGTTTGCTAAATCAGGGCCGTGATGTGTATTATATAGGGCCAGCATTCGCATTTTCAATTTAAGGCTATTTATGTATATAATTGATATCTGAGGTGATTTTTTTTTGCACTTTGTTAATGGTTTATGAACACTATGGATCAGCACCATACATGTATGTTTTAGTTGTTTTGAAATATCAGTGTGTGGTTATTTGTGTTGGCATCTTTTTTTTACACTAATTATTGTGGTGTGCAACACTGATATATGTTAGCGCAATATGTTGTTTTTTTAACTAGAGAACATGTTTTAAAGTAAGTCAAACAGAGCGTTCACTGTTGGTATCAGTCTCAACTATGCCATGGAATTAAACTGAGATCTAAGGAATAGAATTTATAGAAAGCATAAAATGCGATTGTAATGAGAAAATCTGACCAGTTTATTAACATATATAATTATTCAGGGTGGAATCTACGTGTTCAAGCTTTTTGACTATTACTCAGCCAGCGGGATGTGTCTCCTCTTCCTGGTCTTCTTTGAGACAGTGTCCATATCATGGTGTTATGGTGAGACCTTGTCAACTTTTCTATTAGGAACACAACTGGGGAAAAACTAAAGTGAAATTCTGGGCAAAAACAATAATAGGGTTGCCACCTTTTTTTCAAGCCAAACCCAAAGACTTTAGGGTTTGGCTTGAATTTTTTTCCCATAGTATACACTATAGGGTTATAAAAGACCTGGGACATCTTTGGGTGCCCCAAAAAAGTGAAGTTACTATGCGCGCTGCAGCGAACAGTGGGTGTGGCCAAACTGCTCTTGTTGACATCATCGGGCCCCCAGTGATGCCGAATGTAGACATTGTGAGAAGGGCCCTTTTACATTAGTGGGTAGTAGTAGATGGGACCTTTTACATTGGTAGTCAGCAAAGAAGGGCCCTTACATTAGGGGTAAGTGGGAGAAGGGCACCCTTACAATAGAATCAAATCTGGATTATACACATTCTGCTTTGGGCACTTTCTTCATTGCATACCCAGGCAATAAAAACCTGACAGGGGGTCAAACTCTTCACCTCTCTATCCAAAACTAAATAAAATATTAGGTTTGGTTTTAACACAAGGTGCAATCATAACAATAGATTTCCAGAGCACTATGGGAGAGAAAACAGAAGATCTTTGGCTTCAGAGTGCACTTTAATAAGGCAATGTTTTCGGCTCTCTCTTTTCCACTTCTCCTCACAGCCCAGGGGGTTAATTTTAATTTTACAACTGAACTTAATTTCATTTAATTTATAAGTATAGGTCCACTTTAGAGCGGACCTTTAATCTGGAATAAAACCCTAAATGAAAATGTAATAAATTTAAAAAAATCTTCACAGGTTGCTAAATAATAAGTATTATAAGTGGGCTCTTTCTCTAGCTAGATGACCTGTGCCATAATTTAGGCCATGTATTGTCCTATATCATACTAATGGTAAGCCTCCTTACATTAGTACCTCAGCTTTTAATTATCAGACTATGACCAACTTTAGTGGCCATCAGAAAAAAAATGCCCCCCACATTAGCAGTCAATGTAGAATTGCTGGTCAGTGGGAGAAGACTCACCCTTTATTAGTGGTCAGTGAGAAAAGGGCCTCTATACTTTGGGGTTCAGTGGGAGAAGGGCCCTCTTACATTGAGAGTCATTGGGAGAAGGGCCACTTTTACTTTAGTTATCAATGGTAGAAGGGCCCCCTTACTTCTGGGGCCAGTGGGGAAGGGCTCTCTTACATTGAGAGTCTCTGAGAGAATGGCCCTTTTTACTTTGGTGGTCATTGGAAGAAGAGCCATTTACACTGAGGGTCAAGTGGGAGAAGGGACTATGTACAGTGGGGATCGAAAGTTTGGGCACCCCAGGTAAACATTTGTATTAATGTGCATAACGAAGCCAAGGAAAGATGGAAAATCTCCAAAAGGCATCAAATTACAGATTAGACATTCTTATAATATGTCAAAAAAAGTTAGATTTTATTTCCATCATTTACACTTTCAAAATTACAGAAAACAAAAAAATGGCGTCTGCAAAAGTTTGGGCACCCTGCAGAGTTAATATCTTGTACTGCCCCCTTTGGCAAGTATCACAGCTTGTAAACGCTTTTTGTAGCCAGCCAAGAGTCTTTCAATTCATGTTTGAGGTATCTTTGCCCATTCTTCCTTACAAAAGTCTTCCAGTTCTTTGAGATTTCTGGGCTGTCTGTCACGCACTGCTCTTTTAAGGTCTATCCATAGATTTCCAATTATGTTGAGGTCAGGAGATTGTGAAGGCCATGGCAAAACCTTCAGTTTACGCCTCTTGATGTAATCCCCCTTGGATTTTGAGGTGTGTTTAGGATCATTATTCATTTGTAGAAGCCATCCTCTCTTTAACTTCAGCTTTTTCACAGATGGCATCAAGTTACCATCCAAAATTAGCTGAAATGTTATTGAATCCATTTTTCCTTCTACACGTGAAATGTCCCCTGTGTCAATGGCTGCAATACAACCCCAAAGCATGATTGATCCACCCCATGCTTAACAGTTGGACAGAGGTTCTTTTCATTAAATTAGGTGCCCTTTCTTCTCCAAACGTACCTTTGCTCATTCCGGCCAAAAAATTTTTAACCTCATTGGTCCACAGAACTTGTTTCCAAAATGCATCAGGCTTGTCTATATGTTCATTTGCAAAGTTCAAACGCTGATTTTTGTGGTGAGGATGTAGAAGAGGTTTTTTTCTGATGAAGACCATGAAGACCATATTTGTACAAGTATCTCTTTATAGTGGAATAGTGTACCACAACTCCAGTGTCTGCCAGATCTTTCTGGAGGGATCGTGCAGTCAAACGTGGGTTTTGAATTGCTTTTCTCACAATCCTGCGAGCTGTTCTGTCTGATATTTTTCTTGGTCTTCCAGATCTTGCTTTAACTTCCACTGTTCCTGATGACTGCCATTTCTTAAATACATTCCGAACAGAGGATATTGACATCTGAAAACGCTTTGCTATCTTCTTATAGCCTTCTCCAGCTTTGTGAGCGTCAACTATTTTCAGTTTCAGTTTTCTAGACAACTGCTTAGAAGAACCCATGGTGCTGACTGATTGTTGGGGCAAGGTCAGATGAGTCTGGGCATTTAAAACCTTTGAGATTGACATCACCTGGTCTTCCCAGACGATGATTGAGAACAATCCATGACACTGGCAGGGTGCCCAAACTTTTGCAGACGCCATTTTTTTGTTTCCTGTAATTTTGAAAGCGTAAATGATGGAAATAAAATCTAACTTTTTTTGACATATTATAAGAATGTCTAATCTGTAATTTGATGCATTTTGGAGATTTTTCCATCTTTCCTTGGCTTCGTTATGCACATTAATACAAATTTTTACCTGGGGTGCCCAAACTTTCGATCCCCACTGTACATTGGTGGTCAGTGGAAGAAGGACCCTCTTACGTTCGTGGTCAGTGGAGAATTGCCCCCTTAAATTCATGGTCATTGGGAGAAGAGACCTCTTACATTGGTTTCCGGTGGAAGAAAAGCCCCCATACAGGGATGGTTAGTGGATGAAGGTTCCCCTTACACTGGGGGTCTATGGAGAAGGACCTCTATTTATTAGGTCAGTAGAGAGGTGCCCCCTTAATTTGAGGGTAGAGAAGTGCACCATTGCATTGGTGGTAAGTGGGAAGAAGGCCCTCATTACAGACAGCTAAAATGATGGCACTCATTACAGAGAGATAAATTGATCACCATTGCTGATTAGTTATGTAAAAGACAAGCATTGAGACTTCAATGGTCCCATATGTCACTAGGACTGTTGAATTACTTTGGTGCCAGAACAATGCAGACACTGTAAGGTGGAATCAATCCACCACTAATGAGGAAACCCCTAGAAACATCTGAAGAAACTCTGGTTGAGAAAATCTGTTTTCAAGGCTTTAGTGCTGGGCTGATGAGGGCTGCAGTACTACAGAACTTCTAATTCAAGGGTATAAGAGAAGTATTATAACTGGCCATGTGGCATTCAATCTTTTATCTTTCTCTGCTTCAGGCGTTGACCGCTTCTACCAGGACATTGAAGAAATGATTGGGTACCAACCTTGCTCGTGGTGGAAACTCTGCTGGGCATATTTCACCCCCTTTGTCTGTTTGGTAAGGACAAATTTATCAGTAATCAGTTTTATGTCAAAGAAAACCTATTTTCATGCAATTAAAGGGGTTGTAAAGGTTAGTTTTTTATTTTCTAAATAGGTGCTTTAAGCTAGTGCATTGTTGGTTCACTACCTTTTCCTTCAATTTCCCTTCTAAATGTTTTTTTTCTTTGTCTGAATTTCTCACTTCCTGTTTCTCCTCAGTAAGCTTGCCCTCATCATCCGAGCCATTCTGGCTGGAGGTTAGTCAGCGTGCTCGCCCCCTCCCTTGGGACTACATCCCTGCGGGGAGATGCTGAGAACACAAGGGGGGAGCACACTGACCAACCCCCAGCCAGAATGGCTCGGATGATGGGGCCAAGCTTACTGAGAAGAAACAGGAAGTAAGAAATTCAGACAAAGAAAAAAAACATTTAAAAGGGAAAGCAAAGGAAAAGGTAAGTGAACCAACAATGCACTAGCTTAAAGGAACCAATTTAGAAAATAAAAAACAAACCTTTACAACCCCTTGAAGATGGCCACTACTTCCTCTGAAGTAATATCTGATCCTGTGTAGATGTTGCTTTTGTCCATTAACATTTACTGTCATCTAAAGCTGCATGAGGCAGTCCAAACAGAGGAATAATTTCCATAAAAGTTCTAAGGCCTTGTTCACATAGGCAGTTTGTCTGTGTATTTACCACCCCCCCAACTGCCCACCTCCAAAGGAATGGTGTTGCCTCTAGGGTACTTCATATTGTGGTGGTGTAATTTTAACTCAGGCGACAGAATTTGGCAAGAAGTGCCACCTGCCAAACTCACTCATTTAAGTCAATGTGACGCATGCCAAACTCTTATGCCCCGTACACACGATCGGAAACTCCGACAAGAAAGCCGTGGCTCAAATTTGTGTTTGCATACACACGATCACACAAATCTTGTCTGAAATTCCAACCGTCAAGAACGCGGTGACGTACAAGACGTATGACGAGCCAAGATCAATGACGTTCAATAGGCAGGTCGGCTATTCTGCTTGATTCTGAGCATGCGGTTTTTTTTTTGCGTGTTGGAATTGCATACAGACATGCGGAATTTCCGACAAGAACTATTTCCGTCAGAAAAATAGAGAACCTGCTCTCAAGCTTTCTGACAGAAAATGTTGGATGGAGCATACACACGGTCAGAATATCCGACCAAAAGCTCACATCCAACTTTATTTGGCGGAAAATTCTATCGTATGTACAGGGCATTGGTTGTGATAGTTCAATATAAATTCCCTATTCCTAAAAAAAAAAAAAAAAAAAAAGACACATTTAGGAGGTGGCAGAATCACCTATGAAAGGCCTATATATGTATATATAAATATATTTCATTCTACTCTACTCTAATATTTTTCTATTCGAATTTGAGTTCATTCTATATGAATTTCGAATTTCAGAAGATGGTTCTGCGGAGTGGTTCAGTCCAGAGTGTCAGGCTGAACGCGGCAGTTTGTTTTCAAGGATCTGACTGATCGACATGAGTAACATCTACATCCAGGAGCCGCCTACCAATGGCAAGGTTTTGCTGAAAACAACAGCTGGAGATATCGATATCGAGTTGTGGTCAAAGGAAGCGCCAAGAGCTTGTCGAAACTTTGCCCAACTTTGTCTGGAAGCTCTTCCAACTGTATGAGCCATCTCCTAGCTGAGGTACCCCCTCCACCTGATACCAAGCGAAGATCTTATCGCTGTTTGTTGTCCGTTTGCGCTGGCGTGTTCCTGTACCATCTCATCTGTACTGCCTACAAGCCTATTTGACCCTTTGGGTATAAGCTCATTTGGGTCCATCGCATCCGGTAAGCCTCCCCTTTGGTGGTGGGCGTTATCACTATCATCACATTCCAATAGAATCACCGTGGGTGTCTTGTCACTATGATCTCTCATTGATGATTTCAACAAAAATAATTTCCATTTTTTTCCACGTCTATATATATGGACTTTTATTTTTACGTATATTCTTGTGGACTTATGCATATACAGATATTGCCTTGTTAATAAGGTCCATAGTGCTTTCACTATACCAATTGATATCACTTTTAATGTTATTCACTTATTTACATTGATACCTGTGAATGTCGAACATAGACATCACGGTCTTCCTACTATTCATTTTCAGCGCTGCATTTTTTTGAATTTTGTTTGTATTTCTTTCCTTGGTTTCACTGGATTGTATGTAGCTGCTTGTCACCCTGATAGCGCAGATTTATTTTTTATTTTTCTCTTGGTTATATATATATGAATGTAATTATATATATATATACCGTATTTATCGGGGTATAGCGCGCTCCCGCGTATAGCGCGCACCCCTAAAGATGCCCCGAATTCCTGTGGGAAAACGTTTTTTTGTACTTACAATTTTGGTGTCTTGCGCGGCGTCCATCAGCGGCCTCGTCGGGTCCGGCGTTCGTCTGCGGCTTCGGGTGTCCTCTTCGTCGGGTCCGGCGTCCTCACGTCTTCCGCGCTCGTTTCCCGCGCCGAGTTTGAATACTGCACCGACATATACAGAGCGCAGTACACTCGTGTATCGTCGGGCAGGCTCGGCAACTCTCGTGCTGACGTCCTGTACGTCCAGGACGTCAGCGCGAGAGGACCCGAGACTGCCCGACAATACACGAGTGTACTGCGCTCGGTATATGTCGGCGCAGTATTCAAACTCAGCGCAGGAAAGCGGGTATCGGCGTATACCACGCACCCACGATTTTGCCCTGATTTTCAGGGAAAAAAAGTGTGCGGTATACGCCGATAAATACGGTATATATATATTTTATTATTCTACTCTCCTAATATTTTTCTATTCGAATTTGAGTTCATTCTATATGAATTTCGAATTTCAGAAAATGGAAGATAGATAGAAGATAGATAGAAGAAGCCAGGTCATATTCTATTGTATTTGATTACATTCTATTAAATTCCATTCTGTTCTTTACTATTCTTGGATTTTCATTCTATTGTTTTATTATTTTATATTCTATTTTATTGTATTCTTTTTTAGAAATCGATTCATATTTTTTAGATTTTGATTCAAATTTGCTTTCAATTCTCATTCTAATTTGTTTTCGAATCGAATTGTTTTCGAATTAGATTCGAATAGAATTTGTTTTCGAATTCGATCGAATTTCGTCCGCGGGTTTTCGATTCGAAAACGTTCGTTCGGATTCGGTTAAATTCGTTAATATTACAATTCGGGAATTCGTATGCACCCGAATGTCCGAATAATGAAAAATTAGTCCGAATTTCGATTCGGAACGAAACGAAATGCACATGCCTAAGGGCAGCTAAAAGGAAAGCACTGAAAACAATAAGACCGAAAAAACACAGAATACAAGAGTACTGAAGGAACAGCAAACATCAGAGGAACAGGGAGGACCAGCTTCAGCATGGAGACACGTTGCTCCAACACTAACCCACAGGGGCAAACGCTTAATAATACCTAGGTTCAGGGAGGATTGATAGGAACCCGAGCAGCTCGGGCAGGGGGTAAAACCCAGTGCCGGATTAATGTACACAGAAAAGTGACAGTGTGACCAGCCTTGGCGTCATGAGTAAGACACTCTTTTCTAAGTTGGAAGATAGCTCACTCGAAGGGGGGTCTGAACCTTACCTTCTTATGCCCTGTACACACGATAGGTTAGTCTGATGAAAACGTTCTGATAGATTTTTCCATCAGTTAACCGATGAAGCTGACTGATGATCAGTCGTGCCTACACACCATCAGTTAAAAAAACGATTGTGTCAGAGCTCGGTGCCGTAAAACACAACGACGTGCTGAAAAAAATGAAGTTCAGTGCTTCCAAGCATGCGTCGACTTGATTCTGAGCATGCGTGG
Source organism: Rana temporaria (assembly GCF_905171775.1). NCBI lineage: Eukaryota > Metazoa > Chordata > Amphibia > Anura > Ranidae > Rana > Rana temporaria. The sequence continues at coordinate 359,036,085 of NC_053491.1, read as the reverse complement.
ATTTTTAACCGATGGACGTACCCACAGACGATCGTTTTTTTCTATAGGTTTTTTATCCATCAGATAATTTTAAAACAAGTTCCTATTTTTTTAACCTATGGATAAATATCCGATGGGGCCCACACACGATCGGTTTGGTCTGATGAAAACGGTCCATCAGACTAATCTATCGTGTGTACGCAGCATTAGAGGTATAACAGCAGTGAGAAGCATGGTTGGATTGAAACCTTGGAATGTGATTGAGGAAATTGGACAGCACATGATTCAGGAAGTACACTCTCAGTGACCATGTGAGGTCCTCCTAGAATTGTGGCTGCAGTATATTTCTGAAAACCCTGATCAAAATAAATTGCCTTAACATACTGATTTTTGCACAGCTGAAGTGTTTGTTGCATAGCATTGACAATTTACTGGTTGGCTACACATATTGTCTAGAGTTGCTCTTTAATAATTTTTTATCTTTAACAATGTATTTACCAAAATATTTAAAACTACTTTTAAACTCACAGATTTTTTTAAATTTACATACCTGTTCTTGTGTTCTATTACTATATAGGGTGTCTTCATTTTCAGCGCTGTTGAGATGACGCCCCTCACCCTGGGGCGGTACGTGTACCCTACATGGGGACAGGGCATTGGCTGGCTCATGGCTCTGTCGTCTATGGTGCTGATACCCAGTTATATGGTGTACCTGTTTCTCACCTCTTCTGGCACTTTCAGTCAGGTAAAAATGGACACTGATATTTTCATTCCCTTTCTGTACAGCAGCACCACTTAGATTACAATTTCCTGAAATGTATTTCCTTTCTCACTGTACACAATTAAGCATAAAGGGCCAGATTCACAGAAAAGTACGCCGGAGTATCTGCTGATACTGCGGCGTACTTTCAAATTTGCCGCGTTGTATCTTTATTTGTCGTTCACAAACAAAGATACGACGGCTTTTGGCTAAGATCCGACAGGCGTACGCCTTCGTACGGCTTTGTACGCCTTCGTACGGCTTCGTACGCCTTCGGATCTTAGGTGTAATTTTCCGGCGGCCGCTGGGTGGAGTTTGCGTCGTTTTCCAGCGTCGGGTATGCAAATTTGCTGATTACGGCGATCCACGAAGATACGCGCGTTCATCGCAATCTCTTACGTCGTCGCTAGTCGGTTTTTCCCGTCGCAAACATAAGCCTGCTTTTTCATGGCTTACATTTAGAACAGCCATGTTAACCACTTCCTTACTGGGCACTTAAACCCCTTCCTGACCAGAGGACTTTTTGCGATTCGGCACTGCGTCGCTTTAACTGACAATTGCGCGGTCGTGCGACGTGGCTCCCAAACAAAATTAACGTCCTTTTTTCCCCACAAATAGAGCTTTCTTTTGGTGGTATTTGATCACCTCTGCGGTTTTTATTTTTTGCGCTATAAACAAAAATAGAGCGACAATTTTGAAAAAAAATTAAATATTTTTACTTTGTTGCTATAATAAATAGCTCAATTTTTTTTTTTACGTTTTTTTTTTTATCCTCAGTCTAGGCCGATACGTATTCTACATATTTTTAGTAAAAAAAAAAAAAAAATCGCAATAAGCGACTGGTTTGCGCAAAAGTTATAGCGCCTACAAAATAAGGGACAGAATTATTATTTTTTTTTTTTTTTTTTTTTTTTACTAGAAATGGCGGCGATCTGCGATTTTTATTGGGACTGCGACGTTATGGCGGACACATCGGACACTTTTGACACATTTTTGGCGCCATTCACATTTATACTGCAATCAGTGCTATAAATATGCACTAATTACTGTATAAATTTTTTTTTTTACTAGAAATGGCGGCGATCTGCGATTTTTATTGGGACTGCGACGTTATGGCGGACACATCGGACACTTTTGACACATTTTTGGCGCCATTCACATTTATACTGCAATCAGTGCTATAAATATGCACTAATTACTGTATAAATGCTTTTTTTTTACTAGAAATGGCGGCGATCTGCGATTTTTATTGGGACTGCGACGTTATGGCGGACACATCGGACACTTTTGACACATTTTTGGCGCCATTCACATTTATACTGCAATCAGTGCTATAAATATGCACTAATTACTGTATAAATGTGACTGGCAGGGAAGGGGTTAACACTAGGGGGTGAGGAAGGGGTTAAATGTGTACCCTAATTAGTGTTCTAACTGTGGGGGGGGGGGGGGTGACTGGGGGGGGGTGACCGATCTGTGTCTCTATGTACAAGAGACACAGATCCGTCTCCTCTCTCCCCTGACAGCACCGCTGTCTGCGAGAGCCGGGAATGAGAGATGATCTCATATGTAAACATATGAGATCATCTCTCATTGGCCGCACAGATCGCCTAGGAAACGGCCGCTCCGATTGGCCGTTCACGGCGATCTGTGACTGGCTGTGTCCAAGGGACACGGCCAGCACAGCAGTTCCCCGCTGCGCGCTCGGGAGCGCGCGCGGGGAACGCGAAAAGGGGAGGCCGTAAAAAGACGGCCTGTTAGAAATTGGGAGCCGCGCTGAGGCCGTACAAAGTCGTACGGCCGTCAGCAAGTGGTTAAAGTATGGCCGTCGTTCCCGCGTCGAATTTCAAATTTTTTTTTTTTTGAGTAAGACATCCGGGAATACGAAACGACGTAACGCACATCGCCGTTCAAAAAATACGTCAGGAAATTTTCACACGGAGCATGCGCAGAACGTTCGGCGCGGGAACGCGCCTAATTTAAATGGTACACGCCCCATTTGAATTAGGCGGGCTAGCGCAGGACAACTTTACGTTACACCGCCGTAAGTTTACACGCAAGTGCTTGGTGAATCAGGCACTTGCGCTGAAAACTTGCAGCAGTGTAACGTAAAGACGATACGTTACGCCGCCGCAGATATCTGTAAATCTGGCCCAGGATGTCTTACCTGGAAATCCCTCCAGTTACAGCACTTCTTATTGCAGCCTGGCAACACTAAGCCAGTCTTGTCCATCTATTGTTTATTACTCTGCTCATATTAAACCTACCCATTAGCAACTGTATCCCAATCCTTTGCACGAATGTTTCACCTGAACAATACAGTATTATAATAATAAGCAATCAGGGTGATTGAAAAGAAACACTTTTGAATTTCTCTAAAGCCTGGTACACACTAGTAGTTTTTTTCATTCAACCCAGTTTTTGAATGAAAAAAAAAACTGACAGCTCAGGAGATGTCGCTGTACTAACTATCTGACATTAGTACAGAAATATTCCTGCTGTTCTATTGTGTTTTGACAGGGGTCGGCCCTTGGCTGAGAGCGCTGATTGGAAGCTAATCGGTAGACCTTTTTCAGTGATCCCCCTCCCCAACTACCATGCACACCAGGCCAAATGCCGGCCGGTTTCTATTGAAACGGCTGATGCCGCTCGACATTCGGCCCATGTGTACTAAGCTTAAGACATGACAAACTTGCCAATCATCACAAAATTCAGCATTGTGCCATTCCCCTGCATTAACGTTTGCCAAAAACGATATAGTGCTAATAACATATATGTTACTGTAGAGTGCTTAGATGCTGTGTAGTATTTTGTGATTCTATGGAGGATGAAGCGTAGGAGTGCCAAACAAGAGGTCAAGAATTCAAATTATTTCTGTGCTTTAATTTGCTTCAATATTCCAAGAAAAAAGTTTCTATCCCAAAATTCAAGACATGCTACCAGATTTCTAAACCCTGAATAGAGGGGTAATTTAAGACCCCCAAAACATATTGGATTGTTTTCTTCCTTGGAATATTTGAGCAAATTAAGGAACAAATAAACATATTTTCTTTCTGTTTTTGGCAGCCCTTATCCCGCGTATACACAACCATTTTTAATGGTCTAAAAAAAATGTGTTTTTCAACGTGATTCTTGTCAAGCCTGCCTTGCGTACACACAATCGTGAAAAAAAAAATGCTGGAGCAAATCGCGGTGACGTACAAAACACGTACGATGGCACTGTAAAGGGGAAGTTCCATTCGGATGGCGCCACCCTTGGGGCTGCTTTTGCTGATTTTGTGTTAGTAAAAGTTTGGTGAGAGACGATTTGCGCTTTTCGGTCTTCGTTTTTTTCAGTCTTCGTGCTTTTCAGTCTGTTACAACGTGACAAATGTGCTATCTCCATATCTCCATCGTTTTACCAGAACGAGCGCTCCCATCTCATAACTTGCTTCTGAGCATTTTTTTTCACATCGTTAAAGCCTACACACGACCGCTTTTCACAACGTGAAAAACGACAACGTGAAAAACGACACGAAAAAATAGAGCATGTTCTAAATTTTTTATTGCTTTTTTTCACATCATGAAAAATGCTCTGGAGCCCACACACAATCGTTTTTAATGACATTAAAAAAAAAAAAAAATTTCACGTCATGAAAAACAGTTGTGTGTACGCGGCATAAGACTTATCCTTGTCAGTTTCACAGAGATCTTCTTAAAGGTAATTTTGGCTTTGTGAGTACCCTAAATTAAAAACTAGGAACTCCCCAAAAGTCAATCAACTAGGAACATAATCTATACAGCCGGTAATATATGGGGGGCAGATCCACAAAAGAATTACGCCGGCGTATCTCTTGATACGCCGCGTAATTTCAAATTTTTGCGCGTCGTATCTTTGTTTTGTATCTACAGATCGATCCGGCAGGCGTACTGCTTAGTACGCCGTCGGATCTTAGGTGCATTTTTTTGGCGGCCTCTAGGTGGCGTTTCCGTCGAATTCCGCGTTGAGTATGCAAATTAGCTTAGATCGTTACCACGATCCACGAACGTACGTCCGGCCGGCGCATTTTTTACGTCGTTTGCGTTCGGCTTTTTCCGGCGTATAGTTACCCCTGCTATTATGAGGCGTACTCAATGTTAAGTATGGCCGTCGTTCCCGCGTCGCCTTTTGAATTTTTTACTTTGTTTGCGTAAGTCGTTCGCAAATAGGGATTTGTGTAGAATGACGTCACCGTCGTAAACATTGGCTTGTTCCGGTTTAATTTTACAGCATGCGCACTGGGATACCCCCATGGACCGTGCATGTGCTATTAAAAAAAAACGTTGTTTACGTCGGGTCACGACGTATTTACATAAAACACGCCCCCATCACATCCACTTGAATTCCACGCCCTTAGGACGCCAAATATACACTACCCCGCCGTAACTTACGGCGCAAATTCTTTGAGGATTCGAAAAAGAAAAAAAAAGTTACGGCGGCGTAGTGTATCTTAGATACGCTGCACCCGCCGAGGTACGTGAATCTGCCCCATAGAGTGTAGCATCTTGTGAGATCAAGCCTGATATTGTTCTGTTTCACTGCTGATGATGCCTGTTACCAGTAAGACCTTCAGTTGCAAAACTCATGTTTCTCTGTCACCCAGCGCCTTCACGAAATGACGCACCCACAGATGGAACGGGTGATGCAGAAAATCGGGCTGCGTCCAAGGATCAGCCTGGATGGGACCTCCAGAGAAACCCCAGCAGTGTGATTTTCGGACCCTCGTAGAATGCGCCCCTTCACATATGCTTCCTCTTGGATTCCACATTCACCAACTTTCCGTTAGTTTTTAGGACCCAGAATGAGGATCACTTGCTAGTCGCAGTGACAAATAAAATCCAGAGTTTTAAGATATGACCTACCTGAGTGCCTTACAGCATCACCCTCTAATCAAAACATTTTATAATTCTGTAATTTACTGTAAACAGTAAATAAAATGGTTCTGACAGGTTCTGTACTTTTTACTTTTTTACTGAGTTAAAGTGTATGTCTGGGGAAAAAACAACTGTTCAGTACATGTCTGCAATACATGCTCATTCCCACTAACATCCTGTTTGACCTGGCAAATGGTGCCTCTGCTAGAATGAAATCCTAAGCAGGGCTATCAGGCCTGCCTAATTCATTTCTTTCCCAACTAAACAATGCTGCTCCCTTGACTTCCAATAGTAACCCTACGTACTGTGTGTAGGAAAAGGGCTCTTGAAAGATGTAGTTCTGGGGTGTGCCTATGTCAGTAGATATTACAGACAGTAGGTAGCTGACCTACCTGCAGTTTCCCTTTAAGAATTTTACAAGTCTGGCGATATCCTATAAGCTGCTACAAGAACAAGGTAAAAGAAAGAAAATGTTTTATTTGGGGACATGACCTTAGAATGGGAGGTTTGGATAATGCCTATACATACACCTTAAAGACCCTGACTCCAGGCACATACAATTATATCTCAGTAGCAGGGTTGCCAACCACCAGTAAATTTACTGACAGTAGTAGGGATGAGCAGAACAACCCCGATTCGCAGCAAACAGGAAAAAAATGTGTTCGAACACGCAAACACCGTTAAAGGGGTTGTAAAGGTTCGTTTTTTATTTTCTAAATAGGTTACTTTAAGCTCGTGCATTGTTGGTTCACTTATCTTTTCATTCAATTTCCCTTCTAAATGTTTTTATTCTTTGTTTTCTTTGTCTGAATTTCTCACTTCCTGTTCCTCCTCAGTAATGTGTTCAGTAAGCTGTTCTGGCTGACTAACCACAGCTCGGATGATGGTGGAAAGCTTACTGAGGAGAAACAGGAAGTGAGAAATTCAAACAAAGAAAAAAAACATTTAGAAGGGAAATTGAAGGAAAAGGTAAGTGAACCAACAATGCACTAGCTTAACTACTTGGTAACCGCCCTATAGCCGAAATACGGCTACAAGGCGGTTCCCTAACTCTAGGAGGGCGTCAATATACGTCCTCCCAGAGAGTCACAATTGCGCGCCCGAGCGGGCGCGCACACGCGATCACCGGCGCTCGGCGGGTCCACGGGACCCGCAGCAACACGGATCGCGGTAAGGAGCCAATGGAAGCGGCTCCTTACCACGTGATCGCGCCGTCCAATGACGGCGCGATCACTTGTAAACAAACCGGCGTCATGTAATGACGCCGGTTCCTCCCTCTCCTCTCTGTACCGTTCGGTACAGTGTGAGAGGAGAGGGAGGGGGGGGGATCGGGCGGCAGCAGCAGCTGCCGCACTGTGGGCTGGATCTGTGACAATTGCAGTCACAGATCCAGCCATCCCTGTGCAATACTCTGCAAAATAAAAATAATGATGAGTGCAATACTCTGCAATACCCCACCCCATACTCTGCAATACCCCACCCCATACTCTGCAATACCCCACCCCATACTCTGCAATACCCACCCCCCCATACTCTGCAATACCCACCCCCCCATACTCTGCAATACCCACCCATACTCTGCAATACCCCCCCCATACTCTGCAATACCCCCCCATACTCTGCAATACCCCCCCCATACTCTGCAATACCCCCCCCATACTCTGCAATACCCCCCCATACTCTGCAATCCCCCCCCATACTCTGCAATACCCCCCCCATACTCTGCAATACCCCCCCATACTCTGCAATACCCCCCCCCATACTCTGCAATACCCCCCCATACTCTGCAATACCCCCCCCATACTCTGCAATACCCCCCCCATACTCTGCAATACCCCCCCCATACTCTACAATACCCCCCATACTCTGCAATACCCCCCCATACTCTGCAATACCCCCCCAATACTCCGCAATACCCTCAATACTCCAATACCTTGCAATACGTCGCCTATGGGGATTTTTAAGTAGCAACGTTTGGCGCAATTTCACGAGCGTGTGCAATTTTGAAGGGTGACATGTTGGGTATCTATTTACTCGGCGTAACTTCATCTTTCATATTATGCAAAAACATTGGGCTAACTTTACTGTTTTGTTTTTTTTTAAGCACAAAACTGTTTTTTTTTAAAAAACACGCGTTCAAAAAATTGCTGCGAAAATACCGTGCAAGATAAAAAGTTGCAACAACCGCCATTGTATTCTCTAGGGTCTTTGAAAAAAAAGCATATATAATGTTTTGGGTTTCTATGTAATTTTTTAGCAAATAAATTATGATTTTTACATGTAGAAGAGAAATGTCAAAATTGGCCTGGGTGCTCCAGAACGCCTGATGGTGCTCCCTGCATGTTGGGCCTCTCTATGTGGCCACGCTGTGTAAAAGTCGCACACATGTGGTATCGCTATACTCGGGAGGAATAGCAGAATGTGTTTTGGGGTGTAATTTGTAGTATGCATATGCTGTGTGTGAGAAATAACCTGCTAATATGACAGAAACTAGATTTTTTTTTTTTTTTTACAGAATTTTCAGTCTTTTTTCTTTTATAGCGCAAAAAATAAAAACCGCAGAGGTGATCAAATACCACCAAAAGAAAGCTCTATTTGTGGGAAAAAAAGGACAAAAATTTCAGATGGGTACAATGTTGTATGACTGAGTAATTGTCATTCAAATTGTGAGAGCACCGAAAGCTGAAAATTGGTCTGGTGATTAAGGGGGTTTTCGTGCCCAGTGGTCAAGTGGTTAAAAGAACCAATTTAGAAAATTAAAGACAAACCTTTACAACCCCTTTAGGCCTCGTACAGACGACGGATCTATCCGCTGGGATAGATCCGCGGATCAGTTCCAGCAGATAGATCCGGTCATGTGTAAGGCCTAGCGGACATTTCCCCGCGGATTAAAATCCGGCCGATCGATTTCAAGCGGATAAAAATTTCTTAGCATGCTAAGAAATCTATCCGCTTGAATCGTGTCCAGCGGATTGATCCGGTCGTCTGTACAGACTCACCGGATCAATCCGTCCGCTCCCATCCCTCGCATGCGTCGTAATGATTTGACGCATACGTGGAAGTAGTTGCCTTCCAGCGTCGCGCACGTCGCCGCGTCATCGGCGCGACACGTCACCGCGGATGTATTCCGCGCGGATTTCGATCTGATGGTGTGTACAGCGGATATCCTCTGGTGTGTACGAGGCCTTAAAGTCTACGGGAATTTGGGGGGACCCGCACACAATTTTTTTTAAATTTTGGTTTGGGGTTCCCCTTAATATTCATACTAGACCCAATGGGCCTGGTAATGGACTGGGGGGGGGGGGACCCATGCCATTTTTTTCAATGACTTTTCTCTGTAATGCCGTTACCCGACAATTCATTATAGCTGCGAGTAGTTTAAAATTACTTTTTTTGTTTAGAAATGTGCAGGGACTGTTCTAAACACGGGAAAAATGCGCCACTTTACAGGCATACTATAGACACCCCCCCAGGTACGAAATTTAAAGGAACTTTTATTGTTTCACTTTAAGCATTATTAAATCGCTGCTCCCGAAAAAACTTTCATTTTTAAAACTTGTTTTTGCATTGATACATGTCCCCTGGGGCAGGACCCGGGTCCCCAAACACTTTTTATGACAACAAAGAAAAAAATTCCTCCCTATGGGAGAAAAAACACTGCGCTAACACAATCAAAATACGTGAGAATAACCCAAAATTGATATAGGAAAAAATATATAAATAAATATATGAGTGAAGCTGCCAGTACCATTTACCTAGAAACCGCAAGTAAATAAACAATATATAAAAATAAGGTACAGCGCTGTAAAGGAAAATCATAAAGTGATACTATGATAATAGTATAAGGTGAACAAACAACCGTGGTGACAGGGTTGCAAAATTAAAGGATTATAGAAAAGTCCATAAATAGTGATTCATAATAGAGTTGTGCTTCATATCATGAAAAGGGGTTAAAAGGATGAAATAAATGAATCTTCTTCCACCAAGGGACCACCCAGTGAGTGAGATGTAGTCTATCCTGCAGCCTATCCCCGACGACGTCTTTTATGACGAAACGCGTAAGTGTGGGCTTGCAGTTGTACGTCATCGCGCTTTTCTTAACACGGAGGATCACAGTAACGGAGCCCAGCCAACAGGAGACGGACCCAAGGAGATGCCGCATCCCGATGCACATGTTTACATATCGCACATGTTTGGCAACTAAACTGTAAGTGCAATCTGTATAGCACATTAAAACCTTTTTAGCAGTATTACGCTATGGGTTTCTTTTCTCTTCTCATTTCATGAGTCGTATGAAGCATATATTTTCTTTGGAGAAAGTTGTTTGGAGTCAATTCCTGTACACTTTGAAGCCCGTCTGCTTGGGAAGACTTTAACTGTCCCTATGTCTGCTTAGACCGCTGTAATGACTGTCACCGATCTGCGGTAAGGAGACTACATCTCACTCACTGGGTGGTCCCTTGGTGGAAGAAGATTCATTTATTTCATCCTTTTAACCCCTTTTCATGATATGAAGCACAACTCTATTATGAATAACTATTTATGGACTTTTCTATAATCCTTTAATTTTGCAACCCTGTCACCACGGTTGTTTGTTCACATTATACTATTATCATAGTATCACTTTATGATTTTCCTTTACAGTGCTGTACCTTATTTTTATATACTTTTTATGACAATACCATGCATATAAGCCTTTAAAATTATCACTTTTGATTTCTCCCATACACTTTTTATTCCAAATAAGTTTATTGAAGATAAAAGAAAAAGAGAATTTTACAATATTCTGTAATCAGTGTCAACAAACAACACAGTAGGTTACCGGACAGAACTAGAACTTAATAGCCATTGACATCCTACTGTGGAGCAAATTACATGGAGTCAGTTACAGAAACAAAAAGGTAAAAATCATACAACCAAAATCAAAAATGAGAATAAAACATTAAAAAAAGAAACAGCCATAAATAGTTTAGGTCAATCTTGAAGATGAAACAAGAACAATGGGTTCCATTTAGCATTAAAAATTGGTATAGAGTCATGCAGGGTATGAAAGACCTTTTCAGACAACATCATTTGGTCTACACGGGAGACAACCTATGAGAAAGGGACAGAGCTCGTCTTCTAGTGAAGAGCAATAGCCCATTGCATCGCTACGCAGATAGAAGGGATTAATCTCATAAGGGGTTTGGTGGTGTCCAGTAGGCCTTCAAATAAGAGGCAGTGACAGTGCCGATCCTGACCTCCCTGGGGCCCTAAGCAAAATGACATGGCACATTAAAAATGAGAAGCGGGGGGCGCTGATGACAGTGACATGTCACATTAAATAAAGTTGAGAAGCGGGGGGAGGGGGTGTTCTGCTGTCGGAAATGAAATCTTACATTAAAGTGAGAAGCGGGGGGTGCTGACTTATTACCTCTTCTCCCATGCAGCCAGCGAGTTGAGAAGCAGGGTGAGGGGCCGAAAACTTCTCACCAGGCGGGGCCTCTAGTAATTTGGGGGGCCCTTCGTAGGTTTGTGGGGCCCTAAGCGCCTTGCATAGTGAGCCTATAGGGCGGATTGGCCCTGGGCAGTGAGTATGAGTTAGAGCCATGCGTCCACCTGCCAGCATGTCTATCAGATCCAGGACTTTCCGGCATGTGGGTTGCAAATGTTCGCATTCCCAAAATAGATGCAGAAAAGAGCCTCCGTGGAAGCAACCCCTAAAGCAGTTAGGGGAAGCATGTGGGAAAATTCTACTAAGGCGCACAGGGGTGTAATACCAAGGGGTAAACAGCTTGATAGCTGTTTCCCTTATCGTCAGGGATATGGTGCATTTTCTTATGTTCTGCCAAGCCGTCCCCCAGTCAAAGTCTTCCCCTCCCACTTGTAGTTCCCGCTCCAACTGCGATCTATATCCCAGTGGAATGCTATCAGTGGATGATTCCAAAACCCTGTATACGCCTGAAATCAGGCCCTTTTGGCGAGGGGAGGACTGACAAATGCTTTCATAAAAAGTGTTTGAGTCTGAAGGGGACCCAGCATAATGAGTCTGAAAGAAATGACGTAATTGGAGGTAACGATAGAATTCCGCAGCTGGGATATCATGTTAAGCTCGAAGGCTCGAGAAAGTCCTACAATTTGAGTCTTGTAAAAAATCCTCCAAGGAGGTCAGACTCCCATACACTTTTAAAGGGTGTTCCGTGGCTTTCAAATTTGCCGCGAACACCCCAAATTGTTCACTATTTGGCAAACAGGCGAACACCCAATAACATTGGACTCATGCCTACTGACAGTTTGTAAAAATCTGTGATTTTTTTTACAACTGCCAGTAAATATCAGGGCCTGATAAATTCATGCTGTGATGACTTTATAAGTGTAAATCAAGCTAATTACTTTGTTATAGGTATTTTCAATGTTTCCACATCATGTTTATAATGTTCAAATATTCACTGTGTTCGTTTTCAATAGGATTTCTGTAATTTCTCAGGTTGCCAGTAAAAAATGTGCTCTGCCAGTAAATTCCCCATATTTTATCGGTAAAAAAAAGCTGCAGGAGGTTGGCAACACTGCTCAGTAGCCACAAAAGATATACTGTATATCAGGGGTCTCCATACTGTATATCAGGGGTCTCCAGATGTGGCCCTTTGCTAGCCCTTATCTGGCCCTTGGGGCACTATTCCTCCAACTGACACCAACAAGGGGGCACTATTTCTTCTACTGATATCAATGATGGGATACTATTCCTCCTACTGATAGGGGCCCTACTCCTCCTTCTACTGACCACCAACCCTTAGGCCACATTTATTCTCACTGGTGCTAGGCCCGGGACATTTTCTGTCCCCGCTGGCCACAATCTGGCCCTCCTAAAGTCTGAAGGACAATAAACTGGCCCTATGTTTGAAAAGTTTGGAGACCCTTGCTGTATATCCACTGTGTGCACTAAATGCATTTAAAAACACAGCTTTTATTGTTTAAGGGAGCCTTGCATAGTCTATGCACACAACAGAGCTGTAGGAGGGATCCAGCAGGCCCCACCCACTATAAGTCGCCTGCAGAAAACTACAGGAGGGGGGCGGAGATAAGACCAGTCACACTACACAAGGAGAGAGAGCAGCAGCGACTGGTCTTTATTACAGAAAGCTCCTGCATAAGGTAAAGGTAAAGTTTTACACAGGATTACTACACAGATCTGAAAGAAATACTCAAACCACACAAATATTCAACTAAGAATACGCATGAATCTTAAATTTAGTTTTAACTGTATGTTTGCTTTTCCCAGACTTTAGCTTTAAATAATCATAGAGAAAAAGGGTGAATATATACAGTATATATATATATATATATATATATATATTTATATATATACAATACCACCCTCACCCACCATCCCTGTGCACTGACCAATTACACTTCCCAGCAAGCCCAGAGAGTATTTAATAAACACAAAGCAGTACTTTTATTCAGGGTCTATATTTGCTTCTTGCTCCAATGGAAACGATTTGTGGCAGTTCCAAGCAACATATTCTGCAGGTATGGTAAGGCTTGTTTCTGAACCAGTGACTTTCACCTGTTACTTTAGATACAATTTTAGGGTGCATAGGATGTAGCCACGAAAAGTTGGCATTTCCCTTTATTTATTAGGGTATTTAAAACCAATAAAGACTCACCTCCCACACTAATAAAAGTAGACCTGCCACCCAGAGAGTGCATAATCTGATGCAGATGTTTATGATAGCCAATTCCAACTTCAGCTTGTTTAAAGTGGAGGTTCACCCAAAAAAAACATTTTTAACATTACATTCAGCCGAGTTGTCGTAATGACAATCGGCTGTTTTTTTTGTTTTTTTTCCGTACATACCGCCTTTCACCGTCGCTTCCGGGTATGTCTTCTGCGGGACTGGGCGTTCCTATCTGATTGACAGGCTTCCGACCGTCGCATACTGCGCGTCACGAGTTGCCGAAAGAAGCCGAACGTCGTTGCGCAGGCGCCGTATAGAGCCGCACTGACGTTCGGCTTCTTTCGGCAACTCGTGCCGCGCTGTATGCGACGGTCGGAAGCCTGTCAATCAGATAGGAATGCCCAGTCCCGAAGAAGACATACCTGGAAGCGGCGGTGAAAGTCGATATGTACGGGGAAAAAAAAAAAAAACAGCCGATTGTCATTAGGACAACTCGGCTGAATGTAATGTTAAAAACAAAATTTTGGGTGACGTTTAAAGCAGGGTTAGGTTATAAAAATATCTTAAGCTTGGAACATCTCACGGAGCACTGTTCAATCCATCACCCGAAAATGGAAAGAGTATGGCATAACTGCAAACCTACCAAGACATGGCCAGCCACCTAAACTGACAGGCCAGGCAAAGAAAGAATTAATCAGAGAAGCAGCCAATAGGCCCATGGTAACTCTAGAGGAGCTGCAGGGATCCACAGCTCAGGTGAGAGAATCTGTCCACAGGACAACTATTAGTCATGCACTCCACAAATCTGGCCCTTATGGAAGAGTGGCAAGAAGAAAGCCATTGTTTAGGGAAAGCCATAAGAAGTGCAGTTTGCAGTTTGCAAAAAAACATGTGGGGGACATTGTAAACGTGGAAGAAGGTGCCCTGGTCAGATGAGAACAAAATTTTCCTTTTTTTTGCCTAAAAGCAAAACGCTAAGTGTGGCGGAAATCTCACACTGCACATCACCCTGAACACACCATCCACACTGTGAAACATGGTGGTGGCAGCATCATGTTGTGAGGATGCTTTTCTTCAGAAGGTACAGGGAAGCTGGTCAGAGAAGGATGGATGGAGCCAAATACAGGGCAATCTTAGAAGAAGACCTGTTAGTCTGCAAAAGATTAAGACAGTGGCGGAGGTTCACCTTCCAGCAGGACAACGACCCTAAACATACAGCTACATTGTAATGGTTTAGATCAGGGGTCTACAAACTTTCTAAGCAAAGGGCCAATTTACTTTTCTTTAGGGGGGCATATTGTGGTCAGTGGGAGTAAAAAATGCCCTGGCATCAGTGCCCCATCATTGTATTTAATAGGAGGAATAGAGCCCCATTGGTGAAATCAATTAGAAAAACTGTGCAGAATTAATGGTGTCAGTAGGGGGAATGGTGCTCCATCATTGGAGTCAGTTGGTGAAATAGTGCCCCAAGGGACAGATAAAGGTTCGCAAAGGGCCACATCCAACCCCCGAGCCACACTTTGGAGACCACTGGTTTAGATCAAAGCATTTTCATGTTTTGGAATGGCCCAGTCAAAGTCCAGACCTGTATCCAATAGAGGATCTGTGGCAAGACTTGAAAATTGCTGTTCACAGACACTCTCCATTCAATCTGACAGAGCGTGAGCTATTTTGCAAAGAAGAATGGGCAAACATTATTCTCTCTAGATGTGCAAAGCTGGTAGAGACATACCCATAAAGACTTGCAGCTGTAATTGCAGCAAAAGGTGGTTCTACAAAGTATTGATTCAGGGGTGCTGAATACAAATACATGGACTGGTGCCAGAACTGGACACAGGGCCGGCCTTAGGCCTTTAGGCGCCCTGTGCGAGAAAGCTTTACAGCGCCCCCTCCATAACCACGCCCCTCCATAACCACGCCCCTCCACAACCACGCCCATTTCTCCAATACCAGCTCCATTTAAAGCCTTCCATTCCATTAAGTTCCCAAAAAACAGAATACAATCTATGATAAAAAATACAATTTTAATTCACATGGGATAATAACCCCTTTACATTACACAGCACCCTGCACCTCTGGACCCCTTACATTACACAGCACCCTGCACCTCTGGGCCCCTTTACATTACTCAGCACCCTGCACCACGGGACCCCTTTACATTACACAGCACCCTGCACCTCTAGGCCCCTTTACATTACACAGCCCCCTGCACCTCTGGACCCCTTTACATTACACAGCACCCTGCATCAATGGAACCCTTTGCATTACACAGCACCCTGCACCTCTGGACCCTTTACATTACACAGCACCCTGCACCTCTGGACCCCTTTACATTACACAGCACCCTGCACCTCTGGAACCCTTTGCATTACACAGCACCCTGCACCTCTGGAACCCTTTGCATTACACAGCACCTTGCACCTCTGGAACCCTTTGCATTATACAGAACCCTGCACCTCTGGAACCCTTTGCATTACACAGCACCCTGCACCTCTGAAACCCTTTGCATTACACAGCATCCTGCAGCTCTGGACCTCCTGCATGTTAAAAAGACCCCCGCTTCAGTGCAGCCCCCCCCCCATTCAGTGCAAGCCCCCCCTTCAGTGTAGGCCACCCCCCTTCAGTGTAGGCCAGCCCCCTTCAGTGTAGGCCACCCCCCTTCAGTGTAGGCCACCCACCTTCAGTTCCTCTGATCAGCATGGCGGCTTGGCGGGTGTGCTGTTGACATGTGTCCGCCGTCGGATAGTACACAGCAGTTCCCCTCCCAGCGGTGTCACCCTGCACCCCCCCCCTCATTCACCACAGTGACAGCGCCTCTATAGCTCGCCTCTCGGCGCTGTCTAAACCCGCTGCCACTATGTAAATCGAGGAGGGGGGTGCCGGCCTGACACCCCCCAGTGTGTGGTACCTGGGGCGGTCCGCCCCCCCCTTAGTACGCCTCTGCCCGGTACCCTCGGTTCTCATTCTCCTATGCAGTACAGGGTGTCACACGGTCACGCCACTTACCAGCTTGGTGGCCTGGGGTGAGGATACTGCTTTCCATCTCCCGGTGGCCCGCCAGCGGCTCTTTGACACGTGACCCTCCCGAGTTCTCCGCTCAATCGTCCACCGACACCGAGAGTTTAAAAAACCGTGCCCTGAAGGTGATGGGCTGCGATTGGCTGACTTACAGGAACACATGGGGCTGTCCGCCAATCAGAGCTTGGAGGCGTCGGAGTTGCGCTTGTGTTCAGGAACTGGGCGGTGTGATGGGCGGTGTGGTGGACGGTGAGATGGGCGGGGGGTGGAGGTAGGGGGTGTGGCCGCCAGTGTTCTCCATCTGTCCCGAAAACACCTTTCTCCTCCCCTCCCAGTGTTCCCCGCCCCCTACTTACTACCCGGGCGATTATCAAAGAACTTTTTCGACAGAATCTGACAGAATCTGTGCTGGTCGCCAGGCGCCCATGTTGCTATGGTGCCTTGTGCGACCGCACCTCCCGCACACACCGCAAAGGCCGGCCCTGACTGGACAGCATAATTCACATGCGGCCAGATCAGAGTCTTGTTGAGTGGGAGAATTATTGCTTTATCTGTTGAGTAATCTCCATTTTAATGCATGCCCATATTCTGTTTGCTTTGTTTGCAGCAGCTTGGCATAGCATGCCATTGCTGAGCCTATCATTTACTAGGACCCCCAGGTCCTTTTCCATCCCATATTCCCCCAGAGGTTCTCCCCCCAGTGAGTAGATTGCATTCATATTTTTGAAGAGAGTGAACTGTTTACCCCATCCTCCAGGTCGTTTATGAACTAAATAAATATGATTGGTCCCAGGACAGTACCCTGGGGGACCCCACTTTCCACCCCTGACCATTCCGAGTACTCTCCATTTATCATTACCCTCTGAACTTTCCCTTGTAACCAGTTTTCAATCCATGTACTCACCCTATGGTCCATGCCAAATGCTTTTGCAAAATCCAGATACACCATGTCTACGGGCCTCCCTTTATCCTTTATAGCTCACCTCCTCATAGAAGGTTAAAAGATTGGTTTGGCAAGAACTATTCTTAATTAATCCATGCTGATTACTGCTGATACCTTTTTCATTACTAAAATCTTGTATATAGTCCCTATATCATCTCCTCCAAGAGCTTGCATACTATTGATGTTAGGCTTACTGGTTTGTAATTCCCAGCAATGTATTTTGGACCATTTTTAAATATTGGTACTACATTGACTTTTCTCCGATCAGCTGGTACCATTCCAGTCAGTAGACTGTCAGTAAAAATTAGGAACAATGGTCTGGCAATTACTCAACTGAGTTCCCTAAGGACCCTCAGGTGCAATCCATCTGGTCCTGGTGACTTATCAATGTTAAGTTTTTCAAATCAATTTCTTATTCTGTCCTCTGTTAGCCATAACGGTGCTTCCTGTAATGTGTCATAAGGATAAACACTGCAGTTTTGGTTAATGAAGCCCCCTAATTCCCTTGTGAAAACTGAGGAGAAGAATAAATTCAATACCTTCGCTATCTCACCATCCTTTGTAACCAGATTTCCTTCCTCATTCTTTATGGGGCCAATATGGTCTGTCCTCCTTATTTTAATGTTTATATACTTAAAGAATTTATTTTGCTCCCCTCCGCTATGTGTCTTTCGTGTTCTATCTTATCCGCTGTAATTACACCCTTATATTTCTTGTTGCATTCTTTGTAAAGTTTGATCCCTCAGCCTTGTATTTTTTGACGGCCTTCTCTTTTGCTTTTATATGCATTTTTACATTGGTGTTAAACCACCCAGGACTTTTAATAAATGGTGAAAAAAAGGAAAATATACACGCCCTTCTACCTTCTCACACCCCACTGCGCCAAAAAAACAAACGAAAAAATACCTAGAGCTGCTACTTTAAATAAATAGTGATGTGCAATAATAATTCTGAGTGAACAAAATAGTAGCGCTATGTTCAGTGAATGAACAATTCTAAATTAGTGTATGAATAATTCACCCTGTGAAGAGTATATCATGCCTATACTAAAAAGCATACATGTATATATATATATATTGTGTAAAAATTAAATAAATGTAAAATAAATGTTCAAAATGTTTATCCAATGGTCAAAAATAGGTAATAACAAGCCAAGTCTATAAGTGTTTCAATTTCAAGTGATTAAACTTATAGGGCCAGATCCACGTACAGCGGGCGCAACTTAAATATTCCGATTTAAGTTACACCGCCGCAAAATTTCTACCTAAGTGCCCGATCCACAAAGCACTTACCTAGAAATTTGCAGCGGTGTAACTTAAATCTGTCCGGCGCAAGGCGGGCCCAATCTAATGGGGCGAGTCCCATTTAAATTAGGCGCGTTCCCGCGCCAGACGTTCTGCGCATGCTCCCGACGCTATTTTCCCGACGTGCTTTGCGTTACGTTACGTTGCGCCGAGTTTTGTGAATCGCGACGGGTAAAAAAGAGATGCGGCGGGGAAATTTTTTTTTTTTTAAATAGTTTGACAGCGACGCCGGAAAGAAGGGTCTACTTTTACATGGTGTACTAAGTTTACACTTTGTAAAAGCAGCCCTAATTTTGCGACGGCAAACTAACACTTACGGAGAATTAATGAAGGGAAAAACCTTTGTGGATCTCCGTAAGTGCTAATTTGCATACCTGACGCGGAATTTCGACGAGAAATGCCCCCAGCGGCGGCCGCGGTACTGCTGCATCCTAAGATCCGACAGTGTAAAACTATTACACCTGCCGGATCTTAGGAATATCTATGCGTAACTGATTCTATGAATCAGCCGCATAGATAGAAACAGGGATACAACGGCGTATCAGCAGATACGCCTGCGTATCCCTTTTGTGGATCTGGCCCAAAGTGTCCACTCAATCTTCTTAAAAAATCTTGCTTGAGACCTTCCACCACACCATAAGTGCTCAGTGACTCCACACCCTAAGGAATTGCGCTTACCAATAGGACATGCCTTGCACTCGCATGCTTGGCAATACAGCTTATTAAAGTCTCCAAAGGTATTAGACGATTCCACCAGTGTTCCAATAAATCAAAGTTGCTCCACATGTAAAATTACACGGCATACTATTCGTGCTCCATAACGTTTGGACTACCGACCACCGAGTGTGCAGTGTTTTGGAGTGAATAGGCGAACAAATGGAGCGGTTGGTGAGACTTATGGTTAACTCTGGGTCCGCCGAGACCATAATACTTCAAGGTGTTACCGCAAATTTGGAGTCCACTGCCGAGTTTACTGTTGAAGTGCCTCAGTTTGTTTTGATAAATGTGAGTGCAATGTGTGAAGGCTTCTTGTGCTGTTTTTAATAAATAGTTTTGATATACTTCACTATTGGAGCAATTTTGATTTATTGGAACACTGGTGGAATCGTCTAATACCTTTGTAGACTTTAATAAGCTGTATTGCCGAGCTTGCGAGTGCAAGGCATGTCCTATTGGTAAGCGCAATTCCTTAGGGTGTGGAGTCACTGAGCACTTATGGTGTGGTGGAAGGTCTCAAGCAAGATTTTTTAAGAAGATTGAGTGGACACTTTGGGGCAGATCCACGTACCTTTGCGCCGGGCGCAGCGTATCTAAGATACACTACGCCGCCGTAACTTATTTATTTTATTTAGAATCCTGAAAGAATTCGTGCCGTAAGTTATGGCGGCGTAGTGTATCTCTGGCGGCGTAAGGGCGCGTAATTCAAATGGATGTAGTGGGGGCGTGTTTTATGTAAATACGCTGTGACCCGACGTAAACAACGTTTTTTTTTAACTGCGCATGCGCCGTCCGTGGGGGTATCCCAGTGCGCATGCTCGAAATTAAACCGGAACCAGCCAATGCTTACGACGGTGACGTCATTCTACGCAAATTCCTATTCGCAAACGACTTACGCAAACGACGTAAAAAATTCTAAATTGTACGCGGGAACGACGGCCATACTTAACATTGAGTACGCCTCATAACAGCAGCTTTAACTATACGCCGGAAAAAGCCGAACGCAAACAACGTAAAAAAAATGCGCTGGCCGGACGTAGGTTCGTGGATCGCCGTAACTAGCTAATTTGCATACTCAACGCGGAATTCGACGGGAAAGCCACCTAGCTGCCGCCGAAAAATTGCAGCTTAGATCCGACGGCGTACTAAGACGTACGCCTGTCGGATCTAGCCTAGATGCCGTCGTATCTTGTTTTGTGGATACCAAAACAAAGATACGACGTGCAAAATTTTAAATTACGTGGCGTATCAAGAGATACGCAGGCGTAATTTCTTTGAGGATCTGCCCCTTTAAGTTTAATCACTTGAAATGTAATCACTTATGGACTTGGCTTGTTATTACCTATTTTTGACCACTGGATGAACGTTTTGAACATTTATTTAACATTTATTAATTTTTTACACAATATATATATATATATATATATATATATATATATATATATATATATATATTAGACATGTGCACAGAAAAAAATATTTTTTTTTTGTTCCGTTTCGTATCGTTCCGTAGGTTCGTTCCCGTTCGTTTTTCGTAAGACGCCCGTTTTCCTGTTCGTTCCTGTTCGTTTTTCGTACAACGCGATTTTTTCGTATTCCTATCGTTTCGTATTTTGGATACCGTTTTATTTTCGTACATGCGGGATGGTTCGTTATTCTGTTTAATTCATGTTCGTTACTTGTTAGACAATAATTTTCGTGAATTTTCGTCATTTTGTACTTTCGTAAATATATCGCAGGATTCGCGGCACTTTCAACACGCGGCTCATCCATATTAACTATTGTTAAGCCCCATACACTTGGTCAGACTTTTTTAACAACAAACATAAAAACGATCGTTTTACCGAACGTTCGTTCGTTTATAAACTCCATCAGAAAACCATTTTTGGGTTCCAGGTTCAAAAGTCTGGCCAAGTGATCTCCCTTCAGACGAAAATCCACAGAAAAGTTTATTTGGCTTTACTGTACTACTGTACTACTCAGCACAAAAGAGAAGCTGCTTCACTAACTAACTACACTCACTGCCCATTCAAAAAAACGAAAATTACATCTTATAACAAAAGATTTGCATTCTGTATTTTGAAACCAAATTTTTAACAGAAAAAAGGAATTCAGAATACAGAATACAAATCTTTTGTTATAAGATGTCATATGAACATACAAACAGAAAAAGGAATCAAACAAAATACAGAATGAAAATCTTTTGTTAGATGTCATATGAACATACGACTGAAAATCAAAATACGAACAGAACAACTATTCAAACAAAATACAGAATGCAAGTCTTTTGTTATAGATGTCATTTTCGTTCTTTTGCCGTTTTGTCGTATTTTCGTCGGATCGTTCGTTCGTATTTGCGGTTGTTCGTTATGCGGCTCATTCGTAATCCCGTCGTTTTCGTATTTTGGTGCTTTCATTTTTTCGTATGTACACATTATTCTGCGGGTACGAAAATGAACATTTTCGTACAAAAATAACATTCGTACGAACGGGAATGCACATATCTAATATATATATATATATATACATGTATGCTTTTTAGTATATGTGTGATATACTGTTCACAGGGTGATTTATTCATACACTAATTTAGACTTGTTCATTCACTGAACATAGCGCTACTATTCTGTTCACTCAGAATTATTACACACCCAGGTCTTTTATTCGCTCTTTTAAATGTATTCCCCAATGGGATGCACTGGCTTATGCCCTTATTTAATATGCTCTTAAAGCAAACCCATCTCTCCTCTGTGTTCTTTGTTACTTGGTGTTGGTCTATCACAATCCCAATAAAATACAATTATGTTTTTGGTTGTAACATTGCAAATTGTGGAAAATGTCAAGGTGTATGAATACTTTTTCAAGGCACTTTAAGGGGGAGGTTTAAAGTTGCATTCTCTGCATATTGTTGTCTATTACGCTGTGCCGTTTATGTGGTCTCAGGATTTTAAGGGAGTAGATTGAGAAAAAGGAAGTCATTCTTTCCCCCTTTCATGCCAGAGGTCATAGGTTCTCTAAAGGTCTACTGGTCATTACTTTTTAATTCAATTGTCATTCCTTGCATTGCATACCTTTTTTGTTATTTACCAAGGATAAGAGTTTTAACATGGGAAACACCCATTTCAGTCATATTTGTTTTACCCTATTCAAAGTGTACAAGTACACAGTACATACGGCGCTCCTAGAAGAAGTGCCTTGGTCCATTGAAACTTTCATCTGTATCTGTAGACCATCAACAGGGTAGAGGAATGGATGAGGCAACTGGATGGATGGCTGAACAGGAAAAGTAACCAAGACCGGAAGCTCTGCAGCTTCCGCAGAAGATCTGGGTAGGATCACCTCAATTAAATCACCTTACTAATAAAGCTACGTTGGTTTGGAGTGCAGCTGTCCAATACATATTTTTGTTCTAATTGCTACGTGCATTGCCTGCACCCTTGGTTCCTGAGAGAAAGACAACAGCCAACTTGACCTGCCTGGAGCGGCAATTTCTTTGCTCTCTATTTGTCCTGGGATCACCTCAATGTAGAAGAAAACAAACAGCGGGGCACTGGGGTCAGTATTAAATAAAAAACACTTTTTTTAAATAAGCATCACACTAACATTGAAGTTAGCATGAAAGAATTTGGATAGGGAACACATGAGACCAAGCAACTGTAATCAGTGGGAGGCTGTAGGCATCATCACTGAGCAAACAGAGACCAAGGATGACAGGGAGCTAGCCAGCTCAAAGTATGGATATAACGGTGGCGTTCGAGGCTGCACACAAGGATGACAGCTGTCAAAATGCCTGGTGGATTACGGGAGAGAGGGTGTGCATGACGCGTTTCCAGGGACTGTGCCCTCTTTTTCAAATACATGGACAGTGAAGGGAAGGGGAGGAACATGGGAGGGAAAGGAGGGAGAAAGCTGCGTCACTGCATTGAGCCAGATGGGCCCAGTGCTCAGTGATGCCTACAGCCTCACACTGGTTACAGCTGCTTGGTCTCAGGTGTTCCCTATCCATGGTTTCATGCTAACTTCAATATAAGTGAAGCTTATTATAAGCTTATTTTAATAAAGTGTTTTTTATATATATATATATATATATATATATATATATATATATATATATATATATATATATATATATATATACTGACCTCAGCACCCTGCTGTTTATTTTTTTCATTATTGTTTTACATGCTTCAATAATTCTTAGTAAAATATTCTTTGATCTTATACTGTTTGGTGTCCTTTGCAGTCTTGTTTGCTGTGATTTTTATTTAACTACGTGTGCCAGAGGAGGGCTGAGGTTGTTCTTGGGGTTGTGGTGCAGAACAGAAAAAAAATTACCAAATGACTCCTTTGTAATTTGTATATGAATTATTTCCAGGTATTTTTTTTCTCTCTCAATGAGATCCAAGTACTTCTGCTGACAATGCCTCCATCTGCTCTTCAAAGCCATCTTCTTTCAGGCATCATCTACTTCCTGGACTGAGATGACAGCTCAGAGATGACACAATCCTGTAAATACTGGTGCCTGTGCAGTTCTTGGCTTTGTTTACAAATTTCTGATACAGATCAGCCCCTACTCAGCCAGGGGTGTATTTAGGTTTTGTGCTGCCCTAGGCCTGACGAAACACGCACACCCCCTACTTTATATATGACGCACCCCCTCCTGTCAAGACTAAGCCCCTTCCTTTTTAAGACCCGCCCTGTCATTTTCATGGGAGGAGAACAAAAGGACGCGGTGGGATGAGGACAGAGGGACAGGGTGGGATGAGGACGACAGGGGGACAGGATGGGATGAGGACAGAGGGACAGTATGAGATGAGGACAGAGGGACAGGATGGGATGAGGACAGAGGGGCAGGATGGGATGAGGACAGAGGGACAGGATGGGATGAGGACAGAAGGAAAGGATGGGATGAGGACAGGGGGACAGGATGGGATGAGGATAGGGGAACAGGCTTTTTTGCCACCCCCTGCAAGGTGCCGCCCTAGGCCTGGGCCTTGTCGGCCTAGGCCATAATACAGCACTGTACTCAGCCCCTACTCAGCTCAGTCCCCCAAAATCCCCCCCGCTATCAGTTTTATCTACAGTGAGGGAAAAAAGTATTCGATCCCCTACAGATTTTGTACGTTTGCCAACTGACAGAGAGACAGAATAACAACAAAAATATCCAGAAAAACGCATTTCAAAAAATGTATAAATTGATTTGCATTTTACTGAATTAAATAAGTACAGTAAAACCTTGGATTGCAAACATAATTCATTCCAGAAACATGCTTGTAATCCAAAGCATTTGTATATCAAAGCATTTTTTCTACAGGGTATAAAAGAGAAGGGAGGCACCTCTAATGCCCTGTACACACGATCGGTTTCGTCTGATGAAAACGGTCCATCAGACCGTTTTCATCATACTAACCTATCGTGTGTACGCAGCATTAGTGTAGCAATAAGTTGCTAAATGTTGTACCTTCATTAAATGTAACCATTTTGCTACACTTTGAGGCTCCTCTCTTCTTTTTTATACTCAGTTGTGACATGACGCTACTCTTATATCAAGACATCGCTTGTATATCAAGGCAATGTTATTAAAACATTTTGCTCATCTTGCAAAACGCTCTGAAACCAAGTTACTCTCAAACCAAGGTTTTACTGTCTTTGACCCCCTATCAATCAGTAAGATTTCTGGCTCCTAGGTGTCTTATTTACAGGTAAAAAGCTGAGATTAGGAGCACTACCTTAGACCCCTTTCACACTGAGGAGTTTTTCATGCAGTACCGCCTGAAAAACTCCTGCCCAGCCATCTCAATGTGACAGCCCGAGGGTTTTCACACTGAGGCGATGCGCTGGCAGGAGAGAAAAAAAATCTCCTGCTAGCAGCATCTTTGGAGCGGTCAGAGGAGCAGTGTATATACCACTCCTTCCCATTTAAGACAATGGAAAACCGCGGTAATACCGCCCGCAATGCGCCTCTGCAGAGGCGTATTGCGGGTGGTATTAACCCTTTATCAGCCGTTAGCGGGGGTTAATACTGCACCGCTAGAGGCCGAATCCCGCGGCAATTCCGACGGTACAGCGCCGCTATTTTTAGCGGCGCTATACCGCCACCGCGCCTCCCGCCCCAGTGTGAAAGGGGTCTTAGAGGGAGTGCTCCTAATCTCAGGTTGTTACCTGTATAAAAGACACCTGTCCACAGAAGCAATCAATCATATTCCAATCTCTCCACCATGGCCAAGACCGAAGAGCTGTCAAAGGATGTCAGGGTGATTATTCGCAAATGGAAGAAACACAAAATAACTCCCTCGGTCTGAGGCTCCATGCAAGATCTCACCTCGTGGAGTTTCAATGATCATGAGAACGGTGAGGAATCAGCTCAGAATTACACAGAAGAATCTTGTCAATGATCTCGGCTGCTGGGACCATAGTCACCATGAAAATAATTGGTAACACACTAAGCCATGAAGGACTGAAATCCTGCAGCGCATGCATGGTCCCCCTGCTCAAGAAAGCACATGTACAGGCCCGTCTGAAGTTTGCTAATGAACATCTGAATGATTCAGAGGAGAACTGGGTGAAAGTGTTGTGGTCAGATGAGACCAAAATCAAGCTCTTTGGCATCAACTCAACTCGCCATATTTGGAGGAGGAGGAATTCTGCCTATTACCCCAAGAACACCATCCCCACCGTCAAACATGGAGGTGAAAACATTATGCTTTGGGGGTGTTTTTCTGCTATGGGGACAGGACAACTTCACTGCATCAAAGGGATGATGGACGGGGCCATGTACCGTCAAATCTTGGGCGAGAATCTCCTTCCCTCAGCCAGGGCATTAAAAATTGGTCATGGATGGGACTTCCAGCATGACAATGACCCAAAAGGAGTAGAACAAAATCCCTCCTGAGATGTGTGTAAACCTGGTGGCCAACTGCAAAAAATGTCTGACCCCTGTGATTGCCAACAAGGGTTTTGCCACCAATTTGATTGGGGATTCTTTGCAAAGTGAAGGTTTACCTCATTTACTAATCTTTGTAGCAACTGCCAGTCTATTTGCTTTCGTAAATCAACCCCTATGGGGGTTGATTTACGAAAAGCAAATACACTTTGCACTACAAGTGCAAACTACACTTGCAAAGTGCACTTGAAATTGCACTGAAAGGGCACTTGGAAGTGTCGTCACTGTAGATCCGAGGAGGACATGCAAGGAAAATAAAAAAAAACAGCATTTTAGCTTGCACATGATTGCATAATAAAAGCAGCAGAGCTTCCCCTTTTAGATCTACCCCTCAGATTTACAGCGACGCACTTTCAGTGCAATTTCAAGTGCACTTTGCACTTGTAGTGCAAAGTGGATTTGTCTTTCGTAAATAACCCCTTATGTATCCATGCACACATACTTGTTTAGAGGCAGGGACATTTACCCACTTCAGCTACGGGAGGTTTTACCCCCTTCCTGACCGGGCCATTTCCTGCGATACTGCACTGCTTTGCTTTAACTGAAAATGATGTGATCATGCGACGTTGTACCCAAAATAAAATTAATGTTTTTTTTCCACAAATAGAGCTTTCTTTTGGTGGTATTTGATCACCTCTGCGGATGTTTTTTGCGCTATAAACAAAAAAATATTTTTTTTAAAAAATAAAAAACAATATTTTTTACTTTCTGCTAAAAAAAAACATCCAAAAAAAAATGAAAACAAATCTAATTTCTTAATCAATTTAGTTCAATTGATGTGTATATTGGTTTGTAATAAGTGTATATTGGTTTGCGCAAAATTTATAGTGTCTACACACTATGGGATATTTTTACGGAATTTTTATGTTTTTTTTTTTACTAGTAACATCAGCAATCAGTGACTGTTAGTAAAACTGCGATATTGCAGCGGATATATCGGAGACCTATACCCCACATGTATGCTGTTTTGTGCATAATAACAGGACACCCACTTTTTGGGGACCAGTGACATTATTACAGTGTAATATTATCAGTGTTAAAAAAAATGCACTCTAAGGGGCAGATCCACAAAGATCTGCCCCGGCGCACCGTATCTGAGATACGCTACGCCGCCGTACCTTACTTCTCTTTGGTTCGAATCCTTAAAAATTTTGCGCCGTAAGTAACGGCGGCGTAGTCTATCTCTCGCGGCGTAAGGGTGCGGAATTTAAGTTGGGCGGGTAGGGGGGCGTGTTTCATTTAAATGAAGCGCGTCCCCGCGCCGAACGAATGGCGCATGCGCCGTCCCTAAATTTCCCGCCGTGCATTGCGCGAAATGACGTCGCAAGGACGTCATTGTTTTGACTTGGACGTAAATTACGTCCATCCCGCGATTCACGGACGACTTACGCAAACAAAAAAAAATTCAAAATAAACGCGGGAACGACGGGCATACTTAACATGGCAGGTGTAACTATACGCCACAGAACAGCAGCTTTAACTATACGCTGGAAAAAGCAGACTAGAGATGACGTAAAGGAATGCGACGGCCGCGCGTACGTTCGTGGATCGTCGGAAATAGCTAATTTGCATACTCGACGCGGAAAACAACGGGAACTCCACCCAGCGGACGCCGAAGTATTGCATCTAAGATCCGAAGGCGTACGAAGCCGTACGCCTGTCGGATCTAACCCAGATGCCGTCGTATCTTGGTTTGAGGATTCAAACCAAAGATACGACGCGGGAAATTTGAAAGTACGCCGGCGTACGTGGATGTGATTTGACAGGGGGAAAACATAGATTTGTGTTTCTGCTCAGAAACACAAGATCTCCATTTTCCCCTCTGGCAGAACAGTGATCTGACTTGTTCACATAGGCAGACCGCCGTTCTGTCTCTCAGAACGATCAGCGGATCCCGGTGAACATCACCTCCGCCTGCGATGCCCTGAAGCCGAAGAAGAAAATCACATGCAGGTACATGATTTTTCTATTAAGGGCCGCCCTGCTGCAGTGTATGTACATGGGGCGGTCCTTAAGCAGTTAAAGACAGAACACAAACCCCACTGTTAGCAGCGTTTTGGCAGAAAAAACGCATAAAGCGTGTAAAAGTACGTTAAAACTAGGTTTAGTGCTTGAGCGTCAATTCATTTCAATGGCCAGAATAAATAGTTTTTCTGGCCAATAAAATGAATTAACGCCCAAGCGCTTGACGAGCCAAATGCAAACAAGTTACACGTATTTACAAGCGTCAAACGTTTTTTCTGCCAAAACACTGCTGCCAGTTGGAAAGGTATCTAGGAGAGATGGCCAAACGTCCAGTGTGCATGAGGCCTTATGTATTTTTTTTTCTGTGCTACTAAATGCTGAAAAACAGAACCAGGAGAAACTTTCATACCTTCAATAAAAAATTCCCCCCATCATCCCCAAAAGAAAACAGACACGAGACTCGAGAAACAGAGGCAACATCATCTCATATAATATCTAGATTTCTATAGAACAGATAAAATATTCACTTTTTTGTCAGTTACAAAATTTTACAGGTGTCTGGGTGCTTCATCAAATGTCCACACAGTCCGCCCGGACCACCCCCTCTCCACCCCAGTGCCACTGAAGGGCTTTGAGTTATCCGTTGGCAACATAAAAGAGTCAATGCTGTGCTCTTACTCACTACGCCTCCTCCATACTGTCTTTCTAACTATTCGGTATGCCCGTATTTTATTTAGTTTTTTGCAGGTAAAGAACTGGAAAACAGGAATAAGGTTATGTATAATATAGTTGTTTGCAGTGTGCTTTCACATATACACTTGTGAACAGGCTCACTCGGAAAGGGAACTGTGTAAAGCAAAGTTTAAAAACCTGTAGTTTGTGAAACTGACCATCCTGGGAAATGGTTACCAAAACGCAGGGGCGCAGGGGTGCCACCTCCCTAGTTTGCAGCGTTGCACCCTAGTTTGCATACGCAGGGCGTCAAACAAATTCCTTTCTATTAGGTCTTTTTTTTCTTCCAAGCACATGATTAGAGCCTGAGACTCTAATTGTCTTGAAAAAGGTTGGGCAGTTCTCTGCGCCCCAAACCCTCCCACTTGTGATACTAGCGAATCAATATTTGCTATTGGTTTTTGGATTCTCCTCCTAGCCAATCAGGACAGAAGGTGGATCTAAAGAAGACCGGTTTGGCCGGGAGGAGAAGTCGGGTTAGCCACGGCACTGTAAATGCTGGAGGGGTGAGTGCAGACCTGAAGGGGGGTGCTCTTCAACCCAAACCCTCCCACTTGTGATACTAGCGAATCAATATTTGTTATTGGTTTCTGGATTCTCCTCCTAGCCAATCAGGACAGAAGGTGGATCTAAAGAGGACCAGTTTGGCTGGGAGGAAAAGGCCGGGTAAGCCGCGGCGCTGTGACTGCTGGAGGGGTGAGTGCAGACCTGGGGTGGGGGCTCTTCAACCCAAACCCTCCCACTTGTGATACTAGCGAATCAATATTTGCTATTGGTTTCTGGATTCTCCTCCTGGCCAATCAGGACAGAAGGTGGATCTAAAGAAGACCGGTTTGGCCGGGAGGAGAAGCCGGGTAAGCCACGGCGCTGTGACTGCTGGAGGGGTGAGTGCAGACCTGGGGTGGGTGCTCTTCAACCCAAACCCTCCCACTTGTGATACTAGCGAATCAATATTTGCTATTGGTTTCTGGATTCTCCTCCTGGCCAATCAGGACAGAAGGTGTATCTAAAGAAGACCGGTTTGGCCGGGAGGAGAAGCCGGGTAAGCCGCGGCGCTGTGACTGCTGGGGTGCAGACCTGGAGGGGGGGGGGGGTTTAGTATGCCGCTCCCATAAAAAATGTTCAGCACAAGCCACCAATGCCAAAAAGTTAGGTGTATTGCTCTCAAATTCACTAAAATGTAATTCTGAAATTTTTTATATGTACTTTGGTATTCTAACATCAACTCCATTGGAAAGGAACATAAAAGTTACTTGATAAAAAAAATACTGCGATACAGAAGCCGCAAGCATTTTTAAATAAAGGAAAGCATAAATATCCCAAAGACTAGCTGTAATAATTTGGTGATGCTGTTTTTTGCATGATAGTTTAGCATTCACTTGTGCTTTGTACTGATAACCTTGTTAGATGCGTGTGTATTAGGATATTATTGGTTAAAAGTGTATATTGGAGGAAATAAAAAAAGAATATTCAGTACATCTCTGGAATACATGCACATGTCCCCATCTTCTGTCCCTAAAAATGCTGCAAGTACAAACAACGATTGAACCTACCCAGAAATCTAGTGAGCTGCATACTTCCTGTAGTGAAGTGACATCACAGTGCTGAAATTAGAAGCATTGTTGTTGGCCCTGCCCAGTTTAACCCTACTGGACTACAAAGCTCATCCCCCAAACATAAAATTAAGGTGGTGGTGTTCTATAGTTGTCATGGAGGAACTGGGCAGTTCTGACAATACTGAATCATATAGTAAAATGTATGTGAACCCTCACCTTGTAAAACAACTCATAGGGCCAGATTCACAAAAGAGATACGATGGAGTATCTCAGATACACCATCGTATCTCGGATTTTTTCTGGTCCTATCTATGCACCTGATTCATAGAATCAGTTACGCATAGATAGGGCTGAGATCCGACAGTGTCACACTGTGTTACACTGTCGGATCTTTTTTTTAATTTAAAAATGGCGCCGGGGGCGTTCCCGCTGATTTACACTGAATAATATGTAAATCAGCGAGATACGCGAAATTCACGAACGTACGCGGACCCGACGCTGTGTTCTTACGTCGTTTCCGTAGCGGTTTTCCGTCGTATACTTACCCTTTCTAAAAGCAGGGGTAAGTATTGTTAAGTATGGCCGTCGTTCCCGCGTCGATTTTGAAATTTCCTACGTCGTTTGCGTACGCCGATTCACGAACACGCGCGTCGCAAGTCCCGCTCACGTCGCAACCACTGATGTCCTATTGACGTCAGTGGGAGCAATGCACGCCGGGAAATTCCCCGGACGACGCATGCGTATTTAAATCGGCGCGGGAGCGCGCCTGATTTAAATATGACACTCCCCTAGCCGCGGAATTTGAATTCCGCTGGGGGAGTTAGGATCCGCCGTCGCAAGTTTGAAGGTAAGTGTGTTGTGAATTTGACACTTTCCTCACAAACTTGCGAGGGCAGATCTTAATTCACATAGGTTACACGGATCTAAAGATCCGCTAACCTTTGTGAATCTGGCCCATTCAGTTTAAAATAGAAATGAAAGGCAAAAAAATTGTGTATACATATAAAAAAAACATTCTAAATACCTTTTTTTCCCCCTTGTTATAACTGATCACATTCCCTCTGTTCTCAGCTGCATAAGAAGCTCAGAGAGCTAGGGAAGGATAAACAGCAGCACACTAGTCCTCCCAGTGAATGGCTGTGCAGTGGATGGGGAGAACTGACCACGATGTGCTCTCATGCTTAGTGTGGTCAGTTTTGAACAGGAAAGCAGAGGGGCTCGCAGGAACAAAAGGTATTTCATAGAAAGGAAGCAATACAAAGAGAACAGAATGTTTCTATACAAGTACATGGTGCAGCAGGAATTTATCAGTATTATGAAATGTTAGAGTAACATATCCTTTAATGCCACACGTGCAACATTTTCAGCCTACTAAGGGCCCTTTCACACGGGGCGGATCAGTAATGATCCGCCTCCGTATGTCCGTAAGCTCAGCGGGGATCGCTCCGTATATCCCCGCTGCGCCGGCGGCTGACAGGGCGGTCGCCGCACACTGTGCAGGGACCGCCCTGTCTTTTCTCCGCTCCCCTATGGGGGGATCGGATGAACACGGACCGTGTGTCCGTGTTCATCCGATCCGATCCGCAGACGGAAGAAAAAATAGTGTTTTTTTCCGTTCGCAAAATCGGATCTTTGCGGAGGCGGGTGATTACGGTTGTCAGCGGATGTTTATCCGCTGACACCCGCAATCACTTAGGGACCAATGTATGTCCCGTTTTCATCCGCAAACGGATGGATGAAAAAGCGGACATATGGGGCCATATTCTCATAGAAGTTACGATGGAGTATCTCAGGATACTCCATCGTATCTCTCTTTTTTGGCCCGTGTATCTATGCGACTGATTCTTAGAATCATTTTCGCATAGATACACTTAAGATCCGCCATGTGTAAGTCACTTACACTGTCGGATCTTAAATGTAATTACGCCGCCCGCTGCTAGATGGCATTTACGTGAAGGTCTCATTTGTTTATGCAAATGAGCCTGCTACGCCGATTCCCGAACGATTTCGCGTCGCGTACCCGTCGCTACCGTCGTTTGCGTAAGCGGAAACTTACTCCTGCTATATGAGCAGTAAGTTTCTGCATATCCCACGTAGGCCATGTTACGGATAGCGTCTGGTCCGCGTCGTGTTTTTCCGTCGGCTACGTCGTTTCCCTAAGTCGTTCTTGAATACGACTTTACGTCAATGACGCACACGTCGGCGTCATTGACGTTTTCCGCCGAGAACTGGAGCATGAGCACTGGGCTTTTTTAAGCCCGGCGCATGCGCAGTTACTTAGAATCGGGGGCGCGCTTAATTTGAATAGAAGCCGCCCCCTTGAAGATACGCGTGGCTACGCCGGGCCATTTACACTCCGCCGCCCCAAACTACGGAGCAAGTGTTTGGGGAATACAGCACTTGCTCCTGTAGTTTGGGGCGGCGGAGTGTAAATGCCTTACACGCCGCCCGTGGACATTTAGAGAGAATATGGGCCATTGTCCGCACGTCTGAAAGGGGCCTAAGGAAAGTTAGGAGCTCAATGGATTTCTGGGAAGAAAAATAAGTATTTTTCTGTACTTAAAAGGGGTTTTGAAGAGAAAAAACATGGGGAACTAGGTCTGTATTGCTGGCTCTGGGCAACATGTTTTTAGCTGCATTTATATCAACAGGTCATCATTATAAGGTTCCACTCCCGATGGTGTTCTAAGATCTGAAATTGCTTTACTGAACTATGGAGGCCAGTTATTGGGTAAGTGTGGTACCCAACAAATACAGAAGTGAGTCTTTATGCTTGTTAAAGTGGTTGTAAGCCTTTTACAACCACTTTAACCTACAGGTAAGCTTAGATTTAGGCTTAACTGTAGGTGCTTGAAATATCTCCCAGACCTGCACGGTCTAGGAGACATTTGCAAATCGGCGTAGGGCGATTTCTTCTGCGCATGCGCCGGGTTTAGAAAGGGCACGCTGTGCCGCTTCTATCTCGGGTCATGCTGTTAAAGGCAGGTCCCGCACGCATGTGCGGGAGTGATGTCACGCGACTCCGGCCAGTCACAGAGTCGGAGTTCGTGGCCCTGGAAGGAAGAGGGGTGAAGAATGGACGCTTGCTACTAACAAGGAAGACCGGGACATCGTGGGCTTCTCCTGCAGGTAAGTCACATAATGGGCTACTATGCGATACATAGTAGCCCATTATGCTTTACCTTTGCAGGGAAACAAAGAGTAAGTACCATTTATCAGGGTTTACTTCCTATATAAACCTTTTCTATAACAGAGGTTGGGGTAGCATTTTAGCAGGCTTTCAAATGCCCCATTTTGCCTTAGCGCTTAGCCATAGCACCCTTGTGTTTGTAATTATCGGGAATGTGTGGAACTGTGAATACATGGATGAATCCAAGAAATTGCATGTCCTTGGATTCCTCAAACCTTTGTAAACAGATCCCACAGTCTGACTGTTGAGCCAATCATATACGGACAAACATTCCACTGTAAAAAGAAATGTTGAATGTCTTGGGCCATAAGTTCAAATACAGAGTGTAAGTAGGGTTGCCACCTGTTCGGGTTTGAAATCATGTGTCCAGATTTCAAACTGCCTGAAACCCGGACACATTATTCAAACTGGACTTTGGCTTCCCAGCAAGGTTGCTGGTTGCAGTTGTCTAAGCCAAGAGTGTCTGTTACACACTCTTTCACATTGCCCAAAGCCAACGCTAACAACGCCCCCCCCCCCCCACAAACACAGACGGGAGAGGAGAGAGGGCTTGATCTGTTCCTCTTCTTCCCACCACTACCCCTCTGTGCCCACACTCCAATCCTGGTACTATGCCTCAGAAAAGGAAATTTAAAGCATCCTCAGATACATCTGAATGAGAGGTGCTAACTGCCAAGGGATGAGTAAGCTCACCATCCATTCCTGTCTGTGACTGATGCCCTCCCCCTTCTTTCTCCTGCCTCTCAGTGAATACACTAAGGAAATTCAGGGTTCTCAGAGCACCCCTTACATCAGAGTTCCCCCTTTACACCAGAAGCCACAGTGTTCCCCTTTACATCAAAGTCCTCTCCGTGCATCAGAGTTCTTACTGTTGCCCCTTAAATCAGGGTTCCCAGAGCATCCCTTATGTTAGAGTCCCCAGAGTTCTCCCTTACATCAGAGTCCCCCCTTACAGTGTCAAAGGGGAACTCTGTGGATTCAGAAAAAGTGACAACCCTACGTTTAAGACTGGCCATACAATATACAATTCTCTTTTTTCCTTTAGATTCACCAAAACCATATAATATGAGGTCAAACCTAAACACTTTCAATGTGTATGCAATCAGGCAGACCCTTGTACAACATATATGAAAATTGTATAATTATGGCCAGCTTAACTAATCTAGTCCAGAAGGCAATTATTTGGTCGATTTTGGCATGCACAAAACACTCCATGGTTTAAGCTATTTTTTAGGGCTTCTGCTGGTGTTTCAATTACTGGCTAATATATTTGCTAATATTCTGATTGGGTTTGGATGTGTTTTTGCACTGTTTAAACATTTGGACTACTATAAGACCACATTATGTATGTTGTTTTGTGCATGATAACAGGACACCATACCAGCAAGCATTTTGGGGAATGATCAGTGAAACTACAAAGCCCAAAATGTTGATTTTAGGTTATTAAACCATAAATGTATATTTACCTAATGATTAAGCCCCCTTTCACACTAAGGCAGTTTTTAGAAGTTTTAGCACTAGAAATATCGCCTGTAAAGTGCCTGAAAACTGCCTCCCACTAACGCACGGGCGGCCCCAGTGGTAAAGGGGTCTAAGGCCCCATGTACACGAGAAGCAATTACAAACACCTCTAAACTCACGTTTTCAAAGGCAAAAACCGGCGTTTAAAACGCCCGTTTTTGCCGCGAATTGCGCAGCGTTTTGCCGCGATTAATTGCGTTTTACAGCGTTTGCGGCTGTCAGCTCTTATCTCAAAGACATTGTAGACCCTCCCAAAGTTTAAAACGCAAAAATAAAACGCTTCTGAACCCAAAATTTTGCGTCTGAAAAAACGGACATAAACCCAACTGCTTTAAAACGCCAAAAAACGTGATTGTGCACATGGACACATAGGATAACATTAAATGTGTTCAGGGGCAGTTGAAAAAAATGCCCAAATGCCTCTGAACTCGAGTTTAGCAGCGTCTTGTGTGCATGGGGCCTTAGTGTAACAGTCTCTCAATAGATTAGTTATGTTATAACGACTTCCAGAAACAGGACTTTGTTAAACAGGCAATTGCCAAGGGCTTTTTCACTTTCTGAATGAAAGTCAGAAAGTAAATATAAAGGGAGCATGGCTTCAGAGGCAATACAGTAATGCTGATAATGGCCTAAATTACCAATTAATATTTAATATTATATTTATTCCCTTCTTCACAGCTCTTTCTAAGGATGAATGACATCCCCCCTTCCGTCCCCAAGTGCTCCACTCACTGATCTAATGTATATATATATATATATATATATATATATATATATATATATATATTTTTTTTTTTTAACAGCTAGAAAAGTAGGATTAGTCAGAATCTGTCCATCAGGGTGGACAGACAGGACCCCCAGCATTGAAGATCACAAGATCCGTATAACCACAGGAGCTATGGAAAAATATTTGCAACGCAAAAAATATTTGTTTTATTTTGTAGACAAACCTCACTATAGGGAGAAGGAGTTACGTTGTAAAAAAAAAAATTATGATTCTTACTTAGCTTTTTCCTGATAAAATCAATGGTAGTTTATGTTGATAAACAGTGATAAACTCTGAAAAATCTGACCATTAAAAAATATATTTTTTCTGTACATTTGCAATAGATTTATCATTCTGTCTTAAAATTGCAGATGAGTGATTTTGCTGCTAAATTACGGTCTGCAAAATTTTGCTGAAGGATAGACTTCCAATTTTTTTCATTGATCTGCTTAGGCAAAATTTGCTAAAAAAATATTTCTTTATTTCGAGAGTTTTCAGGTGGTGTATTCTAGGTAGTTTTATTTGTATTTGTGTTTTTTCCCTTGTTTGTGTATTTTATTGTATCTGTGTACTGTCCCTCTACTTTTATAATTTTACTTTCCTTTTTTAGGTTTTTCTGTCTGTGAAAAAAATGAGGGTAAGGAGGAGCCATATTTTACTGCAAGAACAAGTCCAGGAAAGTTGAAAGGAGTTTCCATAAAACTTATGAGCCATTTAAAGCTTTTTCCACCCTTTAAAACCACCACAAACCACCTTAAAGTAAAAGTAAGCCCATTGTTTAATGTTTTCAGAAAATTTTGGGGACATAAAAGCTCTCAGATTTGCTCCTCCATACTCAACATCTTTTCACTTAAAGGGAAACGATAGTGTTATATATGTGGGAATGTCTTCTTGATTAGTATTAATTCTTTAAAAACCCTGTTTCTATCCACAGATTGTAAATATTTATATAAATTAATATTTGTTCATATTCAGGCTCTTCTTAAAGCGGGGGTTCACTCTTAGAGGGCACTTTTTCCCCTTAGATTCCTGCTCGTTTTCTCTAGGGGAATCGGCTATTTGTTTTAAAATATGTGCAGTACTTACCCGTTTACGAGATGCATCCTCTCCGTCGCTTCCGGGTATGGGCTGCGGGAATGGGCGTTCCTTCTGATTGACAGTCTTCCGAGAGGCTTCCGACGGTCGCATCCATCGCGTCACGATTTTCCGAAAGAAGCCGAACGTCGGTGCGCAGGCGCAGTATAGAGCCGCACCGACGTTCGGCTTCTTTCGGCTACGAGTGACGCGATGGATGCGACCGTCGGAAGCCTCTCGGAAGACTGTCAATCAAGAAGGAACGCCCGCTCCCGAAGACCCATACCCGGAAGCGACGGAAGAAGATGCATCTCGAAAACGGGTAAGTACTGCTCATATTTTAATACAAATAGCCGATTCCCCTAGACCGAACGAGCAGGAATCTAAGGGGAGAAAAAAAAAATGTAACAAATGGGTGAACTCCCGCTTTAAGTAGGGCTGCACACTGACTATCCTTTGCCACTCATCCCTCTGGACTATGGATCAGCTCTGATTGATTAAATTCTAGCTATTAGCTAAATGCAGCAGTCCTTAAGCAGAGGTGCTAATTGTGTTCTCTAACATGTAGGTGGGTGATAGTGGAAGCATTTACAAATATGTATAATAAATGCCGCAAGTGATACATAGACTAAAAAAAATAAAAAAATCGGGTCACAATTAAATTATGGGTAAATGTTAAGAATATATAGGTAGATTCACAAAGAGTTAGGCCGGCTTATCAGTAGATAAGCCGGTGATCTGACGTGCTGGTTCCATGTATCATGGAAGTTCCAGCGCATGCGCGAACTGATGCGCTGAGCTGGTTCCAGCCATCGGGAAAGTTCCGTCAAGCACTGCGCAGGTGCAAACTTGCTGACGGAAATCCCCGAACGGCGGCCGGCATCCAGGGCGACGTGGACTTAGAGGAAAGTGGCCAGTCGGCCTCACGTCCTCGCTGCGCTCGGACGGCTCGCTTCGCTCGCTCGGCCTCCTGGCTCTTTTTTTAACATCCTCCAATCCACGGGGATGTTAAAGAATGAGCCTGGATGCCGGGCGAGGTTCGGGGATTTCCGTCGGGAAGTTTGCGCCTGTGCAGTGAGTGGAGGAACTTCCCCCATAGGGGAACATTGAGGACAAGTCACCGACCTAACTCTGAATCTACGCCGGCGTTTGTTTAAGCGTATGCTCAAACAGAGATACGCTTAAACAAAGCTAAGATAGGACGGCTTGCGCCGTTCTATCTTAGCTTGCAATTTTTCTGCTGGCCGCTAGATGGCGCTTCCATTGCGGCCGGCGTAGATTATGTAAATGAGCTTTTAAGCCGATTCCCGAACGTACGCGAGCCCGCCGCAGTCGAATTCGGTTGTTTCCGTAAGGCCTTAGGCGGCCTAAAGTTATTCCACCTATGAAGTGGAATAACAATGTTAAAGTATGGCTGCCGTTCCCGCCGCGAGGTTCGAATATTTTACGTCGTTTGCGTAAGTCATCCGCGAATCAGGAGTTACGTCGTTTACGTCCACGTCGAAATCAATAGGCCCGTACGGCGTACTTAAACGCAATGCGCACTGGGAAATGTAGTCGCCCGGCGCATGCGCAGTAGCAAAAAACGTCAAAAAACGTGAGGTCAAGCCTCATTTCCATACAACACGCCCCCCTCCAAGTCATTTGAATTAGGCGCCCTTACGCCCGCTCGTTTTAGGCTACGCTGCCGTAGATTAGCAGGTAAGTTGATTGAAAATCACTACTAGCCTAGATAATTTACGGCGGCGTAGCCTAAAAACACTAGGCTACGCCAACCTAAATGTAATCCAATCTACCTGAATCTACCTAATAATGCGCAATGAGGTGGTTTTATGAACACTGGAGCAGCCAGGATGTGGAACAACTGTGCACAGCAACCAATCAGTTTCAAGCTTTTATTTTTAAAGCTTAATTGAACAAGCTGAAGATACAAGCTGACTGCCTACTATGCACAGAAACTCTAGACTCTGTCTGCTCAAGTTTTAGGACCCCCTTTCCCATGTATATTAAAGAATGCATGTTCTTCCCATGCCTACGTGGGTTTCTGCCAGCTACTCCGGTTTCCTCTCACACTCCAAAGACATGCTGGTAGGTTAATTGGCTTCTGTATAAATTGGCCTTAGTATGTGCATGTATGAATGTGCGTTAGAGACCTTAGATTGTAAGTTCCTTGAGGGCAGGGACTGATGTGAATATACAATATATATGTAAAGCGCTGCATAATTTGATGGCAGTATATAAGTACCTGTAATAAAAAATAAAATAAATGGACACTGCAGTTTCCCTTTAAAACAAGGGTACATCATAGACCTGCTGAGATGCTGGGGGGTTTATAAAAGCCTTAAGTTTGACAGTACATATGCCTTAGCTAATTGTATGCTGCTAATCATGAATGTGTGCAAACTGCTGAACCTGTGACAGTAGAATTTGCTCTTGAAGAAAACTGAAGTTTTTTAACAATTCCCCTACTGCACAGAACATTACCAAGCTAAAAAGCATTCACATTGAAGGTATGTCCACAAAGATCGAATCAGTGCATGACATGCAGTGCATTAGTCCATCCTCTGTCCATTTCACAAATATTCTTGTTTTGGTATGGTCGCTGATCCATAGTTCTTCTGACAGGTAGTTGTGTTCTCCAAAAGTGAATTTGAATTTTTTCTTTTTCCGCAAACCTTTTCCAGGTCAATCCATTTTCAGCTAAGAGTGGAGAGGAGGGGCCAGTTTCCACAAGATCCAGGCGTGCAATTTTATGCAGGAGCCCTGGGTTAAGGTGGGTGGAAATACACAAGGGCAAAAGGAAGTGACGTGTCCAGGACAAGCTGATCATACAAAGTTTCCTCCACAATAATAAAATTGTGGAGAGAGCTCAAACCTACTAAAAATACACAAGCTCAACTCTTTTGAGGGGTATAAAAAAGGGTCATAGAAGTGTGCAAGAAATGCCTGTTTGAGGAGAGTATATGCGATCAACATGAGTGTGCAACAATATTTTTTTATTTTTTGTGCAGGGATGTTTTGTGTGCAAGGATGGGTGCTCATGAGGATTTTGTGATTATGGGCAAGTGATAAATGTGCAAGGTTTGGTATGTGTGCAAGCAGATTAGTCCTAGAAGACTGGTAAGTGACCCGTTGCTTAAACAAGACTCCGGGAGCCACTGGAATATCTGCGTTCTCTAAGAAGGACCCCTGGAGGGCAGTATTGATGTGGGTGGTTATAAGGGGGTGGTGGCGGGGGTAACGGGGGTTGGTGGACATTTCCTCCCATGCTACGCAGGGGAGTAGTGGTGCAAGACCCAGACAAGTAGCGGGTGACAGTCTGGTCGGGGGAGGACGTTTCCCGGCCGGGTGTGTCCAGCACAATCACCTTGACAATCTGCTGACACTGCAAGAGTTGGTCGGAGGGGGCAGCCTGCAGAGTCTCCCACTGCCCATTAGGAGCCGTGCTGCCCGGAGCTCCATTCTCTGGCCCCTGGGGGCCGCTGTGCTGGGACGTCTGAAGCCTGTTGTGAATTGACACCTAGTTTAGAAACAGCCAAAGAAGCATTAAATGTTACAAGACTATTTCCCACGTGCTAGTCCTGGCTGCCCTTTACCCCAGAAGCTAACAGTCCTAAAAGGCTACATCCTCTAGGTGTCTTGGGGGCGGGTGGCATGCTGGGGGTGTCACTACCAGGCCCTGAAGCCTCAAATGTCATTTTGCATTAGAAAATAATGCAAAATCTATATTGCAGACCACCATATCTTCCTCCCCCATAAGCAATATAAAACAGCTTTAGAGTATAGGCAAAACAATATTTGGCAAAATATCATGCAGAATCTTGCAAAATGTTATTAATTTCTGTAAAATTTTAATTAACCATCACAAAAAAAATAAATGACAGCTATTACCAGTGCTGATTATGTGCAAACAATGCTCATGATTTTTTTTTTTAAATGGGGGTGGAACCTATTTTGTGGTCTGCAAAGTAAAGGAACTAGGAATTAAAGTGTACCTGTCACTTTATCACAGTGGAGTTAACCATGTTCTTGGTTCAAGCAATAATTGTAACAAAGGCACTTGGTTTGGTAGTTGCTAATGACATCAAGCATTAAGTTTTGATTTTGTTTAAGGAAGCCTCAATTGAATATGGAGGAAGCCGGTGCTGATCAGTGCCGTCAGTTGCCTTGCTGTCATGCTTATCCAATGGCTTAAGCGCTTTCTGAGTCACTGACCCAAAACAAGAATGCAAATCAGGAGTCTTGACATCACAATGCCCTCCCAGTTACTGACAGGGCTTGGGAGGAATTCAGACCTAAAAACACCTTACCTATATGTTTTCAATCCAGACCACTTTGGTGGGGGCCAAAAACACATCTGTGATGACAGAGGAAGGCTAAGGGCTTGCTGGTAAGTACCAACATTTACTTACTAAGCAGCCAAATTGTTTGTTGAGTTATAAACTGACAAAATGATTTTTAGTTTAAGCTATGGTGAAATAAACTAAGCTTGGTTACTGGGAAACTAGAGTTCTAGATGGGTTTGGCCAACCTACAAAGTGAGAGAGAGCAAAGTCCTACCTGTGAAGACCGGACATTCTACAATACAATGAGAGGGCCAATGAAAGGGCCTTTTGCATTGGAGTACTGGGGGGGGGGGGGGTCTTTTAAATGGAGCAGAAGGCCTTTGTGCAGCAGTCAGAGACTGGGGGGCTCCCAGGGTCCACAGAAAACAATATTAGGAATAACAAAGGTACGTTACTGTCTGGAATGTACTGTCTACACTTTGGAGATATTGGTCATTTGGGCACTTTTTTGGCCAGAAAGGCTGTCATCTGTTTCCTAAATGTAACTTTAGTATACAAAATGGCTGACAGGTTTGGCTTTCAAGATGAAGGAGCTATTCCTAGGGTATTTTAAAGGAAAATGGAAGAAAATATCGGTGTGACTTGTACAAAAACAAAGATTCAATTTCTTGAAAGACTGGCAGCAAGCAAGCAACACAATTAATTACATTCCTAAGAAATGCCCAAAAAGTATTGGTTTTCTAGATATCATCATAAGGAATTTATATTTACATCACAAATTGGTGCTTCCAATGTCTGAGAGCAACAGGTACGCTTTAATGAGGGACATTGTGAGGGTGATGGGGTGACTACATCATCATTATGTGTCTATGGGAAAAGGATTAGCCACAGAGGGTGTTAGTTTGTTGTCCTGAGCTGAGGAATGGGTGAGCAGCGCAGGATGGAGCATTGTGATTGGTCGGTGTCACAGCCCTGTTGTGTTATAGCCCTACTCACCTCCACCACGCCTCCTGTGTCCTTCTCAGGTGACTCGTGCTTACCTTCAAAATATGAGGTGAACTTAGGTGCAGGAGAGAGAAAGAAAGAGAGAGCGAGAGAGACAGAGAGAAAAAGAGAGAGGTGAAAAAGAGAGAGCGAGAGAGAGTAAAAAAGAGAAAAGAAGACATAAAAGGAAAGAATGGCGAAAGAACGATAGATACGAAGAGAGAAGAAAAGAAAGAGACAGAAAGAAGATGAATGGTAGATAGAGGGAAAAAAAGAGAGAAGAGGAGAGGGGAAATAAAGTGAAGATATAAAAAGAAGAGTGGAAACAGAAACATAGATATAGAAAGAATGAAAGAAACAAAGAAAATAGTAAAGAAAGAGAAGGATGAAGATGAACAGAGAGATACAAAAAGAGGAGAAATAAAGAAAACAAGAGAGAGTGATAGAAGAAAGAACAGGGAAATAAAAGAAAGAAAGTGATAGACAGTGGCAAAAGAGAATGAACGGAGGTGAAAGCACGGGAAAAGGGAAAGAAATAGGGTCAGAATGGGGAACGCAGGAAGAAGGGAAGGTGACAGTGACAGAAGACGGGTATGGAAAGCAGTAATATGTAATGACTAGATGACAAGGAGAGTCTCTGTTGGAGAGGAGAACATAAAGGAAGGAAAATGGGTCTTTCTCATATTGTGCTGACAGTTCATGTACTAGTAGCTAAGCCTCCACGATTAATTATAACTTGCAGAGCTCAGAAAATCTCATTTTACACACTGTGTGACAGTTGATAATAACATTTTAACATAACTGATATATGGATGTAAAACTTTCACACAGACTGAGATATTGGACATTTTTATCATTGGGAAGCCTATTGTTCTGTACTAACTACCAAAGGAGGCAGCAAAGTGACAGCTGCCACACTTGTTCTATGGGAAGGAAGATTATTTTGCCGGAAAAAAAAATGACCTCCTCTCATTATCCCATCTTCTCTGCCTATAATACTCTGCATTTTATAGAACCCCTGTTAGTATTTAATTTCTCTCTGT
Organism: Rana temporaria; assembly: GCF_905171775.1. Classification (NCBI taxonomy): domain Eukaryota; kingdom Metazoa; phylum Chordata; class Amphibia; order Anura; family Ranidae; genus Rana; species Rana temporaria. The sequence goes on along the minus strand of NC_053491.1, from coordinate 358,992,753 downwards.
GTATATTTAACCTGGAGGCCATTGTCAGGTCTGCCCATGTATCCTGCAGACCCGTTAGGCAGCACAATGGCCAACTGAAGGAGCCTCTATAACAGGTTGACCACAATGCTGCTTATTGGGAGGCAATGGTTTATAGATGACAGTCTTCAACAGTAAGTGCAATTACTGGCAGGATCGATATGTAAAATGTCTTACTTGTGCACCTGCTTTGTAATATTCAATATTCTATCCCCTTTGCTTTCCACTCTGTTGACAGAGGTCAGATGAATTGTGTTTTGGCACTCATCTGCACTCATTTGTCTATAGGTACTTACAGAGAGAAGCTCTACAACATGACAGAGAGTGGTCGTGGTTAGCAGACCACCATGGAAAGACAGAAAAGCTTTTCTACAATGATCACTAAAAAAGTTATATTAAAAAGGGGAAAAGTTGATTGGAAACTCTTCCAATGTCAGACAGAGAAAAACTGTCAGGAATGAAAAGGATGGACATACAGACGAGGACAGATGGAGGCCACTGAGGCCGACAAAAAATAGGAGAGCAGCTGGATTGGGGGAAACTCACGGATCAGGAGGAGGGACAAGGCTGTGACACTGCAGGAATATACCACTCACCGATTGGGGACTCCTGCTTAGGCTGAAAGTCCAGCTGGGATCCGTTTGTCTTGGCGGGTGTGGTCTTTACCCCGTGCTGCTTCTCTAACTCCCCTGCAAACATCAGACATAACAGTCAGCAGAAAAAACACACATGGTATACAACAAGGCAGTGTATAATGCAAGGGGCCACTAGCTGAACATACTTGTTGCCTCAAAAATCCCACCCAAAAAAATACTGCCAAAAGAAAAAAAATTGTGGGGGAAAAGTGGAGAGCGCTGACACCCTAAGCCAAAAGTTGGACTTTAAAATTATTAGCAAGTATGATACAAAGTGGAAACAGGTGAGAGTTTACAACAAAATCTGCTAGCAATATACTGTTGAACACTGGCCTGATGTTGACCTGGCGAGCATTGTTGTATTTTTCCACAAAGCAAAAAAGTTTCACTTTACCTTTTTAAGCAGCTTATATTGACTAAAAGGTATTATATATTTTTAGAAAAAAAAAAAAAAGATGAGAAGTCCTCTTTATGTAAGAAAAACAAACCAATGTCTTACACTCAATGCGTATCTGTTCCATCTCTGTTACTTCACAAATAGATTCCTTCAGATCCTCTAGAAATTTTTGCAGTTCCTCTGACCCGAGAGCGCAAAAATGCAGAACTAACTTCTTTTCGGATCCCGAAAGAGGACTGACCAAGGTGATCCCATGGGGGTAATCTGGAAGTGCAAGGGAAAGTGTTGATACCAACTCACAAGACTAGGTTGCAGATGTTTTATTGACTCCACCCAGGAGGAGCTTGTTTAGCAATATCGATCAATATACTCAAGGTGGCCATACATTTTTTGTTTTTTTTTGTTTAGCAGGGAAGCATTCAAAATCTCCTATTATGTATGAGTAACAGGACTATTCTGGTAAGGTGAAAATTTAGCTTACTTTTCTAACAATAATCATTGATATACTTAAGCTAAAAGCAACCAGTAATGTATCATTCAGAATTTTAAGTATATATGAATGCATGAGTATCCAAATCTTCTAAAAAAACATTTAAAAATTTATTTTTACAAATAAGTAACAGGAATATTCTGCGACGGGGTGGATTTTTCTTACTCCACCCAGGAGGAGCTCATTTAACAATAATCATCGATATACTGCAGCTTCTAACAACCAATGAGATATTAATGTTATTTTAGGTATATATAAATGCAGGTGTATCCAGAACTCCAGGTAAGCAGTAAAAAAACTGACATGAATGACTAACGGGACTGAGGGGCGATTTTAGTTATATATAACATTTTACTCCACTTTAACAACCTTAAAGTCATTAATTCTTCAAAGCACACAGAAAAAGATATCTCACATTCATTCTCAAAGAGATGAAACTGCATCCCCAGGAGAGGTACAGCTCGGCAAAACGTGTAGGTGGACGAAGTCTTCTTTTTGGGGCACAGCTTTAAGATCTGATAGAGAGAGACAGTTATTCTTTGTGAGAACACAGGGTGGCAAATGGTTCTGCCTGACAAGCATAGTAGTGGGATATCTGCTTGTTAATATTTACCAATAAAAGGTCGTTGAAGAGAAAGACCTCCCTCTGATGTGCTGCTTGTTTCTGAAGTTTGTTCACATCAGTCACCTCGAAGAGACGACTACAACAAACCAGACGCCGGTGAGGAACAGAAAGGACCTGCGGGGAACACAAAAGCCAATCTTAGGTTGCCACATTGACCATTTGTACTTCCTCCTATACCACCTCTTTGACTGTTGTGCCCATTATGATGGGTTTTCACTATTCTATCTGGATTTTAAATACATTTTATATTATGAAGACTTTAAGGCTCCATTCACACCTAGGCGTTTTTACGCCCGACGCCCGATGCTATTGCAGCCTGCAATACGCTGGAGGGGTGATTTAACATTGTCGGCTATGGAGATGGTTCACATCTCCACGCCGAACGCCGAAACGCCGTACGCCTGAAGCTCAAAACAAGTCCCGGACCCTTTTTTTCAGGCGGCTTCGGCGTTCGGCATAGCCGACATTGTTTAACCGCCCCTCCGGCGTATTTTAGGCTAAAAAACTACGCGTTTTGTCGCTGCAAATCGCGGGACAAAACGCCGCAATTTGTCGCGGTACAATAAGCCGCGTTCAGGTGTGAATGCAGCCTAACAGTAGGAGGGCGGGAACACCCAACAAGCCAGGGAATGACTTAACACACAAGACTCAATCGAAAATGTAATCGTTGGTTAGATGAATCTTTTAAAATAAAGTGTTCCTATTTTTTAAATAATTTTTGTTTGCTACGCTTTGCAAAAAAATAAAAGGGCTGGATTCAGATACCTGAGCGTATCTGTCCGGCTGGCGTAACGTATCTTAGATACGTTACGCCGCTGTAACTTTGGGCGCAAGTTCTGTATTCAGAAAGAACTTGCGCCCTTATTTACGGCGGCGTAACCTATGTGTTGCAGCGTAAGGCCGCGTAATTCAAATGGGGATGTTGGGGGCGTGTTTTATTTAAATTTGGCTTGACCCCGCGTATTTTATGTTTTTTTTAACGGCGCATGCGCCGTTCGTAAAAACATCCCAGTGTGCATACTTGAAAACGTCATTGCTTTTGACATGAACGTAAATTACGTCCAGCCGTATTCACGAACGACTTACGCAAACAACGTAAAAATTTCAAAACTCGGCGCGGGAACGACGGGATAGGCCGCACATACCCCTCATATAGCAGGGGTAACTTTACGCCGGAAAAAGCCGAACGCAAACGACGTAAAAAAAAAGCGCCGGGCGGTCGTTCGTTTCTGAATCGACGTAAATAGTAATTTGCATATTCCTCGCGTAAACAAACGGAAGCGCCACCTAGCAGCCAGCGTAAATATGCAGCCTAAGATCCGACGGTGTAAGACACCTACACCTGGCGGATCTTAGGGATATCTATGCGTAACTGATTCTATGAATCAGTCGCATAGATACGACCGAGCGCACTCAGAGATACGACGGCGTATCAGGAGATACGCCGTCGTATCTCTTTCTGAATCCGGCCCAGTGTCTTTAAATGAGTTTATCACTTTCTGAGAGAGAGTGGTAAATCTGTAAACTTGCCCATTCAATGCTGTTGATTGACAAGGTTGTTCTGCATATAAACCTTGCCCACCAGCTGTTTTATAACTTATGATTCTGCATCTATTAGTAGCCAACAACTTTAATCATCTCTTCTTGGACATCTTTAGAAAGACACTCGAAGAAAGCCAAGCAGATCCAAGTAAGATGCTAAAGCCACTTCAAACTTTGGATAATCCAGAATAAAAAAGAAACGTACACTTTTCATGCCCACGATGGATTTTTCCACCTTTGTCACATAAGTCACATGATCTTCATTGGATTTCAGTTCTTTCTGTTGGATCCGTTCATAAATCCCCACGACCATATCTCGAGGAATGTCGGCTCCATCATCCACTCCTGGGAAGATATGTTGAAAAAGGTTCACAAAAGCCATAAAGAGATATCCCGTTTTAATGCTTTTCTGCTATACAGTAAAACCTTGGTTTGAGAGTAACTTGGTTTGAGAGCCTTTTGCAAGACAAGAAAATGTTTTAATACATTTTGCCTTGATATACAAGCAATATCTTGATATAAGAGTAGCATCATGTCATAACTGAGTATAAAAAAGAAGAGAGGAGCCTCTAAGTGTAGCAATATGGTTACATTTAATGAAGGTACAACATTTAGCAACTTATTGCTACACTTCGAGGTGTCTCTCTTCTCTTTTATACCCTGTAAAAAAATGTTTTGATATACAAGTGCTTTGGATTAAAAGCATGTTTCTGGAACGAATTATGCTTGCAAACCAAGGTTTTACTGTATTTTAACCACTTAACACCCGCCCGCAAATGACGGCGGGCGGAATGCTCTATTGTTCCGACCGGACGTCATATGACGTCCTGTCATTTAAAGCCTCTAGGGCGTGCGCGCACCCGTCGCGTCACTGGGAACACAGTGCGCGTGCCCGGCGGCCGCGATGGCCGTCGGGCACCCGCGATTGCCCAGTAACTGAGCAGGGACGTGGAGCTCTGTGTGTAAACACAGAGCTCCACATCCTGTCAGGGAGAGAGGAGACCAATCTGTGTCCCTTGTACATAGGGACACAGATCGGTCACCTCCCCCAGTCACCCCCCTCCCCCTACATTTAGAACACACCCAGGATACACATTTAACCCCTTCCCCGCCCCCTAGTGGTTAACCCCTTCCCTGCCAGTCACATTTATACAGTAATCAATGCATATTTATAGCACTGTTCACTGTATAAATGTAAATGGTCCCAAAAAAGTGTCAGATTTGTCCGCTATAATGTCGCAGTCCCGGAAAAAAAAACGCAGATCGCCGCCATTCCTAGTAAAAAAAAAAATCATTATGTCCCCTATTTTGTAGGCAATATAACTTTTGCGCAAACCAGGTTATTGCGATTTTTTTTTTTTTACCAAAAATATGTAGAAGAATACGTATCGGCCTAAACTGAGAAAAAAATATGTATATTTTTTTTAAAAATGGGATATTTATTATAGCAAAAAGTAAAAAATATTGTGTTTTTTTTTTTCAAAATTTACACTCTTTTTTTTTTATAGCCCAAAAAATAAAAACCGCACAGGCGATCAAATACCACCAAAAGAAAGCTCTATTTGTGGGGGAAAAAGGACGTCAATTTTGTTTGGAAACCACGTTGCACGACCGCGCAATTGTCAGTTAAAATGACGCAGTGCCGGAAGCTAAAATCTCGTCTGGGCAGGAAGGGGGTGTATGTGCATGACATGATAAAGCAAGAGACCTAAACCAACAGTAAAGGGCTTTTGCTAAACCTGAACAAGGGCCCCAGGACAATACTATTTTAGCCTGCTGGGTCTCAGCAGCAAGGACTTCGTTGTTTTGGTCGGCATGTGGAGCGCTCCATTTTCACTTGAATGGCAGCAGGGAGAATGGAGTCAATGCTGCTTGGGAAATATATGAAAATAAAACCTGTTTAAAAGAGAAAACACTTGCCATTTTTGTGTGGTAGTTCTTTAAGCAAATTTTCCACCCTGTGTGTTTTTAAAGTGTACCAGCCATTTCTTGAGGATTTAAAAAATGTTCCAGTATGGCAAAGGCCATGGAAATGCACTAAACCTCAATAAGCGGAGCAAGTATTTACAATTCATACATGGAGAACAGGGGAGGAGAGGGCTGGCTTTTTGGCCCCCTCAAGCCAGTACTAATGAGAAAAATCATTAAATCATCTAATCACTGAGGCACACTTTGGGGCAGATCCACAAGCAAGTACGCCGGCGTATCTACTAATACGCCGGCGTACTTTCAAATTTCCCGCGTCGTATCTTTAGTTTGGATCCTCAAACCAAGATACGACGGCTTCTGGGTTGGATCCGACAGGCGTACGGCTTCGTACGCCTTCGTACGCCTATGCAAATTAGCGATTTACGACGATCCACGAACGTACGCGCGGCCGTCGCATTTTCTAACGTCGTCTGTAGTCGGCTTTTTCCGGCATATAGTTAAAGCTGGTATTTTGCGGCGTATAGATAGACTTGCCATGTTAAGTATGGCCATCGTTCCCACGTCGAAATTAATTTTTTTTTTTTTTTTTTGCGCAAGTCGTCCATGAATAGGATGGACGTAACTCACGTCTAAGTTAAAAAAATGACGTCCTAGCGACGTCATTTAGCGCAATGCACGACGGGAAATTTTGGGACGACGCATGCGCAGTTCATTCGGCGCGGGGACGCGCTTCATTTAAATGAATCACGCCCCCTAATCGCCGATTTGAATTCTGCTGCCAGAAATACACTACGCCGCTGTAACTTACGGCGCAAAATCGTTGAGGATTCGAAATTCCGCCAGGTAAGGTACGGTGGCGTAGCGTATTTCTGATACGACGCGCAAGTGCAATTGTATGTTGATCTGGCCCTCTGTGTCTAACACATTTTTTGGCTTCCAGTCTCTATCACAAAAGGTTGTTTTCACCCTGCCAGTCCTCCAATGATGGAGAGTGTTATTTGTATATATTCCCCAGAAAGCATTGTCTGAACTCTCCCTACTTCTATTCTTAAATTCTAATAAATTTAAGTTATTGAAAGAAAAAAAAAGCCAGGCACAGTTCTCTGACCTCGTAGGTTACGAATGAAGTCCTCCAGCATCATCTTGCGGTCAGGTTTGATGCTGGGGCTATACATGTCTGTGTTGAGCAGAATAACAGCAAAGGCCAGGATGAAGATGGTGTCGGGATTATGGAACTGCTGCACAATGTCCGGGTTACACATACAGTATCTCTGGCTATGGTGGAGAAAATAACTTGATGTTAGTAAAAAACACGATACCTTTAGGGTTTCTGCTCGAACTACAAGTTATGAAGGCCTCACCTGAAGGCTTCTATAAGACGCTCCACCTTCTGAGCCTCACCCTGAACGCGAATGTGTGCTTGAAACTTTCGTAGAGCCTCATCCAGCTCCATGCTGGAGAAATCCATCTCGTCCACAACACAGCTGAAATAGGCAAGTGGACAGCACATGAAACACTCAGTATTTTGCAAGCAGAATCATGTCAAGAAATTCTTCTTTTTGTTATTCTATTTTTAAAGGAAACCTGTCGCCACATCTACTTGTCTCTCAGGCATTTTGGTGCAAAGAACAAAGACAGTGCACAAACTACTGCAAGCGCTAGAAACTAGACATGTGCACATTTTGTTTCGGAATTTCGGGTTTGTCCGAAAAATACATTTATTTAGTTACTCCCGAAATTAGTTTTATTTATTTTGTTTTTAAAAAATGCATTCGTCCAAAAATCCGAATTAAGGTTGAATCTGTCAATTGAAGGCTTATGGTGTCTGTCAAATGTTCTAAGAAGATTCGAAGAAGCAGCTAAACTGTACGACGCCGCAATCGTACATTTCCGGTCGAATGCTCCACCCACAAGCTATAGTAGAATTCTAATGTTGTATGACTAGTAATAATTATATTTATTAATTATTATTACTAGTTACCCAACATTAGAATTCTTCTATAGCCTATGGGTAGAGCATTTGACCATAAAAATCCGCTTGCGGCGATCGTATGTTTTTGGCTGCTTCGTCAAATCTTCATGTCTCTATAATGTCGAATAATCTTGGACTATAATGCTGCGTACACACGGCCATTTTTAATGTCATGGAAAAAAACGACGCTTTTCTCGACGTGATTCTTGTCAAGCTTGCCTTGCCTACACACGATTGTGAAAAAAAAATGTTCGAGCACAGCGCGGAGACTTACAACACGTACGACAGCACTATAAAGGGGAAGTTCCATCCGATTGGTGACACCCTTTGGGCTGATTATGCAAATTTCCCTTCTCATAACCTGCTTCTGACAATGCGTGTTTCCCCGTCGTTAAAGCCTACACACGACCGTTTTTGACAACGTGAAAAACGACGAGAAAAAATAGAACATGTTCTAAATTTTTAATGCCCATTTTTCACGTCGAGAAAAATGCTCTGGAGCCTACACACGGCTCTTTATGAAAAACGGTCGTGTGTACGCGTCATTAGAGTTAGGTAAGGCACATTTCACACAGATTCGATAGACACAGATTGCTATCATCGAATCTTCTATCTATAGCGAACTGTTGTCGCAAAAAAAAAAAAAATAAAGCATTTTTTTATGTTGGATCTTTCGGATTTCGGATTCTGCGCGTTCGTTATCGTATCCTCAAAATTCGGACGAAAACGAATGCACATGTCTGCTAGCAACCAATGGGATATTGTTTTACTGATCTGGCTGGAGCAAACTTAAATATAATAGTTTTTTTTTATATATATATATATATATATATATATATATATATATATATATATATATATATATATAATTCTCTGCCTTACTGAACAAACCTGAAACTGGACATTACCAATAATTTTCTTTCAATATGTGGATCAAATAATAAAAAAAAAAAAAGTTTCAAGCCCGAATAAAGTTTCTGTTTAAAATAGATTATTTTGCATTAATGCAAAAGGAGTGCAAAGTCCTACAGGTCATTTTCTTTTAGAAAGCAGAGTAGAAAAGCCTGCTCCTGCCACCATGTTGCATAGAAAAGCTGTTGTTCTCTGTGTGGAAGCAATGTTCTCTCTGCAGAGGTCCAACACTACCTCTGCTGATACAGACCTAGAGCTCTACAATCACCAAAGCCCAGACTCCAGCTCTTAAAAACACCCTTTAACTAAAACAAAATAAAAATATGTAGAACTTTTTCTTTTTCAAGTAAAGCAGCTTGAGATTGAGTTTACCGGATGCAAAATATGTAATGTTGTAGCCATATTACCGATGTTTTGCACAAAACGTACTCTTATTTCTGGACAATCCTTGTAACTCCAGTCCCACAATTGTGTAACATCTCCAAATGTAATGCCGCGTACACACGATCATTTTTTGGCTTGTAAAAAAACTAAGTTTTTCAGCCTCTAGAAATAACAAAGTTTTTTTCAACTTCATCATTAAAACGACGTTGCCCACACACGATCGTAAAAAAAATGATCTAGCAAAGCGCGGTGACCTACAACGCGTACGACGGAACTATAAAGGGGAAGTTCCATGCAGATGACGCCACCCTTGGGGATGCTTTTGCTGATTTTGTGTTAATAAAAGACAATTTGCGCTTTTCTGTCTGTTACAGCGTGATGAATGTGCTTACTCCATTCCGAACGCTAGTTTTACCAAAACGAGCGCTCCCGTCTCATAACTTGCTTCTGAGCATGCGCGGGTTTTTCACATTGTTTTAGCCCACACACGATAATTTTTTACAACCCGAAAAAACGACATAGTTTAAAACGTTGTTAAAAATTGCAGCATGTTCGAATTTTTTTTTTGGTCGTTTTTCAGAACCCGAAAAATGATGTGAAGCCCACACATGATCATTTTAAATTACATTTTTAAAAAACGTAGTTTTTTACAAGCCGAAAAATGATCGTGTGTACGCGGCATAAGGTTCAAACACTGAATTCTATTCTGTCCTAAATTGAGTTATTTTTCAGCTACCCTTGTAATCATTTTTTTCTTTTTTTACAAAGCTCAGTAAAGCAGTGCATCTCAATGCGTGAGGGCTTGGAGCGTGTAATGTGCGTTGACTAGGCTGACCTAGTTACAGAGCTCAGGTGAGGAGCTCTGAATCAGAGCTATTGTGACAAAGGAGGGCAATGCATATTACAGAAGTCCTATGCTCTGCATGGAATCACATTTTATTTGTACATTTGTTTTGTTTTTTATGACATACTGTACTTTCTTCTAGACTACAAAGAAAACAATTTAACACTGTAATGATTCTTTAAAGTGTAACTATGGGCAAAATAAAAAAAAATACATATATGCTGCAGTCTGTCAATGGCATTAAAAAAAAATAATCAGTTCCTGTTTTCTGAGTAGAACCCTCCCCCGTAACATAGTTTTATTACCTATTGGTCCTGCAATTTATTTTCTATTTCTTGTAACAGGGTGAATTTTTTTTATAAAAATAAAAAAAAATTGCATTGAAATTACACAGAAACATTGTCACCCTGTGCACAGGTCATTTCAGATGGACTTTAAGTGACAGATTATAGCCCAAATCTATTTAACACTTTTCTTTTGGAAAAAATAATAATAATGTTTTTAAACTATATGCATGAAAGTTGACCATTGTAAGCACTCCTGGAAATATTATATGGTTGTTCCAACCCCTGCAACTTGGCTTGTGTGTAAATGTATAGAAAAATATAAATAAATGTCTGTGAAATAAAAAAGGAATTCACACACTTAATACTCTTATTACAGATATTAATCACATACCGTTATCAGTATAACGTTTTTTTTTTGCTGTAGAGGGCCTTGAATTGCCATCAATTGTCATGCCTTTTTTCATAAAATCATCTTTTTTTCTCATCTCAGTGCTGCTGATCTCCTGCGTATCTACTGATACGCCGGCGTACTTTCAAATTACCCGCGTCGTATCTTTAGTTTGATTCCTCAAACCAAGATATGACGGCATCTGGGTTCGATCTGACCTCGGATCGCAGATGCAATACTTCGGCGTCCGCTGGGTGGAGTTTGCTTCGTTTTCCGCGTCGGGTATGCAAATGAGCTTTTTCCGACGATCCACGAACGTACGTGCGGCCGTCGCATTCTCTTACGTCGTCTCTAGTCGGCTTTTTCCGGCGTATAGTTAAAGCTGCTATTTTGCGACGTATAGATAGACTTGCCATGTTAAGTATGGCCGTCGTTCCCGCGTCGAAATTTTAATTTTTTTTATTTTTTGCGTAAGTCGTCCGAGAATAGGGACGTCTAAGTTCAAAAAATGACGTTGTTGCGACGTCATTTCGCGCAAAGCACGGCGGGAAATTTTTAAACGGAGCATGCGCAGTTCAATCGGCGTGGGGACGCGATTCATTTAAATGAATCACGCCCCCTACCCGCCAATTTGAATTACACGCCGAGAGATACACTACGCCTCCGTAACTTACGGCGCAAATTCTTTGTGGATTCAAAGAATGAAAAAGTAAGTTACAGCGGCGTAGTGTATCTCTGATAGGCTGCGCCTATCTAAATGTGAATCTGCCCCTTTCTGTCTACATGTACTCACACCGGTTGCACATCACTGCTCTGGACTGGCTTACTGAAGGTGACAATGGTGGACCATGCCTGCACAATGTGCAATGTCATGGATGCTTGTAGTGTCTACCAGGGGGGCATGTGACATGGTGGCAATGCAGGAGCTCAATCGGGACAGGGATAGAGCATTGTAAGTGCCTGAACAAGAACCTTCATGGCAGGATCACAAGGGATTCATTAAATGAAAGCTGCAGAATTTTAGAAAATTGAAAACATCTTTTTTGAAACTATATTAACATTGTAAAGATTATATGAGGTTGTAGTGACTGGGTTTAGATCTACTCTAAAGGTGCCTTGCCATAGCCCTGCTTCTTGTAGAAGTAAAATAGGGGTATAAACTGTAATTTAATACTCTCCCTTGATTGACAGAACTAGTCATGGGGCGACCCTTGGCTCCCTGGAATGAAGAATTTTGGAGTATCAGACTATTACTCACTCAAGGACGTCACGGTTGAAGACCTTCTTGCTGTTCCCCAGGAACTCTCCAATCATTTGCCGGCTAAGACCTTTCCTCTGAAGCAGAAAATGTGCCACCCCAATAGGGGTGTCTGGGATAAAACCACGGGAGATCAAGAACTGGGTGCCCTTGTCAGGATTACTGTGGAGAGAAAAAAAGTGAGTTACCCAATATCTATTGAAAGGAAAGCCGTGTTTGGATTGTTTGCAAAATGTTATGTATTTTTTTAAGAGGCGCTAAAGGATTAAAGAGTCTGCACCTCAAATGTCTTTGTTTAGGTCTTTGTTTAGGACAGAGAGTAGAGGGGCAGGCTGAGTACAGTTAAATTGGAACTTCGCTCTCTCAATCACCATTGACTATTTTTAATCCTTATGCTACTAGCATTAGTAAATAGATAGTAAGGTATATTATATTTACTTGTTTTAACCTTTATTTTTACATTTTGTCAATTACTTCCTGGTTTCCAGGCCTGGGCAAATTATGTCAAACATCCCAGGAGTCTTCAGGAGGGGTTTTCTCAGCTAAGCACACCTTTTAATTCACATTTTATATATTTATCACCTTAAAGAGCTTGGATATTCCCAGTAATGATGGAACCTGGCAGATAAAGAGTTTCTGCACCCTCCAGACATCATAGTGTGTAAGGATAATTCAACTGTGGCAATAAAAATTGTAAGCTTCTTGAGGGCAGGGAATGATGTGAAAGTACAATATATATGTAAAGTGCTGCGTAAATTGACAGCGCTATATAAGCACCTGAAATAAATAAATAAATCGATAAAATAAATAATTCCATCCCACACACATACCTCTAAGGCCTAGCACAGTCAAGATGAGTAACACTCAGAAACTCTATTCTGTGGAGCTGGCCTTCTTTTCAATTACTGAGACAATACGATCAGACCTACAATAAGAGCATACATGCTCTGATGCAGTGCTCATAAACAGATGCTTTCCATCGTTGGACAGGACCACTGTCATCCAGTTGACAGGGTAGTTTTAGTTAGAAAATTTAGATGGATTCAACAAATTAAAGTTGAATTCTAGATAACAGTTTAAAAGCAGCTAAAGCAACAATATTTTTTGGGGGGATAAAGGCTTTTCAAAAATGCATAACAGCATTGTAAGAAGCCCTATCAGTGTGTGTTTGTCATACTTCTAACTGCCACTTTTGCTGGACATCTTGATTTGTAAAAGGAAACTGAAAAATAACAAACTTACTGGCTAGACTGCCAGATGAAAATAAAGAAAATGAAAATAATAAAACTAGTGCAGCCACCACATTTAAAACAAAACAACGTTACATTTTAAGCCCCCCGAGAGGCTGCACCTGTACGGCAAAGCGTTAACTGCTCATCTTTCCTACTAGGGAAGAGAAGAAGCACTTTTACTTACCTGTTCCTCTACTTCCCCTGTAGACAGCGCTCCCCCACACTTATGCAATGCTAGGCCAGCCTTATTTAAACTTTTTATACCGTAGTAACCTAAGAAATAATTTTCAGCTCTCAGGGAACCCCTTCCGAAAATTATTGTATTTAAAGTTCATAGTGCACTAGCATGATTATTAACCACTTGAGATCCGCGCTATAGACAAAAGACGTCCACAGCGCGGCTCTCAAGTGCCGAGTGGACGTCTTTAGACGTCCTTTCATGTGCATTACCCACGCGCGCCACTGGGGGGCGCGCGGCGGGTAAACACTGTCCCGGCGCATCGCCGAAGAGCCGATGCGTGTACCTGGCGGCCGCGATGTCCGCCGGGTACACGCGATCGTCGGTGACACGGCAGGTGACAGCAGGGACGTAGAGCTCTGTGTGTAAACACAGAGCTCCACGTGCTGTCAGAGGAGAGGAGACCGATCTGTGTCTCTTGTACATAGAGACACAGCATCGGTCACCTCCCCCAGTCACCCCCCTCCCCCCACACAGTTAGAACACACCCAGGATACACATTTAACCCCTTCCTCACCCCCTAGTGTTAACCCCTTCCCTGCCAGTCACATTTATACAGTAATTAGTGCATTTTTATAGCACTGATCGCTGTATAAATGTGAATGATCCCAAATTTGTGTCAAAAGTGTCCGATACGTCCGCCGCAATATCGCAGTCTCAATAAAAATCGCAGATCGCCGCCATTACTAGTAAAAAAAAAATAATAAAAAAAATCATAATTCTGTTCCCCATTTTGTAGGCGCTATAACTTTTGCGCAAACCAGTCGCTTATTGCGATTTTTTCTTTTTTCCTTAACTGAGAAAAAAAATAGTTTTTTTTTTTTTTTAAATTGGATATTTATTAGAGCAACAAGTAAAAAAAATATATATATTTTTTAAATTGTCGCTCTTTTTTTGTTTATAGTGCAAAAAATAAAAACCGCAGAGGTGATCAAATACCACCAAAATAAAGCTCTAGTTGTGGGGAAAAAAGGACATCAATTTTGTTTGGGAGCCACGTCGCACGACCGCGGAAATGTCAGTTAAAGCGACGCAGCGCCGGAAGCTGAAATTTCGCCTTTCGCCTTCGCACGAAGGGGGTTTATGTGCCCAGTAAGCAAGTGGTTAAAGCGGAAGTAAACCCATCGATTTGATAGTTTCAAAAAACAGTTAACATTCCCGGCATGCCGGAAATGCTAGCTGTCACATTTGCTTGTGCTCTCATCCAAACTGTCAAACTATCCAATGGCTGGTGTCATAACTGATCACATGTGCAGCATCATGGCAGTTGCAAATTAAACAGAGGCCAAGATGGCAGCTTCCTTGGTTGAAAACGATAGGAGGGTTTACTTCCACTTTAAGTTAAACTCATAAAAAATTAGAAGTATCTTATTTCTTTCTGATACACAAAATGTTATGTGTATGCTTCAGTACTGAATATGTACCTTCATATATGGATTTCTATGCATTCTATATTGGTTGATAGTCTATGTTTATTCCTATGTATATTATAAATACTCAATAAACAGATTTGAAAAAAAAAAAAAAAAAAAAATTAGAAGTATCTTGTGAACACTTTACGTTGGTGGTCTTGTAGTTGTCTTTTTACGGCTCCTGAGGCAGGAGATCATTCTACTACTGCTACAGCTACTACTACTGTGTGGGAATCTTTAAAATCTCCCCAATGGGACACAGACACAAAAAAAAAACCCCAGGGGTTTGCACATTCTCTACTCTATCCAAAACAAAGATAACTGCTTTGAAGTTATTTATTTCACTTTGTTGCCAAACCTATAGCAAGTTTGCCAATAGCAAATTAGCCCTTGGCCTCTGCTCACATGTTAAAGAGGTTGAGTCCAATTCGGTAGAGTCTTTTTCTCATGGTGTCCGTTGACAAAGTCGGAGAGCGACAGCTGGCTGGATTCTCACAATAGTACCTAGGAAGGCTGAGGATCATGGCTTGCAAGGCCTCCTTAGAAGAGACCTCCGACACAGACTTTGCTGAGGTAGACGTGCTACTGCTGCTCAACTGTTCTGAGAGGTCAGCTGGTTCTGTTTCAGCCTGAACAGGCCCAACTAGCTCTTTCCCCACCCCTTCCCCATTGATCTCCGGGAAGGAGTTCTGAACAAGCAGAGACTCATTTGCTGGTTCCTCCTGATAAGGAGGCTCTAGAATGCTTTCTCCACCAGCCCGATCTTCTTCTGGTTTTAGATTGTGAGTGCCTGCAAGACAGTTGGACATAGACAAAGAAGTAGATGATGAGACCGAGATATTGTTATTGTCTATTTGAACAGTTACATCTCTGAAAGCCATCATCAATGTACTGCTGCTTTTCGGCAAAGTCCCTAACTGTCCTTCCTCATTTTCTCTTTCTTCCAGTTTTGGCAGTTCCAGTTCTGGATTTTGCTGCATGAAAGTCTCTCGGATCTGGTAAGAGCCAGCTTCTGGGAAGGCACACATGGTCTTCAGACTCCACGTGCTAAGAGCATCGTCGATAGATTTGGCCAAAGATTGTACCTGCTCGGTGAAGGAGTCTTCCAGTTCAGTTAATGCCCCACTGATAGTGGCTGGAAGTGAAGGAGATCTTACCAAGGGAATGCCCATCAGGTTGTAGCTCTCAAGCAGAGCCTTTTCAGCAGAGGCAAAGTTATCAGGGTTGTGCACTCGCACCTTCCTCAGGGAGATACGCCTAGGCAGTCGACTTTGGAGGAGAGAGTCGCGGATCTTTTCAAAGTTCTTACTGAGCTGATACTGACGGAAAGCAGTCTGGATAGTGCACGCCGCTCTTCGGGAAACTAGGTGACCGCCATACTTGTGCTCCAACATTTCAATCTGCAACAAAATGAAAAAAAATATTGAGATCTCTATCAATTCAATAATTATATAAAGTGGAACAAGATAATTTTGAATTGTGTAGGGAAGGTTTAGAAGGTTTTTTTGCTTGTGAATGGATTTACCCTAACTTTGTGGTGCTTTGATACCATGGCAATACGTTGGGGGACTGGAAGTCACAGCGAACAAAAACATTTTAAGCAATTCAAAAATGTGTTTTTGTGATTCTCTCTGTTCAGAAGGACAGATTCCCCATAGTGTTTTGCCCTGACAGGAAGTGTGGAAAACCTCTACATAGGGAAAGTGATGGCAAGGAAAACCTGACAGTGGCTCTAACCCTGCCTGTTTTACATAAATTAAAGTATTTTAGCTGGAGCTTTGAAGCTGAACTCCAGCTTTCCTGGCTCAGCATTACATATGGGCATTAACTAAGGCAGGCCATGATTTTATTTTAGCATTATGAACATTCTTTTAAGACATTTGTTGTCTTCTGAAGTGGCTGACTTCATTGATGACCATGCTGGCTAAAAGCTGATGGGGGGGGGGGGGGGGGTGTAATTTCAGAGGGCATGAACTGTAGTGCAGCAGCCAGCAAAGACGCAAGAGATACAAATCACATTTTTCTAGATGGCATAGAGAGTTCAGCGTTTCTTTTTGCCATCGGGCTTTTGGAAATTATATTATTCCAGAAGAAAAAGCAAAGAAGGTCAGGAGAGACTATGTTTATAAATCATAGGCAGAGGTCAATCATTGCTTCTGCCTGCACAGAACTCCAATATCGTTAGCCATACTCCATTAAAGCAGACTTAGCATCAGATATAATGTTTCATGGTACATTCATTCGTGCTAAGTAATGTGTCAGTTTAACACTCCCCTGGCCTGACAACAGCTTCAACTGCTTTTCTTTCCTGCAAGATGGTGCCTTCTTTGCAGGGATGTCTTAAAGGAGTTCTCTGACCTAAAACTTTTAACCCCCGCTGTGCCCGGGCTGTAAAAATATACAAAATAAACTTTCACTTACCTGCCTACGATCCCCCGTTGTTCCGATATCGCCGTCCCGTTCTCCGGTCCCGGTCTCTTCCGCTTCCTGTGTGTCGGTGACTCATAGTGCGCTCAGCCTATCAGCGGCCGCGACGGGACATTGCTGCGGCCGCTGATAGGCTGAGCGCACTATGAGTCACCGACACACAGGAAGCGGAAGGGGCCCGGGACCGGAGAACGGGACGGCGATATCGGAACAACGGGGGATCGTGTAAGTTTATTTTGTATATTTTTACAGCCCGGGCACAGCGGGGGTTAAAAGTTTTAGGTCAGAGAACTCCTTTAATGAGAGGGCACACCTGGGCACTGCCCAGGGGCCCCAGCTGCATGGGGGGCCCCAGCCCTTTCCCCAAAGCAGTCCTTGAGCCAGGGCAGTATTTATTTTATTTTATTTTATTGATTTTAAAACAGTTTAAAAAAAAAAATTGGGTCACTTTTTTTCCTATTACAGGGAATGGAAACATAATAGAAAAAAGCATGATAGGTCCTCTAAAATATTAGATCTGGGGTCAAAAAGACCTCAGATCTCATATTTGGACTTAAATGCAATAAAAAAATTAATAATAATTTGTTATTTGAAAAAATAAAAAAAAATCCCTTTAAAGGGTTAGTAAAGGAATTTTTTTTTCTTTAAAATAACAAACATGTCATACTTACCTCCACTGTGCAGTTCGTTTTGCACAGAGTGGCCCCGATCCACGTCTTCGGGGGTCCCTCGGCGGCTGTCTCTGGTCCTCCCCGCAATTACTCACGACAGTCATGCGAGAGCGCTCGCATGGTGGTCAGTAATTGCGGGCACACTCCCGTGATACAGCGAGCGGCCATAGCCGCTTCACTGTATCACTCGGCCCCGCCCCTCGGCGCGCCGCGTCACTGGATGTGATTGACAGCAGCGCCAGCCAATGGCTGCGCTGCTCTCAATCCATTAGCTCTAGCCAATCAGCGGCCAGGCTAAGCGGCGAAGAGGATATCGGGACCGCGCACGGGACTTTCGAGGGGTCAGGTAAGTATAAGGGGGGCTCGGGGGGGGGGGGGGTGGCAGCATCAGATGTTTTTTCACCTTAATGCATAGATTGCATTAAGGTGAAAAAAAAATTTCCTTTACAACAAAGTGACGTTTTGACATTGCTTCCGCCCTGCTATGGTATGGAGATGGGTGGGGGCCATCTTGCCCTCACTCGTATCCATACCCAGCCACTGATAGGTCCCGACCACCTCCGCTGCGGAGGGCGCGGGAGAGCAGCGGGAGGGGGGCCCCTCTTCCACCGCCTATAACAGTGATCTTGCGGCGAATCCGCCGCAAAGACCACCATTATCGTTTACAGGACCGGACGCTAAAAAGACGGATATCTCGGTTGTGGCAGCAGCTACTGCCGTTACCAAGATATCCATCTTTAAAGTGCCGACGTATATGTACATGAGATGGTCGCTAAGTGGTTAAATTAATAAAAGCAGAAATAAAGCCAAAATAAAAAAGGATAACGCTTTTTGGTAGAAGAGACTTTGTATGACTCTTTTCCATAACAACTCCTTGTCCATTCCTCCTTGCAATTTTGTTTTGTGTATACACTGACTGTGGCACATATGGAGCGCAGTGCACTGAAAGATGCTGAGTATAGAGCCAGGTGATGCAATGGGAAAGAAGCAAGAATACAGCGGTGGTATTTGGCAGCATGGACCTGTTGGTACTAGATTAGGGCAAACCAAAAGGAGATTCTGACATAATTTGCAAGTATACTATACATACCTGCACATTATGGCAAAAGCTGCCATCACTCCCTAGGCTTTGAAGCAGAACCCTAGTCAAACATAATGAGATAAAATCGAATATCCAATTAAACATTAAAATAACAATGTTTGCTGTAAAATTCAGCTTAAAGTGGAGGTTCACCCAAAAACTAAATTTTTAACCTTAGATTGGGCCTAATTACGGGAAGCAGAATCGGGTGTTTTGGTTAAAATCAATGCAGTACTTACCTTTTTTGAGATAGATGTTCTCCCGCCGCTTCCGGGTATGGGATGCGGGACTGAGCGTTCCTACTTGATTGACAGCCTTCCGATCGTCGCATACAGCGCGTCACCAGTTTCCGAAAGTAGTCGAACGTCGGTGCGCAGGCACCGTATAGCGCCGCACCGACGTTCGGCAACTCGTGACGCGCTGTATGCGACCGTCGGAAGGCTGTCAATCAAATAGGAATGCCCAGTCCCAAAGACCATACCCGGAAGCGGCGGGAGAACATCTATCTCAAAAAAGGTAAGTACTGCATTGATTTTAACCAAAACACCCGATTCTGCTTCCCGTAATTAGGCCTAATCTAATGTTAAAAAAAAAAATTCTGGTGAACTCCCGCTTTAATTTCAGAGATTTTAGTTGTAGTAATGTTTTTCTGCAACTAGATGTCCTCAGTCTGATAGCAAACATCTTTCAACACACTTCCTTAGAGCCCAGGTCCTTCTGGACTCAACAGCAGCCTGTGTCTGGGCAGTGTGAGGAGAAGCAGCACAGTCATAAGCTAATTTTCTTGTAATCCTGCTTTTGCTCTTAACAGTATTAGGATAGCCGAAGACGTGTAAGATGGCGTCAACCAGTGACGTCCATTGCAAGGACTTCCATTTAAGCAATGGGGGATGATATACTGTAATTAGGTTTTGCAATGGTTGTATATAGGCACCCACAAGTTTAAAACACTGAAAAAGGGTTATGCCGCGTGCACACAACCGTTTTTCATGATAAGAAAAATGCAATTTTTTTCACTATCACGTGTATGCAAGACAGACTTGACAAGAATCACGTTGAGAAAAACGTTGTTTTTTTCCATGACATGGATAACGGTTGTGTTGTGTGTACGCGGCATTAGTGCTGCGAGTTTTTCTAGTTTTATCATCTGAGGCAATTGTGCCTTTGTGGCAGCAACAAACCAGCAAATTTGATTTATTTATTTCAATTTAATTTATATTTTTTGATTTTTAATCCAGACCTTTTACACTTTGGTGGGGGGTATTAATTTAAAAAGTACGTTAAACGATCCTTGTGCAGGTAAATAAATAAAGGTTAGTAAAAAAATATATAATTCTTGCTATTACCAAAACCTACCGCCAAAAAACAACCCAGCAAAAACTCTCCTGCTTCTTAATCCTACCTAAAATATACTGACCCTGACCAATGAACAAGAACTTTTAATCTGACCATGACCTTTGACCCTAACCAGGGATTTTTCTTCTCAAACAATAGGTGCTGGAACTTAACCACGGCCCCACAAAACCCCTCCCCCTACACACACCCTCCAAATCACATCAAATAGTTTGTGTTCAGTCAAATTTCATGAAAACAGTAGGAGGGTCTTAAAGGGGCATTAAATACCAGGAGTGCATTACATACAGAGTGCAGAGCTGTCACTTGTAAACAGAAACCTATCATTATGTGTCCCCTATCAGATAGTGCCTGGCTTGGACTGCGCATGTGCAATCCGAGATCACGGAAATCTCAGTGAATGAACATTTCTTCCATCAGCTATATTTGGTGCATGCGCAGTTAACACGCCGCTCACTCCCGATGCATATCAGATGGGGACCCATGAAGATAGAACATCGCTGCCCGCACTCAAATACAGCAAGGGGTGGATGTTTTTTTCTAAGGGGCAAGTGTATTATGCTTATCCACGCCGCTCACTGATAGAACAGCGCTGGCCGAGCATTTCAGAAAAGCACCCACCCCTTTGAGGCTGGCCATCATAAATTTCTTATAATCATATCCGCCCCTTTAATAAAACCATCCGCCCCTTGTTGTATTGAGTGAGCGTCAGCGAGCGGCGTGCATAAGCATAATACACCCGCTCCTTGCTGTATTTGAGCACGGGCAGCGCTGTTCTATCTTGATGGGTCCCCCATCTGATAGAGCGAGCAGCGTGTTAACTGCGCATGCTCCAACTACAGCTGATGGAACAGATGTTCATTCTCTGAGATTTCCGTGATCTCCGATTGCACATGTGCAGTGCAGGCCGGGCACTATCTGATAAGGGACCCATATTGTTAGAACACAGGCACCAAAGGGTCTGAGCCAGAGGTGGTGGAACTGAGTTCCACCAAGTTCCCCCCGAAAAAAAGCCCTGACCCTAACATTGACTCTAACCTTGATCAAATCCTTATCTAGCTATTTTTTACACACACTTTGTTTACATTTTTCTCCTCTTACAAGGAGAGAAAGATACAATGTATATTTTTCTCCATTCAAGACGAGAATAAAACACAAGGGCCGGCTATACAGTGACTGATCACTGTGATAGCCTATCACAGGCTATCACAGCAATCAGGTGATTGGGAACCAGGTCTCCCAGTTCCCTATTGTTAGGCCTCTTGCACACTGCAGCTTAACCACTTGCTTACTGGGCACATATACCCCCTTCCTGCCCAGGCGAAATTTCAGCTTTCAGCACTGTCACACTTTGAATGACAATTGCGCGGTCGTGCGATGTGGCTCCCAAACAAAATTGATGTCCTTTTTTTCCCACAAATATAGCTTTATTTTGGTGGTATTTGATCACCTCTGCGGTTTTTTAATTTTTGGGCTATAAACAAAAAAAGACAATTTTGAAAAAAACACTATTTTTTACTTTTTGTTATAATAAATATCCTAATTTTTTTCTCAGTTTAGGCTGATATGAATTCTACATATTTTTGGTAAAAAAAAACGCAATAAGCATATATTAATTGGTTTGTGCAAAAGTTATAGCGCCTACAAAATAGAGGATATAATTATGCCATTTTTTTTATTATTATTTTTTTTTACTAGTAATTGCGGTTATCTGCGATTCTTTGTCAAGACTGCGCTATTATGGCGAACACATCGGACACTTTTGACAAATTTTTGGGACCATTTACTGCACTGATTACTGTATAAATGAGACTGGCAGGGAAGGGGTTAACACTAGGGGGTGATCAAGAGGTTAAATGTGTTCCCTGGGAGTGATTCTTACTGTGGGGGGAGGGGACCGATCGGTGTCCCTATGTACAATGGACACACCATCAGTCTCCTCTCCCTGACAGGACATGGATCTCTGTGTTTTCACACAGACATCCACGTCCCTGGCTCTGTAACTGCCGATCATGGGTACCTGGCGGACATCGCGGCTGCCAGACACACGCATCGGCACCTAAATGATGCGGCGGGCACGCCCCCCAGCGGCCCGGAGGCCTGAGGACGTCATATGACATCCTCCCGGCCAGGGCCGCCATCAGTGGGGTACAGGCAGTACACATGTAAGGGGCCCGGAGGTCCCCAGGGGCCCAGATGGCAACCCCGCCTTTTTTTATTTATTTTTTATAAAAAAAATGTTTATATATATATATATATATATAATTATTATTAAAGGGCCCAGAGGTCCCCGGGGCCCCCGGATGGCAACCCCTCTTTTTTTTTTTTTATAAAACAATTTACATTTTTTATATAGATTGTGACAGGAAGCCAGGTAAATCTGGGGGTGTTGTCACAGACGGGAGATACATTTCTGCCTTGTTTATAAAATTCACCAATTACTATCAGGTGTCGGCTGCAGAGGAAGCCAGAAAGGTTTAAGGACGTTGAATAGCTTCAGCTGTTCAGAATGAGAAAATGAAGGCCTCTATAAGTTGTCCAGAGGATTACTACCGAATGCTGCATCCTGAGGCTTGTTGAGTTAAGGAGAGCAGTGAGCTGAGGAAGACTTCTGAAGGTGAATTGGTTGTTGATATCTTTGCTGTGTGATAAAAAAATCAAAGACTATTGTTTTCTGCTGGAAGAACAGCAGTGTCTGCCCAGCAATAGGCTGTGCCAGACTCCATAGGTAGGTTCCTGTGTTGTGAAGGTAGACGGCCCAAGTGGCCAGGGTTTATTTGATGTTTTATTTTGTTTATGCTGCTTTGATGCTTGCACTTGTTTCCAGCAATATGGAAGAATAAACCATAACCCTTGTTTTTAAACCACCCACGGCTGCCTCTCTGTATAATTCAGTGTGTAGTAAACCCACTCAGGAGGTCCCACACCCCGCTACCGAGCTAACCCCTTACAATGTATATATATATATATATATATATATATATATATATATATATATATATATATATATATATATTTTTTTTATATATATTTTTTTTATTAAAGGGCTCAGAGGTTCCCATGACCCCATGTGGCAACCCCCCCCCTTTTTTTTTTATAAATGTTTATTTTTTTATTTTTGTTTATATGTATATATATATATATATTGCCATCCAGGGCCCCCGGATGGCAACCTCCCTTTTTTATGTATTTTTTATAAATGTTTATTTTTTTATATATATATATATATTTTTTTTAAAGGGCCCAGAGGTTTCTTTTTTCTTTTTATTAAAGGGGGCCCAGAGGTCCCCAGGGCTCCGGATGGCTACCCCCTTTTTTATATATATATATATATATATATATTTCTTTACTTTCTTTTTTTGTAAAGGCCCCCCCCGCTTCTCAATTTTCGGCAGCCCCCCCCGCTTCTCAATTTCAGACGGCAGCACCCCCCCGGTTCTCTGCTCCAGGGGGCCCATGCCTGAAGCTGCGAAAAGGGCCCCAAAATTCCTGATGGCGGCCCTGCTTCCTGCATTGTAGAGCCACCTTGTGGCCGTCATTCTACAATAGCCGGGATGGAAAGTGGTTAAAAAAGCTCAGTCCTCAGTACTGAGCTAAAATACAGCCCTATTGATTGTAATGTGTAATGTGCACACAAGCACGTAAATAAGCGCTGTGAATTCTTCAGTAAAAAATAAATAAATAAATAGTAAAATCAGCTTTTTTGGTTAGTAATTTATGCCTCATGCGTGCAAATGTGAATGGAGCCTCAGACATGCAACTCTTGGCTATCGACCAGAGCCTCTCACCTGTTTGTTCTTGAGATCCAAGGACAGCTCATAGTCGTTGTTGTTCCCGTGCGAACAAGTGGCTGTATTTTTCCCTTTTGGCATTATCACCGGAGAGCCTGTATGGTGCAGACTGGCCTTGGTCACCACCTCCTCATCTCCAGGCTGATTCAATGTGGTCCCACTTGTCTGGCTGTCTTCCCGAATGTCCCAGGCGGTGCAGAGCAACGTCTTACCACAGGACTCATCACTGCCACACAAATGAAAAGATTTTTTTAGCTGTAATGTATTATCAGAGAGGGGCGAGAGAGGGGTCACTGCTAACCAAACAATAAAAAATAACTTTTAATGCGATTTTCATTTTCATGATTGATTGTATATTTGCAGCTAGCATACACACTAATCAACATTTCCCTTCACTCATTCCATGGTGATTGGATTATTCACCATACAATATGTGGTTTTCATTTTTTTTTTTTGCTAAGCCCAACTTTAGTAGAAGTTGGACTTTCCTTCACTCCCAATTGATCCATTGTGCAACCTGAAATAAAGTGCCTCACCTTTTGCACTACTCTTCCACAGCTCTCCCTTGCACTAATCATCCACTGCTCATCTCTGCACTCCTTATCCCTTGCTCACCTTGGCACCCCTAATCCACATCTCACCTCTGCACCCCCCTGCACCCTTCACCCACAGCTTACCTTTGCACCTGTGCACAGGAGTGATTCATCCTGCGCTGGCCAATGACGGCGGCTGAAGACTGACACCCAGGAGAAGGTGCTGGGGAGGGATGGGAACCATTGAAGGAAAGGTAAGTATAGCTCCCTTTAGTTCCACTGTAATGCTGCGTACACACGGTCGGAATATCTGACAACAAAAGTTCGTTGTGAGCTGGTTGTCAGAAAAGCCGAACATTTGCTGTCGGAATTTCCGACAACAAATGTTTGAGAGCTGGTTCTCAATTTTCACGACAACAAAAGTTCTTGTTGGAAATTCCGATCATCTTTAGCCAATTGCGATGCACAAAAATCCTACCCATGCTCGGAATCAATTCGACGCATGCTCGGAATCAGTGAACTTAATTTTTCTCGGCTCGCCATAGTGTTGTACGTCACCGCGTTCTTGACGTTTGGAATT
The DNA here is from genome assembly GCF_905171775.1 of Rana temporaria. NCBI lineage: Eukaryota > Metazoa > Chordata > Amphibia > Anura > Ranidae > Rana > Rana temporaria. Next base: position 358,967,754 of record NC_053491.1, on the reverse strand, counting down.
TCCGACAACATCTGTGTGACTGTGTGTATGCAACGCAAGTGTGAGCCAACATTCCGTCGGAAAAAAATCCACGGTTTTGTTGTCGGAATGTCCGATCGTGTGTACGCGGCATAAGGCTTGGTTCACAACTCTGTGTGTGGCTGCAGGTGCGGGAATCGCAGCAATTCCCTCGCCCCCAACCACCCACATGGAAAACGCATTGCTCTGTGAAAATACGCTGGGCTGACACTCATTCTGAATAGCCAGTGTATTTTTTGTGGAAAAGGCAGGCACAGCAGCCCTTTAAAATGAATCGGCTGCCGTGTCCGCGCAAATGCGGCCCGCAGAAATGCACATATGTCAACCTACGGTCAATGAATGTTTTGTGCCTGGAGTTTAGATTTCAGTTTATCAATGATCTTCAGCTCAACTTAAAGTATATGCAAAGCCAAATCTTTGTGTGTAGGTTGCAGGCAGCCAAAAGGCTGCATTAATTAATGTTGTATGCTTGTATGCAGATAATTATTACACATTACCATTTAACCTTTTGTAACATTAAAGCTGAACTCAGGGAATGTGAACTAAACAACCATTGCAGTGGAATCCCATGCACTACAAGGGTTATATGCTTATTTAATTTTCGGGATCTAAACAGGCATTATTACTTACCTGATTCCGCACCCCAGTGCTGTCCTTCTCTCCTCGATGGTCCATTCTGTGGGTGGAGACTCAACATCATGACTATGGTATAAATACATTAACCCCTTATCTGCTGCTCTTTGCTCCGGGCCTCTCTTTATGTGCAATGCAGGGCTATTAACCTTGCGTTGTATGTGGTGGGTGGGCATTGCAGCCTACAGCACTTTACAGAGGAGGCTGCACATTGTGCAATGTGTAGTCTCCACAATAGATGCATGTGACAGGGTGGCAGTTTAGGAACGTTTGTAAGAGACAGTTGTCATTCTATATTTTAGGATGTACCTGTTATAGGAGCACACGTTGCACACGAACCGGGCCTTAAAGCTTATATGAGATTTTAATGATTGGATTAAGATCCATTTTAAGTTTTACAGGTCTGGGCTTGGTACGTGATGCGCATTTCTTTTTTTTTTGTTAATGAGAATGTTATAACCAGGGCTCAAGTCCTGCGAGAACACGTGGGAACGGAGTTCCTGCACTTTTTTCACAGCAGGAACTCAGTTCCCTTTGCAGGACTAGAGCAGCCGAGAGCAGCCGAGCCGCCCGAGCCAATCCTTCACTAAGTGGCGATGCCCAGCTCGAGTCACTGTCAGGGGCAGGCGATCCTTAGTAATCCTTTATGTTACTGGCCGCTTCCTGTATATGGATTCATCAGGTAGTGTGCGGGTATTCCGTCACTTACTCGATGCCGCAATGTCTCCTGGGAGCTATTGTCATTGTTCCCAGGAGACATTGCGGAGGTCTGTCGCGAGTTATCGCGGGATTTAGAAAGAACTTGCTTACAGTGGTACAGTGGATCGGAAAAAAAACATGCGGTTTAGTAATTATGCATATGAGCGTATCTTTTTTTTTTGGTGGGGGAGAGGATCTGGAGTGGGAGTTCCCACACTTTTTTCCCCAGGACTTGACCCCTGGTTATAACTTCTCAACAACCATCAAGACTTCATGTATTAGGAAGGATCTAAACTTATACATCAGCAGTGACAGTTGGGTTGGGCACTAGAATTTCCTGACGATTGCTGCATATAACCCTTTGGACACAAAAGAGTTAAGGTGACAGAATATTTTTAGAAAAGCCAAGGACTTGGATAAGCTGATTAAATTTGTGCCATACCCTCCGTACAAGGCGATGAGCCTGAATATTTTATATCTATTAATATAGCTGCCATCTGGAATTTCATAATACATGTGTACACAGCCCAGCCTCTCCAGGCTTCGGAATAAAGATGGCTTGTAGTCTAATTTTAATTTTCGAGCTGGCTGACAAAATGCAGCCCCCAGCCTTGAATGGAAATCATAGACAGAGGTCAGAGACACATTATTGAAAATAATTAAAGCGATAATCACGCAAGGAGACACAGGGTAGACTTCAACTTGTTGGAAAATGGGCAGACCACCATTGCCTCAAGGGACACTATAATGCAATGATTAACTGCCTGTCTGTCTAAATTACCACGTGCACTTACTGGTACATAACACACTATGCCCTGATCCTCCCTTGCAGTCTTCTGTTCACCTGGAACCAGGGCTGCCATCCCGAATTATGGGGCCCCTTACACAGCTTCAGGCATGGGCCCCCTGGAGCGAGGGGGTGCTGCTGCCTCAAATTGAGAAGTGGGGGCTGCCGCCGCTAATTGAGAAGCGGGGGAGAGCCCTTTAAAAAAATAAAAGAAAGAAAAAAATATATGGGCCCTTTAATAAAAAGAAATTTAAAAAATATTTTATAAAAAAAAATTAAAAAGGGGGATTGCCATCCAGAGCCCGGGGGCCTCTGGGCCCTTTAATAAAAAGACATTTAAAAATGTTTTTTATAAAAAAAAAAAATAGGGGGGTTGCCATCCGGGGCACTGGGGACCTCTGGGCCCTTTAATAAAATGAAAACAAAAAAGAACATTTTTTTAAAGAAATAATTTATATAAAAAAGGGGGGGGCCCTGGGGACCTCTGGGAGTGCTAAGAGACTGAGCCACAGAGAGTCACCAGAGCAGGGACCAGAGCAGTGCAGGCCTGCTGTTGAACTTGCCAGTTCTGCACTAGAGGGACAGCCATGGAGGGCTGGTGAGCTGGAACAGGAACAGTATGCAATGTCCATAGTCTAAGGACTTAGACATAGAAAGGTATTTCATTGTGCTGGGACCAGAGCTGGAGAGACCTGTTGCCATGTGAGTGCCTACACTAGTGAGAACAGAACCTTGTGGAGACTTGATCGTGAGCATCAAGCCATCAGGGACAACAGACTGCCAAGCTTTCTAGACTGGATCCGCTGGATACCAGGAGCAGAACCAAATGTGCTTTTCCTATTACTATCCGCAGTTAATGGCACTAGAGGCTGTCCTTACTTAGCAGCCCAACAGTCATCAACCGCATACAGTTTGAAGAGACAGTAACATGTGCACCACTGTATGGATGGGCCCCAACGTTAGCTGGCTTAAATCTGTGCACTCAGGAACACTTTTTGACTAGTTATTGCTGAGAGTTAGAGTGAAACTTTTCTTGGTGTCATATAACCTTTTTTGGGGGGGAGGGATAAAGAGAGAGTAGAATGCTTGTCAGTTTTTATTCCTCTCTGTTAAAGTGGAAGTAAACCCTACTATTGTTTTCAGCCAAGGAAGCTGCCATCTTGGCCTCTGTTTAATCTGCAACTGCCATAATGCTGCACATCTGATCCATTATGACACCGGTCATTGGCTGGTTTGACAGTTTAGTTGAGAGCACAACCAATGTGACAGCTAGCATTTCCGGCATGCCGGGAATGTTAACTGTTTTTTGAAACTATAAAATAGAAGGGTTTACTTCCACTTTAAGGAGATCCCCCCTCTCTATTTGTCCTGTTTACCATTATCATTGAAAGTAAAAGTAAAAAAAAATCCCAAATATGTTTGTCACCAGAAAAATAATAGAAATCTTCCAATGGGGACACTAGTAGTGGAGACCTGGGGGTCACCAGAGAATTTCCTTCATTTGCAGGGATTTCCTCTCACTTCCTGTTTGGCTATGAGACAGGAATTTAAGGGAAATCTCTGCAATGAGACACATGGTGAAAAAAAAAATATGATTGGGGTTATAAGCCTCCCTTACTCAATCCAAAAATAGAAAAAAAATGTTGTATATAGTTCTACTTTAAGTTAGTCTAGCGCATCTTAACATATTCTCTGACCTGTTTATTGCTTTGTGTATTGTGTTTATTCTACTGTTATAATATACTTACTTTATATACCATCAAGTTGCCTGTGTCCTATTTCCTGGATGAGAATACAGTGTGGTAGTATACTAATGCCCCGTACACACGACTGGTTTTCCGGTCGGAAAAACTCAGATGTGAGCTTTTCGTCAGGAATCCCGACCATGTGTATGCTCCATTGGACTTTTTCCCACAGGAAAACTTCTGGGAAACAAAAGAGAGCATGATCTCTTTTTTCTCGTCAGGAAAAAATCCTAGTAGGAAAACCGTTTGTCTATATGCAATTTTAACGTGCAAAAAAAAACGCATGCTCAGAATCAAGTCGACGCATGCTCTGTAGCATTGAACTTCATTTTTCTTGGCTTGTTGTAGTGTTGTACGTCACCGTGTTTTTGACTGCCGGAATGTGTAAGGGGCATAACATTTAATCATACAGGAGTGTGCAGCCTTCAAATTATATACAACCAGGTATGTCAGAGAGGGCAGAGTTGTTTACAGAGTTGTGGCAGAACAGAGAACCCATCATACCAAGCAGCTCCTGCAGGCCTCCTACGCAGTCTAACAACATAGGGCCTGATTTACTAAGCTATGTGCGCTGCGCTGGTTCATGCATTAATTAGTACTCCGGGTGGAGGCTTAATCAGGCGCATGAACCAGCGTAGCAGCCGGCGCATTGAAACTAATATGTAAAGCCGCGCCGAACTCCCTATAGAAGTCTATGGGAGAAATCAAAAGTGTTCATTTTAAAGGCTAATCTGCAAGTTTAGTCCTAAAAAGTGTTTGGGGACCTCAGTCCTGCCCCAGGGAACATGTATCAATGCTTTTTTTATTTTTTAAAACGGCCGTTTTTTCGGGAGCAGTGAAATTAATAATTCTTAAAGTGAAACAATAAAAGTGAAATATTCCTTTAAATTTCGTACCTAGGGGGGGTGTAATGTCAGCATGTGAAATAGCGCATTTTTCCCGCACTTAGAACTCCCCCTGCACAAAGTGACATTCTGAAGGAAAAAAGTCATTTAAAATTTCACACGCGGCTATAATGAATTGTCGGCTCTGACAATTCTAAAGGGATTCATTCATAAAACAAACAAAAAAATGTGTAGGGGTTCCCCCAAATTAAATTACCAGGCCCTTCAGGTCTGGAATGGATATTAAGGGGAACCCCGCCGTAAAAACCAAAAAAAAAAAAAGACGTGCGGTTCCCGGCAAATATCCATTCCAGACCCTTCAGGTCTGGTGTGGATTTTAAGGGGAACTCCACCCCAAATTGAAAAAAAAAATGGCGTGGAGTCCCCCTAAAAATCCACACCAGACCCTTATCCGAGCACGTTGACCTGGCCGGCCGCAGAAAAGAGGGGGGGACAGAGTGCGGCCCCCCCCCCTCTCCTGAACCGCACCAGGCCACATGCCCTCAACATGGGGAGGATGTCCCCATGTTGATGGGGACAAGGGTCTCATCCCCACAACCCTTGCCCGGTGGTTGTGGGGGTATGCGGGCGGGAGGTTTATCAGAATCTGGAAGACCCCTTTAACAAAGGGGACCCCCAGATCCTGACCCCCCCCCCTGTGTGAAATGGTAATGGGGTACATTGTACCTCTACCATTTCACCCCAAAAAAAATGTCAAAGTGATAAAAATGACAGTAGCCGGTTTTTGACAAATCTTTTAATAAAATCTTCTTTTCTTCTTTCCTTCGGGGTTCTTCCGCTGCTTCTTTCTTCTCGTCCACATCTTGCCCGACGTCTTCTTCTATCTTCTCCGTCCGTCCTTCCGCCTTCTGGTCCCGCATCTTGCCCGTTGTCTTCTCCGTCCGCCTCCTCGTCCGCATCTTGGGTCTTCTGCGGTCTTCTTCTCGGTCCGCCGCCTTCTCGTCCCCTGCGTTTGAATTGTAATTGGCCGCCGTTTTCCCGCTCCTGGGACCCGCCCCCCTCTGACGCCACAAGTAAACTCCTTAGAAGGTCATGTGCGTCAGAGGGGGGCGGGGTCGCAGAGCGTCACACAGCGGGGGAATTCAATTTCAATCGCGCCGCCCGGAGAAGAAGTTCACGCCGTGTCACACTCATGTGACCCCGCCCCCCTCTGACGCCACAAGTAAACTCCTTAGAAGGTCATGTGCGTCAGAGGGGGGCGGGGTCACATGAGTGTGACACGGCGGGAACTTCTTCTCCGGGCGGCGCGATTGAAATTGAATTCCCCCGCTGTGTGACGCTCTGCGACCCCGCCCCCCTCTGACGCACATGACCTTCTAAGGAGTTTACTTGTGGCGTCAGAGGGGGGCGGGTCCCAGGAGCGGGAAAACGGCGGCCAATTACAATTCAAACGCAGGGGACGAGAAGGCGGCGGACCGAGAAGAAGACCGCAGAAGACCCAAGATGCGGACGAGGAGGCGGACGGAGAAGACAACGGGCAAGATGCGGGACCAGAAGGCGGAAGGACGGACGGAGAAGATAGAAGAAGACGTCGGGCAAGATGTGGACGAGAAGAAAGAAGCAGCGGAAGAACCCCCGAAGGAAAGAAGAAAAGAAGATTTTATTAAAAGATTTGTCAAAAACCGGCTACTGTCATTTTTATCACTTTGACATTTTTTTTGGGGTGAAATGGTAGAGGTACAATGTACCCCATTACCATTTCACACAGGGGGGGGGTCAGGATCTGGGGGTCCCCTTTGTTAAAGGGGTCTTCCAGATTCTGATAAACCTCCCGCCCGCATACCCCCACAACCACCGGGCAAGGGTTGTGGGGATGAGACCCTTGTCCCCATCAACATGGGGACATCCTCCCCATGTTGAGGGCATGTGGCCTGGTGCGGTTCAGGAGAGGGGGGGGGGCCGCACTCTGTCCCCCCCTCTTTTCTGCGGCCGGCCAGGTCAACGTGCTCGGATAAGGGTCTGGTGTGGATTTTTAGGGGGACTCCACGCCATTTTTTTTTTCAATTTGGGGTGGAGTTCCCCTTAAAATCCACACCAGACCTGAAGGGTCTGGAATGGATATTTGCCGGGAACCGCACGTCTTTTTTTTTTGGGGTTTTTACGGCGGGGTTCCCCTTAATATCCATTCCAGACCTGAAGGGCCTGGTAATTAAATTTGGAGGGACCCCCTTTTTTTTTTTTTTTTTTTAATGAGCAATGACTCTATTCTTTATAGCCATGAGTACTTTAACCACTTGCCCACCGGGTTAATTCTGGCACTTCTCTCCTTCATGTGAAAATCACAATTTTTTGGCTAGAAAATTAATCAGAACCCCCAAACATTATATATTTTTTTTTAGCAGACATCCTAGGGAATAAAATGGCAGTCATTGCAATACTTTTTGTCACACCGTATTTGCGCAGCGGTCTTACAAGCGCACTTTTTTTGGATAAAAATCACTTTTTTGAATTAAAAAATAAGACAACAATACATTTTGCCCAATTTTTTTCTATATTGTGAAAGATAATGTTACGCCGAGTAAAATGATACCCAACATGTCACGCTTAAAAATTGCGCCCGCTCGTGGCATGGCGTCAAACTTTTACCCTTTAAAAAACTCGATAGGCGACGTTTAAAAAATTCTACAGGTTGCATTTTTTGAGTTGCAGAGTAGGTCTAGGGCTAGAATTATTGCTCTCACTCTAACGATCGCGGCGATACCTCACTTGTGTGGTTTGAATACTGTTTTCATATGCGGGCGCTACTCGCGTATGCGTTTGCTTCTGTGCGCGAGCTCGTCGCGACGGGGCGCTTTAAAAATTTTTTTTGGGGTTTTCTTATTTATTTTTATTTAGTTTTATAATGTTTTACACTGAAATAAAAAAATAAAAAAAAAATGATCAGTTTTCTTCCTATTACAAGGAATGTAAACATCCCTTGTAATAGGACTAGTGTGTGACAGGTCCTCTTTATGGAGAGAGGCGGGGTCAATAAGGCTGGAAAGCATGGTATTGCAAAAAAAAAAAAAAGATCTCATGCTTTCAGCTGCAATCATGTTTGTTCACCACAGTGGTGTAGTGTATAGCACTTTGACCTAGCAGCAAAAGAGTCGTTGGTTCGAATCCCGCCCGTGACAGCATCTGCATGGAGTTTGCATGTTCTCCCTGTGCCTGCGTGGGTTTCCTCCCACAATATAAAAACACGCTGTAAATCGGTTCCAGTCTAAATAAGCCCTAATATGCAGTAGTATATTAAGGTTTGGTTCTGCCCAAGGCCTGACTACATATCTGCACCTCCTAATAGAAAAATGACCCACCCCTTCCTGTCAAGGTCACACCCTGTTTTTGTATAACCCCGCCCAGTAATTTTCAGGGGACCCACACACTAGTTCTGGGGGGGCACTGGATTCCCTTAACCACTTCCATACCAGGCACTTACGCACCTTCCCGCCCAAGCCAATTTTCAGCTTTCAACACTGTCGCACTTTGAATGGCAATTGCGCGGTCATACAACACTGTACCCAAACAAAATTGGCGTCCTTTTTTCCCCACAAATAGAGCTTTCTTTTGTTGTTATTTGATCACCTCTGCGTTTTTTTTTTTGCGCAACAACTAAAAAAAGACTGCAAATTTTGAAACAAAAAAACCTTTTTCTTTTTTTAGGTTAATTTTTTTGTAAATAAGTTTTTCTCTTTCAATTACGGGCACTGATATGGCGGCACTGATGGGCCCCGATGAGATGGCACTGATGGACATCGATGAGGTAGTACTGACGGCACAGATGAGGTGGCATTGATTGGCGGCGCTGCTATGCGGCACTGATGGGCACTCATAGGCGGCACTGATGGGCACTCATGGGCGGCACAGATGGGCGGCACTTATGGGTGGCACTGATGGATACTTATGGGCGGCACTTATGGGTGGCACTGATGGATACTTATGGGTGGCACAGGTGGGCACTGTGCATGGATGGGCACTGTGGGGTGGCACTGATTTTCCCAGTCAGTGCCCATTTGTGGGCACTGATTGGCATCTTTTTTCTTATTTTTTAATGCTTTTTGTTTTTTTGTTCTATATTTTTTTTGTTTTTGCACACCCTGGTGGTCCAGGGTGGGCATCCCTGGTAGTCCAGTGTGGTGATCCGAGGGGGGGCTGCGCTGATAAACAATCAGCGCGAACGCCCCCTGTCAGGAGAGCCGCCGATCGGCTCTCCTATACTCGCGTCTGTAAGACGCGAGTGAGGAAGAGCCATCGATGGCTCTTCCTGTTTACATCGTGATCAGCCGTGATTGGACACGGCTGATCACGTGGTAAAGAGTCTCCGTCTCCGTGAGAGACTCTTTACCGAGATCGGAGATGCAGGGTGTCAGACTGACACCCCGCATCACCGATCGCCGCGCTGCGTGCCCCCACAGGCGCGTGCGGCATGAAATCCTGCAGGACGTCCTGTCAGGATTGTGTAACCACTTCCCGGACGTAAATCGGCCATAGGCTGGGCGGGAAGTGGTTAATTTGCATAGTTTTTCTCTCACTTCCTGTTTGGCTATGGGGCAGGAAGTGAAGGCAAATCTCCCCAATTGGACACAGATAATACAAAATAAACTGACAGGGCCTATAACCCTCCCTCACTCTATCCAAAATGAAAGAAAATAAAACTTGTTGATTATAGTTCTTGTCAGGGGCGGACTGACCATTGAGTCACTCGGGCACTGCCCGAGGGCCCCATGCCACTAGGGGGCCCCATCCGGGTTGCCAGGCTCAGTAAAACCAGGGACAGTATGTAAAAATCTGTGTTTTTTTTAGATCTGTCCCTGATATGTCCGAAAATGACATGCTTTTAATGTGAATATCCCAAGATTTTAGCTGCCCGCCTCTGCACTACCTCCTGGCGTGGTGGTCATCTGTAAGCCCAGGGGCCCCATAATCTTCTATTGCCCAGGGGCCCCATGAGTTGTCAGTCCGCCCCTGGTTCTAGTTTAAGCACAAATTTCATAGAGTTTTATTGAGAGCCCTAAGAAAATATAACCATGCCAATAGGCCAGGATAGAGCGTTGCTAATATGTAGGAATGTGTGTGTTAGAGCACCCCACCCAATGTTAACTAAAAAATTATTAATTTGCAAATAAGTATTATCTGCTCATTTTTTTGGGGATGTCTGCACCCCTGATAGTGACAACATTTGTGAGGTGTCTTCACCCTTTCTAATTCATTCACTTCCTGTCACATAGCCAAACAGGAAGTGAGGGTAAAACCTTACTAATATATTTTATTGGGGACACAGAGATCAATCTAAATAGTTTCCCATTATGTAAATTGCACTCTAGCATTTTGCTGTGTACACCCCAAATTATTAGGGATCTTGGACTTTGGGGTCCATTTACTAAAGGCAAATCCACTCCTACAAGTGCAAAGCAAGGAAGAAAACAAAACAACTTTGCTTCTACAGGATTGGATGTTAAAACCATCAGTGCTTCCTCTCTGATTTTCAGCAACTATGCTTGTACTGCAGAGTGGCTTTGCCTTTACTAAACCCCAAACTAAATAATCATTTGGGGCAGGGATCCTCAAACTACGGCCCTCCAGCTGTTGTAGAACTACACATCCCATGAGGCCTTGTAATGCACTGACATTCACAGACATGACTAGGCATGATGGGAATTGTAGTTCCTGAACAACTGGAGGGCCGTAGTTTGAAGACCCATGATTTGGGGTGTACACAGCAGTGCTGGAGTGCAATTTGCTTAATGGGGACACTAGTTAGATTGACCGGTGTCCCCAAGAAATGACACTGGTAGGGTTTTAACCTCACTTCCTGTTCAGCTGTGTGACAGGAAGTGAAGCCAATTTTAAGAAAAGGGACACAAAGCTCAACACAAAAATAAAAAAACACAAAGCAGGGGTTCTAACACTCACTTGGCTTCCCTCAAACACCCACAATTTGAATAGGATTGCCTTGCGCTAGATTTAAGCACAGTGCTGTAAATCAGCACGTCAAGCCTGTCCACCAAATAGCAAACCCCCCCCCCCCACAGGCCATGTTTGCAGGTTTTCCTTCATCTTGCACATGTGCTTTAAAATAGTCTGGACAGCAATTCTTGATAAGAGAAATCCCCAAAACATGTCCTGTCGGGGGTACTTGAGGGCTGAGGACCACTGCAGAATAAATAAAATACTTACCAGTTTTTGTCTTTAAAGTCAGGGAGAATAAACATGGCAAACATTTCATGATTACACACCAGGAAAGAAGCTTAGACAAAAATCACACATAATTTGTTAGGCCCTAACCTAGTTCAGCTGCAGCTGTCAACATATGTAGCATGAAAAAGTAACAAAAGACAAACTTAACAATTTTAAAGTATTTTTTATTGGTCAACAAAACAAGGAAAGCAAAAAAAGACAAACAAACAAAAATACATTTCAAAATTCTAATTAACCATAGCTTTACACATTTTTCAGAAAATAAGGCCACATAGACAAATACATCAAAGTGAACATCATTTAAAAATAAACCAAAACCATTGGCAAAATAAAACAAAACCCATGCAACAAACCACATTTGTGTTTAGCAACAGCATTTCTGCCAGCCTGCCCCTTCTGAGGGCAGCTGAGGACTGATCGATCCAAGCTTTTTATAACAGTGCTAGTAATGAAGCAATTGAAATCACATGACCAAATTGCAGTCTCTAGTTTGGGTGAGCTTGTAATTGGGCACACCTGCAATTAACCCAAACCACGCTCTATGAGCATCCAATGAGTGTTTTTCACCTTTTAAAAAGAAAGGATATTTTTTTTCTAAGTGTTTGAGCATGCTCAGTTCATCACACATGTAGGAACCAAGCTGCAATGGAATGAGAGCTTTTTTTTTTTGGTTTCCCCTGATCTGATGCTTTCCAGCCTGAAGGGGAGGTGTTAAAGACAGAAGTAAACACGCACATTTAATAATCTATTTGTGTGAAAAAAAAGGTTGCCAATTTTGTTTGGGAGCCACGTCGCACGACTGCGCAATTGTCAGTTAAAGCGACGCCGCGCCGAATCACAAAAACTTGCCCGGTCATTGACCAGAAATATGGTCCGGGCTCAAGTGGTTAAAAATTAACAAAACACAAAAGTGAGCCCAATTTTTGGGGATAATGTGAAAGATGATGTTACACTGAGTAAATAGATACCTTACATGTCACGCTTTACTATTGGAAACACTCCTGCAATGGGGCCAAAATGAATTCCGTGAATATCCCCATAGGTGACCTTTTTCTTTTTTTTCCAGGTTACCAGTTTATAGTTACAAAGAAGGTCTAGTGGTAAAAGTATTGCTCTCGCTCTAACGCACGCGTCAATACCTCACATGTGTGGTTTGAACGATGTTTATATATGTGGGCGGGACTTGCGTAAGTCCCGCCCACATATGTAAAAATTATTTTTACTTTTTGCTATAATAAATATCCCCAAAAATATATATTCAAAAAACTAAAAAAACCCTCAGTTTAGGCCGATACGTATTCTACATCTTTTTGGTTCCAAAAAATCGCAAATAGCGTTTAGTGTTTGGTTTTTGCAAAAGTTATAGCGTCTACAAATTTTTTTTTGTTGTTGTTTTAACTAGTTATTGGGGCGATCAGCGATTTTTATCGGTACTGCGACATTATGGCGGACACATCGAACAGTTTTTTGGAACCATTGGCATTTTTCTAGCGATCAGTGCTGTAAAAAATGCATTGCTTACTCAAAAAATGCCACTGGCAGGGAAGGGGTTAACACTAGGTGCGAGGGAGGGGTTAAATATGTTCCCTGGGTGTGTTCTAACTGTAGGGGGGGGGGGACTGACATGTGTAAATGACAGATCGCTGTTCATGAAGGGGAACTCCAGACCCCCGGAAAAAAAATAAGGTGGGTTCCCTCCAGGTGCATACCAGGCTCTTAGGCTTGGTCTGGAACATAAGGGGTTAAACCCGCGCAAAAAAAATAGCGTGGGGTCCCCCCCAAGATCCAAACCAAGCCATTATCCCAGGCACGCAGTCTGGTCAGACAGGAATGGGGGTGGGGACGAGCGAGCGCCCCCCTCCCTCCTGAGCCATACCAGACCACATGCCCTCAACATGGGGGAGTGTGTGCTGTGGGGGAGGGGGGCACTGCCCCCCCAACCCAAAGCACTCTTGTCCCCATGTCGATAGGGACAAGAGCCTCTTCCCGACAACCCTGGCCGTTGGTTGTCGGGGTATGCGGGCGGAGGGCTTATCAGAATCTGAGAGACCCCTTTAATAAAGGGGTCCCCAGATTCCGGCCCCCCACCCTATGTGAATGAGTATGGGGGTACAATGTACCCCCATACTCATTCACCTGGGGAAAAAAAATGGAAAAAAATAATACACCACACATGAATAAATTAATTTATTAGTCAGCCGGGGGTCTTCTGCCGGGGCCCCCCACCACCACCCCATTAGGCCCCGGGCTTCGCCATCTTCTGCCGGAACCCCCTTCACCAGTGAGGCTCCTGCCTTTGGGGGAGGGTCCCGGGCTACTACGACGGTTTCTGCGGGGGGGGGGTGCACTGGCACCCCACCCCCGTCTTCAGCGACGTAATTCACCGGGACCCCCTTCACCAGGGAGGCTCCTGCCTTTGGGGGAGGGTCCCGGGCTTCCACGACGGTTTCTGCGGGGGGGGGTGCACTGGCACCCCACCCCCGTCTTCAGCGACGTAATTCACCGGGACCCCCTTCACCAGGGAGGCTCCTGCCTTTGGGGGAGGGTCCCGGGCTTCCACGACGGCTTCTGCGGGGGGGGGCGCCCTGGCACCCCACCCCCGTCTTCAGCGACGTAATTCACCGGGACCCCCTTCACCAGGGAGGCTCCTGCCTTTGGGGGAGGGTCCCGGGCTTCCACGACGGTTTCTGCGGGGGGGGGTGCACTGGCACCCCACCCCCGTCTTCAGCGACGTAATTCACCGGGACCCCCTTCACCAGGGAGGCTCCTGCCTTTGGGGGAGGGTCCCGGGCTTGTACGGTGTCTTCCGCCGGAGGGCGCCACTCTCCGGGCTTCTGCGATGCCTTCCGCTTCTGCCTGTCTCCTCCGCGGAGCACAGGGCTTGTCTCCGCTGTCTTCTCCCTTCTCTTCCATTCGATGTTGACACGACGAGGTCCGGCGCTGGAATGCCGTCTGAGCAGTGGGCATGGACTTATATAGGGCAATGCCACCATGTGACCTCAACCCATGTGACATCACATTCCCATCATGCCCAGGGAATGTGATGTCACATGGGTTGAGGTCACATGGTGGCATTGCCCTATATAAGTCCATGCCCGCCGCTGACACGGCATGTCAGCGCGGAACCTCGTCGTGTCAACATCCAATGGAAGAGAAGGGAGAGGACAGCGCAGACAAGCCCTGTGCTCCCGGAGGAGACAGGCAGAAGAAGGAAGAGAGAAGAAAGAAGACGGAAGAAAGCCCTGGCTCCGCGGGGGAGCCAGGCAGAAGAGGGAGCAGAGAAAAGACCTGGGAGTTGGCGCACCCCCGGCAGAAGACCAGGAAGACCGGAACCCTGGCGGAAGGCACCGGAAAGACCGGGGGATAGGCGCCATCCCCCGGCAGAAGACCCCGAAGTCCGGATGCCCCTCCCTAATGAAAAAGAGCTTAAATGGGGTGGGGGCATCCGGCGGAAGGCTCCGGAGAGGACCGAGGGATGGCGCCCTCCCCCGGCAGAAATCACCGAAGCCCAGGGTCCCGGCAGAAGATCGGGAGAGAAGAAACCCCCCCTTCTAAGAGAGCTAAAGAAGAAAGGGGGGGCTCCGGAGCTGATTAATAAAATATTTTATTGTGTGTGGTGTTTTATTTTACTTTACATTTCCCCCATGTGAATGGGTAGAGGTACGATGTACCCCATACTCATTCACATAGGGTGGGGGTCCGGCATCTGGGGGCCCCCTTATTAAAGGGAGCTCGCAGATTCCGATTAGCCCCGCCCGCATACCCCGACAACCAATGGCAAGGGTTGTCGGGAAGAGGCTCTTGTCCCTATCGACATGGGGGCAAGAGTGCTGTGGGGTGGGGGGGGCAGTGCCCCCCTCCCCCACAGCACACACTCCCCCATGTTGAGGGCATGCGGTCTGGTACGGCTCAGGAGGGGGGGGGGCGCTCGCTCGTCCCCGCCCCCATTCCTGTCCGGGCCAGACTGCATGCTTGGGATGAGGGCTTGGTTTGGATCTGGGGGGGACCCCCGCGCCGAATCGGCGCGGGTTTAACCCCTCACGTTCCGGACCAAGCCTAAGAGCCTAATGTAGCCCTGGAGGGGGACCCGCGCCGATTTCAAGTTTGAAATTTGGCGCGGAGTTCCCCTTCAGGGCTGAAAACAGCTCGGAGATTCCCGTGCGCCGCGTCACGCAGCGCATTCACGGGTACGCCGCTTGGTATTTACCAAGATTTTCACGGCGTACTGACAAGGCGCACGGGAATCCCTGACTTTTCTCTCTGCGCATGCCCAGTATGCAAATGAACCTCCCGAGGTTCAGGCGCACTGTGCAAGCGTACGGGGATCTGTTTTCAAAAAACACTTTCCCTTTCAATTCGGCCCGCCAAACACTTCAAAACACATGTCACTTCACTTCCCCTGCATCCCCCCACCTCCCCCCCTAATAAACTCCCGCCCAAACCCCCGCAATTTACAGTTTAATGTGCCGTGCGCCAGGTCTGTACTGGTGCACAATGCACCCTCTCCTGGGCGCACGGAGCACATTAGTAACTAGGGAAATACACTGCACTAGCAGCGTATTTCTTTAGTAAATGGCAAAACGGCTGCTACTCCTGCTTTTACTCCATGAGTCATGGAGTAAAGGCTTGGTAAATCAGCCCCATTGTCTCCTTGTCAGCATTGTCACCTTAGTAGAGGAAGTGTGTTACTGGCAGGATCACCAGGTGGAAATAAGTATTACATCTCTGAATGGGACTGGTGGCCCCCATAAATGTAAACCAGTATAAATACACACTAAAAATGGCAAGCCACAGAAAACCTGAAGAGGAATGGGGCCTTATAACATCGTATGGCTGATGTAAAAACTTCTGAAAAAGTAAATATGAGAAAAAGTACTGTAAGTTTGGGGAGGGGGGGTCACAAGTGGGGTTGATTGGGTAGCGGTGCATGGGGTCACAGAGCTCAGAGGTAAGTTTTAACCAAATATGCTACTGTACATATTCCTGTAATGTCAAAAAGTTAAATATTTTCTTGTATTTACTGCTTTTAATTAAATCATGCTTGGCGAATGGACAATTTAACTCGATCCAATACGGGACTTGCTGGCACAGGAAACTGACAAGGAAGAGCAATTCAAAATACACTATATTAAAAAAAGTATTGGGACGCCTGCCTTTACACGCACATGAACTTTAATGGCATCCAGTCTTAGTCCATAGGGTAGAATATTCAGTTGGCCCCACCCTTTGCAGCTATAACAGCTTCAATTCTTCTAGGAAGGCTGTCCACAAGGCTTTGGAGTGTGTCTATGGGAATATTTGACCATTCTTCCAGAAGTGCATTTGTGAGGTCAGGCACTGATGTGGACGAGAAGGCTCGCAATCTCCGCTCTAATTGATCTCAAAGGTGTTCTATTGGGTTAAGGTCAGGAATCCATGCAGGCCAGTAAAGTTCCTTCTTCCCAAACTTGCTCATCCATGTGTTTATGGACCTTGCTTTGTGCACTGCTGCGCAGCCATGTTCAAACAGGAAGGGGCCAAACTGCTCCTACAAAGTTGGGAGCATGACTTGTGAAATGTCTTGGTATGCTGATGCCTTAAGATTTCCCTTTGGAACTAAGGGGCCAGACCCAACCCCTGAAAAACAACCTGTGACAGGAGTCACTTTGGGTGGGGGGTTTGTGGAATCTTAGCTTACCTTGGAGAGCTCTGAAAAATCTGTGCCAAGCATCCCAGACCCCTCTTATGTGTAAATCACCCTGTGTCTCTAATAGGGGCAAAGTGTGAATGAGAATCCCACTATGATCTGTACTAATTGGACTACAATCCTCCCTCCACCAAATGATTTTGACCAGTGCACAAAGCAAGGCCCATAAAGACATGGCTGAGCGAGTTTGGGGTGGAGGAACTTGACGGACCTGAACAGATTCTTGACCCCAACCCGATATAACACCTTTGTGATAAATTAGAGCGGAGACTGCGAGCCATGCCTTATTGTCCTACATCAGTGCGTGGTGGGAGTGAAGAACAGGGTGGTACAGTGGTGGGGATTGGGGAAGATGTACAGGGGGTTACAGTGGTGGGATAGATGAGCAGGGGGGTACAGAGGTGAGGCAGATGTGCAGGAGGTTATAATGGTGGGGCAGATGGGCAGGGGGTTACAGTTGGTGGGACAGATGAGCAGGGGGTTACAGTGGTGGGGCAGATGGGCAGGTTACAGTGGTGGGGCAGATGGGCAGTAGACATGTGCACACTGAAATATTTTGTTTCGTAATTTGGTTTTCGTCCGAAAAATAAATGTATTTAGTTACTCCCGAAATTCGTTTTTATTTATTTAGTTTTTCGTTAAAAAAAATCATTCGTCCGAAAATCCAAATTAAGATCGAATTTGTCATTGAAGGCTTATGGTGTCTGTCGAATGTTCTAAGAAAAAAAAAAAAGAAGATTCGACAGAATCTTTAAAAAAAAAAAAATTGACTCTTCATGTCTCTCTATGTCGAATCTTCATGTCTCTCTATGTCGAATCTTCATGTCTCTCTATGTCGAATCTTCATGTCTCTCTATGTCGAATCTTCATTTCTCTCTATGTCAAATCTTTTCTCTCTATGTCAAATCTTTTCTCTCTATGTCAACTCTTCTTAATGTCTCTATAATGTTGAATCTTAACTCTCTATGTCGAATCTTTTCTCTCTATGTCGACTTTTCTTCATGTCTCTATAATGTTGAATCTTTTCTCTCTATGTCGAATCTTTTCTCTTTATGTAGAATAATATTGTACTAATAGAGTTAAGGTTAGGCACATTAGATCGCAACGAAAACGAAAATACAGCATTTGTTTATGTCGGATCTTTCGTTTTTAGTTTTCTGTGCTTTCGTTATCGTTTGTTAAAACGATAACGAAAATACCTGAAATTCGGACGAAAATGAATGCACATGTCTAATGGCAGAAGGTTACAGTGGTGAAACAGATTTGTAGGGGGGACAGTGATTTAAGGTGTGGCATTGCAGGAATTGGGGCTGATCTGAGGTGTGAAAGTGCAGGATGTTCATTTCTCACTACTAAAGTAGTTAACAGCATTTAATTTATAAAAAACAATCTTTTTCGTGATTGAAAGTGTGAAGTTGACATTTTTTTGTTATAAAATCGGCACGCTCAGTTTTTTTGAAAACATTTTTCGGCACACGGTGCTCAAAAGGTTGCCTACCCCTGGCCTACAGGATGTGAAAAGTCCTGGAGGAGAAAATACACGTATGGGAAAAACTGTATTTTTAATAAACATATAGCAGTCTTGATTTACTTACAGTGTTCTTGAAACTTAGGCTTTCTTTTTAAACTTTAAGTTTAATGAGTGCTGTATTAGACAAAAGGGTTAATACATGAGTATGCAGTAGAGAGAGTTCGTCCTGAGCCTGGCACACAAGTCAGCCTGGCGCTCTGTGCATGGCACAGCAGCTGGCAGGCTGCATTAGTGTTACATCGTTGTGCCTTAGGACACTGACGGGGTGGAAGGGGGAGGGGAATTTAAACGGAAGCTCTGAAGTCTTTGCTTTCTTGTGCCCAGGGGCAGATCACGATGGGTAGGATTTGCTGACAGGGCATTGAGGCGGAAGATGGAATGCTATACTGAGAGACCAGGAGAGAGAGCAGATCTGGAAACCCAGTGACACCGTAACACATACACAGTTCACTGCATAGCAACTTTCAAGTGAAAGACTGCAATTCTCAGTATCTGTTCCTAACCTGGCCATACACCATTGGAATTTAGTTTGAATGGAAATTCTGAAAAATTGTTCATCAGAGTACTTCATTTTGCCATCAAGTCAATTTGACTGAAAGCCCTAAAAATATTATCCAGTCCTGCAACATGTAGAACATATGTACGATTTTTCCTGAACGAAAACTATGGGCTAGATTCAGCAAAGAATTACGCCGGCGTATCCATAGATACGCCGCATAAATTCAAAGCTGCACTGGCGTATCTACTTTCTGTATTCAGAAAGCTAGATACGCCAACATTAGCCTAAGATCCGACTGGCGTAATTCTATAACGCCGTCGTATCTTTGGGTGCATTCTCACGCTGGCCGCTAGGTGGCGCTTCCGTTATTTTCGTCGAAGAATATGCAAATTACCTAGTTACGTTGATTCATAAACAAACGTGCGCCCGGCGTTTGTTTTTTACGTCGTTTGCGTAAGGCTTTTTCGGCGTAACGTTGTGCCTGCTTCTATGAGGCGCACTCAATGTTAAGTATGGACGTCGTTCCCGCTTCGATTTTTGAATTTTTTACGCCGTTTGCATAAGTCGTTCGCGAATAGGGCTGGACGTAATTTACGTTCAAGTCCAAACCTTGCGACGTCATTTGGAGCAATGCACACTGGGATATGTACGCGGACGGCGCATGCGCCGTTCATACAAAACGTCAATCACGTCAGGTCAACACACATTAACATAAAACACGCCCCCCCCTTACACATTTGAATTTCGCGCGCTTAGGCCGGCCCCATTTACGCTACACCGCCGCAACTTACGGAGCAAGTGCTTTGTGAATACTGCACTTGCTCCTGTAAGTTGCGGCGGCGTAGCGTAAATACGATACGCTGCGCCACCGTAAGATCAGGCGCAGATACCTGAATCTAGCCCTATATTCACAGTTATGCCGTGTACAGGGGTCTGTCTCTATGTGAGAAGTGACCTCAGGGCAAGCGTGAAAGAGAACCTGGTTGATGGAGAGTGTGATGAGGCTGAAGCATTATGGGTGGAACTGCATACAGATGTGCGTAGTTCAAAATTAATCATTGGAGTTTGTTATAAACCACCCAATGTTAATGAGGAGGTGGAGACTCAGCTCCTTGCACAGATGGAAAGGGCTGCAAGGGCTGGGACGGTGATAATAATGGGGGATTTTAACTACCCAGAAATTGACTGGATTAATGGCACTTCTGGGACAGTTAAAGGACAACAATTTAAAAACCTATTGCAGGACAATTTTATGGTGCAGTTTATTGAGGCCCCAACTAGGAATGATGCTCTGTTGGACCTGATAATCTCAAACCATGCAGAGCTTATTACTAATGTTCAGATAAAGGAACACCTGGGTAGCAGTGATCATAACATGATTTCATTTAATGTTAACTATAAGCAAGAAATACATACAGGAAATATTAAAACACTAAATTTTAAGAGAGCAAATTTTCCAAGGATGAGGGCCGCTCTCCAGGACTTGGACTGGGAGGGACTATTGACACAGATGAACACAGAACAGAAATGGGAATTTTTCAAAAAGACTGTGTGGAACCTCACTGCAAAGTATGTTCCCATGGGCAATAAGTTTAAAAGGCTAAAAATAAAACCTATGTGGCTCACGGGCAAAGTTAAAAAAGCTATAAACAATAAGAAAGTAGCTTTTAAAAAATATAAAAATGAAGGAACACTAGTGTTGTTTAAATGTTACAAAGAATATAACAGGATATGTAAAAAGGAAATCAAGGATGCAAAAATTCAAAATGAACGACAGATTGCAAAAGATAGTAGGACAAACCCCAAAAAATTCTTTAAATATATTAATAGTAAAAAGGTGAAGTCTGAGCATGTAGGCCCCTTACAAAATAATCTAGAGTGGGTGACTGGGGACAAAGAGAAGGCAAATTTATTAAATGCTTTCTTCAGCTCTGTGTATACAATGGAGCATGGGGGAGCTCATGTCCATAATGGGGGTGGGAGTGACACAGCCCCAAATCCACAATGGCTCAAAAGTGATATGGTCCAGAAATATTTAGACAGAATAAAGGTGGATAAAGCACCTGGACCTGATGGCATCCACCCACGGATCCTAGGTGAGTTGAGCTCTGTCATTTCAAAGCCACTGTATCTAATATTTAGGGACTCATTAATGACAGGAATAGTACCACTGGATTGGCGTAGAGCCAATGTGGTGCCTATATTTAAAAAGGGAACAAAGTCTTTACCAAGTAACTATAGACCTGTTAGTCTAACTTCTATAGTTGGGAAGATACTGGAACGTTTAATAAAAGACCATATGGATGAGTTCTTGCAGGAAAAAAACTATTTAAGCAGCAGACAACATGGATTCATGAAAGACAGAAGTTGTCAGACAAACCTGATTTCCTTTTATGAAGAGGTAAGTAAAACCCTGGACAGAGGAGTGGCTGTGGACGTGATATATTTGGATTTTGCAAAAGCGTTCGATACAGTTCCGCACACACGGCTCATGTGTAAGGTAAGGTCTACAGGATTGGATATATCAGTTTGTAAATGGATAGAAAATTGGCTGAAAGACAGAATTCAGAGAGTCGTGGTTAATGATTCTTACTCTGAATGGTCCAAGGTTATCAGTGGTGTACCCCAAGGTTCAGTGCTGGGACCCTTACTTTTTAATATATTTATAAATGATATTGGGTCTGGGATCAAAAGTAACATTTCTGTCTTTGCAGATGACACCAAGCTATGCAGTGGAATAACGTCCTTGCAGGATGTCGCCAATTTACAAGCCGACCTCAATGCTCTGTCTAATTGGGCGACTGAGTGGCAGATGAGGTTTAATGTTGATAAATGTAAAGTTATGCACTTGGGGGCTAAGAATATGCATGCATCATACATACTAGGGGGAGTACAACTGGGGGGATCTGTAGTGGAGAAGGATCTGGGGGTTTTAGTTGATCATAAGCTCAATAATGGCATGCAATGCCAAGCTGCGGTTTCCAAAGCGAGCAAAGTCCTTTCTTGTATTAAGAGAGGTATGGACTCCAGAGACAGAGATATAATTTTGCCCCTGTACAAATCATTAGTAAGACCTCATCTGGAATATGCAGTTCAGTTTTGGGCACCAGTTCTCAAAAAGGATATCGGAGAACTGGAGAAAGTGCAGAGAAGAGCAACCAAACTGATAAGAGGCATGGAGGAGCTCAGCTATGAGGAAAGATTAGAAGAACTAAATCTATTCACTCTTGAGAAGAGGAGAATTAGGGGGGATATGATCAACATGTACAAATATATAAGAGGTCCATACAGTGTACTTGGTGTTGAGTTATTCACTTTACGGTCAACACTGAGGACAAGGGGGCACTCTTTACGTCTAGAGGAAAAGAGATTTCACCTCCAAATACGGAAAGGTTTTTTCACAGTAAGAGCTGTGAAAATGTGGAACAGACTCCCTCCAGAGGTGGTTCTGGCCAGCTCAGTAGATTGCTTTAAGAAAGGCCTGGATTCTTTCCTAAATGTACATAAAATAACTGAGTACTAAGATTTGTAGGTAAAGTTGATCCAGGGTAAATCCGATTGCCTCTCGGGGGATCAGGAAGGAATTTTTTCCCCTGCTGTAGCAAATTGGATCATGCTCTGCTGGGGTTTTTTGCCTTCCTCTGGATCAACTGTGGGTATGGAGTTGGGTGTATGGGATTGTATTGTGTTTTTTATTTTGTTTGTTTATTTTTTTTGTGGTTGAACTGGATGGACTTGTGTCTTTTTTCAACCTGACTAACTATGTAACTAACTATGTAACTATGTAACTATGTAACACACGATCATTTTTCGGGTTGTAAAAAAGAACGTTTTTTAAAAATGTAATTTAAAACGATCGTTTGTGGGCTTCAGAGCATTTTTCGGGTTCTGAAAAACGACAAAAAAAAAAAATTCGAACATGCTCTATTTTTTTCACGACGTTTTAAACTATGTCGTTTTTGTAAAAACCCGAAAAACGGGCTTTAACGACATGAAAAAAACATGCATGCTCATAAGCAAGTTATGAGACGGGAGCGTTCGTTCTGGTAAAACTACCGCTCGTAATGGAGAAAGGACATCCATCACGCTGTAACAGACAGAAAAGCGCAAATCGTCTTTTACTAACACAAAATCAGCTAAAGCAGCCCAAAGGGTGGCGTCATCCGCATGGAACATTCCCTTTATAGTGCCGTCGTACGTGTTGCTTTGCGAGAGCATTTTTTTTTCACTGTCGTGTGTAGGCAATGCCGTTTAAATGATGAAGTTGAAAAAAACTTTGTTTTTTCTAGAGGCTGAAAAACGTTGTTTTTTACAACCCGAAAAATGATCGTGTGTTCGGGCATTAGTACTTCATTTGAGAAAAGATTTCAATGCTCCTTTTAATTTTTCTCATCACCATGGTTGAAAACAAACATCGATTTGACCCCATTAGCCAATAGGAAATCAAACAAGCGTTTCCAAATTTTAAAAATTTCCACAAAATGTTATTGGTATATGGCAAGCTTAATTCTGTATGTATAGATGCTACACAGTAGTGCAT
Organism: Rana temporaria; assembly: GCF_905171775.1. Taxonomy (NCBI): domain Eukaryota; kingdom Metazoa; phylum Chordata; class Amphibia; order Anura; family Ranidae; genus Rana; species Rana temporaria. The sequence goes on along the minus strand of NC_053491.1, from coordinate 358,944,534 downwards.
CTCTTGTCCTGTATGTTTTTTGTAGTTCTCAGCATCTCTTCTATTCTGTATATATGAATGCTACACAGTAGCACCTCTCTAGTCCATTATGGTGGGTGTAATTCTCAGTATCCCACCTATTCTGTATCTATGGATGCTACACAGTAGCACTTCTCTCGTCCATTATGGTGGGTGTAATTCTGAATATCTCTTCTATTCTGTATATATGGATGCTACACAGTAGCACCTCTCCAGTCAATTATGGTGGGTGTAATTCTTAGTATTCCTCCTATTATGTATCTATGGATGCTACACAGTAGCACTTTTTTTGTCCATTATGCTGGGTGTAATTCTCAGTATTTCTTCTATTCTGTATATATGGATGCTATCACGCTACACAGTAGCACCTCTCTAGTCCATTGTACTGGGTGTAATTCTCAGTATCTCTCCTATTCTGTATTAATGAATAATACATAGTAGCACTTCTCTTGTCCATTAAGCTGGGTGTAATTCTCAGTATCTCTTCCTATTCTGTATCTATGGACTTCTCATTCTTAAAGCGGGAGTTCACCCAATTCGGTTTTTGTTTCTATTTTCCCCTTAGATTCCTGCTCGTTTTGTCTAGGGGAATCGGCTATTGGTTTTAAAATATGATCCGTACTTACCCGTTTTCGAGATGCATCTTCTTCCGTCGCTTCCGGGTATGGGTCTTCGGGAGCGGGCGTTCCTTCTTGATTGACAGTCTTCCGAGAGGCTTCCGACGGTCGCATCCATCGCGTCACTCGTAGCCGAAAGAAGCCGAACGTCGGTGCGGCTCTATACTGCGCCTGCGCACCGACGTTCGGCTTCTTTCGGAAAATCGTGACGCGATGGATGCGACCGTCAGACGACTCGGAAGCCTTTCGGAAGACTGTCAATCAAGAAGGAACGCCCAGTCCCGCAGCCCATACCCGGAAGCGGCGGAGAAGATGCATCTCGTAAACGGGTAAGTACGGATCATGTTTTAAAACCAATAGCTGATTCCCCTAGACAAAACGAGCAGGAATCTAAGGCTAAAAAGTGTTCGCTATGGGTGAACCTCCGCTTTAATTTATATGTAAAGAGTCTGCACAGTAACATTTCTCTTGTTCTTTATAGTGGCTGTCATTCACAGTATCCATTCTTAATCTATATGTATAGAGTCTGCACAGTAACATTTCTCTTGTTCTTTATACTGGCTGTCATTCCCAGTATCCATTCTTAATCTATATGTATAGAGTCTGCACAGTAACATTTATTTTGCTCGCTATGCCAGAGGTAATTTTCAGTACACATACCTGTAGGCAGGTGCTGAGCTGCAGTTTGTCTGCTCACCTGAAGGTGGCCTTGTTTTGCTTCTTCAGGCTGGCAGGAAACCATTGAGGGCTAACTTCCCCCCTATTATGGGAACTAGGCATTCATCTTGGGGAGGGCGGCATTTCCAATTATATGCTGAAATCCCTTGAGATATGAGCAACAGTCTTGAAACAGAAGTGCTTAACGTGATACTAAAGGTTCACCATTAAAAAAAAAAAACATATCATACTTACCTTAACTGTGCAGTTAGTTTTGCACAAAGTGGCCCCGATCGTCCTCTTCTGGGGTCCCACAGTGGCTCTCGCAGCTCCTCCCCGCAATAGCTAACCCCGTCTGAGAAGCTCTCTCCCGAGGGGGTTACCTTTCAGGCACGCTCTCGTGTCATACACTCGGTGTACACAGCCGCCGGAGTGTATGACTCGGCCCCGCCCCCCAGCAGCCACGTCATTTGGATTTGATTGACAGCAGCGGGAGCCAATGGCTGCGCTGCTATCAATCTATCCAATGAAGAGCGAGAAGCCGTGGGGAGAACGAGGCGGGATTGTGCCCAAGGAAGTTCGGGTCTCAGGTAAGTAAAATGGGGGCTGGGGGGGGGGGGAGCTGGACTGTGCAAGGTGCTTTTTCACCTGAATGCATAGGATGCATTCAGGTGAAAAAACACAAGGCTTTACAACCCCTTTAAGTAGCAGTTTCTGTGTCATTCAGTGCGTTTGGAGTGTTGGAGTAGGTCAGTGATAGAGCCCTGCTTGTTAGGAAGAGAGTAGAAGCAGTGTTAGAGGTATCTGACAAGGAGGAAAATAGGTTTCCCCTACAGGGCATCTCTTCTGCCAGCTTCTTGAAACTGTCTCCCACTGCCAGCTGGACAAATTGCAAGGCCATGCATTGGTCTCAGAGTAATCCAGTAATTTTAATACCTCCTCCAAAGTAAATGTTCCTCAATCATTCAAGCATCTGTAAACTCATACTATATTGCTGTTGAAAAAGTGCCTTGCTAATGGACATTATGGCCCAGATTCACAGAGAGCAGGCGGACATTACGCCGCCGTAGCGCAAACAATGTACGCTACGCCAACACAGCGCAGAGAGGCAAGCATGGAATTCACAAAGCCAGTGCTCCCAAAACTGCACTGGGTTTCGAAGGCGTACGCCGTCGTAGGTGAATGTGGGCATGAGCCATGCAAATGAGGCGTGACCCCATGCAAATGATGGGCCGAGCGCCAGACAGATACGTATCACGAACTGCGCATGCGCTGAGACGTGGACACATCCCCCTGCGCATGCTCACAACCAGGTCGGTTGTATGTCTCTGCTTGTTAAAGAGGTACCTGCAATTTATGTGGTGCTATTTTTGTAAACTGCCCTATTTCTGTGATCATTCAATGTCTACAATATAAAGTAATGATCAATTAGCAACATGTGTTGAATTGATGTCTAATTTCTGGGTACCATTCTAAAGCCCTGCCCATATTTTGGCATAGTTGGCATGATATAGAAATCCCTTTCACATTACTGGGCATGGCCACAGGCATCACTATGGTACCCTTTGAAGCAGCACTGGTAAGGCTACCAAAGTATAACGGCCCAAGTATTCCCTTGAAAGACTGGGTAGAGAGGTTAAAAAGTTCAGCAAGCCGGTTCCAGATGCTGTAGAAACATCTCCCTGACCTGCTGACCAACTCCATAGAAAATGGGGCCAGGAGAGCCATACTCATCTTGCAGGGCCAGTGTATTTCGGGAGCTAAGTGACCAAAAAGGACTCTGAAAGAGCCGACGCTGCAGTCAAGCTTAATGCTGTTCTTCAAGAGACACTAGAACGAGAACAGGAGGAGATGGAGGCCAGAGTGGGAATTACTAAGGGACTCATAAGACCCATTTTAAGGACGGAAGCCACTGTCCCCATATCCCGAGTGCCATTAAACCTTTTCCATCTGGCAGGAAGTATCTGCTCTCAAGCAAGAACTGGGTCAGGGCCCTTCAGGCAGTAATCTGAAGGAACCCTTATGGAAAGTATTGGTAGTATAAATAATAGGGACAAATAACAAGGGAATGTGGCTGGGAAAATAGGCACTTGCTGTTAAACTTGAAGTTCAAGCGGGGGACAACCTGTGGGTACTGCTTCATCTTGTCCCAGGCTTAACTCTAAGATGGTTATCAGGCAAACTGCTTAAAGTAGTTGTAAAGGCTCAAGGTTTTTTACCTTCATGTATTCTATGCGGATAAAAAAACCTTCTGTGCGCAGCAATTGCCCCAGACCCCCCTAATACTTATCTGAGCCCCATCTCGATCCATGTGCACAAGAGCCTCAGCTCTCTGGGGACCCTCCCTCCTCATTGGCTGAGATTGCAGTGGGAGCCATTGGCTGCTGTCAATCAAAGCCAGTGAGTCAATGAGGAGAGAGGGGGGTGGGGCTGCTCTGTGTGCACTCAGCAGGAGGGAGGGGCCAAGTGTGCTGGCGAGAGACCTGCTGTTTCCCCTGACCCCTCACTCACTGTCCAAGAGATTGCCAATCACTTCAAAGACAAGATTGATGCAATGCACGAGGACACCCCCACTGTACAGTTATCTTCCCCACTTAACATACCTTGTCTAACAGCACATTCAACACCTTCCTCTTTTGAACTGGCTACTACTAAAGAGGTTACACTACTTTTCTCAGATGTCCAACTAACCAATTGTGCCCTGGATCCTGTTCCCTCGCAACTACTATGGTCACCCTCTTATTCTAGTCTATGCTCCCTCACTCACTACTTCTATCTCTCCCTCTGAATGCGACAACTGATAAATTTTCTTTCCTGCTACCAAAATCACACCATCTATGGCCTGACTTACTGTCCTGGGCTGAACATGGGTGCAACAAGCTTGTTAGGAGTGTTGAAACTGTGCTCTTCATAAAGGACAGCAGACCACTCCTCTCATGATTACAATGGGTAGAACGTTTGAAATGTTAACCATGGACTTTCTAACTGTGACAGAGGCATCCTCTGGATATCATTATGCTTTTGTGTTTGTAGACCACTTTTACAAGCGTGCCATCATGGTGCCCACACAAAATCAAACAGCTATCAACATGGCCAAGCTCTTTGGGCACATGTAAAACAGGTAGAATGTTTGAACTGTTAACCATGGACTTTCTAGCTGTGACAGAGACATCCTCTGGATATCATTATGCGTTTGTGTTTGTTGAACACTTTTACAAGCGTGCCATCATGGTTCCCACACAAGATCAAACAGCTATCAACATGGCCAAGCTCTTTGGGCACATGTAATACAGCCATATGGCTCTCCAAAACCGATTCTGTCTAATCAAGGTTCCAATTTTGAATTGCAACTCTTTATAGAGTTATGCTGCTTGAGCGGTATTCATATATTGCATACAACTCCATACCATACCTCAAGGAAATGCGGAGTGTGAGCGCATTATTTGGAATCTTCTGGAAATAATTTGCACTCTGGAGCAAGACTATCTTGATTGGTGACTGCAGCATGTCGGGGATGTGGCTTGGGCCTACAAACAGTTCAAAGGCTTCTTTTTATTGTTCAGCCAGTTGCTCATAGATCTACCCTTGGATACACCCAAACCCATGTCTTACCAGTCACCTGATGAGTGGGTGCAGGAGCATTGGCATTGCCGAAAGCTTAGCAGGTGGTGCTAAAACAACATTCAAACTTAGTGGACAAACATGTAGTTGATCTATTACCCCTTCAACCCGGGGATAGATAACAAACTGGAGCCCAGATAAGAGTCCCGTCCATACCACTTTGAAAAGCAACGCTTTCCAGATTGTCCTGTGTGTGACGTTGTTTTGGAAGGACGCCTTTTTTTAGGAGACTGTGCCTGGCTCTCAATGGAGCCGGTTCACACATCTCCGGGACAGCTGCGGAGCGGTTTTCTGAGTTCTGTGGATCTTCTGGTCCATTTCAGGTCTAAATTCAGCCCAAAATTTGGACCAAAATCAGACCTGAAATGGTGCACATGGACACACCGGACCCCTGCTGTGAGCTACTTCACACAACAGTGTGAACCCGGCCTTACACTAAAACCTGCTGTGACCTTGTGACTTTGGTGCAGGCATCCTTCCATCTCCCTTCATGCCTCTTTTTGGTTCAGGACTGATGCCGCGTACACACGATCATTTTTCGGCATGAAAGAAAACGTTGTTTTTCAGCATGTCCAAAAAACGAAGTTTTTCCAACTTCATCATTAAAAACGACGTTGCCCACACATCATCGTTTAAAAAAAATGATGAACAAAGCACGGTGACGTACAACACGTACAACGGCACTCTAAAGGGGAAGTTCTATTCGCCTTTGAGCTGCTTTAGCTGATTCCTTGTTAGTAAAAGACGATTTGCGCTTTTTTGTCTGTTACAGCGTGATGAATGTGCTTACTCCATTATGAAAGGTAGTTTTACCAGAACGAGCGCTCCCATCTCATAACTTGCTTCTGAGCATGCGCAGGTTTAAAACGTCGTTTTAGCCCACACACGATCATTTTTTACAACCCGAAAAACGACATTTTTTAAAACAACATTAAAAAATGCAGCAATTTTTTTTCTCGTTTTTCAGAAACACGATAATTTTAAATGACTTTTAAAAAACTACATTTTTTTTCATGCCGAAAAATGATCGTGTGTACGCGGCATAAGAGACTAGCCTTCAACTCTGGAGCCTCCCCTGGAGTGGTATTTGCCACCAATCAAGACTCTGTTTTCGGATCCTTGAGTTTAGGATAGACAGTATTACACTGCTTCAGGAGCCTTATGCCGCGTACACACACCATCACTTTATGTGATAAAAAAAAAAACGACGTTTTTAAAAATGTCACTTTAAATGACCGTGTGTGGGGAAAAACGTTGTTTTATGTCTTGTGAAAAACGACAAAAAAAAATTGAAGCATGCTTCAATTTTATGTGTTGTTTTTCAAAACGTTGTTTTTGTTTCACAAAAATTGACCGTGTGTAGCAAAAAACAACGTTTTTAAACCCGCGCATGGCCAGAAGCTAGTTATGAAGCGAGCATCAATGGAAAAAAGTGGTGAACGTAACCTCGCTTTGCTAGAGTATTGTGAAAAAACGAAGGTGTGTAGACAACGTCGTTTTTGAAAATTGAAGTTTCAAAAACGTCGTTTTTTACTTCACAGAAAATTTCGTTTTTTTTCATCACATAAAGTGATGGTGTGTACGCGGCATTAGATTCTCCTCTCAAAGATGCTCCACCTTGGACAGTGCGGTGGACGATGGGGCCCAAGTACATGCAAGTGCCACCAGAGAACTTATACATGACATTTATTCTAACTGATATTTTGTAAACACTGTTGTTGTTATGTATGCTAGTTTATAAGACTGCTGCTCATACTTTGTATGATTGTTTGATATGCAGAGAACTGCATCTCTTTAAGAGGATCTTCATTCTTTTACCCCCCAAAAAAATTTAAAGTCAGCAGGTTCAAACACTGTAGCTGCCGACTTTTAGACCCCTTTCACACTGGGGCGTTTTTCGGGCGTTTTTTAGGCGCTTTGGCGTTTAAAAAAAGCCTGTAAAGCGCCTGAAAGAAGCCTCATCTGCAATCCCAATGTGAAAGCCCAAGTGCTTTCAGAGGCCTTTCACACTGCCAGCGCCCGAAAAAACGCTGGTAAAGCGCTGCTAAGACCCCTTTCACACTGAGGCGCTTTTCAGGCGCTTTGGCGTTAAAGCCCCCTTCCCATTGAGGAAGCTTTTTTTAGGAGCGGTGTATTAACCGCTCCTAAAGCGCTGCAAAGAAGCTGCATGCAGGACTTTTTTTGACGCCCTGCCAGCTCAGCGCCTCAGTGTGAAAGCACTCAGGCTTTCACATTGGGATTGCAGATGCAGCTTCTTTCAGGCGCTTTTTTTAACGCTAAGACCACTTTCACACTGGGGTGTTTTTCAGGCGCTTTAGTGTGAAAGCACTTGAGCTTTCACATTGGGATTGCAGATGCAGCTTCTTTCAGGCGTTTTACAGGCGCTTTTTTTAACGCTAAAGCGCTTGAAAAATGCCCCAGTGTGAAAGGGCCCTTAATAAAAGGACACTTACCTGTTTAGGGATCCATTGCTGTCCTCGGCTGGTCTTTGGGTCCCCGGCATTATCAAGTCTTGCGGCTTTTTACAGCCGGCTTCCCACCGCGAGCTGCGTCCCCCCCCCCCCCCGTCCCCCCTTAAAAAGTGCCCAACAGTTAAGGGGGAGGCAGAAAAGTGTAACTTACCCTATTGTATGAAGTTTTGTTTTAAGAGGGGAGAATGTAGGCAAATGTTGGGCTGCAGTTTGTCCGTCAACCTGAAGGTAGAGCTGTGCTGCTTATTCAGGTTGATAGGAAACCAATAGGGACTAATTTGTGCTCTATTATGAGCTCCAGGCATCTATCTTAAGAAGGCCAGCATCTTCTATTGAATGCCAAAATTGGGTGACCATCTTGAAACAGAAGTGTTCAAATATAAATGTTTGTGGATCATTCAGTGTGCCTGCATTGTGGGAATAGGTCAGGAATAGATCCTTGTTGTTATGGAGAGAGTATTAACGTCTCTTGACTCAATTTCTGGATATCATTGGTATGCCCTGTCTAATTATCGTTATAGTCTTTGTATTATGTATGTCTTTATTTCTTCTGTAAGATGCATGTTATCCTCAGTATCTGTTCTATTTTTATGTTTGTACCCATAATTGCACTTTGAATAAATGCATTTCTGAAATATTTTCTAATCATATTTGCTGATCTGCACAGTGCAACTTCTCACATCATTCTTCCAATTGATATTTATTGATAGCTGCAATATGCTAAATAATTACACGACTCGGTGGAGACAATCATCAATACTCCTCCACTCCCCTCCCCCAGCAACATTATACATTCCAATTCTACCAGAGCATTAGAAACTCTCATTGAGGACCTGTGTGCATATATTGACTGATGAACATAGATCTTTCCATGTGTTTTCTAATGATTCATACACAGAGAATAATACTGTACACACACATATACAAATCAAATCACAGATGTACAAATGTATACAATGTTTCAGTACACTGATACTTCTATACATTTAGGCACTTAGCGGTCACAAAACACACAAAGCATCATTCAACATGCGTTTATTTACATATGTATGCAGCAAAGAAACAAAAACATGCATATGCAGACATATACATGTAAGAAAAGACAAACAGATTGAGAAAACAAGAACATCTAAAACATTGCAGACAAAATGTACAATTATATACAATACACAATATGCACACATAAGATACACATTTATACAGCCAGGGAGGCCGTACTGGTGTCCTTAGGATTTTAGCCTTTTGGCTTCACGCTGTGCATGCGCGAGGCCCCGCTCCTCTCTCCTATTAGCCCGGCGGCCAGGGGAGGGGGAGGAGGGAGCCCCGCGGGGGATGTCACTGCCGCTTCACGGCCGCGGTTGGACTCCCGGAAGTGGGAAAGGATACCTGTCAAAGACAGGTATCCTGCCCCCCCTTCCCCCTGAAAGGTGCCAATGGTGGCACCGGAGGGGGGGAGGAATCCAATGAGCGGAAGTTCCACTTTAGGGTGGAGCTCCGATTTAACTTGAGATCTGGGAACACAATTACCAATATCATATAATAGCTTTTAATGACAAATGTTAAAAGCCAGTTGAAAGAAAGAATGGGATGGATAGAAGGAGGCATGGATGGATGCCTTGCAGCACTGGGGTCCTCAGTTCACATCCCACTCAGGACACTATCTGCATGAAGTTTGCATATTCTCCTTGTGCTTGTGTGGGTTTCCTCACATATTCCAAAGACTCAACTGGCTTCTGTCTAAATTGGCCCTAATATGTGTGTATGTACGTGTGAGATAGGCCTCCTGCAAACTGGGCATTTGCCCAGCGTCTCGGAACACCTTTCTCCTGGCAGGATAAAAGCTGTAGTAAACAAGTGTCTTAGGCCCCATACACACGATAGAATTTATCCGCGAATACGGTCCATCGGACCGTTTCCGCGGATAAATCCTCTCGTGGATTTCGGCGGATTTTCATGCGATGGTGTGTACACACCATCGCATTGAAATCCGCGCCAAAATCCTCTGGCGATGACGTGTCGCGCCGTCGCCGCGATTATGACGCAGCGACGTGCGCGACGCTGTCATATAAGGAATTCCACGCATGCGTCAAATCATTACGACGCATGCGGGGGATCCCTTTGGACGGATGGATTCGGTGAGTCTGTACAGACCAGCGGATCCATCCGTTCGGATGAATTCCAGCAGATGGATATGTTTTGTCATGTCAGCAAATATCCGATCTGCTGGAATCCATCCCAGGGGAGATTTATCCGCAGAAAAAGATCCGCTGGCGTGTACACACCATAGGATCTATCCGCTGAAACCCATTTGCTGGGATTGATCTGCGGATGGATTCTATGGTGTGTACGGGGCCTAAAGCTGCGTTCTGCAAATGCATTTGGGCCCATTCAGATACACAGGCATTTGAGTGTTCATTCATTTAATTGGCCAGAATATTAATTTATTATGGCCATTGAACTGAAAGAAATTTCAAGTGCTAAATGCACCTACATGCATGTACATGGCACGGTCAACGTTTTTTCTGCCTAAATGTTTCTCTCCCAAACGAGCAAGTGATGCGTTTCTACCTTTAGGCCGGGTTCACACCATTGCGAATTAAATGCAGGTTTCACCGCATCCAATTCGCATGACAGTAGAATGTGACCGGCTTTCTATGTAGCCGGTTCACACATCTCCGGGATGGCTGCAGAGCGGCTTGCACAGGTGTCCTGTGCATCTTTGGCTCAGTTTCAGGGCCAAATTTAGGCAAAGATTTGGCCCTGATTCGTTCCTGAAACAGAGAACAGGGACGCACCACACTTCTGCAGTGGGAACCCAGCTTTAAAAGGTCCTGCTTCAAAGTGCCTGTAAAGGCCTACCGTGTTTCCCCGAAAATAAGCCCGGGTCTTATATTCATTTTGGATCAACAGACACAGTAGGGCTTATTTTCGGGGTAGGTCTTACCATGTAATGTGGTGTCTTCTCTCTCTCTCTCTCTTTCTCTCTCTCTCTCTCTCTCTCTCTCTCTCTCTCTCTCTCTCTCCCTACCTGACAGGAATCCCCAGTGTGAACTGAGTTAAAATGCTTGTAAAATCCTATAATCCACTCTATTACAGTAGTATATAATGTACAATGTGTGTACTTCTGTAGAATAATTGTGCCAAATACCTTTGTTATAGCGCTGCTGTGACCCGCCGGAGCTCTCTTTCCCGCAATTATATTACAGAAACACACTGTACATTATACAGTATAATACTGTAATAGAGTGGATTATAGGATTTTACAAGCATTTTAAACTAGGGCTTATTTTCGGGGTAGGGCTTATATTGCAGCCCTCCTGGAAAATAACGCTAGGTCTTATTTTCGGGGTAGGGCTATTATTGCCGCCCTCCTGGAAAATAATGTTATTTCTTATTTTCGGGGTAGGGCTTATATTGCAGCCCTCCTGGTAGGTCTTATTTTTGGGGAAACACGATATGTACACATGGCCACATAGTCAAACATGGAAGGGCGTGTAGAGGCAGAACTAGAGGCCACTCTAAACACGGAGGGGCCACTGTAGAGGCAAACTGGGTGTTTTTGACACTCAGTGTGCATGAGGCCATAAGGACCTTAGATTGTAAGTTTCATGAGGGCATGGACTGCTATATAAATACCTGTAATAATAAAAACTGCATAAAAAAAGAAAAAACAAAAGCTATGCATCACCACACAGAAAATTCTATACACACAAAATAGTAAAGTAAATATTTGTTTATTTTTATTGCATACATATATAGTAATATAGAGAATATATCATGCACTGTGTTATATATGATTCATGTATATAGTGAATTTCATATGAATACTTTATAATGATACATATGAACACAATGTTCCTGCATGCAGAGATATAAGATAATTAAGATTACAGATCTCAGATGGGATATGTCATGCGGGGCTCAGATCCTATTTGTTTATTGAATGATGACGGCACTGTCAAATTAAAACCAACTTGCGTATTCAGTGTAAAAACTGATACACTCAGTGCATGTGATCTGAGCTGCCAGGGCATGTTGGGATGTATAGACCCTTTACCAGATGACCCAGCAGGGCTTATTATGCAGAAATGAATTTTAAAACCTCAAGTGAGTGCCTCTGTCAGTTGGTTTTATGATTACTAGATGACAAACATTTTAGCTATGCATGTGGATGACACTAGAGAAAGATCTCATAATCATCTTTCAAGCTGAGCTATAGAATGGCACTGACATACAGACTGCAGCAGCTTCACTACTCTTTCTGACCAGCAGGTGGAGCCTGTGAAACCTCTATTTGCAGCTGAATTTGAGGCTATGCTAGAGAAAGTATGGATAGCTCCTATATACAAAGCATGTCATGCAATCTGTATTGGTTGGATAGCATACATTGCATATAATGTATGTCAAGAATTTGGCATTTCATTCCTATCGTGTATTGGAAACCCCATTCCCACAGGGCAAATATTTGAGGTCTTGCGTATTTAGCACCGACAGCTGCTACAATAACACCTATAACACTGCGCTGACTTATTAAAATATACTTGTTGTTTAGTCATTAAAGTATATATGAAGCCAAAAGTAAAACGTTATGAGTTCAAATACACTTTAGAGTAAATCAGATAGGTGGGACCAATCCCTTACATGGTCTTGCCAAGGAGGAAGGTTTTGGTGTACTTCAGAAGAGTTTGCAAGAGTTAATAAAATATACTCTAAAAGGAGTATGCCCGCATATGTTAGGCTGCATTCTTGCGATGGCCGCTAGGTGGCGTTCCCGTTGTGCTCAGCATATAGTATGCAAATTGCATACTAACGCCGATTCACAACGTTACGCGAACCCTGCGTACGCAGTTTACGTACGGCGGGTTTCGCGTAAGGCTGCCCCTGCTATTAGCAGGGGCAGCCAATGTTACGTATACCCGTCGTTCCCGCGTCGCGAAATTTAAAATTTACGTAGTTTGCGTAAGTGAATCGTGAATGGCGCTGGACGCAATTCACGTTCACTTTGAAGCAAATGACGTCCTTGCGACGTCATTTGCCGCAATGCACGTCAGGAAAGTTTCCCGACGGAACATGCGCACTACGCTCGGCGCGGGAACACGCCTAATTTAAATGATTCCCGCCCCCTACGGGATCATTTAAATTGCGCGCGCTTACGCCGGGCATTTTGCCGGAGCGCCCACGCAATTTACGGAGCTACTGCTCCGTGAATCGCGGGTAGAGCAGAAAATTTGCGGGGGCGCAGGGCAAAAACGTTGCCCTGCGCCTCCGTAAAAAAAGCGCAAATGTACCTGAATCTAGCCCAGTGTGTTTACCGCTCCTTTACCGCTGCTGCCCATTGAAATCAATGGAACAGTGCGGCTATACCACTGTAGCAGCAGTTTTAACCCTTTCTCGGGCGCTAGCGGGGGTTAAAACCGCACCGCTAGCGGGCAAATATCGCGGCAAAAATGACAGTATACCACCAGCGTACCTCCCGCGCCCAGTGGGAAAGGGGCCTAAGAGTAAATTTAGACATGCTCTAAATCTACATTTCCTCTGAAGCATGAGCCACGCTGCGATTGTGCTTCAGAGGCTACTGACAGGCGGCGAGGAAGTGATGTGACGCCTCCCCACTGCCTGTTTTAACCCCAAGCGCTTCCTTGTTTGCTGAATGTGTCACGTTCTGCGGGCTTGCCACCCACTAATCACTACATGCCGAAGTCACGAAGCATAGCGACTGCCGCATGTAAACACCCCCACCTGCTGCCTATTGCAGCTTAAGTGGGGCGGTTGACAGCCATCAAAAAACATGTCTCCACCATACATTTTTACCACCCCCCCCCCCCTAAACGCACATCTAAATGAAGCCTAAATGTTGTTGTACGTGAGATTTATCCAAAGACAAATTTAGGTACTTACATGAGCTGCATTTAAAGCCGAACTCTGGGGAAATATTTTTTTTTATAGTAGCCCATCCCTTCTCACTAACATTTCATTTTCCCTACAAGATGATGAATAAGGTGATGTATCTACCTTACTACTTCCAGCTCTCTGACACCGTCCTGTACAATACAGGACCAACAGTGCTGCATTGTTCTGAAGGATGGAGAGGCCAGAGCACTGGCCAGTGGAGGAGAGCGTTGAGCGAGTGAGTACAGTAAGTCCTTATTTATCTCCCCCTTGGCAAAAACAAGCAGTTAACCCTTGCAGGAGTAAGGGGGACTTATTGCAAGGGTAAATCTTTTTTTTCCTTCAGGGTTCAGCTTTAAAAACACATTTAAAGTGGTTGTAAACCTCAGACAAGAAATCTGAACAAAGCAAATCCTTCTATAGTGTGTTTGGGCCAGATTCACATAGAATTGCCCTGGTGCAGCGTATCAGAGATACGCTACGCCGCCGTATCTTACCTGGCTCTAAGTCGAATCCAGGAAGATTTTGCGCCGTAAGTTACGGCGGCGTAGTGTATCTCTCGGCGCGTATTTCAAATTGGGCGGGTAGGGGGCGTGATTCATTTAAATGAAGCGCGTCCCCGCGCCGATTGAACTGCGCGTGCTCCGTTTTGAAATTTCCCGCCGTGCTTTGCGCGAAATGACGTTGCACCGACGTCATTTTTTGAACTTAGACGTGAGTTACGTCCTTTCCTATTCACGGACGACTTACGCAAAAAAAAAATGTAAATTTGACGCGGGAACGACGGCCATACTTTAACATGGCAAGTCTATCTATACGCCACAAAATAGCAGCTTTAAAGCGGATGTGCCAGTATAAAAAAATATTAAAAGCCAGCAGGTACAAATACTGCAGCTGCTGACTTTTAATATTAGGACACTTACCTGTCCTGGAGTCCAGTGCCGTCCGCAGCAGAGGATGAGCGATCGCTCGTCTCTCTGCTGCCCCCCCCCCTGCCATCCTCAGTGAGGGAACCAGGAAGTGAAGCGCTCCGGCTTCACTACCCGGTTCCCTACGGCGCATGCGCGAGTCGCGCTGCGCCCGCTGATTGGCTCACACGCTGTGTGCTGGGAGCCGAGTGTTGCCAGCACACAACGGGCGACAGACGGGAAGTCAGAAAAACCCATCTTTTGCCCATAGCGTGTGGCCAGAAGTGGGTGCAAATACCTGTCTTTAGACAGGTATCTGCACCCCCCTCCCCCCTGAAATGTGACACCGGAGGGGGGGGGCGGGTGCCGATCAGCGTGAGTTCCACTTTAGGGTGGAGCTCCGCTTTAACTATACGCCGGGAAAAGCCGACTAGAGACGACGTAAGAGAATGCGACGCCCGCGCGTTCCTTCGTGGATCGACGGAAAAAGCTAATTAGCATACCCGACGCGAAAAACGACGTGAACTCCACCCAGCGGGCGCCAAAGTATTACACCTACGATCCGAAGGCGTACGAAGCCGTACGCCTGTCGGATCGAAGCCAGAAGCCGTCGTATCTTGGTTTGAGGATTCAAACTAAAGATACGACGTGGCAAATTTGAAAGTACGCCGGCGTATCAGTAGATACTCCGGCGTACTTGCTCTGAGAATCTTTGTGTCTAAATTAAGAGCAACAAGTGTCTGACTGCTGCTTTATTTCTCTGCTATCTGCATGACTCACTTCTGAAAAGTTTTCCTGACACCAAGAGGAAAAAAAGGTGACAGGGGAGGGAGCCCCAGATGACAGCTTCAGTTCTGTTCATGTGTGCTATGTGAAGGGGGTATGTCCCTTCCCTCCAATCAGTTGTAGGAGCTCTCCTAGAAGAGAGAGCTGGGTACACACCCACACTGCAGGATCTCTAATACTGCTGAATGAATCCGGGTGCCTGCCTGGTCCGCTGCCAGAGAAATCCATGTGGCACATCCAGGAATTAAAAATCAATTAATTTTATTGAAGATCCATAAAACCATAGGAGTGACACATAACGATCCAAAAGGTGCTCAGTGGACGCGTTTCACACAAACGTAGTTACTCATCAGTGTGAAACGCGTCCACTGAGCACCTTTTGGATTGTTATGTGTCACTCCTATGATGAGTAAGTACGTTTGTGTGAAACCCGTCCACTGTGCGCCTTTTGGATTGTTATGTGTCACTCCTATGATGAGTAAGTACGTTTGTGTGAAACGCGTCCACTGTGCGCCTTTTGGATTGTTATGTGTCACTCTTATGATGAGTAAGTACGTTTGTGTGAAACGCGTCCACTGTGCGCCTTTTGGATTGTTATGTGTCACTCCTATGATGAGTAAGTACGTTTGTGTGAAACGCGTCCACTGTGCGCCTTTTGGATTGTTATGTGTCACTCCTATGATGAGTAAGTACGTTTGTGTGAAACGCGTCCACTGAGCACCTTTTGGATACCTATGTGTCACACTCCTATGATTTTATGGATCTTCAATAAAATTCATTCATTTTAATTCCTGGATATGTCATCACCCTTCTTTGTTTCACTTATAAGAGCTCTTGTCACTGAGCTCTGCATAGTGTAACTTTAGCTCTCTGTCCCCTTTTTGTGACAGCTCAGACAAGCTTTATAAATTCTGGACTTTGAAGGACCACAGATAAACAGGTACAACTTATGTAGGAGGATTTGTTTCATCTCTGTGTGTCACCTGAGACCAGTCACTTTGCTGGGTATATGTAAGGGTTTACAACCACTTTAATGATTTTTTTTATTAAATACAAAGCTGCACTGATTGGTGTTTTGAAGTTAGTATTGGAGCTGCCGCAATTGCTAACTTTTTTTTAAAGGGGTAGGGTCGGCTCTGGGGCTGTCATCCTATTCCTGGAGGGATGAGAATTCAGACTTTACTGGCTGCATGCTTGTTCCAAGCCGGAATAAGCTAGATATCTCGAGGGATTTCAGTAATTACGGCTTAAAGGGGTTGTAAAGGTTTGTTTTTTAGTTTCTAAATAGATTCCTTTAAAGCGGAGGTTCACCCTAAAAACAATTTTCTAACATTACATTGTGCTCACTCTCGACATTGACAGTACGCTGATGTTTTTTTTTTTTTTTGCCGTACATACCGTTGTATCGCTATTTCCCCCCGCAGGCTTCCGGGTAGTGGCTCCCTCGGGAGTGGGCATTAGTATGCACAGGCTAAGTGATTGACGTGATGACAAAAGCTTTCCCACGGAGCATAATGCGCGTCTCGAGGTGCCGAAAGAAGCCGAACTGCGAGTCGGCGCTATACGGCGCCTGCGCACCGACGATCGGCTTCTTTGGGCAACTCGTGACGCGCCTTATGCGTCGTTGGAAAGCTTTTGTCATCACGTCAATCACTTAGCCTGTGCATAGTCACGTCCACTCCTGCGGGAGCCACTACCCGGGAAGCAGGCGGGGAAAATAGCGATACAACGGTATGTACGGCAACAAAAAAAACCATCAATGTCGAGAGTGAGCACAATGTAATGTTAGAAAAATTTTTTAGGGTGAACCTCCGCTTTAAGCTAGTGCATTGTTGGTTCACTTACCTTTTCCTTCCATTTCCCTTTTTTTCTTTGTTTTCTTTTGTCTGAATTTCTCACTTCCTGTTCCTCCTCAGTAAGGTGTTCTGGCTGATTAACCCCCAGTCAGATGATGGGGGCAAGTTTACTGAGGAGAAACAGGAAGTGAGAAATTCAAGAAAAACAAAATTTAGAAGGGAAATCGAAGGAAAAGGTAAGTGAACCAACAATGCACTAGGAACCTATTTAGAAGATAAAAAACGTACCTTTACAACCCCTTTAAAGTGACCCTGTCTATTATCTATCACGATTTAAAATAGCCATACCTAGAAATAAAGCAAGTGGATACTTATAGCTAGATTCAGGTACATCGCCTTAACTTCAAGGCGGCGTAGCGTAGCGTATTTACGCTACGCCGCCTTAAGTCAGAGAGGCAAGTACTGTATTCTCAAAGTACTTGCCTCCTACTTACGGCGGCGTAGCGTAAATGCGGCGGGCGTAAGGGCGCCTAATTCAAATTTGTCAAAGGGGGCGTGTTTTAGTATAATGAGGCTTGACCCGACATGATTGACGTTTTTCTTCAACTGCGCATGCGCTGTGCGCCTACATTTCCCAGTATGCATTGCGGCTACGTCCGCCGCACGGGCCTATTGATTTCGACGTGAACGTAAACAACGTAAATCCCTATTCACGGACGAATTACGCAAACGACGTAAAAATTTCGAATTTCGACGCGGGAACGGCGGCCATACTTAACATTACTATTCCATCTATTTGATGGAATAACTTTAGGCCTGTAATGCGTTACGTAAACGGCGTAAATGTACTGCGGCGGCCGGGCGTACGTTCGTGAATCGGCATATCTACTGATTTGCATATTCTACGCCGACCGCAATGGAAGCGCCACCTAGCGGCCAGCCTCAATATTGCAACCTAAGATAGGATGGCGCAAGCCGTCGTATCTTAGATATGTTTAAGCGTATCTCTGTTAGAGAATACACTTAAACATAGGTCGGTGCAGATTCAGAGTTAGGTCGGCTTATCTGTAGATAAGCCGGCCTAACTCTTTCTGAATCTACCTATTACCCTTCCTCCTGTTGGCACTGCCAGAATGCAGCTCTTTCTACAAGAAACCTTTGTCTGAAGTCTGAAGAGCTCGGTAGTGATGTGAAGACCAGAGGAAGGAACCAGTGAACACTGCAGGGGACCCAGGAGCCCCAAACTCCTCAACTGTTGTTTTCCCTTTGGACTTCAGACAGGGATTTCTCAAGAATGGTGTGGAGTCCAAGCTGTAGAGGTATCAGGAATGGAAGTTTTTATCCACTTGTTTACCAGGTATGGCTTTTTTTAAAGTGGAGTTCCACCCATAAATATAACATTACATCAGTAGTTTTAAAAAAATGTCATTAATCCTTTACGAAATTTTTTTTTGTTTTTAGATGCCTTCAAAGTGTTGTTGCTAGGCAGAATAGTTAATCTTCCCACTTCCTGCACCTAGGTGCTTAATGCTTCCTAACCTACACCGCACAGACTCCTGGGAATGTAGTGGGTGTAACTTTCCAGGAGTCTGTGCACTCCCCAGTCTCAAAGAATCATGTGACTTAGACAGCACAGGTGCTGAAACCTGATCTGAAACCTATTACACTGCTTGTGCAGCACTGAGCATGTGCTAGATCTGCAAGGCTGAAATCCAGGAAGTCATACAGTCTGGCTTCATGATGCCCACACTTAAGATGGCCCCAGTCAATTTCTATTTTATAAAGTGTCTAAATGCTGTAACAACCTAACAAAACGGACCTTAGTTTACAGGCCAACTTTACTAGAATACATTAAGCTTGTGTATTACAGGGGTATTTATATTTAAAAAGTGAAATTGTGGCCGGAACTCCGCTTTAAGGGGTCACTTTTGAGAGTCTTTCCAAAATAACCAAAACCTTCTCAATGAAAGAAGCACATTGGACATCTTCCCTACTATTTGCAACAAAACAACAGGTACACTTTAATCCATATTCCATCGGAGAGCACAGGGTAATACGCACAGTAGTGACAGTTAATACATTTTATTGCAACCTGAGAGACTATTAACCTGAGATTTTCCACAGGGACCCCCCTCTCCTTCTCCGTCCCCGAATGATATTTCATCTGTCACTGCTCTGTGTGTTATCATGATGCATCAAAGTTTTGTACGCGCTCAGCTCATCCCAACTGCAGTGTTTGCGTTTCTTCACCGAAAAACTAATTTGGATGCCAAAGGATTAAATCCCCCTTGTCCTCATAGATGCCAGGGATTGCTTTTTATAGACTAGGCAATGGAGATTCTCTGCTTCTGCAGTGTTCTACATATCGGTAAAGTCTTGGACAAGGAGAAACCCATTTGCAATGGGTGGAGCTGGGAACCCCCAGTGGGAAAATGTCACTGCTGGGTCCCAAAGCGATATTACAATATGTTGGGTGAGTTAACCCCATGACACCCAGAAAAACACCTACAAATTTGTCTCAGGTGGATCTTGCTCAGTATCACAGTTGGGGCAGCAAAATAAATAGTATGCCAAGATAAAATTGCCTGCGCACACAGCATCAAAATAGATTATTTCATTAAAGCCAATTTATAATCACATAAAGCCATATTTACAATCTTGCAGGGCTGGTTACATAAGAAGGGCTTACCTGTCTTGGATAAATTGCTGCTCCAGGCTCCCTCCAGTGCAGCTCACATAACAAAAGGCCTATGTTCTTGGTCATGTGATCTTTAATGCATAGATATATTCGTTTAGACCAGTGGTCTCCAAACTGTGGCCCTTTGCCTGCTTTTACCTGGCCCTTGGGGCATTATTCCTCCCACTGTCAGCAACAATTGGACACTATTCCGCCATCTGACACCAATGAGTGGGCACTATTCCTCCCACTGACACTGATAGGGCACCATTCCTCCCACTAACACCACTGCTGGGGCACCATTCCACTGACACAAATGATGGGGCACTATTCCTCCCACTGATACCAATGATGGGGCACGATTCTTCCCACTGATACCAATGATGGGGTACTATTCTTCCCACTGATACCAATGATGGGGCACAATTCCTCTCACTGACACCAATGATCAGGGCACTATTCTTAGCCCCTAATACCAACGATGGGGCAATGTTTACTCCCACTGGCCACAGTCTGGCCCTCGTAACATATGAAGGACAGTAAAGTGGTCTTTTGTTAAGAAAGTTTGGAGACCCCTGGTTTAGACTAATCCTTCTTTTTCAGTAGAGAATATATCACCAAAGAACTAGGCTTTTTGTCAAGTGGCCAAAACTGGAGGGGGTCTGGGGCATCATGTTCTCCAAAGTACTTCAGCCCTCCTGTCTTTATGGATCCCTGCCATAGCTTTAAAATGATATATAATTATTGATCTGCTTTTACAGATTTTGAAAGCTTTAATCTATTTAATTGCTGTGAGTAATATCCCGAGAATTCTTTAGGAAACCATTCCTGACAGTAACATGGAAACATCCATTGTATTGGGTAAAGAAGGTAAAAAAAACAGCCAGTCAATTGATATTAGAATAAGTTATCCATGGAAGTCTACATGTTGCTCTCAGGAAAGGATTTCTATTAGAGAGTTTTTTTTTACAGGAGAGAAAGACATATTGGTGACCTGAAAAAAGATTTGTAAAATGCAGCCTGTCAATTTACTGGAAAAGTGACAGGTTCTCTTGTTTAACAAATGGCAGGTTTAGAAAGATACTCATCGTGCTGAACAGAGATCAGCGCCATGCTGTAATGCTCTGTGTAGTAATTAGTATTATAATTCTCTGTGCTGGGTTTCAAGGCTCTGAAGGTCGCTGTGCTAATGGATCGGTGTCACAAGCTCTGCTCCGCGGGGGCAGGGACTTTGTGAGCAAATGCCTTGACACGATGCTCCACTCACACACCTGGGGGTGCTGCTGTAAGGTTGCTTCCCTGGGAGTGGGGCTCCGCTGAGGGGGACGTCACTGTCTGGGCCTGTGCAATGACAAACAGCAGCATGTTAGGGGGGAGGGGAGTGACAGGAGAAAGAAGAAAAACATCCATGTGACCTGAAAGTGCAGAAACCAATAACATGCTGATGTTTGTCAGTAACAGTCCAGGGGTCTGCATCTGTCATTTGTTTGTTAGGAGTATTTGCCAACATTTCCAGGACAAAATTCTGGTACTACCACCTCATATAGTACAAAAATTATCCTGACCTTCTACAAACAAGGCCCCGCCCCCACGGATCTAGGGGCAGCTCTGAGAATTCTTAAAAGGTTAGTCCACCCAAGCCTCAAATTTCAGTTTTAAGTAGATGGTGGAGAATTAAACTACCTAATAGTTTCTTATATCACTCTAGGACTCTTTTGGCTAGGTCTGCACATTCATTGGTCCTCCCATTACAACATACTGCACATGCAGCTTACCTAATGATTTACTTTGTTGCAGTTCTGTTTTGTTACTGATTGCGATATCTGACATCATGCATTTAGCAATAAAGGGCATGCTTGCAGACATTTTACATCATATATGACTTGGAATTTTGATACAGAAAGGAAAGGAAAACCATTACAAGGATTTGACACATACATTTTACAAAAACTCAACCCAAAACCATTACAAGGATTTTCACGTAAACTACAATAACTCAACCCAACAGTTATGTAGCACACCCACAGAGAGCACAGCCCCAACTCCTGAACTGTGACTTGATTATCCTGAAAACATCAGGAAGCGCACATCGCTTTAACATGAAATTACTGCTAAACCAAATGACAATCTGATGTTTTATCCAAACTCAGTAAACCTGGCTGGGCCTTGTGTCTGCACTTCAAGAATTCAGTTAAAATCAATATTTAATTAACGTAATCTGGCAAAGAAAGACTGCCTATAAATTGTGGTCTGGTCCCCAAGACAAGGCACCCTACTTGTTGATAGTACAGCTGATTTGTGAAGATGGTGTGATGGATTTGAAACTAAAATGAAAATGTTATGTTATTAATTAGAACTATTAAAGTGTTTTTCGGTTTATATTTCTTTAATTTCGGTTAATATTTCCATATTTCCTTTTGTATATGCATATGTATGTATGAGAATGATCAATACTGCTTATTTTCCTTGATAAAGATTTTGTCAGATATCAGGAATGAAATGAAGAGATAGGTGTTTTAAAGTTATAAGTACATCTTGGAACTTAAGGTTGAATATACAAAGGACATGTTATTAAGAGCAGATGTCATCCCACTCTCCACTCTAAGCTCTCACTCCCAAGCCTTTCCTGGACGCTTCATTTTGGAGAAGCAATTGTGGACTTTTCAAAGGAAGCTAACCCTTCCCCCATCATCCTGTCTTTACAGACCCCAAAAGGAATTTATGTCTCAGGACTGTTATGCTAAATCTACTCTCTACTCTCTACTTCGTGTAAACCTCTGATTGGACTAGGGCAGCATGCCCAAACATGGACCTCCATTTCTTACCCCTGTGTATGGAATGTATAATGTGAACCTATCAGATGTGCTTGTGTGTGTGATGTCATATTGTTTATAAAAGACCAATAAATGGGTTTGGCCTTCCTGTTTTGGGATCGAAGCCGAGAGGTGAGCATGTGAATCTTTCTTTCTCCATGAGATTGCATTGTTTCACCCATAGTAATTTGGGTCTTCCGGCAGAAATGGGTAACCCTGAGTTTATCAGGATATCAATTAAGTAATGAGTCCACATCAATGGGATGGCCTTCACGGAACCTTCTGTTCTCCTGATGAGATGGTCTTTACATCTATGACCTAAAATGTAAGGCCCCTTTCACACGGTTGGACCGTTCAGGTCCGCCTGTCAGTTTTGTCAGTGGACCTGAACGGCCGCTCCATGCAATCCTATGGAGCATCGGATGTCAGCGAAAACATGTCCGCTGACATCCGACCCAATCCGTTCTGCCAAAATCAGACGGATGGAGATACCTCCCCATCCATCCATGGCGGATTGGATCGGGTGAGATCTGATAAAAACGGACATGCTGTCCGTTTTTATCAGATCTCTCCATAGAAGACAGCAGCGCTGCACAAGCCCCTCCCCACTCAGTGAGCAGAGAGGGACTTGTCATCCGCCGGCTCAGCGGAGATCAGCGGAGAGATCTCCCTCTGAGTTGGAGGGGGCTGGTGGACTCTGTAGCGACGGAGACCGCCTAGTGTGAAAGTAGCCTTATAGTGGCCTACAAGCCAAGTGATCTGCATCTCTATTAGATACAACCTTACAAGGAATGATTTGCAAAGCTTCACCCACTGTCCTGAGATGAAACATAATCCTATTATTTTTGGGATACAGTAAAACCTTGGTTTGCAAGCATAATTTGTTCCAGAAACATGCTTGTATATCAAAGCTTGTATATCAAAGCTTTTTTTTTTTACAGGGTATAAAAGAGAAGAGAGGCACCTCTAAGGCTGCATTCACATTGTAACGCCGCGTACGCGGCGTATTTTGCCGCGATTTGTTTACTTTTTTTTTTAACAAATAATTTCCATTGATGTCTATGCCCGAACGCCAATGCCGCCTGAAAAAAAGGGTCCGGGACTTGTTTTCAGGCGGCAGGCGTACGGCGTTTCGGCGTTCGGCGTGAGATGTGAACCATCTCATAGACATCAATGGAAATTCGCCCCTCCAGCGGCACGAGCGTCGAGGTGTGAATGCAGCCTAAGTGTAGCAATAAGTTGCTGAATGTTGTGCCTTCATTAAATGTAACCATATTGCTACACTTGGAAGCTCCTCTCTTCTTTTTTATAATCAGTTGTGACATGACGCTACTCTTATATCAAGACATCGCTTGTATATCAAGGCAAAATTTGTTAAAGGGGTTGTAAAGACAAAATTTTTTTCCTTTTAAAATACAGTCTGTTGATACAGAAAAACGTCATGATTGGCATTATAAATGTTGCTATACCTCTTCAAAACGATGCTGAAAGTACACCCCAGTCACTCCTATTTCATAATTTCCCCTCGCTTGCATTGTTTCTACGTCACTGCCTAATGGGAACTACAGTTCACAATATGCTTAGTGGCGTCGCACATGTGCAGAAGCTTTTTGTCTTTTTTTTAAACGGCGGACGAGAACGAGCAAAGTTCTCATGTACTAATAGCCACACTCCGCCCCTACCGCCCCCAGTATACACCCCTTCCTGCCCCCCTGCCTATACCCATTCATTTCTCTTCTCACACACATTCCCGCCTCCTCTAGCCAACGAAGCCTCGTTTTTTACAGAGGCAATGGTAAACATATGCAAGCAAATTTAATAATCTTTTTAGTTGCTGTGGTCCTTTACTGTACTGTGTAGAAGCAGAGGATTAGAAAAATCAGTTTCACTTTCCACCAGAGCAATGGGGCGGAGTGAAGGCAGGGTTGTAAAGAGTTATGCAAAAGACAATGAATGGAAGGGAGGCGGAGCTACAGCACCCTAGAGACGCCCACTTATGTCCTGCCTCCTTGCCTGTGAAAGAGAGAGAACGTCTACACGTAGAGCTGTAGGCAAAGGGAGGGGGCGAGCACGTTCTGGACGTTTTGCTTTCCACCATGCAAAACGGCTCAGATGATGGTGGAAAGCAAGAAGAGGAGGCACAGGATATGGCATTTTGAAAGCTAGATTACTATATTTTGGAGGGCAAAACGAAAAAAGAGGTAAGGAACATATAAATGCTCTAGCTTACATTAATCAATTTAGTGAATAAAAAACAAACCTTTAGTGTTCCTTTAAAACATTTTGCTTGTCTTGCAAAACGGTTTCAAACCAAGGTTTTACTCTATATGGTAGAATTAGGCATGTAAATACCTTCTGTTATAAGAAGGCTTTACTGTGGTAAGCAACAAACCTAAGGCATAAGTGATTGCATAAAAAATCACAGTGAATGTCCAATAAATAAATTCATGTGAATAAATAAATACATAAAGTGTCATAAATGAAATTCATAAAGTGTCCAATACAAGGTATAGTCCATAAATGAAATGATCTTATATTGGATGAGAGTCCGTCATCCAGGAGCCACTGGAAGACATAATCTTGTTACGAAATGCGTAGGACAGTGCAGCACGACGTGCTGACGTCACCTTCGGTTTACTCGTTTACCCAGACGGACGGGTTTGTCAGATTGTGCACAGGCACATCGGACTTAAGGCTTTCCAATTCAAGTACTTATTTTTTTTTTATTACTTTTTAAACAATAAATCTGAAGGTTTTACACTATCGGAGCCTTTATTCCTTACATACTCTGCACCCGCACACGAGTCTGAAATATCCATTGTGGGGTTTGATCAGCGGTGAGGTGAGCTGGCGGTGCCTTTAGAAACA
Source organism: Rana temporaria (assembly GCF_905171775.1). Taxonomy (NCBI): domain Eukaryota; kingdom Metazoa; phylum Chordata; class Amphibia; order Anura; family Ranidae; genus Rana; species Rana temporaria. The sequence goes on along the minus strand of NC_053491.1, from coordinate 358,919,413 downwards.
AGCTGTGATATTTGTATACCTTCCCTGATCCTCTGTTACGGGGGGTCACTGAGCTCTCTTTCCATTGGTGGCGGCTCACCGTTACACAGTTTTTCACCATTTTGAAGATTTTTGTTTATGGACAGATCACAAATAATTTGCACGGGTGGACTGTCATCCAATATAAGATCATTTCATTTATGGACTAGTATTTATACCAAGTATTTCAGAAATGTGGGAACATGTGAATCTCTTCCAGTGGTGAACCTAGAATAGGTGGTCGAAGCACTCGAGCCCAGATACATCCAGGGGATTAGCTGTTGTCTGGGTTCTTTGAAATATAAGTTCCTCTATTGACACCAATAATTTTTATAGCTGTCTACCGCTATGTAGGGGTTGTAAAAAAACACACGCCCCAGTGTTTAATATGCTATGTATGCCGCTGCTTTCCTCTTGCTACCACAATGCAGCGCTGACTGTTTGAACAACTAATGATAGTGGGGGGTGAGTCTTAAAGACCAATTTAAACATGCAAATGGGACCGTTTATGATTACTTGTGGGAAACTCAGCCAATTGCATGGAACCCTGCTGAGTCTCCTGCAGGTAATTGTAATCGGCCCTATTCGCATGAGTGCAAGAAACTTAGCCTTAAAGCGGTAATAAACCCAAAAACAAACTGTAATTATTAGCAGCTTACAAATTCTAAGGTGTGGTGGCTGCATTAGGTTCCATTTATTTATTTATTTTATTTTCACATGTGGACTGTTTTGTTTTTTATCTATCCATTGACGAATGAAAAACCATCATCAATGCATCTCTATGAAAATACGGATGTAAATGGATGATTACATACTGTACCTGCTGACTTTTAATATTAGTACACTTGCCTGTCCTGGAATCTGGCAATGTCGGCACCCCATTCCAAAGTTTCCATTGGCTCTCGGGTGCTGCCGCCGCCATTGTCTATGAGGCCCCTTTCACACTGACACATTTTTCGGGCGGTTTAGCGATGAAAATAGCGCCTAATTAACGACTGAAAAAATTCTGCCCTGCAGTCTTCAGTTTAAAAGCGCGAAGGCTTTCACACTGAAGCAGTGCGCTAGCAGGACCACTCCAAAAGTCCTGCTAGCCGCATCTTTGGAGCCGTGAAGGAGCAGGGTGTTTACCGCTCTTCCACCGCTTCTTCCTTTCGAAAGCAATGGGAAACCGCGGTAATACCGCCGGCAATGCGCCTCTGCAGAGGCACATTGCCGGTGGTATTAACTCTTTTTCGGCCGCTAACGGGGGTTAAAACCGAACTGCTAGCGGCCGAATATCGCTATACCGCCAGCGCAGCTCCTGCGCCGTGTGAAAGGGGCCTTAGGGAAACCGGCAGTGAATCCTTGAGGCTTCATGGCCAGTGCCCTACTTGGCATGCGTGAAGGAGGGGGGGTTGAACTTCGGAGTGATCTCGCTGCAGCGAGATCTCTCATAAGTGGGACCAGGTACCTGTCAAAAACAGGTACCCGACCCCCCCCAAAAGGTGCACCGGAGGAGGGAGAAGTAAAAAAAGCAGAGCTTCCACTTTTAGGTGGAACTCTGCTTTAAAGGGGTTGTAAAGGAACATTCTTTTCCCCTAAATAGCTTCCTTTACCTTAGTGCAGTCCTCCTTCACTTATCTCATCCTTCGATTTTGGTTTTAAATGTCCTTATTTCTTCTGAGAAATCCTCATTTCCTGTTCTTCTGTCTGTAACTCAACACCGTAATGCAAGGCTTTCTCCCTGGTGTGGAGAAAGCCTCTTGAGGGGGGAGGAGGCGAGCAGGCAAGTCAGTTTTTGAATTGGCTCAATTGGGCAAATAAATAGACCACCACAAAGAAGATCAATTTTAGCAGCGGTGGGGGCTGCCTTATGCCCCGTACACACGATCGGAATTTCCGATGGAAAAAGTCAGATTTACTTTTTCCATTGGATTTTCCGACCGCGTGTATGCCCCATCTGAGTTTTTTCATCGGAAATTCTGATGAATTCCATCGGAGTTTAGATATAGAACATGTTCTATATTTTTCCGATGGAATTCCGATGTGATTTGGCCTGAAAAAAAGCCCAATCGTGTGTACGCGGCATTAGGGAGCGGTTAGGACACTCTCCCTGGACACAAAAATGACATTAAGTATTATACGTCATTAGAGAAAATCTGGCCTCAACAACAAAGTAAAACTTAATCAGAGAGGTGCACACAAATGTTTTTTTTTCTTTGCTAATATCACTAGACATCTTGTGGTGTGTATGCTTAGATGGAACTTTTACTTTTAAATGTTTCAAATGGAGTACAGATTCATTTTAAGGATAAATAGATTACGTTCAATTAACCTTCCCTTGCAGCTGAAGTCCTCTCTGTCCCTTATTAATTGAGTTGCCATTTCTGAACATGTTCCAGGAAATCCTCTTCTGTGAACTGGTGGCCAGAACTGAACTGTATGATCAGGATGAAGCTGTACAGACACTTTGTATAGGGCAAATGAGGTCTTTCTCTTTCTCCTGTGTATGGGCTTGATTTGTTCAAGGGAAATGGACAACAGCAGGGATGAATCTCTACGGTACGCTCGCATTGCAGGATCGCATTGCATACGATCCCTGAGCCTATATGTCGTAAAGACTGCACATCCAAATTTCTGTTATATTCTTAATATATACAATTTAATTTGGCTTTAAAAAATATTATTGAGAATACAAATTCCTATTATAATTGTATGGATGTTGGGCTTTGAGCAAGAAAATCATGTTGCATTCTGTGGTAATACATCACTCGCCTCGCCAGTACAGCGCTCAGCACAGCCTCTGTGAAACCCGCCCCCCCCCCACCCCCTTCGGGGAAATACAGGATCTGCCCGGATCGCAAAGCTCCGGACCGGACCGGTCACAGCTATTTTTTACTGCCACTTTCCCGCTATTACGGACATTTACGGGCGGGGAAAAAAGTGCCTGTTTTTACGAGCTGCCTGTAAAAATACGGACAGTTGGCAACACTGGCCCAGATTCAGGTACCACGTGCGCATTATTTGCGGAGGCACAGGGCAACGATTTTGCCCTACGCCCCCGCAAATAATTTGCGCTGCCCTCGATTCACGGAGCAGTAGCTCCGTAAATTGCGAGGGCGCGCCGGCAAAAACTGCCCGGCGTAAGCGCGCGCAATGTAAATGATCCCGCCGGGGGCGGGAATCATTTAAATTAGGCGCGCTCCCGCGCCGAGCGTACAGCGCATGCTCCATCGGGAAACTTTCCCGACGTGCATTGCGGCAAATGACGTCGCAAGGACGTCATTTGCTTCAAAGTGAACGTGAATGGCGTCCAGCGCCATTCACGATTCACTTACGCAAACGACGTAAAATTCGAACGTCGCGACGCGGGAACGCCGGGTATCCTTTAGCATTGGCTCCCCCTGCTTTTAGCATGGGCAGCCTTACGCTAAAGATGCCGTACGCAACCGACGTAACTTGCGTACGCAGGGGGCGCGCAACATTGTGAATCGGCGTAAGTATGCAATTTGCATACTATACACTGACCACAATGGGAGCGCCCCCTAGCGGTCAACGCAAGAATGCAGCCTAAAATCTGCGTGGCATAAGAGCCTTATGCCACACAGATTTTAGGCTGCAGTCGGCGTAACGAGTTCTCTGAATCAGAAGAACTCGTTACGCCGGCGCAAGTCAGCAATTGCGCTGCATAACTATGGTTACGCAGGCGCAATTGCTACCTGAATCTGGGCCACTGATTCTGTTCCATTACGGTGCACACAAAGCAGCATGTCAACATTTTACCTGAAAAAGGCTTTTTACTTTTACTGTTTTTTTTTACAGTCGTGTCTATCGGTTTAAAATTATTTTACCCACTATGCAGATTCACACCTATGCATTTTTAGTGCTTTTTGCATTTTGCAGATTTGCTCTACAGAACGTGTTCCATAGGAAATCATGTTAAATGGACTGCAGTGCAAATCTGCAAAAATGCAAAAAGCACTAAAACTGCATAGGTGTGAATCCAGCCTTAGAGAAAATCACTTTTTAATTTTGGGATTGTCACCATTTAGCCAGCGCACTTTCAGAAGCTGGAGCAGATACCCAATAGCAAACCACACTTCTTAGTAAAGCCATCATATGTATGCTGGAGAATGTGAACATGTAGGAAGAACAGTGGACCACAAACCAAATTTAATTAATATAGCTTGAATGCTCCAATCTGTTATCCCAGCTGACTGGCCACAATGTTTGCAGGTACTGGTTGGGTGAATGCTAGCTTGTGAGAAACTTTGAGAACTACAACAATATGGCACACCTCCGCACATTGCTTTAGCATATAGTGTGCTCCTCTTAGTCAAAAATGGCTTCAGCTCAAACTCCTACCTATGAAATAAACCACCTCTAACATGTTTTGCCCGTTGTAGATCAAGCCTCTACTGGACGAAACATGTTAGGGGCGCTCTACCATTGATAGGAGACAAAGATGAAGCCATTTTGTACTAAGAGACAGGGTGAAGATGCGTGTCGTTTTGCTGTAGGACGCAAAACGGTTCAAGGTTAGCACTTTTTGCCTTGCAGGACTTAACTTAGGTTCTCAGTTCAAATCCTGTTGTAGGGGCACTGTCTGCATGGAGTTTGCATGTTCTCCCTGCACTTGTGTTTCCTCCCACACTCCAATGACATGCTGGTAGATTTATTGGTTCCTGTCTAAATTGGCACTATATGTGTACAGTATGCATATGAACTAGAGACCTTAGATTGTAAGCTCCTTAAAGCGGTAGTAAAACGCTGTTTTTTTTTTTTTTTTATAACCTGAAAGGTGATGTCATAATGGGCATAGCATACTAGCCCATTATGTTAAACTTACCTGAAAACGAAGCCTTCCAGCGGCGCGCTGTCACTTCCATATTCACCGGTCTCCCTTCTGGGTTACCGGACTTCGGCTGTGTGACTGGCCGCAGCTGCGATGATGTCACTCCTGCACATGCATGTGGGAGCCACCATTTAGGGCACAGGACTCTGAAAGAACGGTGCGGTTGGCCATTCCTTCAAAGCGCATGCGCCAGTAAAGTCATTGGTTGCATTTACAGTAAATATCTCCTAAACAGCGCAGGTTTAGGAGATATTTACAGTACCTATAAGTAAGCGTTATTATAGGCTTACCTATTGGAAAAAGTCAGAGATCTTAAGGGCAAAGACAGATGTGAATACACAGTATGTATAGCTCTGTGTAAAATGCCTGTAATAAATATCTGGGCACATATTAAATATTGTAATACAATTTGGTTGCCCATGTTGGCATTCATATGTAAGCTTTAGCCCCCTTCTCATCTGCCTGGTGCATAGGGGCATTGTATTGTACTGTATATGTATATCAAAATCTGGATATGCCCCATTTTTTTGTACAACACAATGCATGGATGGTTCACTTGGTGAACTGAAACACACATACATTGAGATGCACTGGCAAGGTGTGTTGGGATGCCATTTAAAATAATAATTTATTTTGAATGACATCCCAATGCATTGCATCAGGGATAATGACGTATAGTGTGTTGTGCACTACTACTACTACTATTACTGCAATGCATAGGTGTGCAACAAGGCTATATATATATACTGTAAATTAGTCTCTATGGGCCAGATTCTCTAAGAATCTGCGTTGGCGTAGGGTAAGCCATTTACACTACGCCACCGCAACTTACAGGAGCAAGTGTTGTATTCCCCAAACACTTGCTCCGTAATTTGCGGCAGCGTAGTGTAAATGGCCCAGCGTATGGCCGCGTAATTCGAAGGAGGGCGGCTTGCATTCAAATTAAGCGTGCCCCGCGCCGATTGAACTGCGCATGCGCCGGGCTGAAAAATAGCCCAGTGCGCATGCTCCAGCTCACGACGGAAAACGTCAATAATGCCGACGTGTGCATCATTGACGTAAAGATGTATTCAAGAACGACTTAGGAAAACGACGTAACCGACAGAAAAAGACGACGCAGACCCGACGCCATGCTTAACATGGCATACGGCGGACTGGCGTAAGGTTACCCCTCATATAGCAGGGGTAACCTTACGGAAACGACGTAGGGCGACGAGTACGCGATGCAAATTTGTTGGGGAATCGGCGTATCAGGCTCATTTGCATAGTCAAATGAGACCTGAACGTAAACGCCACCTAGCGGCCGGCGTTGCATTACATCTAAGATCCGACGGTGTAAGTGACTTACACCTGTCGGATCTTGGCCGTATCTATGCGAAAATGATTCTAGGAATCACTCGCATAGATACCCGGGCTCAGAAACAGATATACGACGGTGTTTCCTGAGTTACACTGTCGTAACTCTTCTGAGAATCTGGCCCTATGTTTATATATATATATATATATATATATATATATATATATATATATATATAATACAATGGAGTATCTTCCTTGTGTGACAGCCACAGACTGGCACTGAAATATAACAGGGTCACCAGATTCTTCTCCATCATCAATTTACCACCAAATTTTCTGTCAACGTTCCAAAATCTTTATGTACGGCACATGAAGGTGTGACACAGATCAACCAACTGATTTCGGATCTATTGGCTTTCTGAAGCTTGCCGATCCAAGCACTGCGATCAGCCTGCATCCACTTGAAGGGCACCTCCACAACAAAGATTGACATTTATGAACTGTCTGTCTTTTCTAGCTTATCAAAATAAAATATTAATTTTAAATGGAGGTCCCCTTTCAGAGGCACCACAAATCTTCAGCAGCTGGCGTTCGGCAGACGGTACACAAACCTCTCGTGAAACAGAAAACAAGTCATTGTCTTTATGATTTTTTCATAAATGAAAAGCGAGCGTCCAAAATGAATCTGAAGCAGGGTTTAAATCAATTAGGTGGAACAATGTACACAAATTCTGCATACCAATCTACTAGACGCAGCCAGCAGATGGTCTGCAGGGAATAGACTAAACAAAAAATTGCATTGTTCTGCAGAAAAAAATTCTTCGGCTTACTGGAAATTTAATATATAGTGCGTCAGGGATGAGCGCATGCAGGATGGATGATTATGAGTCATGAAATGTTCAGATATATTGCAATTTTCAAGTGGGGCACCGAATAAAGAAGCAAAACGGGCAACATGCAAGTGATTAAATTTACATCAATTTACAGCAGTCATCAGACTGAAAGTCTATTGCCATGGGTAACGGCACTTAAAGACAAACTTTAGATTCCTACTCTGCCTTTTAGTTCACCTCTCCCTGGAGTACCTCTGCATACATTTTTTACTTTCTTATTTCTAAACTTACCTTTTGCAAAAGTCTTCAGGCTTGTCATGATGTGACACATTGGGTTAGATTCAGGTAGGGGCGCGCATAGTTACGGCGGCGCTGCTTATTGTATTTACGCTACGCCGACGCAACTTACAGGAGCTAGTGCAGTATTCACAAAGCACTTGCTCCGTAAGTTGCGGCGGCGTAGCGTAAATGGGGCCGGCGTAAGCGCGCGTAATTCAAATGTGGAAGGGGGCGTGTTTTATGTAAATCTATGATGACCTGACGTGATTGACGTTTTGTACTGACGGCGCATGCGCCGTCCGTGTACATATCCCAGTGTGCATTGCTCCCAAGTACGGCGCAACAACGTATTGGTTTCGACGTGAACATAAATTACGTCCAGCCCTATTCTCGAACGACTTACGCAAACGACGTAAAAAATATTACAATTTTGAAGTGGGAACGACGTCCATACTTAACATTGGCTGCACCTCCTAATAGCAGGAACAACCTTACGCCGAAAAAGCCTAACGTAAACGACGTAAATAAATTGCGGCGGCCGTACGTACGTTTGTGAATCGTATCTAGGTAATTTGCATATTCTACGCCGAAAACAACGGAAGCGCCCCTAGCGGCCAACGTAATATTGCACACAATTATACGCCGCCGCCTTCAAGTTACGTCGGCGGAGGAAGCCTATTTTTGGAGCGTATCTGCCTTTGAGAATCAGCGTAACGATATTGAAATTACGGCGGCGTATCTGGAGATATATCTGGAGGTATCAGATACGCCGGCGTAAATGCTACATGAATCTAGCCCATTGAGTTTTCGTATCTCCAGTGATGGGCAGCAATCAATAACACAGAAAGCAGATCTGTGCATCATAACACTAGGATTGTAGGGCACTGAAGTGGCATGCCCTCTGGGGGGGGGGGGGGTGTCCCAGACCCACTGCACTCACAGTATCTCCTCAGTCACCTGGGCTGAATGAGCTGGTCGTCATTCAACCAAAATGACCATGGATATTTTGTGGCACTGAGGGCCATAGAGCTGGCAGAATGCAGGTATTTTTTTTTCTTCCTTGAGGGCATTTAAAAAAATAAAGAAAAATAGCCCCGTACACACGGGCAACAATCCCGTCGTAAAAAAAACTTAATTTTTCTCAACGGGATTCTTGTCAAGCTTGACGGGATTCTTGTCTAGCTTTCCTTGCATACACACTGTCAAGCCAAAATCTCATCATTCTAAAATGCGGTGATGTAAAACACGTACAACGGCAGTATAAAGGGGAAGTTCAATTCCACTGGCGCCATCGTTTGGGCTGCTTTCGCTAATCTCGTGTTACTGCGTGTTAGTTAATGTTTGGTGAGAGACGATTCGCGCTTTTCAGCCTTGTGCTTTTCAGTCCGTTACAGTGTGACGAATGTGCTATCTCCATTACAAACGCTAGTTTTACCAGAAGGTGCGCTCCCTTCTCATACTTGATTCTGACCGACAAGAATCACAACGAGAAAATTGAGACTCCCGACGAGAAAATAGAGAGCAGGTTCTCTTTTTTTCTCGTTGAGATTCATGACAGTTTTCTCACGAACGTTTTTCTCGGCAAAAAGCTCTGCCAGCTGTTTTCTTGCCGAGAAAACCGAGCGTGTGTACGAGGCTTCAGGCTTTAAGCAATTGCCAAGGGAGACCGACTGTCACCAGTTTGTTCAACCAGCAAAATTCAGTAGATTGTTAAGTTGAAACTAGACAATATATTTTTTCAACAGATCGAATTAAAATGGGATAAAAAATTACGGCAATTTTGTATTAAGAGATCGGATTTTTCTGCCACACTTAATGAGGGCGATTTCAATCCCATCTTCTTTCAGCCAGTCAAAACCCCTATTTTGTGTCCTCAATTAATTGCTTTACTATTTTGATGAAAACTAAATTGAAAGTTTGATCACTCTTTTAAATGACCTTGTGTATGAACAGATTTGTGTGCCCTGACATTGATCAGATAGGATCAAACTATGTAAGAATTTGTTAGGGGCCAAATATCTGTTCAATTGATTATTCCATCTTTACTTGTTTAATAATGTTGAGTCGCAAGCTAGAGTTTGGCATGTGGCCATATAAATTGTGCACAATGGAGTTCCCCTTTAAAGAAACCCCCATATCTCCCCTATGCAGCCTTTATTTAACCAGAGGGTTTTACATTACCGCCATCTCTCCTGGAATGTACTTCTGAGCGCTCTACCCACCAGGTGTTTGTGAGAAACACTCTGGAGGATACTTAATGCTTCCTTACTGAAGCCTTTTCCAGGTTAATTACATGATACAGCAGCAAAATCAAGTTTAATTTCATGCCAAGAAAATCAGCAAAAAGAAACAGCGAATGATTAACCCCTGAACAGCACACATATAGTTTGAAGATTATAGCAAGAATAGAATAAATTACTGCCTACCCACCTCCAGGGCTGGACTGGGACAGAAATTTGGCCCTGGACTTCATCCAGACTGGCCCACTTTGACTCTCCTATGGCGGCCGGACAACTCCCGCACCCCCCCCCCCCCCGGCCACCCAAGCCCCCTCTCCCCCTTCACTAGCCGTTCTACTTTATTAGAGTAGAACGGCTGGTACTGGTACTCTTATAGGCAGTACCAGTGGGGAAGCTAGACATTATTTCACCCGGGGCAAAGAATCAGTTCGGTGCCCCCCCTTATGGGACAAGATTAGGCAGAAGGGAGAAACTCCCAGGCCGTAGCTGTTGAGTCAGCTGTCTGTCCCCTCCCCCATGCTCCTCAGTCATTCCCCCTGCTTCTCTGGTCCTCCCTTTGCTTCTTTGTTCCCCCAGGTGAGTGCTGCGGGGAGGGAGAGGAGGTGAGCTCTGCGGGAAGGGAGAGACAGAGAAGCGGAGGGGGGCGGCCGCCCACTGTCACTGAAGCCGGCCCACTGAGCCATCGGCCCACCGGGAAACTCCCTGTAGTCCCAATGGCCAGTCCATCCCTGCCCACCTCCTGCACTCTCTCCATCTCCTAAATGTTCTCATGTCTATCTCGCCAACTTCCTATGCTCTCTCCATCTCCCCCGTCTCTTCAACCTTCTACACGCTCTCCATCTCTCCTACTGTACCTCCTACACTCTTCTACCTCCTGCACTCTACATCTCTTCTCTGCCTCTTCGACCTACTGCACCCCCTCATACCTCCTACCTCATGCACTCTCTCTGACTCTCCTTTATGTCTCCCACTTTCTGCATTTTCTTTATCTCTCTTCTGTCTGACCAATTTCCTAGCGCCAACTCTCTTCTGTCTCTCACACTGTCTATCTCTTACATTCACTCTACTTCTCTGTCTCTCCCACCTCCTGCAACTCTCTCTGTCTCTCTGCTGTCTCTCCCATCTTCTCCACTCTATCTATCTCTCCTCTGTCTCCTCTACCTCCTGCACTCTCTCCACCTCTTCTCTGTCTCTCCCATCTCTTCCATTCTTTCTCTCCTCTGTCTCCTCTACCTCCTGCATTCTCTCCATCTCTTCTCTATCTCTCCCATCTCCTCCATTCTATCTCTCCTCTGTCTCCTCTACCTCCTGCACTCTCTCCGCCTCTTCTCTGTCTCTCCCATCTCCTCCATTCTTTCTCTACTCTGTCTCCTCTACCCCCTGCACTCTCTCCACCTCTTCTATCTCCTTCATTCTATCTCTCCTCTGTCTCCTCTACCTCCTGCACTCTCTCCACCTCTTCTCTGTCTCTCTCATCTCCTCCATTCTATCTCTCCTCTGTCTCCTCTACCTCCTGCACTCTCTCCACCTCTTCTCTGTCTCTCCCATCTCCTCCATTCTTTCTCTCCTCTGTCTCCTCTACCTCCTGCATTCCTCTCCACCTCTTCTATCTCCTCCATTCTATCTCTCCTCTGTCTCCTCTACCTCCTGCACTCTCTCCACCTATTCTCTGTTTCTCCCATCTCCTCCATTCTATCTCTCCTCTGTCTCCTCTACCTCCTGCATTCTCTCCATCTCTCCTCTGTCTCCTCCACCGCCTCCACTATCTCCATCTTTCCTCTGTCTCTCCCACCACCTCCACTCTCTCAATCTCTCCTCTGTCTCCTCTACCTCCTGCACTCTCTCCACATCTCCTCCATCTCTCCCACCTCCTACACTCTCTCCATCTCTCCTCAGTCTCTCCTACCTCCTCCACTCTCTTCATCTCTCCTCTGTCTCTCCCATCTCCTCCACTCCATCGTTCTCTCCTCTGTCTCCTCTAACTCCTGCATTCTCTCCATCTCTCCTCTGTCACCTCCACCTCCTGCACTCCCTCAGTCTCTCCTCTGTCTCTCCCATCGCCTCCACTGTCTCCATCTCTACTCAGTCACTCCCACCTCCCACACTCTCTCCATCTCTCCTCAGTCTCTCCTACCTCCTACACTCTCTCCATCTTTCCTCTGTCTCTCCTACCTCCTGCACTCTCTCTATCTCTCCTCTGTCTCTCCCATCTCCTCCACTCCATCGTTCTCTCCTCTGTCTCCTCTAACTCCTGCATTCTCTCCATCTCTCCTCTGTCACCTCCACCTCCTGCACTCCCTCAGTCTCTCCTCTGTCTCTCCCATCGCCTCCACTGTCTCCATCTCTACTCAGTCACTCCCACCTCCCACACTCTCTCCATCTCTCCTCCGTCTCTCCCACCTCCTACACTCTCTCCATCTTTCCTCTGTCTCTCCTACCTCCTACACTTTCTCCATCTCTCCTTAGTCTCTCATATGTCCTGCACTCTCTCCACCTGTCCTCTGTCTCTCCCACCTCCTCCACTCTCTCTATCTCTCCTCTGTCTACCTACTGCACTCTCTTCTTTTCTCCTCAGTCTCATCCACCTCCTACGCTCTCTCCGTCTCTCCCACCAACTAAACTCTCTCCATCTCTCCTTTGTCTCTCCCACCTCCTACACTCTCTCTATATCTCCTATGTCTCTCTTATTTCATGCACTCTCTCCATTTCTTCTCTGTCTCCTCCGCCTCCTGCACTCTCTCCATTCTTCCTCTGTCTCTTACCTCTTACACTCTCTCCAATGCTCCTCCCTCCTCCACCTCCTACACTCTCTGCATTTCTCCTCTGCCTTCACTCATTCCTCCTTTACTAGTCTGTATTCCCTCCTCCCCACCTCTGTCTCCCCATCTCCTGCCCTCTTCTATCTCTTCTCAATCCCCTCTACCTCCTGCACTCCCTTCATCATTCCTCCCGCTCTATAATGCTGCTGTTATGAAAATTGAGCAAGCACTGTTCCAGCCTCTTGAAAGAAATACAAAGACATAATTGCAGGTTTTATCTTACAGTGATTTTTTTTATTGCCGCAAAGCTTACCTAAACCTCTGTAGTACAATTTAGCCAAGGTAGCACGGCGATCAAGGTTACACAGCGAAATTGCCAGGATTTATATCAATGGGCTACAATTTTTTGGCAAAACACATTTCTCAACACACAATGGCAAACTAACAGATGGAATATAAGGTTCACTGATATCTGCACCCCCCCCCCCCCCCCAAAAAAAAAAAATGCACCTCTTTAATATAGTAGACCAGGATGGATAACAATTGCAGCAAAATGATTTTATACAGATAATTCTCATGATGGATGTGAAGAGACTGGTCAACAGAAGCTGCATAGTACGTATTCATCACAAATGCACACGCAGCATATTTACTCTTAGGTGGCCCAGATTACCCCCAAAATAAATGACTAAACGTCCTATCCAAATGCCAAAGCCCAGCTTTTCTGCAGTGCATTGAAGATGGTGATCTTACCTGGGTGGAGAAGGTTTCTGCTCCGCATCAGCAACAGGGCAGCAGAACTGGTGCAAAACCGTCTCATTCCTAAAAAAGATAATATTTTTTTTAAATACAACTCATAGCATTAGTCTTCATACAACCAGTTACATATTTAGCATTATAACCTCAATTAGATTCACTGTATGTTTTAGTAATGTTATTCTATTTTATGAGAGGTGGGGGGGGGGGGCTGCTCCCTCATCTATCTTATAGCGCATACACACAATCCGAAAATCATACGAAAAATACCGCTTTCGATGCGATCGTATGATAATCGGATTGTTGGTACGGAGCTTTCGAGAGACGATCACGACAGTTCATTCGATATTATTATCTTATGGGACTAGCACGAAAAAAATTCTCGTATGATACTAGATCGTACGATTTTTGTTTAATCGGTACAGTTGTCATCCGAAAATACAATAGAAATACACTACAATACATGACATCACTTCCAATTTGTTATTCTGTCGTACGAGAATTTTCTGAACTTTAGTAAACTCTCCATTTTTGATATGCGACTAACAAAAATACGGATGATCTGTCGTCCAATTTTCGGGTCGTGTGTACGGGCCATAACTCTACTCTTCTATAATCCCATGCACTGCTGGGAGGCTCTGCTCCTTCCTCTATCTAGCTCTCCTCTCCTGAAATACGTCGTGCTGTTGGAGGATTCTGCGTTGTTCTATTTAAAGCGGATGTTCCGCCAAAAAAAAATATTAAAAGCCAGCAGCTACAAATACTGCAGCCGCTGACTTTTAATATTAGGACACTTACCTGTCCTGGGGTCCAGCGGCGTCCGCAGCAGATGACGAGCGATCGCTCGTCACCCTGCTGCTCCCCCCTCCATCCATGCTGAGGGAACCAGGAAGTGAAGCCCTGCGGCTTCATTGCCTGGTTCCCTACGGCGCAGGCGCGAGTCGCGCCGCACCCGCCGATTGGCTCCCGCTGTGTGCTGGGAGCCGAGTGTTCCCAGCACACAACGGAGGGGCGACGGGATGTGACGCAATGCCTGTCTTTTGCCCGTGAATGCCGGGCCGGAAGTGGGTGCAAATACCTGTCTTTAGACAGGTATCTGCACCCCCCTCCCCCCTGAAAGGTGTGACACCGGAGGGGGGGAGGGTTCCGATCAGCGGGACATCACTTTAGGGTGGAGAACCGCTTTAAAATGGAAAGCAGCTTCCTATGGGGGGCACTCTCTGAAGAGGAGGGGCCTTGATTGCTGGCGAGGGACCCCAGAAAAGGAGGGTCAGGGCTGCTCTGTGCAAAACCATTGCACAGAGCAGTTAAGTGTTTGTTATTTTAATTTAAAAAACCCAAAGGTTTCATTTTACTTTAACTCTCCTCTCCTGAAATACTCTGCACTGCTGGAGGATTTAGCTTTTTCTTCTATCCTAGGCCCTTTTCACACGATCGTTCCAATCAGGTCAGCCTGTAGGTCTTTCACATAGACCTGTCATTTGCCCGTTCTACTTTTCCCTGCTGATCGTAACAGAGTCTGCCTCATGTGAAAGGGGCTTAACTTTCCTCCCCTGAAATACACTGCACTGCTTGAAAAATCTGCTATTATTATTTTTAAATATTTATAAAGCTCCGATATATGCCACAGTTCTGTATAAAACTTGCAGGTACAGTGGGCCAGATTCACAGACACTTACGTTACTCGGCGGCGTAACGTATCCCATTTACGTTACACCGCCGCAGGTTTACAGCGTAAGTGCCTGATTCACAAAGCTCTTTCCTTGTAAACTTGCGGCGGTTTAACGTAAATGCGCTCGGCGCAAGCCCGCCTAATTCAAATGGGGCGGACACCATTTAAATTAGGCGCGTTCCCGCGCCGAACGTTCTGCGCATGCTCCGTTAGGAAATTTCCCGAACGTGCATTGCGCAAAATTACGGCGCCCCGATGTTTTTTTTGAAATGCGACGTGCGTTACGGTGTTTCGTATTCCCGGACGTCTTACGCAAAAAAAAAAAAAAAACGAAATTCGACGCGGGAACGACGGCCATACTTTAACATGGCTGATCTAAAGATAAGCCATGTTAAAGCAGGTGTAACTTTGCGACGGGTAAAAACGACTAGCGTCGACGTACGAGATTGCAACGAACGCGCGGATCTTCGTGGATCGCCGTAACTAGTCATTTGCATATTCTACGCCGACCGCTATGGAATCGCCACCTAGCAGCCGGCCTAGAATTGCATCCTAAGATCCGACGGTGTAAGTCAATTACACCTGTCGGATCTTATGGCTATCTATGCGTAACTGATTCTATGAATCAGCCGCATAGTTAGGACGGGCGGATCACAGAGATACCACGGCGTATCAGGAGATACGCTGTCGTATCTCTTCTGTGAATCTGGCCCAGTATGTATTTGTGTTGCAGACTCCAGTCCAGTGAGCTGCTGGGAAATAAACCCACAATCCCGCACTGCAAGGCTATAGTGCAGTGATGGCGAACCGTGGCACCCCAGATGTTTTGGAACTACATTTCCCATGATGCTCATACACTCTGTAGTGCAGTTGGGCATCATGGGAAATGTAGTTCCAAAACATCTGGGGTGCCAAGGTTCGCCATCACTGCTATAGTGATAACAAGTACTAAGTTACTGTTCAGAAAAAGGGATATAGAGAAGGGGTGGATGCTAAAAACGCAGCGTGCATGATTCCCCACCATGAAGGAGAAGGTCATGGGGTGACGGAGTTCCATTAGTGTAATGATAGTGCACAGGGCAGTGTGAGATCACATTGTCCTTCTCCTCCGTCCTCCCAGCTGCTCCCTGCTCTGTAATTAAGTCCAATTTCTGTAACTCCAATCCTAATGAATAAATTACACCTCTCAGAACAAGAGCAGCTCTTCATCTAGATACATTACCACTGTCACGTTCTGTGCTGCCACCGTGCCTAGTTCTCACAGCTGTATTGTGACCCTAGAACTACCTCTCAGTGCTGGCGCTGTTACCCTATACCAGTCCCTCAGTACTGTAAGTCACCCTTTAACAGCCTGGTACCCCGGGGACCACACATAGCCCTTTAGCACTTATATTGCACCTGCAGACAGTATTTATGTTATTTTTCTTCATCAAGCAATGAAAGAAAAATAATCTTTTGACTGGGTTCTAATAGTTAAATGTGTTGATTTATTTCTTTCCCAATATCCCAATTTTTTTTTTTTTGCTGTCCGCTCCTTTTATCTTTTTGTGTTTTTTTTCCCCTCTGATCTTTTATAATGGATTTTGCTGAGAGAATATCAAATGTTGAACAAGTAATTTTAAGGAGGCTGCAGGGAGCACAAGTGTGGAAGAATTCATTTGTAAAGGGACTGTAACAGCTATGATCTCTAGTGGTCTCGTGTATCCTTTTTATCACTCTCCTTAAGCCTGTCCCCAGTTTTCAACCACTCCAATAGTATGTTTGCAGTCTATGACCATCTCTTATAGCATGTTTGCAGTCTATGACCATATCTTCTAGCACACCCTTAGTCCTGATTATCCCTTGTGGTATGCCCATAGTCCCTGACAATCTCATGTGACATGTCTTAGACCTCTTACCATCTCTTGTGACATGTCTTAGATCTCTGACCATCTCTTGCAACATCTCTTAGATCTCTGACCATCTCTCGTGACATGTCTTAGATCTCTGACCATCTCTTGTGACATGTCTTAGATCTCTGACCATCTCCTGTGACATGGCTTAGACCTCTGACCATCTCTTGTGACAGGTCTTAGACCTCTGACCATCTCTTGTGACATGTCTTAGATCTCTGACCATCTCCTGTGACATGTCTTAGATCTATGACCATCTCTTGTGACATGTCTTAGATCTCTGACCATCTCCTGTGACATGTCTTAGATCTATGACCATCTCTTGTGACATGTCTTAGACCTATGACCATCTCTTGTGACATGTCTTAGATCTCTGACCATCTCTCGTGACATGTCTTAGATCTCTGACCATCTCTCGTGACATGTCTTAGATCTCTGACCATCTCTTGTGACATGTCTTAGATCTCTGACCATCTCTTGTGACATGTCTTAAATCTCTGACCATCTCTTGTGACATGTCTTAGATCTCTGACCATCTCTTGTGACATGTCTTAGATCTCTGACCATCTCTTGTGACGGGTCTTAGACCTCTGACCATCTCTTGTGACATGTCTTAGACCTCTGACCATCTCTTGTGACATGTCTTAGATCTCTGACCATCTCTTGTGACGGGTCTTAGACCTCTGACCATCTCTTGTGACATGTCTTAGACCTCTGACCATCTCTTGTGACATGTCTTAGATCTCTGACCATCTCTTGTGACAGGTCTTAGACCTCTGACCATCTCTTGTGACATGTCTTAGATCTCTGACCATCTCTTGTGACATGTCTTAGATCTCTGACCATCTCTTGCAACATCTCTTAGATCTCTGACCATCTCTCGTGACATGTCTTAGATCTCTGACCATCTCTTGTGACATGTCTTTGACCATCTCTTGTGACATGTCTTAGATCTCTGACCATCTCTTGTGACATGTCTTAGATCTCTGACCATCTCTTGTGATATGTCTTAGATCTCTGACCATCTCTTGTGACGGGTCTTAGACCTCTGACCATCTCTTGTGACATGTCTTAGACCTCTGACCATCTCTTGTGACATGTCTTAGATCTCTGACCATCTCTTGTGACAGTTCTTAGACCTCTGACCATCTCTTGTGACATGTCTTAGATCTCTGACCATCTCTTGTGACGGGTCTTAGATCTCTGACCATCTCTTGTGACAGTTCTTAGACCTCTGACCATCTCTTGTGACATGTCTTAGATCTATGACCATCTCTTGTGACATGTCTTAGATCTCTGACCATCTCTTGTGACATGTCTTAGATCTCTGACCATCTCTTGTGACATGTCTTAGATCTCTGACCATCTCTGTGACATGTCTTAGATCTCTAACCATCTCTTGTGACATGTCTTAGACCTCTGACCATCTATTGTGACATGTCTTAGATCTCTGACCATCTCTTGTTGCATGTCTGTGGTCTTTGACCTTCTTTAGCAGCATGCATGCCCATAGTCTCTGACCATCCACTGTTACATGTTTGTGGTCTTCGACAGCTTTCTGTAGCATTACATTCATTAAATATTATGTGTGGCTCGTTTGGTTGGGGTTCACACTTGAGGCCCCTTACATCAACCTTGAGCACCCTTATTGTAACAACCAGTCAAATTGCACTATTGTAATATAGATGATTCACTAAACTCAGCAGATCAGGAATTTGGGGTTTTTAGAAGCCTCTGAGCTTTTTCTGTGCACTCTGTCTGCAACCAGCAACACACAGCAAGTCTCAGCCCTGAGTCTGCATTCTACTTGGGCCCATTCTCAGTCAGCATTACTAAAGATCCAGCATCACAGAGTCAGCACCATGGAGATTATACCAGAAAAAAAACTGGCATGCAGCTCAAACTGTCTGTGATTACCTAACGGAAAAATCCTGTGTCAAAGGAAAAGCGGGAGAGTAGGTCATCTGCTGAAAAGAACAGACAAACCATTTTTAAAGGGTCCGTCCACCTTAAAGTGATATTTTATTTAGAGGTAGAAGTTGGTGGACTGAGCCAGCCTTTGACTTTCTATATACACCAACAAGTTCTCCCTCCTAATTATTGACTCTGTTCCTGTCTCTACCTGGGGATTTTGAGTGTTCCTGCCTACCTGTGTGCTCCAACTTTTTCACTTCCATCAGGGGTGTCAAACTCAATTTTATCGTGGGCTACATCAGCATTATGATTGTCTTCAAAAGAGCCGGTTGTATCTGTAAAATTAGATGTCAAGAGCCACCCCACCATCAGAAGTTGAGTCCCCCATCCTCCCTTACATCACAGTACACCCACCCCTTTCATTATGCTGCTGCTGGGAAGAAGCTGGATGCATTGCTTGAAAGCAGAAAGTAAGGGTCTGGAGTAGGACCAGAGGAGGGCTGGAGCTCTCCTGCAGCTGCAGGCAGGGGAGGGCTGGCAGCCTTAGGCCTGGGGGGGGCAAGTCCAGTCAAGTGGCCCATTGAACTGCTGAATCAGCTCACCATCCATGGCCCTTCTAGTTTTTCAATGCAGCCTCACCGGTGTCCATCAGTGCAGCCAACTCCAGTGCCCATCAATGCAGCCTGATCACTGGAGCAGGTTACATGGGGTGTATGGGGGTCAGCTAGGGGTGTCAGGGTCTCTCACCTCAGTGATCTCAGCTCAGTAGGTCCTTGCACGCCAGGGCCTCCTGGGGGGTAATGTTCCTGGTTCTGGGGTCAAGTTGCAGCCGGCGCCCAGCCCTGCATCCTGACTCCCTGGCATGCCCTGCCTCTGCCTGCTTCCAAGAATCCAGTCCCAGGGAGTTGTAGTTTCCTCTGCTCTGTTTTTACCATAAGTTAGAGCGGCCTGGGAGGCAATTGCCACCCTGCCCCCCGGCCCAGCCCTCCCCTGGCTGCAGGAGAGATGCGAGGGCCACATGAAATGAATGAATGAATGAATGACTTGTATAGCGCAACGCATGCAAACTGAATCGCCTCTGGGCGCTTTTTCCAGACAGTATCTGCTTGGCTGGTGCGGTCATTTTTACCCCGTAGGATCATGACACGCTAGGGACACACAGTCATATACATATATACTGGGCCAATTTGGACGAGATCCAATTTACCTACCAGCATGTCTTTGGAGTGTGGGAGGAAACCGGAGTACCCGGAGGAAACCCACGCAGACACAGGGAGAACATGCAAACTCCAGGCAGATGGTGTCGTGGTTGGGATTCGAACCAGCGAACCTTTTGCTGCTAGGCGAAAGTGCTACTCACCGCACCACTGTGCTGCCCTGGAGGGCCAGATTCGGCCCGCGGGCCTTGTGTTTGACACCTGTGACTTACATCACATCACATCGCGCCCGGGCCTCCGACGGTCATATAGATGACCAGTCATCGCTATGCTTCCCATCCGGCGCTGGACGATTCTTTCTCCGGGCCCCCGATGGCACGGGAGAGCCCGGAGAAGCACCGGATGTCATATGACTATGTGCCAGTAAGGAAGTGGTTAAGAAAGTCTCTTTGGGTGCCATGTGTTCGAAAAATAGATGTGCCCACTTCAATCCAAATACTTATGAGGTACCATAAACCAGAGATTTTGTGAACACAGGCATGAATATCATAAAATATAGCTTGAAAAGTATAACTAGAAGTAAAACGTTTTATTTTTGTTTTAGCTTGGAGAAGGATTAGAACACCTGTCAGGTTTTTATTGCTGTCTGCGTTCATTGAAATTCATCTTCCTTATTTGTCCTGTTTGCCAATATCACTGAGAGTGAAAGTAAAAGAAAATCCCATATTTTGGGTTGTCAGTAGTTCTTCTGTACTGACAAATGTTAAAAACTGACAAAACGCCAAACACACACAAATAAACAAAATATTCTGGGTCTATAGGGATATATTAGAAATGAGAAAAGATCACCAAAAAATATATATCACAATCCCTTTTTATTGCACTCCTTTCTAGCATATGATTCCACATGAGACTATGGGCCTGATTTACTAAGCTATGTGCGCTGCGCTGGTTCATGCATTAATTAGTACTCCGGGTGGAGGCTTAATCAGGCGCATGAACCAGCGTAGCAGCCGGCGCATTGAAACTAATATGTAAAGCCGCGCCGAACTCCCTATAGAAGTCTATGGGAGAAATCAAAAGTGTTCATTTTAAAGGCTAATCTGCAAGTTTTGTCCTAAAAAGTGTTTGGGGACCTCAGTCCTGTCCCAGGGAACATGTATCAATGCTTTTTTTATTTTTTAAAACGGCCGTTTTTTCGGGAGCAGTGAAATTAATAATTCTTAAAGTGAAACAATAAAAGTGAAATATTCCTTTAAATTTCGTACCTAGGGGGGGTGTAATGTCAGCATGTGAAATAGCGCATTTTTCCCGCACTTAGAACTCCCCCTGCACAAAGTGACATTCTGAAGGAAAAAAGTCATTTAAAAATTCACACGCGGCTATAATGAATTGTCGGCTCTGACAATTCTAAAGGGATTCATTCATAAAACAAACAAAAAAATGTGTAGGGGTTCCCCCAAATTAAATTACCAGGCCCTTCAGGTCTGGAATGGATATTAAGGGGAACCCCGCCGTAAAAACCAAAAAAAAAAAAGACGTGCGGTTCCCGGCAAATATCCATTCCAGACCCTTCAGGTCTGGTGTGGATTTTAAGGGGAACTCCACCCCAAATTAAAAAAAAAAATGGCGTGGAGTCCCCCTAAAAATCCACACCAGACCCTTATCCGAGCACGTTGACCTGGCCGGCCGCAGAAAAGAGGGGGGGACAGAGTGCGGCCCCCCCCCCTCTCCTGAACCGCACCAGGCCACATGCCCTCAACATGGGGAGGATGTCCCCATGTTGATGGGGACAAGGGTCTCATCCCCACAACCCTTGCCCGGTGGTTGTGGGGGTATGCGGGCGGGAGGTTTATCAGAATCTGGAAGACCCCTTTAACAAAGGGGACCCCCAGATCCTGACCCCCCCCCTGTGTGAAATGGTAATGGGGTACATTGTACCTCTACCATTTCACCCCAAAAAAAATGTCAAAGTGATAAAAATGACAGTAGCCGGTTTTTGACAAATCTTTTAATAAAGTCTTCTTTTCTTCTTTCCTTCGGGGTTCTTCCGCTGCTTCTTCTCGTCCACATCTTGCCCGACGTCTTCTTCTATCTTCTCCGTCCGTCCTTCAGCCTTCTGGTCCCGCATCTTGTGTCTTCTGCGGTCTTCTTCTCGGTCCGCCAGCCTTCTCGTCCGCATCTTGTGTCTTCTCCGGACCCAGCGTTTGAATTTGAATTGGCCGTCGTCTTCCCGCTCCTGGGACCCGCCCCCCTCTGACGCCACAAGTAAACTCCTTAGAAGGTCATGTGCGTCAGAGGGGGGCGGGGTCACATGAGTGTGACACGGCGGGAACTTCTTCTCCGGGCGGCGCGATTGAAATTGAATTCCCCCGCTGTGTGACGCTCTGCGACCCCGCCCCCCTCTGACGCACATGACCTTCTAAGGAGTTTACTTGTGGCGTCAGAGGGGGGCGGGTCCCAGGAGCGGGAAAACGGCGGCCAATTACAATTCAAACGCAGGGGACGAGAAGGCGGCGGACCGAGAAGAAGACCGCAGAAGACCCAAGATGCGGACGAGGAGGCGGACGGAGAAGACAACGGGCAAGATGCGGGACCAGAAGGCGGAAGGACGGACTGAGAAGATAGAAGAAGACGTCGGGCAAGATGTGGACGAGAAGAAGCAGCGGAAGAACCCCGAAGGAAAGAAGAAAAGAAGACTTTATTAAAAGATTTGTCAAAAACCGGCTACTGTCATTTTTATCACTTTGACATTTTTTTTGGGGTGAAATGGTAGAGGTACAATGTACCCCATTACCATTTCACACAGGGGGGGGGTCAGGATCTGGGGGTCCCCTTTGTTAAAGGGGTCTTCCAGATTCTGATAAACCTCCCGCCCGCATACCCCCACAACCACCGGGCAAGGGTTGTGGGGATGAGACCCTTGTCCCCATCAACATGGGGACATCCTCCCCATGTTGAGGGCATGTGGCCTGGTGCGGTTCAGGAGAGGGGGGGGGCCGCACTCTGTCCCCCCCTCTTTTCTGCGGCCGGCCAGGTCAACGTGCTCGGATAAGGGTCTGGTGTGGATTTTTAGGGGGACTCCACGCCATTTTTTTTTTCAATTTGGGGTGGAGTTCCCCTTAAAATCCACACCAGACCTGAAGGGTCTGGAATGGATATTTGCCGGGAACCGCACGTCTTTTTTTTTTGGGGTTTTTACGGCGGGGTTCCCCTTAATATCCATTCCAGACCTGAAGGGCCTGGTAATTTAATTTGGAGGGACCCCCCTTTTTTTTTTTTGTTTTAATGAGCAATGACTCTATTCTTTATAGCCATGAGTACTTTAACCACTTGCCCACCGGGTTAATTCTGGCACTTCTCTCCTTCATGTGAAAATCACAATTTTTTGGCTAGAAAATTAATCAGAACCCCCAAACATTATATATTTTTTTTTAGCAGACATCCTAGGGAATAAAATGGCAGTCATTGCAATACTTTTTGTCACACCGTATTTGCGCAGCGGTCTTACAAGCGCACTTTTTTTGGATAAAAATCACTTTTTTGAATTAAAAAATAAGACAACAATACATTTTGCCCAATTTTTTTCTATATTGTGAAAGATAATGTTACGCCGAGTAAAATGATACCCAACATGTCACGCTTAAAAATTGCGCCCGCTCGTGGCATGGCGTCAAACTTTTACCCTTTAAAAAACTCGATAGGCGACGTTTAAAAAATTCTACAGGTTGCATTTTTTGAGTTGCAGAGTAGGTCTAGGGCTAGAATTATTGCTCTCACTCTAACGATCGCGGCGATACCTCACTTGTGTGGTTTGAATACTGTTTTCATATGCGGGCGCTACTCGCGTATGCGTTTGCTTCTGTGCGCGAGCTCGTCGCGACGGGGCGCTTTAAAATTTTTATTTGGGGTTTTCTTATTTATTTTTATTTAGTTTTATAATGTTTTACACTGAAATAAAAAAATAAAAAAAAAATGATCAGTTTTCTTCCTATTACAAGGAATGTAAACATCCCTTGTAATAGGACTAGTGTGTGACAGGTCCTCTTTATGGAGAGAGGCGGGGTCAATAAGGCTGGAAAGCATGGTATTGAAAAAAAAAAAAATAGATCTCATGCTTTCAGCTGCAATCATGTTCGTTCACCACAGTGGTGTAGTGTATAGCACTTTGACCTAGCAGCAAAAGAGTCGTTGGTTCGAATCCCGCCCGTGACAGCATCTGCATGGAGTTTGCATGTTCTCCCTGTGCCTGCGTGGGTTTCCTCCCACAATATAAAAACACGCTGTAAATCGGTTCCGGTCTAAATAAGCCCTAATATGCAGTAGTATATTAAGGTTTGGTTCTGCCCTAGGCCTGACTACATATCTGCACCTCCTAATAGAAAAATGACCCACCCCTTCCTGTCAAGGTCACACCCTGTTTTTGTATAACCCCGCCCAGTAATTTTCAGGGGACCCACACACTAGTTCTGGGGGGGCACTGGATTCCCTTAACCACTTCCATACCAGGCACTTACGCACCTTCCCGCCCAAGCCAATTTTCAGCTTTCAACACTGTCGCACTTTGAATGGCAATTGCGCGGTCATACAACACTGTACCCAAACAAAATTGGCGTCCTTTTTTCCCCACAAATAGAGCTTTCTTTTGTTGTTATTTGATCACCTCTGTGTTTTTTTTTTGCGCAACAACTAAAAAAAGACTGCAAATTTTGAAACAAAAAAACCTTTTTCTTTTTTTAGGTTAATTTTTTTGTAAATAAGTTTTTCTCTTTCAATTACGGGCACTGATATGGCGGCACTGATGGGCCCCGATGAGATGGCACTGATGGACATCGATGAGGTAGTACTGACGGCACAGATGAGGTGGCATTGATTGGCGGCGCTGCTATGCGGCACTGATGGGCACTCATAGGCGGCACTGATGGGCGGCACAGATGGGCGGCACTTATGGGTGGCACTGATGGATACTTATGGGCGGCACTTATGGGTGGCACTGATGGATACTTATGGGTGGCACAGGTGGGCACTGATAGGTGGGCACTGTGCATGGATGGGCACTGTGGGGTGGCACTGATTTTCCCAGTCAGTGCCCATTTGTGGGCACTGATTGGCATCTTTTTTCTTATTTTTTAATGCTTTTTGTTTTTTTGTTCTATAATTTTTTTTTTTTTGCACACCCTGGTGGTCCAGGGTGGGCATCCCTGGTGGTCCAGTGTGGTGATCCGAGGGGGGGCTGCGCTGATAAACAATCAGCGCGAACGCCCCCTGTCAGGAGAGCCGCCGATCGGCTCTCCTATACTCGCGTCTGTAAGACGCGAGTGAGGAAGAGCCATCGATGGCTCTTCCTGTTTACATCGTGATCAGCCGTGATTGGACACGGCTGATCACGTGGTAAAGAGTCTCCGTCTCCGTGAGAGACTCTTTACCGAGATCGGAGATGCAGGGTGTCAGACTGACACCCCGCATCACCGATCGCCGCGCTGCGTGCCCCCACAGGCGCGTGCGGCATGAAATCCTGCAGGACGTCCTGTCAGGATTGTGTAACCACTTCCCGGACGTAAATCGGCCATAGGCTGGGCGGGAAGTGGTTAATTTGCATAGTTTTTCTCTCACTTCCTGTTTGGCTATGGGGCAGGAAGTGAAGGCAAATCTCCCCAATTGGACACAGATAATCCAAAATAAACTGACAGGGCCTATAACCCTCCCTCACTCTATCCAAAATGAAAGAAAATAAAACTTGTTGATTATAGTTCTTGTCAGGGGCGGACTGACCATTGAGTCACTCGGGCACTGCCCGAGGGCCCCATGCCACTAGGGGGCCCCATCCGGGTTGCCAGGCTCAGTAAAACCAGGGACAGTATGTAAAAATCTGTGTTTTTTTTAGATCTGTCCCTGATATGTCCGAAAATGACATGCTTTTAATGTGAATATCCCAAGATTTTAGCTGCCCGCCTCTGCACTACCTCCTGGCGTGGTGGTCATCTGTAAGCCAGAGGGGCCCCATAATCTTCTATTGCCCAGGGGCCCCATGAGTTGTCAGTCCGCCCCTGGTTCTAGTTTAAGCACAAATTTCATAGAGTTTTATTGAGAGCCTTAAGAAAATATAACCATGCCAATAGGCCAGGATAGAGCGTTGCTAATATGTAGGAATGTGTGTTAGAGCACCCCACCCAATGTTAACTAAAAAATTATTAATTTGCAAATAAGTATTATCTGCTCATTTTTTTGGGGATGTCTGCACCCCTGATAGTGACAACATTTGTGAGGTGTCTTCACCCTTTCTAATTCATTCACTTCCTGTCACATAGCCAAACAGGAAGTGAGGGTAAAACCTTACTAATATCTTTTCTTGGGGACACAGAGATCAATCTAAATAGTTTCCCATTATGTAAATTGCACTCTAGCATTTTGCTGTGTACACCCCAAATTATTAGGGATCTTGGACTTTGGGGTCCATTTACTAAAGGCAAATCCACTCCTACAAGTGCAAAGCAAGGAAGAAAACAAAACAACTTTGCTTCTACAGGATTGGATGTTAAAACCATCAGTGCTTCCTCTCTGATTTTCAGCAACTATGCTTGTACTGCAGAGTGGCTTTGCCTTTACTAAACCCCAAACTAAATAATCATTTGGGGCAGGGATCCTCAAACTACGGCCCTCCAGCTGTTGTAGAACTACACATCCCATGAGGCCTTGTAATGCACTGACATTCACAGACATGACTAGGCATGATGGGAATTGTAGTTCCTGAACAACTGGAGGGCCGTAGTTTGAAGACCCATGATTTGGGGTGTACACAGCAGTGCTGGAGTGCAATTTGCTTAATGGGGACACTAGTTAGATTGACCGGTGTCCAAGAAATGACACTGGTAGGGTTTTAACCTCACTTCCTGTTCAGCTGTGTGACAGGAAGTGAAGCCAATTTTAAGAAAAGGGACACAAAGCTCAACACAAAAATAAAAAAACACAAAGCAGGGGTTCTAACACTCACTTGGCTTCCCTCAAACACCCACAATTTGAATAGGATTGCCTTGCGCTAGATTTAAGCACAGTGCTGTAAATCAGCACGTCAAGCCTGTCCACCAATAGCAAACCCCCCCCCCCACAGGCCATGTTTGCAGGTTTTCCTTCATCTTGCACATGTGCTTTAAAATAGTCTGGACAGCAATTCTTGATAAGAGAAATCCCCAAAACATGTCCTGTCGGGGGTACTTGAGGGCTGAGGACCACTGCAGAATAAATAAAATACTTACCAGTTTTTGTCTTTAAAGTCAGGGAGAATAAACATGGCAAACATTTCATGATTACACACCAGGAAAGAAGCTTAGACAAAAATCACACATAATTTGTTAGGCCCAAACCTAGTTCAGCTGCAGCTGTCAACATATGTAGCATGAAAAAGTAACAAAAGACAAACTTAACAATTTTAAAGTAATTTTTATTGGTCAACAAAACAAGGAAAGCAAAAAAAGACAAACAAACAAAAATACATTTCAAAATTCTAATTAACCATAGCTTTACACATTTTTCATAAAATAAGGCCACATAGACAAATACATCAAAGTGAACATTATTTAAAAATAAACCAAAACCATTGGCAAAATAAAACAAAACCCATGCAACAAACCACATTTGTGTTTAGCAACAGCATTTCTGCCAGCCTGCCCCTTCTGAGGGCAGCTGAGGAATGATCGATCCAAGCTTTTTATAACAGTGCTAGTAATGAAGCAATTGAAATCACATGACCAAATTGCAGTCTCTAGTTTGGGTGAGCTTGTAATTGGGCACACCTGCAATTAACCCAAACCACGCTCTATGAGCATCCAATGAGTGTTTTTCACCTTTTAAAAAGAAAGGATATTTTTTTTCTAAGTGTTTGAGCATGCTCAGTTCATCACACATGTAGGAACCAAGCTGCAATGGAATGAGAGCTTTTTTTTTTTGGTTTCCCCTGATCTGATGCTTTCCAGCCTGAAGGGGAGGTGTTAAAGACAGAAGTAAACACGCACATTTAATAATCTATTTGTGTGAAAAAAAAGGTTGCCAATTTTGTTTGGGAGCCACGTCGCACGACTGCGCAATTGTCAGTTAAAGCGACGCCGTGCCGAATCACAAAAACTTGCCCGGTCATTGACCAGAAATATGGTCCGGGCTCAAGTGGTTAAAAATTAACAAAACACAAAAGTGAGCCCAATTTTTGGGGATAATGTGAAAGATGATGTTACACTGAGTAAATAGATACCTTACATGTCACGCTTTACTATTGGAAACACTCCTGCAATGGGGCCAAAATGAATTCCGTGAATATCCCCATAGGCAACCTTTTTCTTTTTTTTCCAGGTTACCAGTTTATAGTTACAAAGAAGGTCTAGTGGTAAAAGTATTGCTCTCGCTCTAACGCACGCGTCAATACCTCACATGTGTGGTTTGAACGATGTTTATATATGTGGGCGGGACTTGCGTAAGTCCCGCCCACATATGTAAAAATTCTTTTTACTTTTTGCTATAATAAATATCCCCAAAAATATATATTCAAAAAACTAAAAAACCCCTCAGTTTAGGCCGATACGTATTCTACATCTTTTTGGTTCCAAAAAATCGCAAATAGCGTTTAGTGTTTGTTTTTTGCAAAAGGTATAGCGTCTACAAATTTTTTTTTTTTTGTTGTTTTAACTAGTTATTGGGGCGATCAGCGATTTTTATCGGTACTGCGACATTATGGCGGACACATCGAACACTTTTTTGGAACCATTGGCATTTTTCAGCGATCAGTGCTGTAAAAAATGCATTGCTTACTCAAAAAATGCCACTGGCAGGGAAGGGGTTAACACTAGGTGCGAGGGAGGGGTTAAATATGTTCCCTGGGTGTGTTCTAACTGTAGGGGGGGGGGATGGGACTGACATGTGTAAATGACAGATCGCTGTTCATGAAGGGGAACTCCAGACCCCCCCAAAAAAAATAAGGTGGGTTCCCTCCAGGTGCATACCAGGCTCTTAGGCTTGGTCTGGAACATAAGGGGTTAAACCGGGGCCCAAAAAAATAGCGTGCCCCCCCCCCCCCCCCCAAGATCCAAACCAAGCCCTTATCCCAGGCACGCAGTCTGGTCAGACAGGAATGGGGGTGGGGACGAGCGAGCGCCCCCCTCCCTCCTGAGCCATACCAGACCACATGCCCTCAACATGGGGGAGTGTGTGCTGTGGGGGAGGGGGGCACTGCCCCCCCACCCCAAAGCACTCTTGCCCCCATGTCGATAGGGACAAGAGCCTCTTCCCGACAACCCTGGCCGTTGGTTGTCGGGGTATGCGGGCGGAGAGCTTATCAGAATCTGAGAGACCCCTTTAATAAAGGGGTCCCCAGATTCCGGCCCCCCACCCTATGTGAATGAGTATGGGGTACATCGTACCTCTACCCATTCACATGGGGGAAATGTAAAGTAAAAAAAAAACACCACACAGAATAAAATATTTTATTAATCTGCTCCGGAGCCCCCCCTTTCTTCTTTAGCTCTCTTAGAAGGGGGGGTTTCTTCTCTCCCGATCTTCCGCCGGGACCCTGGGCTTCGGTGATTTCTGCCGGGGGAGGGCGCCATCCCTCGGTCCTCTCCGGAGCCTTCCGCCGGATGCCCCCACCCCATTTAAGCTCTTTTTCATTAGGGAGGGGCATCCGGACTTCGGGGTCTTCTGCCGGGGGATGGCGCCTATCCCCCGGTCTTTCCGGTGCCTTCCGCCAGGGTTCCGGTCTTCCTGGTCTTCTGCCGGGGGTGCGCCAACTCCCAGGTCTTTTCTCTGCTCCCTCTTCTGCCTGGCTCCCCCGCGGAGCCAGGGCTTTCTTCCGTCTTCTTTCTTCTCTCTTCCTTCTTCTGCCTGTCTCCTCCGGGAGCACAGGGCTTGTCTGCGCTGTCTTCTTCCTTCTCTTCCATTCGATGTTGACACGACGAGGTTCCGCGCTGACATGCCGTGTCAGCGGCGGGCATGGACTTATATAGGGTAATGCCACCATGTGACCTCAACCCATGTGACATCACATTCCCTGGGCATGATGGGAATGTGATGTCACATGGGTTGAGGTCACATGGTGGCATTGCCCTATATAAGTCCATGCCCACTGCTCAGACGGCATTCCAGCGCCGGACCTCGTCGTGTCAACATCCAATGGAAGAGAAGGGAGAAGACAGCGGAGACAAGCCCTGTGCTCCCGGAGGAGACAGGCAGAAGAAGGAAGAGAGAAGAAAGAAGACGGAAGAAAGCCCTGGCTCCGCGGGGGAGCCAGGCAGAAGAGGGAGCAGAGAAGACAGAAGAGAAAAGACCGGGGAGTTGGCGCACCCCCGGCAGAAGACCAGGAAGACCGGAACCCTGGCGGAAGGCACCGGAAAGACCGGGGGATAGGCGCCATCCCCCGGCAGAAGACCCCGAAGTCCGGATGCCCCTCCCTAATGAAAAAGAGCTTAAATGGGGTGGGGGCATCCGGCGGAAGGCTCCGGAGAGGACCGAGGGATGGCGCCCTCCCCCGGCAGAAATCACCGAAGCCCAGGGTCCCGGCGGAAGATCGGGAGAGAAGAAACCCCCCCTTCTAAGAGAGCTAAAGAAGAAAGGGGGGGCTCCGGAGCAGATTAATAAAATATTTTATTGTGTGGTGTTTTTTTTTTACTTTACATTTCCCCCATGTGAATGGGTAGAGGTACGATGTACCCCATACTCATTCACATAGGGTGGGGGTCCGGCATCTGGGGGCCCCCTTATTAAAGGGAGCTCGCAGATTCCGATTAGCCCCGCCCGCATACCCCGACAACCAACGGCAAGGGTTGTCGGGAAGAGGCTCTTGTCCCTATCGACATGGGGGCAAGAGTGCTTTGGGGTGGGGGGGCAGTGCCCCCCTCCCCCACAGCACACACTCCCCCATGTTGAGGGCATGCGGTCTGGTACGGCTCAGGAGGGGGGGGGGCCGCTCGCTCGTCCCCTCCCCCATTCCTGTCCGGGCCAGACTGCATGCTTGGGATGAGGGCTTGGTTTGGATCTGGGGGGGACCCCCGCGCCGAATCGGCGTGGGTTTAACCCCTCACGTTCCGGACCAAGCCTAAGAGCCTAATGTAGCCCTGAAGGGGGACCCGCGCCGATTTCAAGTTTGAAATTTGGCGCCGAGTTCCCCTTCAGGGCTGAAAACAGCTCGGAGATTCCCGTGCGCCGCGTCACGCAGCGCATTCACGGGTACGCCGCTTGGTATTTACCAAGATTTTCACGGCGTACTGACAGGGCGCACGGGAATCCCTGACTTTTCTCTCTGCGCATGCCCAGTATGCAAATGAACCTCCCGAGGTTCAGGCGCACTGTGCAAGCGTACGGGGATCTGTTTTCAAAAAACACTTTCCCTTTCAATTCGGCCCGCCAAACACTTCAAAACACATGTCACTTCACTTCCCCTGCATCCCCCCACCTCCCCCCTTAATAAACTCCCGCCCAAACCCCCGCAATTTATAGTTTAATGTGCCGTGCGCCAGGTCTGTACTGGTGCACAATGCACCCTCTCCTGGGCGCACGGAGCACATTAGTAACTAGGGAAATACACTGCACTAGCAGCGTATTTCTTTAGTAAATGGCCAAACGGCTGCTACTCCTGCTTTTACTCCATGAGTCATGGAGTAAAGGCTTGGTAAATCAGGCCCATACTGTATACTAGAGTCTAGTTTATTATGACATATAATATCTTGTTATACCAAACTGAAGATGATACCACTCAGTGAAAATGTCTGTATTTTGCCTCATCATTACTATATGAATGCAGTATCTTGCATCTTATCATTGTAATCTAAGAAATATAGCAGATCTTATGGTTTATGGGGACTAAGGGCCTGATCCTCAAAAGGGATACGCCAGCGTATCTACTGATATGCCGTCGTATCCTTGTTTCTATCTTTGGAACTGATCCACAGAATCAGTTTCCAAGAGATAGACAGAAGATCCGGCAGGTGTAATAGTTTTACACTGCCGGATCTTAAGATGCAGTACCGCGACCGCCGCTGGGGGCATTCATCGTCGAAATTACGCGTCGGGTATGCTAATGAGGAGTTACGTCGATCCTCAAAGCTTTTTCGCGTTCGCTACGTCGCCGCTATGTTAGTTTCCCGTCGCTTAGTTACACTTTTGTAAACCAGCCCTACTTTTACACATCAGGCGTACTGCTGTGTAAAGTATGGCCGTCCTTCCCGCGTCGAATTTTTTAATTTTACGTCGATTGCGTAATCCGTACGGAAATACGCTACGCGCCGATCAGAAAATGACGTCACGTCGCGCAAAGCACGTCGGGAAATTTGCGTCACAAGCATGCGCAGTACGTCCGGCGCGGGAGCGCGCCTAATTTAAATGGGACTCGCCCCATTAGATTAGGAACGCCTTGCGCCGGACGGATTTGAGTTACACCGCCGCAAATTTCCAGGTAAGTGTGTTGTGGATCGATACCTAACTTAGGAAATTTGCGGCAGTGTAACTTAAATCTGTTAAGTTACGTTGCGCTGCGGGGCTGTGGATCTGGCCCTAATTCTATATTGCAGTGACAACTGACAGTTGGGACAATTATTCACTTTATGAATACTGACATTTTGTGGTAATCACCCCATATCAGGATACCACATCTGAATTAATTTGGGATTTATATTGGGTTTTGGGGTGGAGCTATGTCGAAGACCCTACACTGCAACCTTCTTCAGCAATAAAAAGTGTGATTTTGATTTATGGGCTATCTTATAACAAGATTTTATGCTTTACAGTACAGTCGACCCTATTATATGTGTCCCACGTGGGAACTCATGCTGGAAAGGAGTGTAATGAAAGTGGATTTCTTTTATGATATATTGCTATTTGTGATTTCTTTAGTTGCTAATGTACTGTATCCAGGGGCGGACTGACAACTCATGGGGCCCCCGGGGAATAGAAGATTATGGGGCCCCCGGGCTTACAGATGGCCACCACGCCAGGAGGCAGTGCAGAGGAGGGGCAGCTAAAATCTCAGGATTTTCACAACAAAAGCATGTCGGTTTCGGACATATCAGGGACAGATGTAAAAAAAAACACAGATTTTTACATACTGTCCCTGGTTTTACTGCGCCTGGCAACCCTGATGGGGCCCCCTAGTGGCATGGGGCCCTCGGGCAGTGCCCGAGTGACTCAATGGTCAGTCCGCCCCTGACTGTATCGCTGGGGTCCCCAAGTATTTATCTATGTTTTTGTATGTCTTTGACTTTTTGTCCATTTTTTAACATTTGTAATTAAAATAAATTTTATGATATTCATAATTGTGTTCCCAGATCCCACGTTTATGGTACCTTAGGAGCAGGGAAAAATTAGAACTTCAGATTTTAGGGCCAGTTCACAACAGAATTGCACATGAACCTGTAGTGCGGTTTGACAGGCCATTCATTTAAATTGGCTGCGAATCGCGCCGGACAAACAGTACTGCATGCACTACTGTAGAAAAATGTGCTGCACCAAATCGCATAGTACTGCAGCACCACGAGATCTGGTGCCCGCAAACTTAGGGTGCCGTTAACATTACACTGGTACCAGATTGCAGCAGATCACAAAGGTAGTAAGTTTGAAGATGGTGTGGGAAACGCACCTTCAGAACATGCCTTTTCCTGTTCTGGTGTGAACTGGCCCTCATTGCTTACTGTGGGGCAGATTCATCAATAGATACGCCGGCGGATCTCCTGATCCGCCGTCGTATCTGTGAGACCCGACGGTCGGATCTGTGAGATCCCACCGTCGGAGCTATGCGACTGATTCATAAGAATCAGTTCCGCATAGATCTCCCTTGGATCCGACTGGTGTAAGTGACTTACACCAGTCGAATCTTAGGCTGTAATCTCCCGCCGGCCGCTAGGTGTCATCGCGATTTTTTACCCGTCGCATATGCAAATGAGGAAAACCGCCGATTCACGTCCGTACGCCCGCCCGTCGCTCGTTTTCTACGTCGTTTGCGTTCGGGTTTTTCCGGCGGATAGCTACCCCTGCTTCTATGAGGGGTAGCTAATGTTAAGTATGGCCGACGTTCCCGCGCCGATTTTTAAATTTTCTACGTCGTTTGTGTACCGCGATCGGGAATACCGATGGCCGCAAACGACGTACCCGCCGCAAACAATGACGTCGTAGCGACGTCATTTGGAGCATGCGCACTGGGCTTTTTCGCCCCGGCGCATGCGCAGTTAAATCGGCGCGGGAACGCGCCTGATTTAAATTGTACACTCCCCCTAGCCGCGAAATTTGCATTCCGCCGGGGGGAGTTAGGATCCGACCGTGCAGTTTGCGAGGTAAGTGCTTTATGAATCATGCACTTGCCTCGCTAAATTGCACCGGCGGATCGTAAACCAGGTAGATCTAGCGGATCTAAAGATGCGCAGATCTATATGAATCTGCCCCAGTGTCTTTATTGTGTGAATTTATTGATTACAGGTATTTATATAGCGCTAACAATCTACACCGCTTTTTACATATTGTACATTCACATCAGTCCCTGTCATCGAGGAGCTTATAGTATAATGACCCTATCCTACATGCATACATACTAGGGCCATTATAAACAGGAACCAGTTAACCTACCAGCATTTCTTTGGAGTGTGGCAGGAAACCAGAGTAACCATAGGCAACCCATGCAAGCACAGGGATAACATGCAAACTCTATGCAGTCTGCTGGCTGGGTTTCAAACTGAGGACCCAAGTTATGCAAGACAAAATAGCTAGCCACTATGCTGCTGTGCTGCCTTCAAACCTTTCTCCCCTCACCTTCTCCTATTCACCCTATGTGTCCTGGTAACCATTGTCACTAAGAACTAAATGCATGGGTCCCTATGTGATTACGGGTGTCAGCGGATGAACATCCGCTGACACCCGTAATTTGTCCGCCTCCGCAAAGATCCGCATTTGCGGATAGAAGAAATCCTATTTTTCTTCCGTCTGCTGGATCGGATCGGATGAACACGGACATACGGTCCGTGTTCGTCCGATCCCCCATAGGGGAGAGCGGAGGAAACACAGGGCGGTCCCTGCACAGTGTGCGGGGACCGCCCTGTCAGCTGCCAGCTCAGCAGGGATTTTACGGAGGATCCCCGCTGAGCTTTGCGGACACACGGAGCGGATCATTACTGATCCGCCCCGTGTGAAAGGGCCCTTAGCGTTTAGAGCAGTGGTTGTCAAGCTATGAGCTAAAGGGGACCTCAAATGCAGCTCCTGACACCACCAAAGGGCCATACTGTACATAATGTTCAATACATGCTTGAGAGGACTGTCAGAAACTGCAGAACTAATAGAGGAAATTAAGGGCAGAGAGTGTGGACATGCTACATTTTTAAATGGGATATGCTGCAGAAGATAATACCATGTTTCCCCGAAAATAAGACCTACCCCGAAAATAAGACCTAGCGTTATTTTCCAGGAGGGCTGCAATATAAGCCCTACCCCGAAAATAAGCCCTAGTTTAAAATGCTTGTAAAATCCTATAATCCACTCGATTACAGTATTATATAATGTACAATGTGTGTGTTTCTGTAATATAATTGCAGGGAAGAGAGCTCCGGCGGGTCACAGAAGCGCAGAGTAACACTGTAAGTAACAAAGGTATTTGGCACAATTATATTACAGAAACACTCACATTGTACATTATATACTACTGTAATTGAGTGGATTATAGGATTTTACAAGCGTTTTAACTCAATTTACACTGGGGATTCCTGTCAGGCAGGATGGGAGAGGGGGAGAGAAGACAGCACATTACATGGTAAGACCTACCCCGAAAATAAGCCCTACTGTGTCTTTTGTTGCCAAAATTAATATAAAACCCGGGTTTATTTTCGACGAAACACGGTATGAAACTGAGAACATGCTACACAGGGCTTTTTTTTCTCAGGGAATGGGTGCCGGAACTCCCCCTTTGTCTCCTCCCCCTACCTATCCCTGAGCAGGTTCCTTGGTTCCACTCACCTCCCAGTACCGACACTACTAGAGAGTACAGAACAAAGTATAATTTTGTGGTAATAAAGAATAAACCGCGCTAAATGCTACATTCAACAAAGTTAATATTGAAACACAACAACAACAACAAAAAACGCACTAAAAAAAAAACAATTGCTGGAAAAAGTCCCCAGTGAAAAAAGTGCTTGTGCTGTTGGAACAGTATTGAAGGTCTTATACACAGTGCTGTGACTTGAAAATTGATGAAAAATTCCATGCTCCTTATGTGCTTAAATAGGGTGCCCCTCTAGTAGATGTGCACTCACCCTTGGGATTGGACCAACTATCACTAGTTAGGTCAAATGCGTTTGTGGGGCGACTCCTGTAGGTATCCTCTGGACCGGTGGTTGGATATGGAAAATAATCCTCAAGTGGATAGATATAATAGAAAAAGCCTCATTGCGCAGTACCGTTTCAAAAACTTAATTCCGAAAGATTAAAAGAAGGTATTCTACTCACATGTTAGGCCCCTTTCAGACAGACGGATTGAATGGTGCTTTTAGCTGCGGATTTTCTATTTTTCTACCGCAGCTAAAAGCACACAATGTTTTCCTATGGCCCCATTCACACACAGCGTTTGCGTGCGATTACGTTACATGCGGTTTGGTGCGAATAGAAAAAATAGAATTGAATGCGTCCAGGTGCGATGTAGCGCAGCTATATGCACATAACCGCAGGTAATCGCAGTCTTTTTTTGTCAACTGCGGATAGCAGCGTTTTAGAATTCAAGGGACCCAAACAAAAACAAAAAAAATAAAAAGGGTTGCTATGGAAATGAATACCGCAGCTAAACGCGGCTGCAATTAAACGCACGTAAACGCATGTAATCGCAATGTGCAAATGCAGCTAATCGCAGTGCCTGGAGCCTTGAATTTCACAAAACATTTGTAGTGCTTTTAACTGCGGCAAAACAGCCGTCCGTCTGAAAGGGGCCTAAGAGTGCCTGATATCCTGGCACCCGGAGCGAACAGCAGGTAAAAAAGTCATTAATGAAAACTGCCCGATCAATACATGAAGCCGCTGTCGCGGTGAGGGCTTGATTTCCTGGTTTGGACGTATAGGTAGAAGTGTGTCACGATCACGTGACTCAACCTCTCCTATCCATGACATTTTCATGAAGTTATTATTATTATTATCATTACCTTTTAGTATCTGCATCACTGTCCTTTGGCGCTTTGGCCCTTATATATTTTATAATTTCGTGGTGCTAAATAGTTTGTATGGTATTTGTTAATGATAGAAGAAAAGCAGTAAAATAGATCCTCAGCAGCCAGGAACAATAGACCCTACCCCAACAACAATAGACCCCCCAGCAATACTAGACCCACCCCAGCAGCAATAGATTCCCTACACAACATTATAACCCCCCCGGCAACAATGGACTGCCTGTTACAAAATACCACCCCAGAAACAATAGATCCAACCCTGCAACAGTAGACCCCCAGCAACATCAAATAGATTTCGCAGCAGCCAGCAACAATAGACCCTCCAGCAACCAGCAACAATAGACCTCTCCCTCAACAATTGAACCCCCCAGCAACAATAGACCACCACACAAAAATAGATTCCTGCCAGCATTAGTAGACTCTCCAGCATATCCAGTACCCCCTGCCATTACATACATTTAGTGCTGAAGGTGCCGGAACTGCATTCCCTGTGTTCCTGCTAAAAAAAAAGCCCTGATATCAGATGAGGCTAGTACAGATGAATGCTATTACCCGAATCATTGTTTCCAGTACAGAATTCCAAGGGTCCGAAGGCCGCACATCATATACCAAAGGGCCGCAGGTTGGGCACTGGGGGTTAGATTCAGATAGATCAGCGGATCTTTAGATCTGCATAATCTATCTTATTTACGATCCGCCAGCGCAAGTTTTTGAGGCAAGTGCTGTATTCAGAAAGCACTTGCCTCTAAAGTTGCGGCGGCGGATGGTAAATCCCCCGGCGGAATTCAAATTCTGCGGCTAGGGGGAGTTTACTATTTAAATCAGGCGCTTCCCCGCGCCAATCGTACTGCGCATGCGCCCCTGGCTAAATTTCCCAGCGTGCATTGCTCCAAATGACGTCGCTAGAACGTCATTGGTTTCGACGTGTACGTAAATTACGTCCATCCGTATTCGCGAACGACTTACGCAAACGACGTAAAAATTCAAAACTCGGCGTGGGAACGACGACCATACTTAACATAGGATACGCCGCATATAGCAGGGGTAACTATCCGCCGGAAAAAGCCGAAAGCAAACGACGTAAAAAAAAAAGCGGCGGGCGTTCGTTTCTGAATCGGCGGATCTCCTCATTTGCATATTCGTATACAAATGGAAGCGCCACCTAGCGGCCAGCGGGAGATTGCAGCCTAAGATCCGACGGTGTAAGTCACTTACACCTGTCGGATCTTAGGGAGATCTATGCGGAACCTGATTCTATGAATCAGCCGCATAGATCCGACCGTCGGATCTCAGAGATACGCCGTCGTATCTCTATCTGAATCTGAATATAAATGATCGCACCAACTGCCTTTCACTAGAAAAGCCCGGAGCAATAGAATGTAATGGCATCAGCGCAGGGCAGTCATGACAGGGTTAACAGGGGAAGTGAAGTGTAGGTAGGAGGTGCTGTGGTGGAGCTGAGTGGGAGGGGTTGGGTAGCAGTTAAAAGCTGCCCCCTCCCAATGAGAGTCAAGCACAGCGCGGGGGAAAGTTCCCACACACCCTCCCTAATTTTTGAGGTTAGGGGGTGCAATGTTTGGTTGTCTTGTTTTTTTCTGTTTTCTTCATAATAGGTCGATTGATCGTTGGATGTCGTGGCAGTGGCGGGTGTTGGTCTTTGCAGGGGAGGGAAGATATTGCAGAAGGAGTTTTGGGAACTATCGTTGCTATGGGTCCCGATAATGGTTTCCAGCTAACGGAGATTAGCTGGGAAGTGGTAATGGAACACTGCGGTCAGTGGTTGTTTTTGAGCCAGGGCCGGACTGGCCTACCGGGAGATCTCCAAGGTGTCCATTATCTTAACAGTAGCTGGTTGCTAAGCAGTCCCTGGCTATTTTAACCACTTCAATACCAGGCACTTTCACCCCCTTACTGCCCAGGACAATTTTCCCACAAATAGATCTTTCTTTTGGTGGTATTTGATCACCTCTGGGGGGTTTTATTTTTTGCTAAAATAAAAAAGGCCGACATTTTTATAAAAAATATGTTTTTCATCATTTTGGTTATAACATTTTGTTTTCTCCTTCACTGATGAGTTGGCATTGATGAGCACTGACAGGCGGTACTGATGGCCACTGATTGGCACTCTGGTGGGCACTGATGGGGCACTGACTGGCAGCTGATGGACACCTTTTTGGCAGCTGTGGTGGCACATCTGAGGGGGCTGTGCTGATTATCAGCACATACTCCACCCCCTGAGAGGGAAACCCGCCGTTCGGCTCTCCCTGTCAGCGCAAACCGAGGAATGCCATTTACCGACACTTTTGTCCACTGTTAACACAATTTGGCCACACCCACTCTTCGCTGTTGCCCGCTGTATGTGCCACATTACAACTCTTCTTGGGGCACCCAAAGGTGTCCCAGTTCTTTTACAATCCTATAGTGTATACTACAGGAAAAAATCCTGTGCGTCGCTAAAGTGTTCGGGTTTGGCCTGGAGAAAAGGTGGCAACCCTAGATGGGCGTATGATGTAATATGCCCCATATAGGTGAGGCCTAAAGAAGCTCATTCATAAAATCATGTATTTCTGGTTGCCACAAAGTCAAAATGAATTCTTTGAGGCAACAGAAAATAAAATGTAAAAACAACGGGTCTTTAAAAAGAAAAACAGGATACATAGGCTACCCTTCAATCAAAATGGTGCCAATATTCTCCTGAGAGACAAAATGGAGGCTGTCAGGTAATTCCTGATACCAGAGCCTCTCTCTTAAGATAAGAAGCGTTGGAGGTTAAAATGGAAACTACATCAATTGACCCGGCTCGGATAAAGAGGTCACGCAGACATGAGACAGGTGCCCGCTTGATTGTCGACGTGACCCGCGGAACAAACGCAACGAACCAATACAATATATTGGATGAGGGCCCTGTTGCCGTGGCGACCAGATGTACAATGTCATTATTCACACTCAGAGCCTCGGGATCTGCGCAGATGCATTGTGCTGTGCTGGGAATCATATATATGTGTTTATTGCAGTTTTTGTTTTCCCTGCCTGTTATTTCACCTCAGAGGGTTTGAGGTGGCCAAGCTAATCTTCTTTAATTGCAGATGGAGGTCCCCATGGTGCAGGGAGGAGGTTAATGAATGGCCGCAAGTCTTGACCTCTCTGTTAGAAGGAGGTGTGGGGGAGAGACAAAGAAGGGAAAACACTTCTCTCTTGTCGGAAGAGATGATATTTAGTTGGAGCGAGAAAGACGGGCCAAACACAGCTCCCAGAATGCACTGCTTCACTGCTATTTCTACCAAGGAGACTGCAAAAGATAAACTAAAGACATAAATATGCAATATGGAAATCTAATCACTGCTGCTGCTATTTGGATGCACAATTTAGGCCTGGAATGGGTAATAAAGCTTTTCTCAGCTTTATTCAATAAAGAGCACTAATTAGGTTCAGTAGCCAATCCGAAATTATTCTACTGATACTCAAGGAAATGTCTGATTGCCTTTGGGGATCAAGAAGGATTTTTTCCTACATTAGAGAAAATTGAAACATGCTTTATACCGCCTCGCTAAAGCTGGATACACACTATACAATTTTCCGTCTATTTTTTTCCTTCAGATTTACCAAAACCATATAATATAATTTCAAACCTTAAGGCCTCGTACACACGACCGTTTTCCGGTGTGTGTATGTTTTTCATCGAGAAAACTGTCGTGGATCTCGACGATAAACAAAGAGAACATGCTCTCTTTTTTCTCGTCGGGAGTCTCAATTTCCTCGTTGTGTTTCTCGTCGGGCTGGTTTATGACGAGAAACGCGTTTGTGTGTATGCTTAGAAACCCGCGCATGCTCAGAATAAAGTATGAGACGGGAGCGCACCTTCGGTAAAAGTAGCGTTCGTAATGGAGATAGCACATTCGTCATGCTGTAACCAGTGGCGGCTGGTGCTCAACATTTTTGGGGGGGGCGCAAACAAATGAAAAAAAAAAAAACATCAATTGCAGCCTCACTGTACCCATCAATTGCCGCCACTGTGCCCATCAAACGTGGCCACTGTGCCATAAAATTGTCGCCACTGTGCCATAAAATTGTCGCCACTGTGCCATGCTATCAAACGCAGCCACTGTGCCATGCCATTAAACGCAGCCACTGTGCCCATCAATTGTCGCCACTGTGCCATGCCATCAAACGCAGCCACTGTGCCATCAATTGTTGCCACTGTGCCATGCTAAACACAGCCACTGTGCCATCAATTGTCGCCACTGTGCCATGCCATTGTCGCCACTGTGCCCATCAATTGTCGCCACTGTGCCATGCCAAACACAGTCACTGTGCCATCAATTGTCGCCACTGTGCCATGCCAAATGCAGCCACTGTGCCATGCCATTGTCGCCACTGTGCCCATCAATTGTCGCCACTGTGCCATACCATTGTCGTCACTGTACCCATCAATTGTCACCACTGTGCCATGCCAAACGCAGCCACTGTACCATGCCATTGTCGCCACTGTGCCCATCAATTGTCACCACTGTGCCATGCCATTGTCGCCACTGTGCCCATCAATTGTCACCACTGTGCCATGCCAAACGCAGCCACTGTGCCATGCCATTGTTGCCACTGTGCCATGCCAATCGTAGCCACTGTGCCCATTAATTGTCGCCACTGTGCTATGCCATTGTGGCCACTGTGCCATGCCACTGTGCCCCCTCAAAAACCGCCAGATTAATCCCCCCCCCCCCGCACAGCCAGCCAGCTGCCGTTATTCAGGTGGCCGGCGCTCAAGGTCCGGCCATCTGAATAGTCGGCGGCAGCCGGAAACAATAACATAGATTCATGCAATGCATGAATCTATGTTATTAAAGTGGCAGTGCGAGAGCCAGAGAGGGCGGCGCTCCAGCGCCCCCCTATAGACGCACCGCCACTGGCTGTAACAGACTGAAAAGCGTGAATCGCCTCTCACCAAACTTTTACTAACACGCGGTAACACGAGATTAGCAAAAGCAGCCCCAAGGGTGTCGCCAGTGGATGGAATCGAACTTCCCCTTTATAGTGCCATTGTACATGTTGTACGTCACCGCGTTTGAGAACGACGAGATTTTGTCTTGACAGTGTGTATGCAAGGAAAGCTTGACAAGATTCTCGTCAAGCCTGACAAGAACCTCGTCGAGGAAAACGACGTTTCTTTTACGACGAGATTCTCGGTCGTGTGTACAAGGCCTAAGGCCTCGAACACACGGCCGAGTTTCTCGGCAAAAACCAGCAAGAAGCTTGCTGTTTTTTTTTTTTTGCCAAGGAAACCGGCCGTGTGTACACTTTTCAACGAGGAAACCGCCGAGGATCTTGTCGGGCCAAAAAGAAAGCATGTCTTCTTTTTCCCCGACGGCAATGGGAAAATTTGGCTCGCCAAGATCCTTGGCGGCTTCACAAGGAGCTCGACGAGCAAAACGATGTGTTTTGCCCTTTTGAGTTTCTCGGCCGTGTGTACGAGGCTTAAGAGTTTAAATTTGTATGCAATCAGGCAGACCCTTGCACTACATGGTTTTGGTAAATCTAAAGGAAATCTTTTCGGCCCTGATGCAAGCCATCAACGGCTGCCAAGCTGCACTCACAGCCAAAATCGATTCCCTTCAGGCGGAGATGGGATTGATGCGGCGGGACCAGGACAAGATCCGAGGCCGTGTGGCGGAGACGGAGCGCCGTGTGGGGGACGCCGAGGATGAGCTACGGGACCATGCTGCCACACTTCACACAGTGCAGGTCAGACTTAAACATCTGGAAGCCAAGTCTGAAGACGCCGAGAATCGGAACCGGCGCAATAATTTGCGTATTGTCGGCCTCCCGGAGGGGTCTGAGGGACCGGACGCGCCTGCCTTCACCGAGCGGCTCCTCCGCGGGCTGTTCCCTCAGGCCGCGTTCTCCGTGCATTTCGTTGTGGAGAGAGCTCACAGGATGCCGGCTGCCCGCGGTCCCCCTGGTGCCCCCCCGCGCACTTTCATCTTTAAATTACTAAACTTTAGAGACCGGGACTTGGTTTTGCGGGAGGCGCGAAAGATTGAGGCTGTCCGGTTTGAAGCCACCAAGATCATGTTTTTCCCGGACTTTGCGGTGGATACGCAGAAGAGGAGGAAATCCTTCGATACGGTGAAGCAGTCCCTCCGTGCTAGGAACATGAAATACAGTATGATGTTCCCGGCCCGCCTGCGGGTGGTGGATGGCGAGGCCGTTCGGTTCTTCACTGTACCCGAGGAGGCCGCCAGATGGATTGACACCCTGCCCCGTGGCTGAGCCGAAGAAGATCTGATGGCCCTGTGAGTAATACCCTGGCTGGCTTTTTTCCCTCCTTTTTTTTCTTTTCTTCCCTGTTTGCTGCTGACTATGCCTTTTATGCTGGGAACTTTCTGTCCTGACGCTCTCGTGTCCCCCTGCGGGGGCCTTGACACTGGTGGGTACCTCCTGTTGAGGAATGGCCTGGCCTGTTCCCCCCATGTTCTGAATCACCTGCTTGAACTCTGCTGTCCCTGACCTGGGGGGGGACTTTGCCTTTGATGGGGCCTGGTTGTCGCCCCCTTCCCCCTAGGCGCGGATCACACCGGACACATGTTTTTGGCGCTTCCTCCATGCATTGGGGTGGTGTGGGCCCCGGGGCTCGCTCTGGTGGGGGGGGGGGGGGGGTGACCGGCTGCATGGTCCTGTAGGGACATGAGGGGCTGATGGGTGTTTCTCTGCTTTTATGGATCAGGCCGGGATATAGCCAGGGAACTAAGATACTCTTGATCGCCCGGTGGGACCGCCGAGGTGGGCTCTGCCCTTGTGCTGCCTATCAGCATGTGACTGATACGGATCCTGACCACGTGCTGCAAGAATCCATTTAAGAACTGTGCCCCTGGCCCAGCCAGGAGACTGCTTAATTCTTTTGAGTTCCGCTCCGTTGGCGGCATCTCTGCTACTAACCTGTGCACCTTGTGCTCGGACTGCACTTGCCTGCTTGTTTGATGTTCACGACCCTATGTGGTGTATAACCACTTTTGTTGGGGGGATCCAGGTGCATTCTGGTTCTGATGAATGTACAGGGTGGGGGGGAGTTGGGGATGTTAACTTTGTAAGTTTTCTTTTGATTTTCTTTTTCTTTGTTTTGCTGATGTTTGAAGGAATAGATATGCTTACGTTCAGATATGTGCTTGTGCATTTGGGGGGTGGGAGTGGTGGTCCAATGATGCTGCCTGTCGGGGTGACTGTGCCCGGGGCTCCAGATGCGGGTCTCTGCTGCCTCCCTGTCCTGTTTTGCTTTGTATCTTTATTTTTATTTTTATTTTTTCTAGTTTTACCATGGCCTCCCTATCAGTGATCTCTTGGAATGTCCGGGGGCTCAACTCCAAAATTAAGCGGGCGTTGGTTTTTAAATTTCTTCAACGTTACTCCCCGGACATTTGTATTCTGCAGGAGACACATCTAGTGGGTGGCAGGATTCTCAGCCTGCGTAAACCGTGGGTAGGGCACTACTACCACGCCACTCACTCCAGTAGGGCCAGGGGGGTTAGCATCCTTATCCGCAAATCCCTACAGTTTACGCTGCTTGACCTGCATCTGGACCCAGAGGGTAATTACGTGGTGGTACACGCCGTGGTAGCCGGCATGCCGCTGGTTCTGGTGGGTTTGTATAATCCGCCCCCTGCTGCTATTGGTCTCCTCAATAAGATTGTTCAGTTAGTGGCGTCCTATTCAGCCGCTGCAGTCCTCTTAGCCGGGGATTTCAACATGGTGCCCTGCCCTAACTTAGACAGGATGTCCTCTGACTCTGCGGATGACTCTCCGCTCTCGAGGTGGGCGGAGGCCGTTGGCCTAACGGA
This sequence comes from Rana temporaria, assembly GCF_905171775.1. Taxonomy (NCBI): domain Eukaryota; kingdom Metazoa; phylum Chordata; class Amphibia; order Anura; family Ranidae; genus Rana; species Rana temporaria. The sequence goes on along the minus strand of NC_053491.1, from coordinate 358,874,772 downwards.
TGTTTGGAGGTGGAGCAATCCAGGGATTAAAAGCTTCACGTGTAGCTCGGCCACTCATGCAGCCATTTCGCGGATTGACCTCATGTATGCCAGCAGCCCTATCCTAACTAACGTACAGGAGATTTCTGTGCTCCCTAGGGGGATCTCGGATCATGCCCCCATTCTACTCCGGCTGCGCACGGGTCTGGCCCCGAGTGGGGGCCTATGGCGCCTCTCGAGGTATTGGGTATCCGATGATGGGATAGAACCCGAAATGGAATCCTGCATAGCCGACTATTGGTCTTCTGACGCCCCGGGAACTGAATCTCCGGAGCGCTGGGAGGGGTTCAAACTTCTGGTTAGGAATAAATACCAGTCCCTCATACAGTCTGTTCGTGCTTCATCCCGGGCCGCATTGGCCCAGGCGGAGGACAGAGCTCAGTCGCTGGAAACACAGTATGCGGAGGCTGGCGGGGAGCAGCGGAGGGTGGAACTCCAAGTGGCGGTGAGGGAGGTTCAACTCCTTAGACTGACGGCTGCTAAGAAGCAACTCTTGTATCAGTCTCAGAGGGTGTTTGAACAGGGGGAAAGGACGGGGCGGCTGCTAGCGTGGATTTCTAGGGACCCGACCAACTCTGTTCCTATTGCCAATGTCCGGAATGTGTCAGGGGAACTAGTCTCGGATCCAAGTGGGATAAACGCCTGCTTTGCTGCCTACTATGAAGGGCTGTACTCGTCCAGAGTTGACTATTCCCCTGAGGAGCTACACTCCTTCTTAAATGGCCTGGTCTTTCCTGCTCTTTCGGAGGGGGCTCGCGCGTCACTGGACGCTCCGATCACCCTGAAGGAGGTGCAGGGGGCGATTGCCTCTTTGCAGGCAGGGAAGACTCCTGGAGATGATGGCCTGCCGGCCGAATTCTTCAAGACGCACGGTGCCTCCCTGGGAGGGCGATATCGGGGAGCCCTGTTGACCTCCCTTCGGGGACGCTCGCTGCCCCCTCCATGCAGCGGGCGGTTGTCGTGGTGATTCCCAAACCCGGGAGGGACCCGGCACTCTGCTCGTCATATAGACCGATATCGTTACTAAATGTCGATGCGAAGATATTCACTAAAGTATTGGCGAATCGGCTCAGTGCAGTGATACTATCTTTGATTAACGGGGATCAGACTGGTTTTATGCCGGGCAAAGGGACGGACATAAATTTACGGAGGTTGTTCACGGTTATTGATCGGGTGGCTGGGGGGGGGGGTGAAGAGGTTATTGCTTCCCTTGACGCCGAGAAGGCCTTTGACTCGGTGGAGTGGGAATACCTGTGGGAGGTTTTAAAGAGATTTGGCCTTGGTCCGCAGTTCATCTCCTGGCTCAGGATGTTATATGCAAACCCGACTGCAAGGGTGCGGACGAATGGCTCCCTCTCTGCATCCTTCCCACTCCACCGGGGTACAAGGCAGGGGTGCCCCCTCTCCCCAACCCTGTTCGCCCTAGCCATCGAACCACTGGCCATTATGCTTCGATCTGCCTCCGAGGTCGCTGGTATTACGGTCTGCTCTGTTGTCGAAAGGGTGTCCATGTACGCAGACGACACTTTACTTTATCTTAATGACTCACGCAGCTCCCTGTCTGCTGCCCTTTCAATTATCAATAGGTTTGGCGGATTTTCGGGCATTCGGATTAATTGGGACAAATCGGTCCTTTTTCCTCTGACTCGGTCCCCCCCTCCCGATGATCTGCCGGCCCCGCTGCAGTGGGTTGACAGCTTTAAGTATCTGGGCATCATGGTTCGCAGAAACCTGTCGGAGTACATCGAGGCCAATGTGAACCCTGTTCTCCAGAAGTTTCTTCATCGGTGCTCGGCATGGAAGACCTTGCCTCTCACGCCTGTGGGCAGGGTTAACTTGGTTAAAATGTCCTTCCTCCCCAAGTTTCTGTATGTCTTTAGGCATACGCCGGTGATTATCCCTAAGTCATTTTTCGACAGACTGGATCAGGCGGTGGGTACGTTTGTGTGGCAGGCCTCGGTCCCGAGGGTGGGTAGGCCCATACTCCAGCTCCCCTTGTCGGAGGGCGGTCTAGCCCTTCCAAACTTTAGGAAATACTACTGGGCGGCTGTGCTGGTGTCAGTTAGGTGGTGGTTTACGCAGGATCGTACTAACCCGTCAGTTACCCTTGAAGCAGCTATATTAGGGTCCTATGCTGGACTGAGCAATCTGGTATATCGGGGGGTTAGGGCTAGCGCTGAGATTTCCGCACCAATGAGGGCCACGGTTGTGGTGTGGGGACAGGTCTCGAGGCTTCTGGTCGAGCCCGGATCGGTCTCCCCCCACATCCCTCTGTGGGGCAACCCGTCCCTGCCACAGCTGGGGACCGTGCCAGATCCACAGCTGTGGGCACGGCATAACGTAAAAACCCTGAGAGATGTCATGCCGGAGGGTCGATTGCTCTCTTTTGGCATCTTAAAAACTAAGTTTGGACTTCCCCCCTGGATGTTCTTCAGGTTTCTTCAACTTAGACATGCGATCCGAGCGCAGTTTCCAGACCCTGTTAAAGTGGAACCCCACTCGGTGGAGAGGCTCCTTACTTCCCGTGTGATGGACAGGGTGCTTTCCTCTATCTACTTTAGGTTGACCTGTGCCGGGGGGGCGGGGGCCTCACGGGCCTTCTCTGCCTGGCAGCGGGACTTGCCGGCCCTCACATCGGAGGACTGGTCGGAGGGACTGCAGCAGTACATTCCCCTCATGATATCGGCGAAGGAGCGTTTCATTCAGCTGAAATTTATCCATAGAGTCTATTATACGCCTCAGAGGCTGGCGGTTATTTACCATACTTCTGAGGATAAGTGTCCCAGATGTGGCCGAGAGGTGGGGAATTTTATTCACATGGTCTGGCTCTGCCCGAGGGTGCAAGAATTCTGGCAACGGGTGGCGGCAGAGATTGAGTCGATTGGTGGCATGGCTGTTGGGCTGAATCCCTTGATCCTATTGCTCGGTATCACGGATAACCTCCCTACCTCCAAACATAAGAAGCTTTTTATCTTCTACGCGGCATTTTATGCACGTAAGGCAATCCTACTCCACTGGAAGGCAGCTGACCCGCCTGGTTTGTCAACCTGGCGGAAGTTGGTGAATGACATCCTCCCCTTGTACAAGCTAACGTACATGGGACGTAACTGCCCCAAGAAGTTTGACAAGATCTGGGGGGATTGGGTGGCGGCCAGGAGACTGACGGTCTGAGGTATTTGGGTCTAGTTGTATGCCCCCTTTCCCCTCCGGGGTGGCCATGGTGTTCCCCTACTCGCCCTGGGTCTGGTGAACGGGTTGATGGAGCCCTCGCGCTTCGGTTCTGGTAATCATTCAATGTTCGGGACTCGCTGTGACTATACGTTGTACTGTATGCTGTGATTACTTGGCTATCACGTTTGGCCTGCTGGATGGGATGTGACCCCCTCCCCTTTCCTTCTCTCCCCCCCCTCCTTCTTTTTTTTTTCTCTCCCCCCCTCTCCCCCTTCCTTTCTTTTCTTCCTTCTTTCCTTTTCTTCCCCCCCCTTCCCCCTTTTTCCTTTTTCTCTTCCTCCTTCCCTTTAATTTTTTTTTGTTTTTCCCTCTCTCATCCGGACAAGCTAACATGATGTTTCATACTGAAGATGGCTATCCTTGCACTGTCTGTAACAATTGTTTAGAGTCTTGCGGCCCTGTGTGTACTGTTTGGCCTGTATAAGCATGTAACCATCTGATTCTCTTCAATAAATATTCCTTCTGTTAAAAAAAAAAATCTAAAGGAAATCAGACAACAAAAGTTGTATGGAGTCTTACACTTGCTGTTGGGGGTGTTATAAAAATATGTGGTTGTGTTATTCACAAAAATAGCAGGCAGGTGTGTTTCCTTTCTACCAACCCCCCAACCGCTCCCTCCCATTCACTAAAAATAGCAGGCAGGATTTATATTGCAGAAGAGTGCACTAAAGTACACTTACCTGCCTATCTGCAATCTTCTGCAGAATTTACTCTGAGCTGTGCAGTTTAGTGTGGCAGTGCCAGTATATCGGGTGACTGCATTCCTGCGCATGCGTTGTAGTGATAACATCCCATGATGGCCAATCAAAATGGCTGAAGACCAGCACCCAGGAGAAGATGCTGGTGAGGAACCTCGCTGACATTGGACTGTTGTAACAAAAGTATGTATTCCTGCCTTTAGTTCCGCTTTAAACTGCAAAGGCGGCAGATGGGGGTGTACACATACCACCACTATGATGTCACACAGGCGATTATTGCAATTTTGGGGTGCCGTTTAAAATAAATGGCAATGAAGTGTAACAGCGCACACTACATGCATTGCCAAGCGCAGTAATGCACATGTTAACACAATGGGGAAGTGTGAATCCGATCTATTTATTTTCTTTTGGATTGTCTTTTTTTTCCCCCAAATTATTTATGACACACTGGCTGATATCACATCGGCACTTTTTCTGCTAGTAACACATCCCCAAAAGCAAAATCACCAGGAATAGACTTCCACTTACCTCTATGCAATCACTGGCAAGGAATACTTTGCTAGCAGAGAGAGATCCTACAGCATTCCAAGCCAGCGAGGAAGGGACTGTGCACAGGTCTAACCAGCGAGGGAGCCACTCTATTAAAACAGGCCAGTGGCTTGTTAGCGATCCTGGCGAGTTATCAAAGACAGGACCACATGACTCTATGAAGTCTGACTAGTAATGGATTATGATTGGCTGGCATGGGTTACTAGCATTACCTTACTGTACATATGAGCTCTTTTTTAAAGTACAGGAACAGTAGGTTAATATACTGAAGCCTACCAGTCCTCAGATGTGATGGCTGCATTCGTTTTTTTTTCTGATCCTGCCAGAAAACTAGTGTCCTTATAACTTTTTATCGAGTGGACTGATATCTCAAACGATGTAATCAACTTTCACAGCTATCTTTTGGGAACTACAAAGCTCTCCTACCTATGTACTGTAAATGGAGAGAGGAGGGATTTGTAGTCCAAATGAGGAGAGCAGCCTAGGATGACAAAGCTGCTCCTCCAAGGATACAGTGAAATGAGTAACCATTGTCACCCTAGGTCAGGAAGTATTTTACTGTCAGGAAAATAAAGGAAAAAGGCCTGAATAAAGAAAACAAATGCAGCCACCACATCTAAAGATGGGTAAGCACTAATGCATTACATTTTTGTTTTTAGGATTAGGTACGCTTTAAAGGGGAATGTAAACCCTCTCCTATACCCAGAAGTGAATAGCCTCATTTGATACACAGAGATTAAACAAATCTCCCTATATAAGTTTTACATGTATATCTGCTGTCTGCAGCTTTATACACTCTTTAGAAAGTGCACATCCTGCTACACATCGTGTTTCCTCATTCAGCAGTGGGAGGGGAGCCTGGGCATACACTGTGTGAGAGCTGATCGGAGGAAAGGCACAATACCCCCCCCCCTTCACATAGGCAGAGGAACGAAACTTGAAGAGCTGTGCTGTGAATAGACCAGCTCTCTGCTTCTTTATTTCTAAGTTCCCTCCCCGACACAAATTTTCAGCTACTTTTGTCTCCTGTGACAGAGAACTTGTCAGAAGTTATCATGCTGATAACAGAGGAAAGGAGCAGCAGAAAGACACAGGACTTAGGGCTTTGGAGAGAGATAAGTAAACACTACAGATATACTGTGTGTGCCCAGGTCAGATTTCATGGTTTATATCCACTTTAAGTTAGGTTGCTTGCTTTTGCAGGATCCAGACAATAACGTTTGCCACCTTTTGAGGGAAAAAACACCAGCTCATGATCCCTTTCTTATGAGTAAGAATCATTAATGTGCAGATGGCAACACTGTATATGCAAAAAAAAAAGTCACTGCAACTGCATACAATGTATATTTAAAAATATATATATATTATGGAAAGCAGAATATTATGCTGGCAGACAACAAGGACACTGTATACACAACTTCAAGTTCATAAAATTCAAATGTAACCTATAATAAGAAAAAGGAAGGTTTATAGCCTATTTGTTTAGGGACAGTTTTATCTCATCCATCTTTATAAATATGCTCCATCGTCTTGTTAAGTAAGTGCCACTGGGCCTAGTGTCAAACATGTGAGCACAATATCCGTCACCAGAAGCTTCTGCTTTTCATTTTACGACTTACACTAGGAAAATCACAGCTGTAGCATGACAGGTGTTATGGGGCATATTTATAAATCTGAGAACTATAGATCCACCAATCATTCGTCTAGTTGCTGCTGTCATCAAAGGATGCATCATATTTATTAAGCACATTTACATGTCAAAAGTCTGGCACTCAGTTATAGTTGCCATATTTATAACATGGCTGCTATTACATTTGTTGCCAATAATTATGCACAACTTTAAATGGCAAACCATGAATACATATTAAAGAGGAACACCAGGTCTAGATATTTTATACATAGATAAATTGTGTTGACTTGTGTTGACATGCCCCCCCCCCCCCTTGCACAGCCATTCACTGGGAAGGACAGTGTACTACTGTTTCTCCTTCCCCAGCTCTCTGAGCTCCTTATGCAGCTAAGAAGGAATGTGATCACTTAAATAAAATGAAAAAAAAATGAAGGTATTTATAATGTTTTTTTTTTAATGTATACATAAATGTTTTACCTTTCATTTCTATTTTAAACTGAATGGGTTGTTTTACAAGACGAGGATTCACATATACTTTAAATTGACAAACATTTGTGCGCTGCAAATGAACAATAAGTCTAGTTTCATAAATATGCCCCTATGTTTGTGTATTTTTTTTGTCATCTGAATTATTTACAACGTGAACTTGAATATTTTTAACCTTTTAAGCTAATTAACAAAATAACCTACCGTATATACTCGAGTATAAGCCGAACTGAATATAAGCCGAGGCACCTAATTTTACCACAACAAAATGGGAAAACGTATTGACTCAAGTATAAGCCTAGGGTGTCCATCTGCATGCCTCACTGTGCCTCACTGTGCCCATGCCTCACTGTGCCCATGACTAGACTTACGTTTAACATGGGAGTATATAGAAGGGGTGCCCTGTTTTTAAAAAACGGTGCTCCCCAGCCGTAGGTCCCCCAGACAGCAAACTTTGCACACTTGTAGAGGAGTACTGGAGCTACATGTTTCCAGGGGACATACAGCTGGCCCGTAGCAGGTCCCCAAAGTTACCAGAGGAATTACCATTTAACATGGGAGTCTATGGAAGGGGTTCCCGACTTTGAAAAAAAAATCCCCCCCCCCCCGGCCAACAAACTTTGCACACTTGTGTAGGAAGAGTGGGGCTATATGTGTGTCAAGTACAGCCGTCAGGTACCGGGTCCCCAAAGTCCAGGAGATCAGGAGCAAAAAGGTGACTCGAGTATAAGCCGAAGGGTGGGGGGGGGGGGAATGGCTTATACTCGAGTATATACAGTATATTTTAATAATGCACAAGGGATTGCTATCTTTTCTGTATGCATGTTTCGTAAATGGTACCCTGTAATATTTTATGTGTATGACATCTCCTCTATACTCATATGTGGTAACCTGTCCACTCCAATATCCAAAAGATATTCAACGTATATTGAATGGAATATTTTTCCATGTCGCACTGCTGTTATAGTAAAGTACCAGCATGTTGGTCATGCAGTTCTAAGACTGTCAAAAACAAAAGCTGATCTGCATCCAATTTACCGTCTCCCCACTACACAACATATTGATGGGCTGAATTCATTTTCTCCTAATAGGATGTAAGTAATAACGGCTATTAGGACAAATGACCAAACGGCATCCTGTCATCGCCTGCAATGGCGTGATAAGCTGCTAGTAATAAATATAAGATAACGGCCGGCCTATGTGTCAGATTCTGCCTCGACGGTTAGGAAACGAGTCTAATACCAGACTGCCTGTATAGCCCCTGTCTGCACGTTGGCATGATCTGGGCAATGACAAATGCGTCAGCCTTCTTGGGAATCCTAACTAAAGGATACCCATTTTTAGCGTGGGAGTGAAATTGTTAGGTGAAAGGGAGTCAAGGTGGTACTATGACTGGTAGGTGTCACTGCTGAAGGGATTATAATTTTATGTAATACTAACAATAAAATATAATAAACTGCCGTCTTCCAGACATTATATATGGTGATGGCATTAATGTCAAGATGGGACAATAAAACCTTGCCCCTCTACATATTCTACATAACTTAGAGGGGCGTGGAAAGAGCGCAAGTTATCAGTGCAAAGGGTTTCTGGCAGAAACGACAAGTAACTTTTTCACATATCAAACACATACACAAAACACTTTTATAGTATATTTTACAAACCAAAACCATTGTTGGGGCTTCCATACCCTTTAAGCCTAGGTTCACATCTATACGGTTGATGCAATTTTCAGGCACATTTTGCGGTGCATGGAAAATTGGAAAGAAACTGCGCTAAATACTAGACAAACAAGAAAGAAAAACTGCAATGAAATCGCAGTCTATTCAGTCCGAGAGCTGCGATTACCATGTAAACAATAGATACAAAAAACAAACCGTGAAAAAAAATATATAAATAGCGTTACCTCTAAACCATGTGAAACAAATGTTTGAATCGCAAAACACACAAAACTATGTGATATATATTGATATAAATCATAAACTATGTGGTATATAATGGTATATATATATCACTAATATACCAAAAAACAAGAGAGTTTGATAGCCACTAGAGGACACTATATAGCACTCTCAAGTCCCTCAATAACAGTGATAAATGAACATCAATTTTGTTTTAGATCATATCATTAGATCAATAAATATTAACCAAAAATAAAAATATATATAGACATATAAATAAAACAAATATTGTAGCAATAAAGTCCATAAATGTTTAACACATGAAATGGCAAACGCCCGTGCTCTGTGCCAAATTCCAAAATCAGTTAAAAACATGTCCAAAGAAAAGTGATGTATCCTCCACCAAAATATAGATTGGCTCCTTACCAAATCGCCATGATCCCTTATGACAGGGGATCATGAACAGCATATAATAGGTAGTCGCTCCCAGTCTTGCAGTTCAGACAGATACGATCCTTAACATTGGGTCTCATCCACAAGTTTATGATTTATATCAATATATATCACATAGTTTTGTGTGTTTTGTGATTTAAACATAGTTTAGAGGTAGCGAGATTTATATTTTTTCCACATTTTGCGGTGCATTTTGCGTTTTCAATCCTGCTTTTTGATGCATTTTTGCATGCGGTTTTCATGCATTTTGCATTTTTCTTACCTTTAAAAACACTGTATATAGCTGGCTTCTAAGGAGAAGACTGGGAAGCAGGCCACCGCATCCTTAAAGGGGTTGTAAAGGTTTGTTTTTTTATTTTCTAAATAGGTTCCTTTAAACTAGTGCATTGTTTTATTTGGTTCACTTACCTTTTCCTTCGATTTCCCTTCTAAATGTTTTTTTTTCTTTGTCTGAAATTCTCACTTCCTGTTTCTCCTCAGTAAGCTTGCCCCATCATCCAAGCAGGGGTTAGTCAGCCAGAACAGCTTACTGAGGAGGAACAGGAAGTGAGAAATTCAGACAAAGAAAACAAAGACAAAAAAAACATTTAGAAGGGAAATCGAAAGAAAAGGTAAGTGAACCAACAATGTGCTAGCTTAAAGGAACCCATTTAGAAAAGAAAAAACAAACCTTTACAACCCCTTTAACAACCGATGAGTCATCAGTTGTCAGCAGGGTTTGGATTTGGGGGGTTATGGATCTGGGGGGGGGGGGGACCACTGGTGAATTCGCTGGAGGAAAAGAGAGATTGTGATTCAGCTTATCTGAAACACAGTCTCTCACTTTTTCTCCCTGACAGATCAGTGTGTGTGCTGTGTTTACATGTAAGTGGGGCGGTCCGGAAGCGGTTAAAGGGGAAAAAACGCATCAAACAAGCAACACTTGAATTTCGGGTGTAACTCCGTTGAAGTTTGTAACACAAAAAATGCAATCTGCTGCAGGAAAGAAAAGTCCCTGACCCATTCCAAAAACGCACTAGCTGAATAACGCATAGATGTGAACGTGTACCATAGGAAGCCATGTTAAATGGACTGTAGTGTGTTTATGAAAAATGGAAAAAGCACAAAAATCACATAGATGTAAACATAGGGTCACTCAGTTCACCAAACTTCACCTGCAACTGAAACATTACTTTTCAGGTAGAATGACCCTCTAAAGGGAACCACAGTGTTAATCTCCCTGGCGGTATGATTCTTTCTGAAAAAACATGCTGAAAGCGGTACAATTATTTGCAAGGAAATTTGGTGTTTTATACTGTAGGCCTGTGATTTTTAGGAATAACTCACTTAAATCTGACCAAACAAGAATCTAATAGGCATCCCGGGTATGACATTTTTTTAAAAACAAAATTTTAAATTATAATATAATAAATAATTATAAATAATTATAGCAAGTAATAATATAATTAAAATAAAAATTATTCAATAATGTAATCAACTCAAAATCACTGAAATTTGCTCAGTTGCAGAATTGTTGCTGTCATTATTTTTATTTTTTTATGACGAATTTCCCCGCAAATCGCTATCGCACAATTCTGCAAGTGATTATAATTTATTATCGCTGTTTTCTAGCTGATCTAAAACCATTTTTGACATATAAAGACACTTTTGGTTGCTATGGATAATCTACACTTTTCAGGCAGAAAGAACAGTTTTTATTATATAAAAGAACATGTAGGGCACTGGGCAGACCACTAGGGACAAGGGGGGTGTGTATTTTTTACATACAGTACTGTAATCTATAAGATTACAGTATACTGTATGTATAGTGTTTGTTTACTTTTTTGAATTTGGCGCCGATCTCCACTCCCGTGCGTCGTAACGTCGCAGGGAACGGAGATCGGCGGCACAGGAGGACGCTGTGTGAATCGAGCGAGGTTCCGCTCGCTCACACAGCGCGGTGACATCGCTGGATCCAGGAGAAGGTAAGCCAGCGCGCGCTGCAGGCTCTGCATATCTACCCCGAGCGTGACTCGGGGTTACTGATTTTGGTAGAAAAAATCAACCCCGAGTCACGCTCGGGGATACCGCCAGGAGGGTTAAGGCCCGTAAACACAATCAGAAAATCATATGAAAAATACCGCTTTAGAAGCGATTGAATGATAATCTGATCGTTAGTACAGAGCTTTGGAGAGCCGATCACGACAATTCATGCAAAATTATGCGATTGGGACAAGTGCGAAAAAACCAGATGGTACGATTCTCTTTTTTTTTTTTAACGATTTTCATTTTATCAGTACAGCTGTCGTTCGGAAATACAATACAAACACAATACAATACTTTAAATCACTTCTGACATTTTATTCTGTTGTAACGAAAATTTTCGTGTCGTTAGTAACCACTTAATTTTTGATATGAGACTAGCATGCAAAAAAAATGGACGATCATTTCCCGATAATCTCATTGTGTGTAGCAGGCATTAGCCAGGCTTGCACAAGAGGCAGATGACAGAGAACTGGAATTCTCATATAATTTTTCCAGAACATGAAGAGCAAAACCACTTTACTATGAAAAACAGCTAATTTTTTTTTTTTTGCTACAGTATTAAAGCATAAGCCACTGCTGAATTATTATATTTGTGTAGGCTTAGGTATAAAAGGATTATAGGCACCCACTTGTTTAGGTTGACTTGCTTTGTCTGCCTGACTCTTGAGCTTGATTGTCAGCCTGCATTCACACCAGTGTAGCGTGTGATTCACAAAACACACAAAAAACAAAAAACAGTGTCATGCTTGTAGCCCCATTTATTGCTAATGGTGCCCCAAAGGAGGAAGCTAATTTTTGTGAACATGTATAAATAAATGTCCAGAGCTCAAAAAGGTGCATGTGTAGCTGGACAGCTAAGACCTGTCCTAGGTTGCTAATGTGACTTTATATATGGATGTCATGTAACAGTTGTATATTGTGTTCACAGAAGCAAAAAGAGAGAATGTGCCTTTTAAGATGTGTTGTGTGACTGTAAGGTAAGCTCAAGACCTAGCAGAATTGAAACCAGAAAGCATAGAGTTAGGCCCCGTACACACGTCCGAGAAACTCGACGGGCAAAACACAAGCAAAAATCGGGCAAAAATCGTTTTGCTCGGCGAGTTCCTTGTGAAGCCGCCGAGGATCTCGGCGAGCCAAGTTTCCTCATTGACTAATGAGGAAATAGAGAACATGTTCTCTATTTGGCCCGACGAGACCCTCGTCGGTTTCCTCGGCCGAAAGTGTACAGACGACCGGGTTTCTCGGCTGAATACAGCTCCGATCGAGTTTCTGGCTGAATTCTGCCGAGAAACTCGGTCGTGTGTACAGGGCCTCAAGCTTTTGTGACTCATGAGGAGTCTTGGCCAATCACAGCCAATCTCATATTGAGCAAGTGTTTGGCCAATCACAGCCAGCCTTACACTCATTCTGTCTGGAAAGTTCCCAGCACACTTCTAGAATTCATTACACCAGAGAGAGAAGATCTGAACAGACACACATCCACTCAGAGTTTCGCTTTATGGAAGCAAGTGGCCAAAATAGGTATTTAATACAGTTATATATGTTCCTATTGTTAATAGTGTGATTAGAATTGTATACTGAACTATTTGTGTGTGTTCACTTGTAAAACTGCAATAGCAAAGTTTCCAGCAAACAGCAATATAGCGCAAGTAAAACTATTGAGAGTAAAACTAAGTGAGAGTACAGATACTGAAGAAAGAAATATATCTACCATTTTATGTAGAATGACAAGATTGAACAGTTGAACCACCATTTGTTATACCGTATTTATCGGCGTATACCGCACACTTTTTTGCCCTGAAAATCAGGGAAAAATCGTGGGTGTGCGGTATACGCCGATACCCGCTTTCCCGCGCCGAGTTTTGAATACTGCGCCGACATATAGCAGTACACTCGGGTATAGTCGGGCAGTCTCGGCTCCTTCCGCGCTCACGTCCTGGACGTACAGGACGTCAGCGCGGGTAGCCGAGCATTGCCGACAATACACGAGTGTACTGCGCTCTGTATATGTCGGCGCAGTATTCAATCTCGGCGGGGGAAACGAGCGGGGAGGACGCCGCAGAAGGACGCCGGACCCGCCAAAGAGGACACCGGACCCGCCGCAGAAGGACACCCGAAGCCGCAGAAGGACACCCGAAGCCGCAGAAGGACGCCGGACCCGCCGAAGAGGACACCCAAAGCCGCAGACGAACGCCGGACCCGACGATGGACGCCGCGCAAGACACCAAAACTGTAAGTACAAAAAAAACTTTTTTCCAAAGGATTGGGGGCCACTTTAGGGGTGCACGGTATACGCGGGAGCGCGTTATACCACGATAAATACGGTACTTTATTCAACACGTGTTTGTACATGGACTGCCTGCTGCGAAATTGTCAGCGTTATATATGAAGAAAAGTTGAAGTTAATAAAGAAGTTATCTCAATAGTTTGGTGTGCTCTTTAAACCCACTGCTTCCATAGAACGGGGCTAGAGGAATTATAGAGTAACAAATAGTCTTTTTTGGACTAAAAGATCAAAGAAATCAAAATTCCTCTAATGCCACAGCGCATAGAGGCACTTCATAGTGCTGCGCCTGCAACAGCATGAGCTTTTTTGCTGCATTTAGGGCAGCCCTTTGCAAGGAATAGGTTGCCCTACATGCAAATCGCAACAACATACGAAAAACGCATTAATGCCCGATTACTAATTTCACACTACAGTAATGTGAATGGGGGGGAAGTCTGACAGGTGCTCTCCCAGCTCCTAAAAATGCAAAGCCATGAATAATAAAGTACTGTTGCTGTTTACACCCTAAAACAAAATGGTGATCCAACGCAGCATGATGACACACGCCCCCAGAAGGTCGGGTCCTTGGCAGCCTGGGCTCAGAGGAAGTGAGTTGAATGAACCTGACTGTCCTTCAACCTGGAAGACCTAGGGCAGTGATGGCAAACCTTGGCACCCCAGATGTTTTGGAACTACATTTCCCATGATGCTCATGTACTCTGCAGTGTAGTGTAGCATCATGGGAAATGTAGTTCAAAAACATCTGGAGTGCCCAGGTTCACCATCACTGACCTAGAACATCTAGTGGTGGAAAGGAATTACTGTGGGGGAACGAAGTTGCTATTTTTTTCTCTATTTTTACTATTGTTAGGATATTCATTTCATTTTTTTAGCCAGAGTTGAGCTTTAGATACCGTATTTATTGGCGTATAACACGCACAGGCGTATAACACGCACCCTAACTTTAAGAGGGAAGTTTCAGATAAAAAAATGTCCACAGCCCCCTGCATATAACACGCAGGCACAGTTTACCCTCTATATTCAGGGTAAAAAAGTGAGTGTTATGCACCAATAAATACAGTATATATCTTGTAGTTGAACATTGCCTTGAGCTCAGCTTTAAATACAACTGAGATGCAAAGAATGCACCTAAACAGTTTACAGGGAGCAATATTTGGAAAATGAGCCTTCCCTTTCGCCACGTGCTCATTACAGGTGGTAAACCAATATCTTGTTGAATTTTATTTCCCAAAACATTTTGATTGTGCCAATTTGGTAAAAAAAAAAAACACAAGAAGGATGCTGCTGGGCCGCAATCAGAGCCTGTTTTGTGGTCATTAAACAAGACAGATGCTGGCGTAGGCCCCACGTCAGATGATCAGTTCTTGTTATCAGGCCGTAGTTGCCGCAAGCTGCCCGCCGGCCTCCCCTGCAGGCTCTCCTGCTGTTTTTGTCCTCGTACAGGCTGCCGCTGATCTCTCGTCACTAATGAATCCTCAAGTCAGCCGTTTGTGACACAGATGTGCGCTGGAGATTGCCTTGCTGCTTCAGCGGATGAAGATGAAAATCCTTCCAACGGACGATGCTGATGGGATCTAGCTGGGTCATACTATGCTTGCTTTTTCATGTAAAGCAAAAAAAAACACACTGCTAATAAATATATACCAAGCAATAAGGAGATAAATTGCACACCACGGAGTGATCTCTTTATTTTTTACACACAGCCTTGAGGCCACCCTCCTCAGCATGAAAGCCTTGGAAACCATAAAGCAGCAATTCAATTAAAATTACAGAGGTGTCTGTACTACTAAATTGCCAGAGCACAGAGGACACGTGTTTCTATTTTAACGGGTGGGATATATCAGTCAGCAAGTAAACATGTTGTCCAGGGGTCAAGTCCTGGGGAAAAAAGTGTGGGAACTCCCACCCAAGATCCACTCCCCCACCAAAAAAATGATACACTCATATGCATAATTACTAACCCGCTTGCTTAGAAAGAAGCAAGTTCTTTCTAAATCCCGCGATAACTCGCGGCAGACCTCCGCAATGTCTCCTGGGAACAATGACAAAAACTCCCAGGAGACATTGCGGTATCGAGGAAGTGACGGAATACCCGCACACTACCCGATGATTCCATATACAGGAAGCGGCCAGTAACATAAAGGATTATTAAGGTTCGCCTGCCTCTGACAGTGACTCGAGCTGGGCATCGCCGCTTAGTGAAGGATTGGCTCAGGCGGCTCGGCTGCTCTAGTCCTGCAAAAGGGAACTGCGTTCCTGCTGTGAAAAAAGTGCAGGAACTCCGTTCCCACGCGTTCCCGCAGGACTTGAGCCCTGATGTTGTCCCTGAAGTTGATGTGTTCAAAGCAGAAAGAATGGGCATTGCTATTTGTTGCATATGGGGCTGTGTAGCCGCAGACTGGTCAAGGTGACCATGCTGACCCATGTCCACAGCCAAAAGCGCCTATAATTTACACATGAGCATTAGAACTGGAGCACAGAGCAATGGAAGAAGGTTACTAGGTCTGGTGAATCACTTTTTCTTTTACATCATGTAGATGTTCAGGTGATTGTGCATCGCTTACCTGAGGAAGAGATGGCACCAGGATGCAGGATGGGAAAGAAGGCAAAATGGCAGAAGCAGTGTGATGCTTTGGGCAATGTTCTGCTAGGAAACCTTGGGTCCTGCCCAGCGGCGGTGCATCCATAAAGGGTGTTAGAGCGTCACCCCCCCCTCTCCTGTCACTCTCCTGTATTGCATGAATCTATCTATGGTCGCTGCTGACACCCCCTATCATAGGTGTGCGCAGCCTGTAGCATTAGGGTGTGCACCTGAAAGCTCAAAAACACGGTACCGATCTCTCACTGTGTTCATTCAGAAAGGGAAGGAACCGGTAAATGACATTAACCCTTCCCCCACTCATCCTGAAATATCATGTGTGTGTGCCCACTGCAGTAGCCTATGGGAGAGGAGGGAAGCCAGCCATGCTGTTGGAGGGGGCACTGGGCAGCAGGGGGAATCTTCACTGCAGGGGGTGATTAGGGTGTGCCTGGGCACACCTGGCACACCCTGTGCGCACGCCTATGCCCCCTATTCAGGTGCCCGGCCCCTTTTCGGTCACCGGGCACCTGAATTACAGCGGTGGTTTATTTTTTGGATGCACCTGATTAGAGCCATAGGCTCTAATAGGCGTCCAAAAAAGTGAGAAGCGGGCACAATGCTGTGCGTTCGCTTCTCACTCAGCTGTATGTTAGGAATGCAAAGGAATTCACTTTTCTAACAATGAACTGCCTCTCAACCAATCAGGTGCACCGGGTCTGTGTTACCCATCACTTGATTGGTTGAAGCAACAGGCGCTGTGATTGGACGCCTGTAAGGCGTCCAATCACAGCACAGGACGAGAGGAGGAGCAGGCGGGAGAAGCAGTCGGGGTCGGGAAGATGGAGGACATGGACACAGTGGCAGCACTTGGGGCACAATATAAATATTTTGGGCACAGTGGCAGCACATGGGGCACAGTGGCAGCATTTGGGGCACAGTGGCAGCATTTGGAGCACAGTGGCAACATTTGGGGCACAGTGGCAGCACTTGGGGCACAGTAGGAGCGTTTGATGGGCACAGTGGCTGCGTTTGATGGGCACAGTGGCTGCGATTGATGGGCACAGTGGCTGCGTTTGATGGGCAAAGTGGCTGCGTTTGATGGGCAAAGTGGCTGCGTTTGATGGGCACGTTTGGTACAGTTACTGCAATTTATGAGGGGTTTTTCAGAATCTTTCGGTTTGTTTGCGCCTCCCAAAAATGTTGTGCACCAGCCGCCATTGGTCCTGCCTTTCATGTGGATGTTACTTGACACGCACCACCTGCTTACCAAGTACATCCCTTCAAGGAAAACAGTATTTCCTGATAGCAGTGGCCTCTTTCAGCAGGATAATTTGCCTAGACACACTGCAAAATGGTTCAAAAATTGTTTAAGAAACACAACAATGAAGGCCTCTTGAGCCCCTTAGGGAAAGAGAGCCTTGACTGATGGGGGCATAGCCAGGTACTGGACAAGGTGGTGGTCACTTAAGGATTGGTTAATTTGGGGGATGGGATGGGCCTGAGCTCGGGTAAAGGGAATCGCCCCAGGGAATTCTGGGTCTTTTTGGGAAACGTGCTTGGAAGAGCTGCCCACCCTCCCGCCCCTTTTGTCACAACTTGCTGCGGTTTTCTTGACCTTGCCAGCATAAAATGGCTGTAATGGGCCATGCCCTTGATGGAAACCGGAAGTAGGCGGCCTGTCCAGCACTTATGGTAAGGACAGGCCCCTCCCCTCTTTTGGAGTTGTGTGCTCACAGTACAACTGTGACTGGCACTGGTTGAAATGTTCAATGTTCAAAATGTTATGTTTGCTTTTAATAAAGCTGTGGCCTTGCCCTTTCCAACCTAATGGTTGTAAGTGTGTTTATTTAATAGGGGGAAGGTTTTCATAAACATATATATTACAGTTAAGGGGTACCTGGGCTCATTGCGCCTCAGCAGTCATGTGTCTGAGGTAGTGATTAGCCTCGAAATTCTCCAGATTTCAATCCAATCAAGTATCTGTGGAGGCCTTAATGGAGGCCCTTCCTCACAGCTTACAGGACCTAAAAGCTTCTCCTACTGATGGTTTAATGCCAGATACCATAGTATATCTTCAGAGGTCTAGTGGAGTCCATGACACAACAGGTCTGGGCTGTTTTGGAAGGCAATAGGGGAACCGCTCAATTTAGGTAGATGGTGATTAAATTATGGCCCATTGGTTTAATTTTCCAATTTAACTGTATCACCAAGAGTGAAAGTGAAAGAAAATCCCATATTTTGAGTCGTTACCAGAACAAGGATAGAAAGCATGGGCACATTAGTTCTGGTCACCCTGGTGATAACCGGGGTTTCCTTCATTTTGGAGGGATTTCCATTCGCTTCCTGTTTTGGTTAGGGGTCAGGAGAAGAATGGAAAAGTCCCCAATTGGATACAGATGGCAAAACAATAACAAATTGATAAGGGTTAAAACGCTCAGTTACTCTATTCAAAGTGAAAAAATGTTTTGCCTGTAGATCCACCATATGTATAAAAGCATCTGCACTTACAGTTTTCTCTTGGGTGGATCTAGCATTCAACATTTACTGTACAGAGTTTACGACATAAATCACTCTGGGGTTGATTTACTAAGTCCCCTTTCACACTGGGGTGCTTTGGCAGGCGCTATGACGCTAAAAAATAGCGCATGTAAAGTGACCTGAAACAGCCGCTGTTGTTTTTCCAGTATGAAAGCCCTGAGGCCTCGTACACACGACAGAGTTTCTCGGCAGAATTCGGCGAGAAACTCGGTCAGAGCCGGATTCTGCCGAGAAACTCTGTCGTCTGTACACTTTTGGCCCGATGGAGCCGCTGAGGAACTCGTTGAGAAAATAGAGAACATGTTCTCTATTTTCTCGTTGTTCTATGGGAGAAGGCGGCCCGCCGAGCTCCTCGGCGGCTTCATCCCTGAACTCGACGAAGGAACTCGATGTGTTTGGCACGTCGAGTTCCTCTGTCGTGTGTACGAGGCCTGAGGGCTAGCAGGACGGTAAAAAAATTCCTGCTAGCAGCATCTTTGGAGCGGTGTGTTTACCACTCCTCCACCGCTCCTGCCCATTGAAATCAATGGGCAGCGCGGCCATACCGCCGGCAAAGCTCCTCTGTAGGGGCGCTTTGCAGGTGGGTTTAACTTTTTTTTCGGCCGGTAGCGGAGGTTAAAAGCGACCCGCTAGCGGCCGAATACCCCCACAAATACGATAGTAAAGCCCCGCTAAAAATAGCGGCGTTTTACCGCCAACGCCCCCACTGTCCCAGTGTGAAAGGGGCCTAGAGGCAAACAGACTGTGCACCTTGCAAAGTGCAGTTGCACTCTGCAAGTGCAATTGCTCCAGAGCTTAGTAAATGAGATGGTCACTTTGCAAAGAATACCCAATCACATGCAAGGAAAATAAATAAAAAAAACAGCATTTTTGTTTCACATGATTGGATTATGGAAGTCAGCAGAGCTTCTGCTCATTTACTAAGCTTTGGAGCAACTGCACTTCGCCAGGGGCATAGTCAATTTACCTTTAGTAAATCAATCCCCATGCGTCCTTTGTTTAAATTGTTTCCAGATTTACTTTCCTGGTTCTATTCATTTGTTTAATAAAAAATAAAAAAATAAATGAGAAAATGATTGAAGAAATTAAAACAGCTGGTGTTGACTGAGATATAATGAATACGTCACATACAAAATCTGCATATTTTCCTGTAAAAGGGTTTTCCCTCCAATACTTAGATTTTAGTATAAAATCAATGCCAGAAGCAGTAATCACCGGCTGGGCTTTTTATGTTTTTTCTAGCTTTGTCTGATTTTGCCATTGAAGCGCTGCCAAATGTAGCGCCCATTATGTAGGTTTCTCACGCTTATTTCTCGATTTTCTAGACTCTGTCACAGTGGCTTGGTCTCAGTCTTTTGTTCCTAGATATTTTCGTCCTTGAAAATGTCTACATTACTATCTGTTCATCTGGGGAATGTGTTGCTTCTCCCCTTTTTCATGTCAGTATTTGTTTGCCAACAGTTTTTGGCCATCATTTATTGAAATGCAGTACACTTATAAAAAAGTGTTGTCATGATCACCTGGTGCCATAACAGTGGCAGTATAGTAATATAGGTACAGTACTTGTAATGTAGCCCTCTTCCGTCTTCTAAGTTTGGTGAGTGTGGTCACTTTTTTTAATCAAAATTTGGCACTTGTTTGGAGGATTTAGCATTCCAATATAATATATAATAATAATTTCAAATAAAAATCCACTTGTAATGCCGCGTACAGACGGTCATTTTTTGTGATGAAAAAAAATGACGTTTTTGAAAACGTCATTTAAAATGATAGTGTGTGGGGAAAACGTCGTTTTATGTCTTCAGAAAAACGACCAAAAAAAAATTCGAACATGCTCGAATTTTTTGTGTCATTTTTCAAAATGTTGTTTTTTGTGTCAATTAAAATGATAGTGTGTGAATCCCACTGGAGACTACGGGGGTGGAACGATTGCTGAGTGCGGCGGATGAGACTAAGCCCTTATCCGCCCTCTACTCGCTGCTGGTTGGTTTGGATACCTCTAAGGTCTCCCAGTTATTTTCGGTGTGGCAAGCGGATATTCCGGTGCTGGCTGATGATGACTGGGAAGAAGGAATACAACAATATCTTACCCTGGTGGTGTCGGCCAGAGATAGGTTTATTCAACTTAAATTCTTGCACAGGGCCTACTTCTCCCCCCAGCACCTGGCCAAAATATACCCGCAGCGGAGTCCTATCTGCTCTAGATGTAACATAGAGGAAGGTTCTTTCTTTCATGTGGTCTGGTCTTGTCCCGTGTTGCAAACTTACTGGCAGGGGGTGGCGAATGTAATTAACTCTGTGAGTAAGATAGCTGTACCCTGTGACCCTTTGCCGATGCTTCTGGGAGTGGTGGACAATCTGCCTGGTACCCCCTCAAAAAAACTGTTTATTTTTTTTGCGGCCTTCTACGCCAGGAATGCTATTCTGCTGAGGTGGAGGGAGGCCTCTCCTCCCACGGTGTCACAATGGAGGGCGCTAATCAACGCGGCTCTCCCTCTCTACTAATTGACATACATGGGTCGCAACTGCCCCGGAAAGTTCGATAAGGTATGGGCGGCCTGGGTGAAAGCGGAACACCTAGACTTGGATTAGGGGGGCGGTGGGCCGGGAATACCTGGTAGCCCTCTCTTGGGCGTTCTATTTCTGATGCTGTGGGGCCTGTCCCTCTCCCCCCCCCCGCCTCCCCCCTGACTCTTCCCTAGCTTGTTTTATACTCTGGGATGGGCCTGTGGACTACTTTCACTTGACATGTAGGGGACCCTGTTCCCGTTACTGATATGTCTTGCGGGGGGTGTACCGCTGGGGGGGGGGGGTGCTGGGAGGAGATGGGACAGTATGGCCTGTTGTTTATAAGCTGGATTTGGTGTGTACTTAGGTATCGACTCTACCTCAGAGAGAATGTTTCCATGCACGATCAGTTACCTGTGGTGTTACCTTAATGTGCCTTATTCACTTGCTGTATCTGTCTCGCACTGCTGTACTCTATGGTGAATTATGTTTACTCACTGTCTGGCAACTGTTAATTTGTCCTGTGGTTTTTTATCAATAAACAACTCTTTTGTTAAAAAAAAAAAATGATAGTGTGTGGGCAAAACGACGTTGAAAACGACGTTTTTAAACCCGCACATGCTCAGAAGCAAGTTATGAAGCGAGCTTCAATGGAACAGAGTGCCGTCATACGTGCTGAACGTAACATCGCTTTGCTAGAGCATTTTGAAAAACGATGGTGTGTATGCTACATTGTTTTTGAAAATGAAGTTTCAAAAATGTCGTTTTTTTCATCACCTAAAACTTCATTTTTTTTCATCGCAAAAAACGACCATCTGTATGCGGCATTAGGATACATATATGTGTGCTTCAGCCAGTAGTGCTTTAGTTAGGAAAGCACATATTTGTGTGTATCCGTTCATGTGTGCCCTTCTGAAGCGTTAGGCCACGTACACACGATCGGTCAAAACCGATGAAAACAGACTAAAGGGCCTTTTCATTGGTCCAAACCGATCGTGTGTGGTCCTTCAGACCGTTCTCATCGGATAGACCGATCATGTGTACGTGGCCTTATTGTCTGAAGACCTATTTAGGCCCAGGCCTACATCTAGGAGCTACTGGATGCCCTTTCAGCTACTTACCTGAGACTTGTGAAGCTAACCTTGCATTCCTGCCTCCTTGTTACTGACCCAGGTTTGCTACAGGACCTGTTATGGTGAGGGGTTGTTTTTCAGGGGTTGGGCTTGGCCCCTTAGTTCCAGTGAAGGGAACTCTTAAGGTATTAGCATACCAAGACATTTTGGACAATGACATGCTCCCAACTTTGTGGGAACACTTTGGGGACGGCCCCTTCCTATTCCAACATGACTGCGCAATAGTGCACAAAGCAAGGTCCATAAAAACACGGATGAGCGAGTTTGGGGTGGAGGGACTTGACTGGCCTTCACAGAGGCCTGACCTCAACCCGATAGAATACCTTAGAGCAGAGACTGCAAGCCAGGCCTTCTCGTGCAACATCAGTGTCTCACCTCACAAATGTGCTTCTGGAAGAATGGCCAAACATTCCTATAGTCACCAGTGGCGGTTCGTCCATAGAGGGCGCTGGAGCGCCGCCCCCTCTGGCTCTCACCGCCACTGAGTGAAATAACATAGATTAATGCATTGCACGAATCTATGTTATTTTCGCCGCTGCCGCTGTTATTCAGATGGTCGGCGCTTAATGTCCGGCCATCTGAATAACGCCAGCTGGTTGGCTGTAGGGAAATGTCTATCAAAGCCAACGGCTCTGATAGGCTTTCCCAGTACAGCCCTCGGTTCCCGGAAGCTTATTCTCGGAGCGCACAGACTGTACGCCCCTTGAATAAGATGACAGGCGTCTCAGCCAATCACGTTGGCCGGTTCTGGCTACCTGTAACCTGATTGGCTGAGACGCCTGTCAGTCATCGAGGGCGGGAGAAGACATCGTGGGACATGGATGCCTGACTCCAGTAAAGGTAAGTGCCGGGCGGGGGGGGGGGAGAACGCAATTTACAGGGCACAGCGGCGACCATTAAAGGGCACAGTGGCTGCGTTTAATGGCATGGCACAGTGGTGACAATGGATGGCACAGTGGCTGCGTTTAATGGCATGGCACAGTGGTGACAATGTATGGCACAGGGGCTGCGTTTAATGGCATGGCACAGTGGTGACAATGTATGGCACAGTGGCTGCGTTTAATGGCATGGCACAGTGGTGACAATGTATGGCACAGGGGCTGCGTTTAATGGCATGGCACAGTGGTGACAATGTATGGCACAGTGGCTGCGTTTAATGGCATGGCACAGTGGTGACAATGGATGGCACAGTGACTGCGTTTAATGGCATGGCACAGTGGTGACAATGTATGGCACAGTGGCTGCGTTTAATGGCATGGCACAGTGGTGACAATGTATGGCACAGTGGCTGCGTTTAATGGCATGGCACAGTGGTGACAATGGATGGCACAGTGACTGCGTTTAATGGCATGGCACAGTGGTGCGAATTGATGGCACAGTGGTGCGAATTGATGGCACAGTGGCTGCATTTGATGGCATGTAACAGTGGCTGCGTTTGGGCACAGTGAGACTGCAATTTTTTTTTTCCTTTGCGCCCCCCCAAAAATTTTGAGCACCAGCCGCCACTGATAGTCACTGTCCTAAACCTTGTGAAGAGCCTTCCCAAGGGGGTTGAAGCTGTCATAGCTGCAAAGGGTGGGCCAACACAATATTTAACCCTACGGACTAAGACTGGGATGTCATTAAAGTTCATGCGTATGGAAAGGCAGGTGTCCCAATACTTTTGGTAATATAGTGTTTGCGCATGTCACGCTTTCATGGTTTTGGATTTGTACAGCTGTCTGAACTCTAGTCTACTCTGCAACCAAAGACTAGCTTTCAAAGTAAGTTTATGACCTCCCAGCTGCTGTCCCAGGCCTGTACCTACTATGTTTTTATTTATCATTGCCGTCATGGCTGCAGGCTCTAAAACAGCACCAAGATTCCCACACGCTTGTCCCCTCTGTGGTGTCCCAACTTTTCTCCTGTATGGAACCATAACCTACAAAAGCATATGTAAAAGCTCAGATCTGTGAATCAAGATAAGCCTGTAACTTAAAATTCTTCAGGGCCTTTTCATACATACTACAATGACCTGCATTTTATCGCACTGGAAAAATACTGAAAGAAATTATTTTCCACGTGACCTTTCAGGGCCGCTGATAGGGGGGCACCGGTCCTTTTGTAGGGGGCCCAAGCACACAGGAGGGGCCCACAAAGGGAGGGGGATTAGTGATGGACGACAATTATGTCTCTCTTCCTCCAGCAGCTGATCTCTCCCCCTATTCCTGCAGCCAGCTTTTATCTGCTGAGAAAGAGACAGTCGTCCCTCACTAATCCCCCTCCCTTACAAGGACACATACACCAGCCATCTTTGAGGAAAAGTTGAGAGTCCGCAGTGGAAAGTTGGCTAGGGAGGTGCTTCAATGGCAAGCATAGGCGTGCGCACAGGGTGTGCCCTAATACCCTAATGACCCTGTGCTGGGAAAATTCCCTCTGCTACTTAGCTGCAGAGAAAGTAACTATGGAATCTCTGTCCTCAGTCCCTTTCTCTGTCTCAAAAGTGATACATCAGGGGTCGGTTTAGACCCCTTACATTTCATCTAGGCCCCCATGGGGCTCCCAAATTGTGTGCGTCAGTGTCTCTCTCTATTTTTCTCCCTCACTCCTTTTCTCAACTCACAAACAGAAAAAAGTTGCGATGTCATAGAAAAAAAAACCTGCAAAAATGACCATTGTCGATTCCTGTAACTCAGCCGTTATACTTTTTGAACTGTTTAAATATACATTTTCCTGGATTATGATAAACCATAGGTGTGCGCAGCCTTTGGCATTAGGGTGTGTACCCCAAAGCTCAAACACACTCTACCGATCACTCATGATGTTCATTTAGAAAGGAAAGGGGCCAGTAAATGGCATGTTTACTGGCCCCTTCCCCCACTCAGCCTAAAACACCTACAGTAACAACTGGTGGAAGAGGAGGGAAGCTGGCAGTGCTGTGGGGGGAGGGTGGGAGAGCCAGGTCAGTAGGGTTATCTGTTCTGCACAGGGTGATTAGGGTGTGCCTGGGCACACCTGGCACACCCTGTGCGCACGCCTATGTGATAAACTAATGTTTATCAGCAATTTTAAACTATGATATTAAACTGTTCGAGAAAATATGGATTCCCCGGGTCAAATACCTAACCAATGACCCCTGAACCATACCCGATTAGAGTGGTTTCTGGATTGTGAGGACTGGAGTCCTTCCCCCTTTCTTCCTTTCCTTCTAGTACCCCTCTTTTCTTGGTCTTGGCTTTCCGTTTCTGTTTTGTCATGCGTTTCTTTTTTTTGATAATTTAGGTTTGTTCTTATGATTTACCGTATTTATCGGCGTATAACACGCACAGGCGTATAACACACACCCTAATTTTAGGAGGGAAGTTTCAGGAAAAAAAACTTTCCACAGCCCCCTGTGTATAACATGCAGTCACAGTTTACCCTCCATTTTCAGGGTAAAAAAGTGAGTGTTATACGCCAATAAATACAGTAGATGGTGTGTCTGTCCTCCCATAAGAGAGGTTGGCTGACATCGAGATCATGTGTAGTAAAATACAGGAACAAATATGAGCATTTTCAGGTTTAAGGTTAAAATGTATACCAGCCAGTGGCGGCTGGTGCTCAATATTTTGGGGGGGGGGGGGCACGATCCCCCCCTGCGTGGGAGACGGACAGGAAGACAGCGATCCTGCCTGTGCCCCAAGGCCACTCTTTTTTTAAGCCAATTAAAGCCTCAGGCTCTAATCATGTGCTTCAGAAACATTAAAAACTCCCATTGGAATCCATACGTCCGGCGCCCTGCATTTAGTTTAGGGGCCGGTCGCATAGATAGGGGGACAACGCCCCTGCGCCCATTCAGATGGGCCGCCACTGCTGCTACCATACTTTCATTTGGCACTCTGATTGAATATTGCCTTTAGGCTGAAGGTAGGCTGATGTAGATTAAAAATAAATACAAAATCAAGCTTTTGCTACAAGTTTGGGGTAGTAGCTATGGAAAAGATAAACTTTCCATACTTATTTGAGCATTCGGTGTAGGCAGACAGCATTTTTACCTTAAAGCTTGAGTTCCACTTGTTTGTTTATTAAAAGTCAGCAGCTACACTTTTTGTAGCTGCTGACTTTAAAGCGGGAGTTCGCCCAATTATGTTTTTTTTTCTCTTTTCCCCTTAGATGGATGCTCGTTTTGTCTAGGGGAATCGGCTAGTTGTTTTAAAATATGAGCCGTACTTACCGTTTTCGAGATGCATCTCCTCCGTCGCTTCCGGGTATGGGTCTTCGGGAGCGGGCGTTCCTTCTTGATTGACAGTCTTCGAGAGGCTTCCGACGGTCGCATCCATCGCGTCACTAGTAGCCGAAAGAAGCCGAACGTCGGTGCGGCTCTATACTGCGCCTGCGCACCGACGTGTCAATCAAAATAGGAACGCCCAGTCCCGCAGCCCATACCCGGAAGCGGCGGAGAAGATGCATCTCGTAAACGGTAAGTACGGATCATATTTTAAAACAACTAGCCGATTCCCCTAGACAAAACGAGCATCCATCTAAGGGGAAAAAGTGTCATGTGCGGGTGAACCTCCGCTTTAAATAAACTTTAGTAAGAAGAGTCGGCAAGACTGTCATCCTTGAAGTGTCGTTTATTGGTACATCAGGGTGACAATAAACCAAATTTGACGCGGTTCGGCAATAGCCTTAGCGTCAGCATTATTGTTTTATTGTCACTCTGATGTACCAACAAATGACACTTCAAAGATTACAGTCTTGCTGGCTCTTCTTACTATTGTTGCATTTGAGTGTGTTGGGACACATCGAGCCTTGGCACCTGTGAGTGGACCTGGTGTATGGATTGGCTGTTACCTTTTTCTGACTTTTAATAAACTTACAGACACTCACCTGTCCCACTGTGTGCTGCTTCACAACCGGGTGCGAGTCGCGCTGCGCTCTCTAAGGCTGCATTCACACCTGAACGCGGCGTATTTTACCGCAATTTGCCGCGACAAACTGCGGCGTTTTGTCCCGCGATTTGCCGCGACAAAACACGGTAAAATACGCAGCGGTAACATACACAGGAGGGGTGATCAACATTGTCGGCTATGGCCGAACGCCGAAAGCTGCCTGAAGAAAAGGTCCGGGACTTGTTTTGAGCTTCAGGCGTTTCGGCGTTCGGCGTGGAGATGTGAACCATCTCCATAACCGACAATGTAAAATCACCCCTCCAGCGTATTGCAGGCTGCAATAGCGTCGTGCTACAGGCCACAATACGCCAAGGTGTGAATGGAGCCTTAGTAGCCAGGCAATCTTCTGGGACCTGTGACGTGTTCCAGAAGATTGCAGAGGGGGGGGAGAGGAGGAGTCGCCTAGGGGGGAGGAGGAGTCACCTAGGTAGCGAGGCGATCAGAGCAGGAAGTGGGGGCTGGGTACCTGTCAAAACTAGGTACCCATCCCCCCCCCCCCCAAAAAAAATTACATGTCAAATGTGGCGTGTCAGGGGGCGAGGAGTGCTTAAAGCGGAAGTTCCAATTTTGGGTGGAACTCCACTTTAAGTTACCTAGGTTTTATCTACTTTTGTTTCAGTTTTACAATGTCTGCATTTTTCATAGCAGAGGCTCTGCTACATTTGTAACATTGCTTGCCTTTGGATTACTTGTTGTGAACTGTAATTCCTTTGCATTCTTATTCATATGAAAACCTTTTATAAAAAACGATTGAAAACGATAACCTGCAATTTGCATAGCAATTTAACGCACATAAAACCGCATGGCAACACACATCAAAGCATATAGATTGAAGGGAATGCACATCCATTTTTCAAGCATTTTAATGTACTTTAGTGTGTAAACAAACCCTCACTTGGCCCCCATGTGACCCTCAAACTCCCTATCGCTCACTCCAGGGTGTTTAAACCAGTGCAAAGTATGCCCTCTTGGTCTTCCATCAGGATGGGGTACTACTTTGTTTATCGAAGATCAGAAGACAAGCAGCTGCCCACAAGAACAAATGAAAATCTTTCTTTTCTGTGCACTGCTTTAGGAGACTGAGAAGCTACAATCACATTAGAAGGTAATGTAACCTAATGCTACAGCAATAAAAAAAAAAAAAACTCCAGCTCTTTTTTTTTTCTCTTGCATCATGAAGGACCCGCTCTGCCAGCTTGCTTCTTCAAAGCTGTACTCTGCAAAGGCCGATGAGCACCAAGGACAGCTCAGCTCTCATTCCTGTCACATTCCATCAGTGTGACGCCTGTAGCTGATGTACCCCCATCACACAGACACTCAGAAGTCCCAGAATCCTCTTCTTTCAGAGCGAGCTACGCGCACGCCTGCATTACAAAGACGCTGCAGGAGGGAAGCCTGCTCTGTGCTTGCTAAAGGGCAGCACATGACTGTAATGCATTAGCGGGCTTATCTCACTTAAAGCGCTGCAATCCAAATGAGAATCTGTTGATTGCAGCAAAGGAGATATTTCATCAAGTATTTACAGTACGTGTATTATTTTTTGTTCCCTAGCTATCATACTGATCTGCTGGATTTCATTTTCAGTCGCCTGACCCTGCACAAGTATGTAGCCATCCAGGGCCGATCCTAGGGTCACAGGCGCCTGGGTGCAGAAATATTTCTGGCGCCCCCACATGGGCGTCGTCATTTTACTAACTCCTCCCCTTTACAAATGTTTCTATGGCAATGCTCCCTCACAAAGTCTTCATTAAAGCGGTGGTTCACCCTGATTTTACACTTTCTGTCTATGCAACTGCTATGCATAGACAGTAACCAAACCATTTTTTTTTTTTTTTTTTAAGTGCTCCTTACCCCTTTTCAGCAGCCGTTTCTGAGCTGTCACTCAAAATCCCCCGCGGGGAATGGGCGTGTAAGTCCATTCTCCCCGTCCTGTCAATCCAGTCCTGACACTCCCAGGAGACGCGCTGTGCTCTAGAAGTCTGAACAACGGGGCGTGAGCTTGTTACACCGGCCGTTGTTATGGCAACCGTGTAGTGTTGACGGCGACGCTCGCCGTCAACACTGCACATGCGCGGGATCGAGCTGTGAATGCTGGGAGGCCAGCATTCACCGTATCCCGGAAGAAGACCCTGTCGGCTTCACAGTGCCCACAGGTAAAATGGAAACGTCCATCGGCTGATAATATAAAATATCCTTTTCACAATTACAGCTATTACGCCGGCTAAAGGAGTGGGACACCCTGGTAGTGCGGGAGTACAGGTAAGCCCTGAGGATTACTGCAAAAAAATAATAATGATTTCCCGCAGAACCCCCGCTTTAACCTAGGATCCTTACATGATCTCTTAACAATAAACAAAATACAGGAAGAGAAGCAGAGTACTTTATTGGGACCTGGAGGGGGGCCTCTGTGATGGACACAGAGAGGGCTTCTGTTAGAGAGTCTGTTAGATGTTCAGTGCCCCCACCTCTGCAGGCCCCTGGGTGCAATGCACCCTGTGCACCCTGCCTAGGATCGGCCCTGTAGCCATCAAAATCAGAGCTGTCTACTTACTCACAGGTCAGTGATTTAGAAAATATTGAAGCCAATCGATAACAGCCAGGCAAATAACATTTTTAGAAAGGAGAGTCCACCATTATGGTTTCTTTTAATGGCTGTATTGCTCTCTTTAAATGTATTCTTCAAGAAGATATAAACCATATAAAGGTAGCAGTGACATTGTCACTGTGTTGTACATTGCCTGAGCAGAGCTGTAGGAGGGATCCAGCAGGCCCCATCCACTACAGGCAGCCAGCAGAAAACTACAGGAGGGGGTGGAGCCAAGACCAGTCACCCTGCACATAGAGAGAGAACAAGAGTGACCGGTCTCTATTACAGGAAGTTCCTGCACAAAGACACATTTTCACACTGGATTACTACACAGTTGTGTAAGAAATACACACGACATACCAAGATTCAAGTAAGAATATGCTTGTATTTAGACATTACTTGCTTATCCTGGAGTTTATCTTAAAGCATATCTAATCCAAAAAGGAAAAAATTATTAGAGCTGCACTTGTTTTCTTTCTTTTTTTTTTATGTTTTTTTTTTCTTTTTTTCACCTGGTGGTCCTGACAGTAAGTTTATTTTTTTTTGCTTCCTTTAACAAACCAAGCTGTCCTACAAAAGTGGCAGTTCGTTTTTTTTTTAGATGCCTTCAAAGTGTTGTTGCTAGGCAGAATATTTAATCTTCCCTCTTCCTGCACCTAGGTGCTTAATGCTTCCTAACCTACACCGCACAGACTCCTGGGAATGTAGTGGGTGTAACTTTCCAGGAGTCTGTGCACTCCCTAGTCTCAAAGAATCATGTGACTTGGACAGCACAGGTGCTGAAACTTGATCTGACACTGCTTGTGCAGCACTGAGCATGTGCGAGATTTGCAAGGCTGAAATCCAGGAAGTCATACAGTCTGGCTTCATGATGCCCACACTTAAGATGGCCCCAGTCAATTTCTATTTTATAAAGTGTCTAAATGCTGTAACAACCTAACAAAACGGACCTTAGTTTACAGACTAACTTTACTAGAATACATTAAGCTTGTGTATTACAGGGGTATTTATATTTAAAAAGTGAAATTGTGGCCGGAACTCCGCTTTAACACTGACTACTTCCAATGGTCAAAATGTTTTACTTTATTTATGTGAAATCCTTTATCCACAATTGAAAAAATGCTGTGGAAACTGCTTTAAAGTTACTTAGATGGATTTTGGCTTTTATTTGTTAGCCTAATTCATCTAAATCTGCTAGCGTTCTAAAGCTGGCCATAAACTGATCGATATTTGGATGTTTCAACAGGGACTGGCTTAATTTTGATCAGTACGTGGGCTCCCCAACAGAATTTCATTTTTTAATCAACGTCTGTTAAATTGACCTGTTGGATGTCTTCCATTCATCTGTGGCTGCAGCCAATCAGCTGCAGCAGCTGATCAGTGTATTTTGACAGCAGCGTTTGCTGCTGTCAGCTTACAATGGCCCAGATTCAAGTAGCAATTGTGCCTGTGTAACCATAGGTTACATAGCGCAATTGCTTACTTGCTCTGGCGTTACGAATGCTCCTGATTCAGGAACATCGTAACGCCGACTGCAGCCTAAAATCTGCGTGGCATAAGGCTCTTATGCCACGCATATTTTAGGCTGCATTCTTGCGATGCCCGCTAGGGGGCGCTAGCATTGTGCTCAGTGTATAGTATGCAAATTGCATACTAACACCGATTCACAATGTTGCGCGAGCCCTGCGTACGCAAGTTACGTCGTTTCCGTACGGCGTGTTTAGCGTAAGGCTGCCCCTTCTAATAGTATGGGCAGCCAATGCTAAAGTATACCCGTCGTTCCCGCGTCGCGAAATTTGAATTTCACGTCGTTTGCGTAAGTGATTCGTGAATGGTGCTGGACGCCATTCACGTTCACTTGGAAGCAAATGACGTCCTTGCAACGTCATTTGCCGCAATGCACGTCGGGAAAGTTTCCCGACGGAGCATGCGCTCTACGCTCGGCGCGCCTAATTTAAATGATTCCCGCCCCCTACGGGATCATTTAAATTGCGTGCTCTAGCGCCGGGCAATTTTGCCGGCGCGCCCTCGCAATTTACGGAGCTACTGCTCCGTGAATTGAGGGCAGCGGAGCAAATTTGCGGGGGCGCAGGGCAAAATCGTTGCCCTGCGCCTCCGCAAATAAAGCGCAATTCTCTTCGAATCTGGGCCAATGTCTTCTTGGGAGGAATTGCTCCATCCACTTTGTTTGTGTGGATGGAGAATTCAGTTTTGTTTTTTTTAATTAAGCCAACTGGCTTAAAGGAGAAAAAAAATAACCATGTACGGCTAGTTTCTCAGTGAAACAGACTTGCAGTTCTTCAATGATCCATGCTGGGAATTTTGGTTCCTCAGTATTATATTCTCAAATTCACAACTCCTGAACAGTCCATCACAGCACCTGTATTTCCACAGTAGTCAATACATTCTGGATTGGGACACGTTAACAAGCTGGAAAATATCCACACATGTTACAATCTATATTGTTTTAGCTCTTGCTACATACAGCGCAGAACTCAACGTACTGCCCAAGCATCTCGCACTCTAATTGTCCTGCTATGTTGTTGACTGCAATATCTGACATGCACACAGCAATAAAGGATGTGCCTGAAAATTTCCAGATCAATCCAAAGGAGATTGTAATGCTGCGTACACACGATCGGTTCATCTGATGAAAACGGACCGACTTTCATCAGTCTTGCCTACACACCATCAGTTAAAAATCCGTTTGTGTCAGAACGCAGTGACGTAAAACACTACGACGTGCTGAGAAAAATGAAGTTCAATGCTTCCGAGCATGCTTTGACTTGATTCTGAGCATGCGTGGATTTTTATCCGATGGACTTGCCCACAGACGATCGTTTTTTTTCTATCGTTTTTTTAACCATCAAATAATTTTAAAACAGGTTCTAAGGCCCAGATTCTCGTAGATTGGCGTAAAAATGGGCGGGAGTAACGTATCTGATTTACGTTACGCCGCCGCAAGTTTTTCAGGCAAGTGCTTTATTCACAAAGCACTTGCGTGTAAAGTTGCGGCGGCGTAATGTAAATCACCCGGCGGAATTCAAATTCGGCGGGTAGGGGGCGTGTTTCATTTAAATGAAGCGCGTCCCCGGGCCGAACGAACTGCGCATGCGCCGTCCCTAAAATATCCCGGCGTGCATTGCTCTAAATGACATCGCAAGGACGTCATTGGTTTTGACGTGGACGTAAATTATGTCCAGCACCATTCATGGACGACTTACGCAAACGACGTAAATTTATACATTTCGACGCGGGAACGACGGCCATACTTAACATTGGTTGCGCCTCATATAGCAGGGGCAACTTTACGCCGGGAAAATCCTAACGTAAACGTCGTAACTTTACTGCGTCGGCCGTGCGTACGTTCGGGAATTCGCGTATCTAGCTAATTTGCATACTCGACGGGGAAATTGACGGAAGCACCAACTAGCGGGCAAAAAAAAAATTGCAGTTAAGATCCGTACAATCCGATTTAGATTTATTACATTGTACGGGGATCTACCGTATCCATTTTATATCCAATCAGGCAGGCTCATGTATAACAGTTGTTGATAGATCAAAACAGATTGTACAGACAGATCGCAACCCAGTGTAGACTGCTGCAAAACAGACTAATATAGGTAGATTCAGGTACAATGGCGTTAATTTAGGGCGGCGTAGCGTAGCCTGTTTAGGCTATGCCGCCGTGAATTAGCTAGGCTAGTAATGATTCTCAATATACTTACCTGCTAATTTACGGCGGCGTAGCCTAAAACGAGCGGGCGTAAGGGCGCCTAATTCAAATGGGTTGGGGGGCGTGTTTCATGGTAATGAGGCTTGACCTCACGTTTTTGACGTTTTTTGTCACTGCGCATGCGCCGGGCGACTACATTTCCCAGTGTGCATTGCGGCTAAGAATCCTGATTCGCGGACGACTTACGCAAACGATGTAAAAATTTCGAATTTCGCGGCAGGAACGGCGGCCATACTTAACATTACTATTCCACTAGAGCCTAGCACTAACTTTACGTGGCCTATCTCTTACGTAAACGGAGTAAAAGTACTGCGTCGGCCTGGCGTACGTTCGTGAATCGGTGTATACCCTCATTTACATAATCTACGCTGGCCGCAATGGAAGCGCCATCTAGCGGCCATCAGAAAAATTGCAATCTAAGATAGGACGGCGCAAGCCGTCCTATCTTAGATATGTTTAAAGCGGTAGTTCACCCTCCTTTCCATCATTAGACCATTAAATTCGGCATCGTAGCGCGAGCTACGGTATGCCGGTCTTAAATTTTTAATCCCCGTACTCACTGTGCTATCGCTCATTGAAGAATCCGACTCCCGCGGGGAATGGGCGTGCCTATGGAGAGGGAGGATGATTGACGGCCGGCTCTGGCACGTCACGCTCCCCGAAGACAGCCGGAGTAGGTCTCGGCTATTCACGACGCCTGCGCACAGGCTATGCGCAGGCGCCGTGAATAGCCAAGCCTATTTCGGCTATTTCCGGAGAAGCGTGACGTGCCAGGGCCGGCCGTCAATCACCTTCTCTCACCATAGGAACGCCCATTCCCCGGATTCTTCAATGAGCGATAGAACAGTGAGTACGGGCATAAAAAATGTAAGACCGGCATACCGTAGCTCGCGCTACGATGCCGAATTTAATGGTCTAATAAAAAAAAACTTTTTTTTTTTTTTTAACAGGGTGAACCCCCGCTTTAATCGTATCTCTGTTAGAGAATACACTTAAACATAGGTCGGTGCAGATTCAGAGTTAGGTCGGCTTATCTGTAGATAAGCCGGCCTAACGCTTTCTGAATCTACCATTTAGTCTCTGGCCACTTTCAAAATCAGAAGCATCACTTTGCTTTTATCTTGTTGTTTATGGATGACCTAACAGTTGTAAGGCATCAGCTTACTTGCCGCACAGAGTACGCTCATCAGCAACACAATCCGGCAGTCACTCAGGCTTAAAGGCTGCAGTACATCTTCCAAAAACAATATAACTGTTCATTTTAATAGTGAGCCTCATGAATAATAGACGGGGCACCTTGGATAAAATCCCTGGGACTTTATAATGCACGGTTTATGGATGATGATAAAAACCTGAAAATCCATCTTACAATGCAGTAAAATCTGCTGCCAGTTCAGCATTTGTACCTTCACACCTTTGTTATAATATACTGTGTGCGTATATACGTATATGCCTATATATATGTGTGTGTGTGTGTGTGTGTATATATATATATATTAACCATTAAAGGTGTGCTTTAGGTTTGTACTAATACAGAAGGCTGCATTCCGGAAACAAAACAAGTTGAATTTAGTTGCATTGTGGTCTTCAGCCCTGAAATTATGGGCCAGATTCACATATAATAGCGGCGGCGTAACGTATCGTATATACGTTACACCGCCGCAAGTTTTCATCGCAAGTGCCTGATTCACCAAGCACTTGCATGAAAACTTACGGCGGCGGCGTTCGGTGCAAGCCCGCCTAATTCGAATGGGGCGTGTACCATTTAAATTAGGCGCGCTCCGGACGTACTGCGCATGCTCCGTTTTGAAATCCCCGCTGTGCTTTGCGCGAAGTGACGTCATTTTTTTGAACGGCGACGTGCGTAGCGTACGTTCGTATTCCCGGACGTCTTACGCAAAAAAAATAATAATTTGAAATTCGACCCGGGAAAGACGGCCATACTTTAACATGGCTCGACTAAAGTTAAGCCATGTTAAAGCAGCCGTAACTTTGCAACGGGAAAAAATTACTAGCGACGACGTAACGAACGCGAAAACCGTTGTGGATCGCCGTAAATCCTCATTTACATACCCGACGCTGGAATACGATACAAACTCCACCCAGCGGCGGCCGAAGTATTGCATCCTAAGATCCGACGGTGTAAGTCAATTACACCTGTCGGATCTAAGGGCTATCTATGCGTAACTGATTCTATGAATCAGTCGCATAGATACTCTGAGAGATACGACGGCGTATCAGAGATACGCCGTCGTATCTCTTCTGTGAATCTGGCCCTCGGTTCTTTTTCAGGATGGGATGTAAAGGGTGGAATGTAGAATGATAACAAAACATCTATTGTGTGCTATCGCATTTTATTGCATGTTATAAATATCGCAGTAAAGGCAGGATTTTATTTGAATGAACATGCCGTTGTATTTGAGCAATCTTTCTACCATGTAAATATCGGGTACATTTTCTTTTTTGCTGCTAAAGTGTCTCTTTAGATGCCATTTATACAAGCAGATGAATGAACCCTCGGCACTCACACATACAATCCCTATTGCAGACAGATGGCTGTAGACAAGCTGCTATGTTAGAGTTGTGTTTGGAGAATATATAAGACTAATTACATTCATATTTTTTCATTTGCTCATGCTTGGCGTGCAGACTGTGGGATGCTGAGAAAATCCCGCAAATGAGAAACATTCCTCATGGTAATGTGGTAAAGGAGGAAAGCGGAGGCAATCTCTGCAGAGGAAGCCCACGCTTGGAATCTTACTTCAAAAATAAAAGCTAAGCCTGCTTTCTGCCAAGTCTGCTTTCGGCATGGACGCTGATCGCCGGCGTCTTCTACACGTTAAGAGAAACTACAAAGAGATTAAAAAACCCTTTCTGTCCAGTTATGTATTGAATAAAAATCTGTAAATGTATCTGATAACAGTGTTGGTATAACAACCTAGTAGAATATATTGTCTGAAGAAGAGGCCAGCATGCTCTAAAAGCTTGCACTACAATAATTTTGGTCAGGCCAGTGTTTCTCAGGCGGGGTGCCACAAGCACGGGACACAGTTTGCCCTGGATCAGCGTCATGACAGCCGGCCCATCTGCACTAAGGCCACTCTTGATGCTGATCCATGGCAGGCAGCATGTAGGGGCTACCTCTGGCATTCAGGAGAGGACGAAAGTCTAGCTCCTCCAGACCTGCTCCACCTCCCACCCTCTGGTGCTGTGCTGGAGCCAAAAGGTAGGGATTAGATGTGAAGAGGGCCCTGTGTGACTGGACGGCTCTGTGATGGGGAGCTGTGTGATTTGTGGGGCTCTGACTCAGTCATGGGGAAAATCTAATGTTATTAGGGGACTATAATGTATAGAGAGGATTCTGATATATAGGGGTGATTTTGATGTTATAGGGGACTCTGACATGATAGGTGAACTCTTACGTTATGCTGGGGGTTCTGACATGCTGAAGGAGCATCCGAGGTGAAGGAGGGGTTCTGAAGTGATGGGTGAACCCAGGCCCAGATTTACTTCCTTTGCCTCCCCAAGGCCAGGTCCTTCAATGCCGCCCCCGCCTGCGCAGTAAAGGGGAGACATTATCCGCCGGGGGACTTTTTCGGCAGGGCACTGAGGTCAGTTCAAAAATGACATTGAGCATTGGGGGGTGCTGCTGCCGAAAATGACAAAATGACATTGAGAACCGGGAGGGGGGTTGCTGCTGCCAAGAACTATGTCACCTCCTCTTCCCTTTGTTTTTTCTCCTCTCACCATCCGCATGACAGGGGGGAACTCCCGATATGAAAGTGCACCCACTGCCGCCCCGAGGCCTGGCCTTGTTGGCCTTGTCTGAAATCCGGCCCTGGGTGAACCTTTGATGTGAAGGGGGCTTTTAATGTGAAGTTAAAGTGGTTGTAAACCCTGGCATGTACCAAGCGAAGTGGCTGGCCTGAGGTGGCACACAGAGATGAAAAAAATCCCCCTATATAGGTTGTACCTGTTTATTTGCAGTCTTCTCTTCTCTACATTCATCCAAAGTCCAGAATTTTTAAAGCTTGTCTGAGATGTCAGAAAAAAGGGGACGAAGAGCTGAAATGATAAACTACAGAGCTCATTGAAGGATAGCTCTGACAGCTGATAGGAGGGAAGGGACACACCCCCTTCACGCAGCAGACAGGAATAGAGCTGAGGTTGTTAATCAGCAGGAGCTCCCTCCCCTGTCACCTTTATTCTCTTGGTGTCAGGAAAGCTTGTCATAAGTAACTCATGCTGATAGCAGAGGAACGAAGCAGCAGAGATAAATACACACTATAGAGGGACATGATTTGGCTATTTCATGTCTGAGGTTTACAACCATTTTAATTTCATCAAGGTTGTGTGCATCATCCTAAGCTTAGGTTTCCCATTAATAGGTAACCTTTACACATTTTGGACTGGGGTGCCTTTCATACTTTTAAAGTATGCCGCAATTGAAAAAAAAAAGGTTGAAAACGAAGGGTTAGACAATAAAATAGTATTGTCCTAAATCAAAACTCCTACTTTTGTCAATGGCTAGCGGGGTACAACACTCTGTTGCTCTTAAAAGTATTTTATTTCAGTCCTGAGAACAGTTTTCAGTTTTTACACAAGCTTTTCCCAGAATTTTCCTCCCCTGCTAATTGGTTCACTGTCTCCCCCAAAGGATCTGCAAGGAGTTTGGGGGTAAAATATAGGCAGCCATTTTTCTAGATTATGGCATTCTGGCTGTGTTCTTGGGTGGACTGGGAATTTGATCTTTGACAAGGTACTCACATGGCTGGCACATACAGGTTTTTAGGTTTAACCTCTCATCAACTGTGTAGTATGACGGCCTACTGAAACAATCCAATAACATTTTTTCCAACCCATTACTGTGTTAAAAAGAATCCGTGAGTGTGGATCTCACAAATTATCTCAGATTGCGGTGACCTACAGATTTCAGTGTGTGGCTACACTTGTATATTATTTTGATGAAATATGTGGGGCAATTTGTGTTGGCCCACTGGGAGGAGGATACTATATTTGGTAGACATAGACCAGAGATATTGTTCTGGTGCAAATTTATTGATGTTGTCCTCTTCATCATGAGAGGAGATCTACAATCTTTGCAAATATTTATGACAAACTTGAACCACAATGAGTGGGGTATCAAGTGGTCATATGAAGCTAGCAATGTTGAGTCCTGGCTCTCCTTATTCCAGGGGAGGGCTCAAGCACGACACTCCACACCAGGGAGAAAGCCTCACATTACTGTGTGTAGTTACAGACAGAAGAACAGGAAGTGAGGATTTCTCAGAAGAAATAAGAACATTTAAAAGCAAAATGGAAGGATGAGGTAAGTGAAGGAGAACTACACTAAGGTAAATGCTATTTAGGAAAAACATTTTTTACCTTTACAACCCCTTTAAGGGACATTTTTTTACGGGATCAGGAGGAATTCCTCAGAAGAATAAGATTTTAGAAGGCAAGCTAATATATTGAAACAAAGGTTTGTGACAAAAGGCTATGGAACCTACGAGTTAGAAACTTAAAATCAAGAAGCTGCACAAACTGACAGGAACAATTTATTACGTTCCAAACATAGGACTAGTCAGGATAATTAATTTGAATGGTCTTTCACCACCACTTACGCTAATAGACATTGACTGGTCAATGGCCTATTGAAGAAAACACTGGCATAATTTTAAGGAATGATGAGGCCCTATGACCTTTTCTACCTGATAAACTTGTAGTCATTTTCAAGAAAGCCCAGAATATGCAAAGTAGAGATGCCTCTAGAATTATAATTTAACCTAAATGAATCTTCTTTTTTGGAGGGCTTACTGTTTTTTTTTTTTTTTTCTTTTGTAAAAAATATTCTGAATGCAAATGTGGGGATCTCAGCATACAGAGAACTAAAGTATTTTCATCTAACAAACAAACAAAACCTATAATATCAGATAAGTTATTACCTATTCTTCTCAGGGCATGATATATAATTTGCAGTGCCCTTGTGGCATACAATATATAGGATGTACCACAAGAGCCCTACATGCCTGAATAAATGAACATATCACAAACATAAAAAATGGTTTTTGTGGGCATAGTTTGTCCAGATGTTATAATACACATCATGTAAAGGACCCAAACAGTCTAAAATTGATAGCATAGACAAACCTTTACCTTATTAAGCGGGGCTCCAACTTCAAGAGGGTAAAATCACATCTTGGAACAAAATGGATACATGAAATAAAGTCCTATAATCGATTTGGATTGAACCTGGATTGGAACATTAATTGTTTCATCAACAAAATCTAAACTCAGTATCACTATCGGTTACTAATAAAAATATCTTTTATATTTGAACCTATTTAAAGTGTTTGTTTCATATGTAGTTTACATATGATTGATTTCTGCCCGATGTGTTCCCAGACAGCTATTTTTATAGGTGCCATATTTTCATGTCAGGCAGAGATATGCATTTAGTGGACCTCCAGCTGTTACAAAAGTACAAGTCCCAACATGCCTCTGGGTGTCATGCTTGTGGCTGTCAGTCTTGCTATGCCTCATGGGACTTGTAGTTCTGCAACAACTGAAGGTCCACTAATTGCATATATCCCTGTCTTAGAGGGTGATGGTGGTGGTTTTGTTGCATTTTCTGAAAGCGCGCCAAGATGAAGTGCTTTTAGTTCACTTTCAGAAAATGTAAAAAAAACGCTGATGCAATAAACGTCTAAAGTGAAGGTAAGCCACAAAACCTGTGGGTACACTACACTGAACCTGAGTACTGCTGGAAGATATACACCAGGAATACGCAATTAGCTGACCTCCAGCTGTTTCAAAACTACAAGTCCCATCATGCCTCTGCCTCTGGGTATCATGCTTAGCTTGTGGTTGTCAGAGTCTTGCTATGCCTCATGGCACTTGTAGTTCTGCAACAGTTGGAAGTCCGCTAATTGGATATCCCTGATATACACACATGCTTACCATGACTACTTTAGAGGGTCATGGAACTCTGGTATGCTTTCAGTTAGCTCTTCTGTGCACAGTGAAAAGGTGGAAGCTTTTTTACTTTGGAGCACTACATAATTTCAACTGTGGATTACATCACTATCACATTGGACTTTATTGCTATATTGTAACTGTTTATATACTGGGTGTTTTATGCACTTTTTATTTTATTACTTGTGATATATGAATGTGTTTGCCATTTTTTCACTTTAATGGTGTAATTTAGGCTTTTATTTGTACGTTCTTGTCTTTGTTTGTAATACCCAAACATTAGGATAGCTGCTTTAATCCCCTCACTTATTTAGCCTAATTCTGATTTTGTTTTAGAAAATAACTTTAAAGTGATAATAAGGCCTCTTTCACACGGGACGGATCCGGGATGATCAGCATACCCCCCCCCCCCCCCCCCGTGAACCTCCACTGTGCAGGGACCGCCCTGTCAGATCTTCGCTCTCCCCTATGGGGGGATCGGATGAACATGGACCGTCTGTCCATGTTCATTCGATCCGATCTGCAGACGGATGGAAAAATAGGGTTTTCATCCGTACACGGATGAAAACCCAAAATTTTGGGTTCAGAAGCTTTCAGCTTTTGCGTTTTAGACGCAAATCGTGGCAAAACGCCGCTAAACGCGGCAAAACGCCGCTAATCGCGGCAAAACGCGGCACAAATAGTTTGATTCTGAGCTTGGGGAGGGTCTACAGTGTTTTGGGGATAAACGCTGACAGCCGCAAATCACGGTAAAACGCCACAAATCGCGGCAAAACGCCGCGCGTTTTAAATGCCGGTTTTTGCCTTTGAAAATCTGAGATTAGAGGCGTTTGTAATAGCGTCTCGTGTGCATGGGGCCTTACTGTTCACTCTCACATTCTCAGAAGCAAGCTCTTTCTCTCATTTAAACCCCCTCACATGTACTTTCTCCTCCCTGATGAAGTAGATCAGAGCTCAGTTTTTGAGGGCTCACTCCTGTGATGGTGAAGGGAAACAGTAAAGACTGGGATTCTCTTAGCAACGTCCTAGTAGTTTTCCAGTCAGACTTTAGGAGGTATGTAAATGGCCTACACCTACAGCAAGAGCATTACACAATTTGTTTTTATCTAGACACCCCTTATCTACATGGGAAGTTTTTTTGGTAAAGGCAAACTAACCCTTTAAAACCTATTTTCTTTTTCTAATTAGGATGCTGATAACAGTATTTACAGTGCCTTTAAAAAGTATTCATTCCCCTTGAAATTTTCCACATTTTATCATGTTACAACCAAAAACGTAAATGTATTCTATTGGGATTTTATGTGACACAAAGTGGCACATTTGTGAAGTGAAAGGAAAATGATAAATGGTTTTTAACATTTTTTACAAATAAATATGTGGCGTTCATTTGTATCCAGCCCCCCTGAGTCAATGCATAGAACCACCGTAGAATGTGTAGAACCACCTTTCACTGCAATTACAGCTGCAAGTCTTTTTGCACAGAGAGTGACATTTTTGCCCTTCTTCTTTGCAAAGCTCTGTGAGGCCTCGTACACACGACCGAGGATCTCGACGGGCGAAACACATCGTTTTGCTCGTCGAGTTCCTTGTTAGGCTGTCGAGGAACTCGACAAGCCAATTTTCTCCATTCCCGTCGAGGAAAAAAAAAAGAACATGCTCTCTTTTTTGCTCGTCGAGTTCCTCAACAGTTTCCTCGTCGAACAATGTACACACGACCGGTTCCCGCTGCAAAAAAAAAACAAAAAACAGCAAGTTTCTTGCTGGTTTTTGCCGAGAAACTCGGTCGTGTGTACGAGGCCTCAGATTGGATGGAGAGCATCTGTGAACAGCAATTTTCAAGTCTTGCCACAGATTCTCAATTGGATTTAGGTCTGGACTTTGACTGGGCAATTCTAACACATGAATATGCTTTGATCCAAACCATTCCATTGTAGCTCTGGATGTATGTTTAGGGTTGTTGTCCTGCTGGAAGGTGAACTTCCGCCCCCAAAATGACAAAATGTGAAGAATTTCAAAGGGTGTGAATACTTTTTCAAGGCACTGTATATTGTGTTTTGCTTTTCCTACAGCTTCTATATTTGTTTTGTCTTATTTCAGATGCCTCCACCGTTAACTTTTCTTTGTATCAGTAACTCCATGGCTTGCAAGGTCCCATAGAGCCCCGTAGAAGCCATCCTCATGTGCATGTTCACAGTATACTTGTCGGTGCCTGCAGGCAGCCCAGGAGATTAGAAAGGATGATGTCCTGATGCCACTGCGAATGCACAACTGTTCTGAGAATTCTGGAGCTAGTAGTCCAGAGGAATCAGGAGACTTTTCTTTTACATAGAGTGTACACTCCCAAAACAGACATTCAGGGAGTGTCGCACTGAGGAAGTTAGAGGCTGAAATTGTAAGGCTGGGATTCAGAAAGGACTTACGATGACGTATCTCCAGATACGCCGTCGTAAGTCCAAATGTGCGCCGACGTATCTATACACGTATTCTTGAAACTAGATACGCCTGAAATTTGCCAAGATACGACCGAGGTAAGTCTCCTACGCCGTCGTATCTTTACGCTGGCCGCAACGGGCTCTTCCGTAGATTTACGCTTCGAATATGCAAATGACCTAGATACGCTAATTCACCAACGTACTTGCGCCCGTCGCATTAAGCTACGCTGTTTACGTAAGGCGTACGTCCGGCGTAAGTTTACCCCTCATAAAGCAGAGGTAAGTCATGTTAAGGTATGGACGTCGGAACAGCATCGTATTTTACGTTGTTTACGTAAGTCGTACGTGAATGGGGCTGGGCGTAGGTTACGTTCACGTCGAAAAGGCATTGAGCCGAAGTATCTTAGGGAGTATTTGCGACACATGCGCCGTTCGATCGGCCATGCATTTACATGGGGTCACGCTTTATTATAATACAACACGCCCACTGCTTTG
This sequence comes from Rana temporaria, assembly GCF_905171775.1. NCBI lineage: Eukaryota > Metazoa > Chordata > Amphibia > Anura > Ranidae > Rana > Rana temporaria. The sequence goes on along the minus strand of NC_053491.1, from coordinate 358,831,578 downwards.
CTACCATGAATTACGCGGACTTACCCCGGCCCATTTACGTTACGCCGGCGTAAAAAAGGGAGCAAGTCCTTTCTAAATACAGTACGAGTCACTCTAAGTTACGTCGGCGTAGTGCATATCAGATGCGATACGCCGCACTAAAGATAAGACAATCTCTCTGAATCCCGGCCTAAGTGTTTAGAGCAGGGGTGGGCAATCTCGACCCTTCAGCTGTGGTGAAACTGCAAATCCCATCATGCCTCTGCCTCTAGGAGTCATGCCTGTGATTGTCAGGGTCTTGCAATGTCTCATGGGACTTGTAGTTTCAAAACAGCTGGAGGGCCGAGTTTGCCCTCGCTTGGTTTAGAGGCATTGTGCAAATCAGCATTAACTGGCAAGTGATTAATAGGGCAAGAGGGTTGTATCTGAAGTAAAAACCTTGGGTCTAATTTGGCTAGAAGAACAGGGCAGACGCAGCACTGCATATACAGTCCAGGAACAGCATCTACATAAAGCCCTTACAATAGATACAAAAGAGCAGAAAGGCCAAAAGAAAACTTCTGAGGCTTTTTTATTTTAGTGGCCAATAGGTGTTGATTCCTGCCACTGTTGGTGAGCCGGGCAAGCTGCCTGTATGAGGAGCTGTGCAGAGATTCACATTGGATTCAGCACCATGGAGAGAGACGGGCCAGCAGCTCCCGTCAGCTCTCTACATCACTACGCAAGGCTGTTTCTCTAGATAGCAACATTAATCACTGCATGAAATATTCATTTAAATAATCTGATTGTAACTGAAGACTTCAGAGATTATGGAAGAAAAGAAATTGGGATCTATTTTGCGGTGCAGCCAGGCAAATTCTGCAGAATATAACTAAGCAATTTTCTCTTCAGGCAGACTTGGAATTCCACATTGTAAAGTGGTGGAAAAGAATTCCAAAACCAGCTCATCTCGCTGTGATAGCTACACATTTGGCTGAAACAAAAGCATTCATTTATTTATCACATGGCTACTGCCAAGGCACCAGTGTTAGGGCCAGGTTACAGAGAGATTAGGTGTGAGGGTTTGTGTTAGTGGCAGAAAATAGGGACATAAGTGCAAGGCAAAGTGTTGGGCTCGGTTCACACCTATGCATGAATGAATGAATGAATGAAAAACTTGTATAGCGCGGCACATGCGAACTAAATCGCCTCTGGGCGATTGTTGTTCCTGTCTCTCTTGATATCAAAAGAGATGAGTTTTGATCTGTCTTCTGAAGGTCAGGTGGTTTTCCTCCAACCGAATGCTGGTTGGTAAAGCATTCCATAGTCTGGGACCTTGGAGCGCAAATCTTCTTTCTCCCTTGGACTTGTATCTGGCTTTGGGTATCTGGAGCAGATTTTGGTTGGTGGATCGCAAAACGCGATTGGAGTTGTGTATGCAGTTTGCTTTTCATCCGTTTCTGCACTGCTTTTTGCTGTGCGTTTTGCATTTTTGCTTTTCAATTTGCTGTTGGGTACCGTATTTTCCGGCGTATAAGACGACTTTCTGGATGCAAAAACATGCATCCAAAGTCGGGGGTCGTCTTATACGCCGGGTACAGTCTCAGCACTCACTTTTTCCCCAGCGCTGACAGTCTCCATACGGCGATCGCGAGCGTGTGTTGATTTCAAAGCCGCGCCTTCACTGCAGAGTGTTCTGTGATAGGAGGAACAAAAATCTTCCCAGCAGCGCCTCTGTTCTTTGTTCCTCCTATCACAGATGTTTTCTCATCCTCGGACGAGATGAGAAGACGTCCGTGATAGGCGGAAAACATAACAGAGGCGCTGCTGGGAAGATTTTTGTTCCTCCTATCACAGAACACTCTGCAGTGAAGGCGCGGCTTTGAAATCAACACACGCTCGCGATCGCCGTATGGAGACTGTCAGCTCTGGGGAAAAAAGTGAGTGTTATTGCACTGGGGGGGGCAACAAGTGCAGGCACAGTGGGGGAAAGTGATGGCAATGTGGGGGCATGTAATGGCACAATGGCAATGTGAGGGGCAAGTGATGGCAATGTGGGGGCATGTAATGGCACAATGGCAATGTGAGGGGCAAGTGATGGCAATGTGGGGGCATGTAATGGCACAATGGCAATGTGAGGGGCAAGTGATGGCAATGTGGGGGCATGTAATGGCACAATGGCAATGTGAGGGGCAAGTGATGGCAATGTGGGGGCATGTAATGGCACAATGGCAATGTGAGGGGCAAGTGATGGCAATGTGGGGGCATGTAATGGCACAATGGCAATGTGAGGGGCAAGTGATGGCAATGTGGGGGCATGTAATGGCACAATGGCAATGTGAGGGGCAAGTGATGGCAATGTGGGGGCATGTAATGGCACAGTGGCACAGTCTGGGCATGTAATGGCACAGTGAGATTTGAAAAAGCCTGTTTCTGTCAGCGGTTCTGGCTACCCCTCAGCTTCCAGAAAGACTAGTAGGAAGGGGTAGTCTTATACAGTGAGTATATCCCAAAATCAAAAATTTTCCTGGAAAATTAGGGGGTCGTCTTATACGCCGGGTCGTCTTATACGCCGGAAAATACGGTATATTAAAGAAGAAGTAAACCCTGATGAGTTTTACTTCCTCTTTTTTCCCCTGCAATGTGGCACTTATCTAAAAAACGCAATGTCCCTGCTGTTGGCCGCATCTATCTTCACCCCTCTTTCTTCTGGGGCTGCGGACTCCGGCTCTGTGACTGGCCAGAGTCGCATGATGTCACTCCCGCACATGCACGCAGGAGCCATCAGTCAAGGCACTTGCTAGTAAAGAAACAGCATGGTGGGCCGTTTTTTTCACAGCGCATGCACCGATGACGAGTTAAATATCACCTAAATGCCACACGCTTAGGAGATAGGCTTACCTATAGGTACAAGTTGCACAGAGGGGTTTACAACCACTTTAGAGAAAAGAAAATTGCGACAAAAATGCACTACATGCTTTCCTGCAGCTTCTCCATTGAAGTCTATTAACCTGCCTGGCAGTATCCCTGAGCGTGACTCGGGGTGTTTTTTTCATGCTGGGATCGGTATCCCCGAGTCATGCTCGGGGTAGCTGTGCAGAGTGTGCAGCGGCGCGGCTTACCTTCGCAGCATCCACAGACAAGTTACTCACCTTGTTCCTGGATCCTGCGATGCATCCCAGCTGTGTGAGTGAGCGGGTCCTCGCTCGATTCACAGTGTCCCCATGTGCCGTCGATCTCCGTTCCCTGCGACGTTACGACGCACGGGGGCGGAGAGCGGCACCAAATTCAAAAAAGTAAACAAACACAATACATACAGTATACTGTAATCTTATAGATTACAGTACTGTATGTAAAAAATACACACCCCCCTTGTCCCTAGTGGTCTGCCCAGTGCCCTGCATGTCATTTTATATAATAAAAACTGTTCTTTCTGCCTGCAAACTGTAGATTGTCCAAAAGTGCCCCTTTATGTCAAAAATAGTTTTAGAGCAGCTAGAAAACAGCGATAATAAATTATAATCACTTGCAGAGTTGTGCGATAGCGATTTGTGGGGAAATACGTCATAAAAAAATAAAAGTAATGACAGCGACAATTCTGCAACTGAGAAAATTTCAGTGATTTTGAGTTGATTACATTATTGAATAATTTTTATTATAATTATATTACTATTTGTTATAATTATTTATAATTATTTATTATATTATCATTTATAATTTTGTTTTTAAAAAAAAATCATACCCGGGATGCCTACTAGACTCTTGTTTGGTCAGATTTAAGTGAGTTATTCCTAAAAATTACAGGCCTACAGTATAAAACGCCACATTTCCTTGCAAAATAATTGTACCGCTTTTGGTACGTAATTCCAGACAGAATCATTCCGCCAGGGAGGTTAACCCAAAAAAGCAAAAAAGCACCGTATTTAATAAAGTCCCTGACCCTTTACAAAAACGTGGCGGCTAAAAAAAAGCATAGATGTGAACGTGTCCCATTAGTAACCATGTTAAATTATCTGTAGTGCATTTCTAAAAAAAGCACCAAAAACGCATTGGTGCGAACAGAGCCTAAAGCCCCGTACACACGATCGGAATTTCCGATGGAAAAAGTCAGACGGAAATTCCGACCGTGTGTATGCCCCATCTGAGAAATTCCATCGGAAATGTTCTATTTTACTCCGATGGAATTCCGTCCGACTTCCGTTGTGCTTTTGGCCGGGCAAAAGCCAGATTATGTGTACACAGCATTAGAGTAGTGTGAGAGTTATTGTTAAGGTGGCCATACACGATCATACACATAGATATCTCTGAACATATTTGATTCAAGCAATCACAAATGATTATCATTGATTAAAGTATGGAACGATGAGGAACACTCAATTTTGCAATAGACTGATAACATTGATGAAAAATACGATCTATCAGTTATAAATATGAAAAGATCTATTAATAAAAATAATTTAATTGATCTAAATTGCAAGCAGTTCTCGGACACAAGTCTGGATATTTGTTCAATCGATTGCAAAATTAACAAAATCCTTCCTTGCCTGATCTATTTGACTGAGTCAAAATCAATCGAGAACTCACTAAATTGATTAAACAGGGCTTCTTTGGTTTTTGATTTTTTTTTATTCGATTTGATCAATTTATAAGCACTGAATGATCAATTGCATAATCATATTGGTACTGGTGTGTCCACCTTATGGCCAGGTTACAGAGAAATACAGTAGTTTGAAGATTTAGGATCAGATTACAGGGAGGGTTAGTGGCTTTTCAGGTTACAGGGGAAGTGTACATGCCTATGCATGTCAAATCTGTTCCTTTTTTTCATCAGTCTTTTTGCATGGATAGTGTGAATGAGGCCATATGCGGCACCAGGGACCACAGGATGATGGTCTTTTGCATAGGTGATATGCCTGGTTGACCGATTGCTACGAAATTATTTGCCTTTCTCTTATGCCTTGTACACACGAGCGGAATTTCCAACAGGAAAAAGTCAGATGGGAGCTTTTCATCGGATATTCCATCCGTGTGGATTCCCCAATCGGACTTTTTCCGTTGCAAATTTTGACGTAATTATATAGAGAACATGTTCTAAAATTTTCCGTTGGAAAAAAAATTGAGCAGAAATTCTGATCGTCTGTATGCTTTTCTAAAGGAATAAACACCTCACATGCTCGGAAACAATTTGACACATGCTCGGAAGCATAGAATTTTATTTTTTCGACTCGTCGTAGTGTTTTACTTCACCGCGTTCTTGACGGTCGGAATTTAGTGTGACCGTGTGTATGCAAGACAGCTTAAGCAGAATTCCGTCGGAAGAACCGTCGGAGTTTATTCCGACGGGAAAACTGGTCCTGTGTACAGGGCATAACAGGTCCTCTCTAACAAAAAAAAGCTTCTTTACACTTATGTTAGAGCCCTGTGCAAAGATCCCCCGTAGCAGTGTGTTGGTGACATGCTCAAAACGGTTGGCATCTGATATTGTGCAGTTTTCCTGCCCAGTGCCCCCTGTGTTGGGTAACATGTATGTGATTTACATGTCATATGTAACATGCACATGATGTGTGGGGGTGTGGAGAGTATTTTCTGCTTGTGTGGAGCTGTGCAATCCAGCACAGACTTCTCATCCCCGGAGAGGAGGGGGCGGACAGCTTATAGCACTTCTCCCTCTTGCCCACATTTTCCAGAAATAGACAGTAAGCAGCAAGCGGAATGACTTTAACTCTGGGAGATATCGATTCCCTGGCACGGCAGGAGACGGTGAAGTTCCCCTAAAATGATAATATTATCTAGATGTCTTTCCTAGGTGCCTGCTCTTTCTCTCGCTCCAATTAGTTCTTCCACCTCATCTCTCTTCTGCCCCCATCCTCTTGTCCTTCCGTCTACACAGATTCATTTACTTTCATTAGCCGCTTCTCCGAACTTCCAGTTTAACTACCTTTATGGGTTTTGGTTTTTAGCTTTCTCTGCTTTGAATCATGTGAGCGACCTCCCTCTGCTGCCCCCTTTAAAGAAAAACACTTTTGCTTTTATATATATATATATATATATATATATATATATATATATATATATATATATATAAATATAAATATATATATATATATATATATATATATATATATATATATATATATATATATATATATATATATATATATTGAAAATAAATTTGTGCAAAAAAGGTCATATAGACCTTCATCTTACAACATAAGTGATATAATCATATATTCATATATAACATCCCACAGTAAAATGTAAAAATAGGTAAAAAATTATAAGTAAAGTCCAAGCAAAACTCTTCAAAGTCCAATCACTGTGAAAAAGAAATAGGAAAACAGAGAATTCCTAAGATGGTGCTCCATCACAAAAATGTGCATAAAAAATGCAAACTCACCAGAGCTTTAAAACTAAAAAGCCCTGTAGAAATGATTGGTTTCTTCCAACCAACAGCTTGAATGAGAACGATCTCTCTTTAGCACTAATCAGGCAATAGGGCTCAGGAAAAACATATGGATAATCATAGCGCAATTTGTTTGTTGCAAATGAATCAAGGCAAGTAAGTAAAGTAATGCGCACTTACATTTAGATGTGCTATATAATGCTAGCACCAACATTTACAGCCTAGATAGTAGATGTGCACGCCTTGCTGCGTTCCAAAACACAGGGGTTGGAAACCAACTAGACTGGATGTGACGTCAGTAGAACGCGGACACAATGGGGCAGATCCACAAAGAAATTACGCCGGTGTATCTACTGATACGCCGGCGTAATTTCAAAATTCCCGCGTCGTATCTTTAGTTTGAATCCTCAAAACAAGATACGACGGCATCTGGGTTAGATCCGACAGGCGTACGCCTTAGTACGCCGTCGGATCTAAGATGCAATTTTCCGGCGGCCACTGGGTGGTGTTCACGTCGTAATCAGCGTCGAGTATGCAAATTAGCTTTTTCCCGGCGATCCACGAACGTACGAGCGGCCGTCGCATTCTTTTTAAGTTGTTTCCGTTCGGCTTTTTCCGGCATATAGTTAAAGCTGCTATCTGGTGGCGTACTCAATGTTAAGTATGGCCGTCGTTCCCGCGTCTAATTTTGAAATGTTTACGTCGTTTGCGTAAGTCGTCCGTGAATGGGGCTGGACGCCATTTACGTTCACGACGAAAACAGTGACGTCCTTTGGAGCAATGCACCCTGGGAGTTTTGACAGACGGGGCATGCGCAGTTCGTTCGGCGCGGGGACGCGCTTCATTTAAATGAAACACGCCCCCTACTCGCCGCATTTGAATTCCACGCCCTTACGCCGCAAGAAATACACTACGTCGCCGTAACTTGCGGCGCAAATTCTTTCTGGATTCAAACCAAAGCCAGGTAAGTTACGGCGGCGTAGCGTATCTCAGATACTCTGCGCCGGTGCAGATCTTTGAGGATCTGCCCCACAGCCTCAATGAATTTCGTGTAACACACATCATGAAATGGAGCTTCCTGGTGTGGGTGTAAAGGCAGGTGTCCCAATACTTTTGACAATGTAGTGTATGTGCAGCATCTTGCCAGCCCCTTTCATAGCCATGATCTGCCTGCACTGCATAGAGAAACAAAGAGACTCAATAATGACATTTGGGAGTCTAAAATAAGGTACAGTAAAACCTTGGATTGCGAGCATAATTACATAGTTAGTCAGGTTGAAAAAAGACACAAGTCCATACAGTTCAACCATAAAAAAAATTGGTTCCAAAAGCATGCTTGTAATCCAAAGCGTTCGGCTCTCGTATCAAAGCAAAAATCCCCATTGGAAATAATGGAAACTCCAATGATTCGTTCCACAACCATTTAGTTATAGGTCTTTCAGTTTATAGTCCATATAAAAAAAAAAAAAGATTATAGAAATGTGATAGGTTGTGTAACCATAAAATGTCCATGCACAAATGGAAGCTTCCGCAAGGGTATTAGCGGTGACAGAGCAAGAACTTTGGCCCAGATTCTCAAAGGGCTTACGACGTCGTAAATCCTAATCTGGGCCGTCGTATCTATGCGACTGATTCTTAGAATAAGTTACGCATAGATCTCCATTAGATCCGACAGGCGTAAGGCTCTTACGCTGTTGGATCTTAAATGCAATTTTTTTTTCTCCGCTAGGTGTCGCCTCCGTCGTTTTCCCCGTTGAGTATGCAAATTAGCTAGATACGCAAATTCCCGAAAGTACGTGCGGCCGACGCAGTAAAGATACGACGTTTACATTAGGCAATTCCCGGCATAAAGTTGCCCCTGGGTATATGAAGCACAACCAATGTTAAGTATGGCCGTCATTCCCGCGTCAAAATTTATAAATTTACGTTGTTTGCGTAAGTCGTCCGTGAATGGGGCTGGACGCCATTTACGTTCACGTCGAAACCAATGACGTCCTTGCGACGTCATTTGGAGCAATGCACCCTGGGATATTTTACGAAACCAATGCATGAGCAGTACGTTCGGCGCTGGAACGCGCTTAATTTAAATGCTACACGCCCCCTACCCGCCTATTTTGAATTAGGCGGGCTTGCCCCGGGTGATTTACGCTACGCCGTCGCAACTTTACAGGCAAGTTCTCTGTGAATAAAGCACTTGCCTGAAAAACTTGCGGCGGCGTAAGTAAATGAGATACGTTACGCCCGCCCTAAGTTACGCCATTCTACGAGAATCTGCCCCTTTGTGTCCAAATCGCTATACTGTAGGGGGATAAAACGGCGCAGAACCATGGACGCCACGCCGCCACCTCTGCCTTCCTTCCCATAATCCTCTGCTACTGGAAACAGTGAACTAATATCTTGGAGATACATAGTTCTTCTGCAAGAGTATGAAATGGCATTGAACCATCACGGATGGTACCCCTGCTTTCTTTCCCATAATCCTCTGCTACTGGAAGCATGAACCCAGAACCATATTGACAAATCTCCCTCCGGCTGGATTATTTAAAAAAAGAACTGAAGCAGCCTGGATGGCACCTCTGCATTCTTTCCCATAATCCTTTTTGTCTACAAACATGGAAGCAGCGCCATTCAAACAGAATTCGATGCTATTAGCCGCCAAGCAGCCGCCCGCGAACAGAAAAGCGGCGATAGCTGTAGCTTCTGACATTTGGGAGAAGGGATTTGGGACTTAGCATAATAAGGAGAATATATATATTTTTCCCCATATTGTGCCTCTGCGTCTTCCTCTGGCACATAGGCTCATTAGAAGCCCTATCAGGCTGTATTATCACATCTCAGGGCTCTGTTAATAAGCTGTCACTTCTGGCAAGAGAGTGGAGGTGACGCGTGACATGCCCCCTCGATCCCACGGTCTGCTTCTTCGTGTCGCAATATCACAGCACTGCTAAGCCTGCCAATGCTGGCTCCGCAGTGGGTTCTGTGAATAGTGAATGCCCCCCTGTGATGGTTTCAGGGGGTATAACCTTGGTGGCACAGTGAGGAAAACCTCTCTGTGATGGTTGCAGGGGGTATAACCTTGGTGGCACAATGAGGAACACCCCCTCTCCCCGTGATGGTTGCAGGGGGTATAACATTGGTGGCACAGTGAGGAACACCTCCCTGTGAGGTTTGCAGGGGGTATCACCTTGGTGGCACAGTGAGGAACACCCCCTCTCCCCGTGATGGTTACAGGGGGTATCACCTTGGTGGCACAGTGAGGAACACCTCCCTGTGGTGGTTGCAGGAGGTATCACCTAGGTGGCACAGTGAGAAACACATCCCTGTGGTGGTTGCAGGGGGTATCACCTTGGTGGCACAGTGAGAAACACATCCCTGTGGTGGTTGCAGGAGGTATCACCTAGGTGGCACAGTGAGAAACACATCCCTGTGGTGGTTGCAGAAGGTATCACCTAGGTGGCACAGTGAGAAACACCTCCCTGTAGTGGTTTCAGGGGGTATCAACTTGGTGGCACAGTGAGGAACACCTCAGTGTGGTGGTTGCAGGGGGTATCACCTTGGTGGCACAGTGAGAAACACCTCCCTGTGGTGGTTGCAGGGGGTATCACCTTGGTGGCACAGTGAGGAACACATCCTTGTGATGGTTGCAGGGGGAATCTTGGTGGCACAGTGAGGAACACCTCCGTGTGATGTTTGCAGGGGGTACAACCTTGGTGGCACAGTGAGGAACCCCCCCCATGATGGTTGCAGGGGGCATAACCTTGGTGGCAGTGAGGAACACCTCCCACATGATGGTTGCAGGGGGGAAACCTTGGTAGCACAGTGAGGTCCCCCCCCCCCCCTGCGATGGGTGCAGGGGGTATAACCCTGGTGGCATAGTGAGGAACACAAGGCACTATGCACCAAAAACAAAACAAACTGCACAGCTGCACAGCTGTCTGCGATTCTCTCAGTATTATGCCAATCTCAGCTTTTTTGGAGTCATGAATTTTAGATTTGCATGATCTGCAGAGAATCGTGCAATTCGTGAATCCAGGCAATTGGCAACGAACCAAAAATGCAACAATGTCATAAAAAAATCTAAAATTCAGATCAGCACACTGCGGTGCAAACTGATGGGTTAGCGTACTGCTGCAGGACACAAACACATTCCCACAGCAATATATATACATCAGATTTCTGGTGAGATCGGAACATTAATGCGATCATTTTAGCGGACCTGTCATATAAATTATATCGATTTCACATTTATTTTTCATGTTAAAGTGTTACTAAACCCACAATAGTCAAATCAGTCTGTATATGCAGTAAAACGTGCTTGTTATACTCACTGTGGAACCTAAGGGGTTAATTCTCGTCATTGTGTAAAAAGGCTGTTTGATCCTGTCTATTCTGATCCTCCCCTTCTTTTATAGTCCATCCATCTGCTGATAGTACAAAGTCCTAGGAAGCACTTTGCACATGCTTAGATTGGTGTGTATTGCTAGCGAATTTGGCTGTTTTTTTGGGGAGGGTGCATGTAATCAGCACAGGGCCAATCAGCACTGTCCAGACAGAGGGTCAGGGGTCCTGCAGCCTCATAGGACAGATAGATGAGAATTAAATCTCCTCCTACAAGCTTTAACCAGTGCTCAGCTGGACACTGATAGAAGTCACAAGACTGCTCTAACTGCTGATGAGAAAAGGTATTTAGCAGTTTATATTTACTAAAATAATTGCATTTTAATGTTCTGTGTACTGTGGGAGGCCAGATATAGTGAATGCAGGGTCCTGGGTTTTAGTAATACTGGGGCAGATTCACGTAGAAATCTGTTACGCTGTGGCTGGGTAACGTATCCCATTTACGTTACACCGTAAACCAACAGGGTTTATAACCCTCCCTTACTTTAACCAAACTAACAAAAAAAAAAAGAAGATTTTCCTGTAGTTCTACTTTAATTTACGAAAAAACCTTTATCCTAAACAGTTAAACAAAAATTGTTGCCATAACTGATTATAAAGTGTGAGCTGGAGTTTGGCTTCAATTAGGTGGATTCAGAAAGCCTGCCCTAACTTTGCGGCGGCGTAGTGTATCGTGTTTACACTACGCCGCCGTAAGTTAGCGAGGCAAGTACATGATTCACAAAGTACTTGCCTGCTAAGTTACGGCAGCGTAGCGTAAATGCGGCGGGCGCAAGCACGCCTAATTTAAAATAGGCTGAGGGGGCGTGTTTTATGTTAATTTGGGTTGACCTGACGTGATTGACGTTTTTTTGGAACGGCGCATGCGCCGTCCGTGTACATATCCCAGTGTGCATTGCGGCTAAGTACGCCGCACGGTCCTATTGGTTTCGACGTGGACGTAAATGACGTAATTTCCCTATTCACGGACGACTTACGCAAACAACGTAAAATTTTCGAATTTCGACGCGGGAACGACGGCCATACATAACATTACTATTCCAGCTATTTGATGGAATAACTTTAGGCCTGATAATGCGTTACGTAAACGGCGTATCTGCACTGCGTCGGCCGGGCGTACGTTCGTGAATAGGCGTATCTAGTGATTTACATATTCTACGCCAACCGCAATGGAAGCGCCACCTAGCGGCCAGCCTAAATATTACACTTTAGGATACGATGGTGTAAGACACTTACGCCGCTCGTATCTGAGCCTAATTTAAGCGTATCTGGTTACCAGAATACGCTTAAATTAGCGTCGGCGCAGATTCAGACTTAGGCTGGCGTATCTACTGATACGCCAGCCTAAGTCTTTCTGAATCTAGCTAAATGTGTTAGTGTTTAAACCTAATAGTACAGTGCCTTGTAAACGTATTCACCCCCTTGGCTTTTTACCTATTTTGTTACATTACAGCCTTTGGTCCAATGTTTTTTTATCTGAATTATATGTGATGGATCAGAACACAACAGTCTAAGTTGGTGAAGTAAAATTAGAAAAATATATACATAAAACTATTTTTCAGAAATAAAAATCTGATAATTGGCATGTGCGTATGTATTCACCCCCTTTGTTATGAAGCCCATAAAAAGCTCTGGTGCAACCAATTACCTTAAGAAGTCACATAATTAGTGAAATGATGTCCACCTGTGTGCAATCTAAGTGTCACATGATCTGTCATTACATATACATGCCTTTTTGAAAGGCCCCAGAGGCTGCAACACCTAAGCAAGAGGCACCGCTAACCAAACACTGCCATGAAGACCAAGGAGCTCTCCAAACAAGTAAGGGACAATGTTGTTGAGAAGTACAAGTCAGGGTTAGGTTATAAAAAAATATCCAAATCTTTGATGATCCCTAGGAGCACCATCGAATCTATCATAACCAAATGGAAAGAACATGGCACAACAGCAAACCTGCCAGGAGACGGCCGCACACCAAAACTCACGGACCGGGCAAGGAGGGCATTAATCAGAGAGGCAGCAGAGAGACCTAAGGTAACCCTGGAGGAGCTGCAGAGTTCCACAGCAGAGACTGGAGTATCTGTACATAGGACGACAATAAGCCGTACGCACCATAGAGTTGGGCTTTATGACCGAGTTGCCAGAAGAAAGACATTACTTCCAGCAAAACACAAAATGGCATATTTTGAGTTTGTGAAAAGCCACGTGGGAGACTCCCAAAATGTATGGAGGAAGGTGCTCTGGTCTGATGAGACTAAAATTTTACTTTTTGGCCATCAAAGAAAACGCTATGTCTGGCGCAAACCCAACACAACACATCACCCAAAGAACACCATCCCCACAGTGAAACATGGTGGTGGCAGCATCATGCTGTGGGGATGTTTTTCGGCAGTCGGGACTGAGAAACTTGTCAGAGTTGAGGGAAAGATGGATGGTGCTAAATACAGGAATATTCTTGAGCAAAACCTTTTGAGGCTAGGACGGGGGTTCACCTTCCAGCAGGACAATGACCCCAAACACACTGCTAAAGCAACACTTGAGTGGTTTAAGGGGAAACATGTAAATGTGTTGGAATTGTCTAGTCAAAGCCCAGACCTCAATCCAATAGAAAATCTGTGGCCAGACTTAAAGATTGCTGTTCGCGAGCACAAACCATCCAACTTGAATGAGCTGGAGCAGTTTTGCAAGAGGAATGGGAAGAAATCTCAGTGGTAAGATGTGGCAAGCTTATAGAGACTTATCCAAAGCGACTTGGACCTGTGATAGCTGCAAGAGGTGGCTCTACAAAGTATTGACTTTAGGGGGGTGAATAGTTATGCGTATTTACTGTTTCTGTTATTTTGTCTCTATTTGTTGTTTGCTTTACAATAATAATAAAATAAAAAAACATCTTCAAAGTTGTGCTGCAGTGAACAGTGCTTGTGGCCAAATTGCTCTTGCTGACTTAGTCCCCATTCACATCTAGGCGTTTTGTCGCCTGTAGTGCGACGCCGCTGCCGCCAGAGGGATGAAAAGACATTGCCCTCTATGGAGATGGAACGCCTGCCGCGTTCGGGAACCTTCTCCATAGAGGGGCACATCTAGGGGCACATCTAGGCGGACAATCGCGGCGTTTTGTCGCCGCAAATCGCGGTACAAAACACCGCTATTTGCCGCCGCAATTCGCGGGACAAAACGCCGCAAATTTGTCTGCCTAGATGTGAATGGAGCCTTAATCACCCCCAACCCCCCCCCCCCCAGTGATGCTGAACCTGCCCCGCAGACAGCTGCCCACAGCTCCCGGATGGCAACAGATTTTTATGTGTGTATCTTGGTTACTTGGGGAGCCACAGTCCTGTCTAAATAGTGTGTCCTGGTTTCAGGCGGACTGAAACCCGGACACATGCTTCAAAACCTGGCCTGCCTGGGTGAATCTTGGACAATCCTACGTTTGTATTATTATTATTATTACATACCTCCCAACTTTTCAACTTCAGAATGAGGGACAAATGAGCATACCTCCCAACAAAGTTGTTGAGCGGGGGGGGAATTCCGTGGATCAAAGTTCTTGAGCGCGGGGGGGGGGAGGTTTCGCCAACGGTTGGGAGGTATGTTATTACCACAATACGCATGTTATAAAATGAAAGTGCATGCTGTGACCATAGATCTCCCTTAACCCCTTTCCGCTCACCCCAGCGTCCAAATGCTCGGGGGTTGGAAGGATCGGTGATCATGTGGCCACTGTCGCAGTGGTCACATGATCAGAAGCCCGTCCCGCCGGCAAGCAATCTTTAGTTCGGACTATGAAGTGCTGTTATTAGAAGCTCGGTCCTTGTGCTGGGAGCGCACAGTGAGATGTCAGAACCTTTTCATGCAGATTTGGTAAGTTATGTTTAGGAGTAAATAGTGGAGCTATGAACTGTTGTTTCCAGGTGTATGGTGGTTGCAGAACACAAGAGGCCTCAGCCAAGTGAAGACAGTTATGTCATGAAAGTCTATAGCAGAGCCTGACTCCATTACAAAGGATCTTTCTGGAAGCAGACGCAGTGTGCAGAGATAAAGGTAGAATTTTAAAACTGCCGGGACCATCGGAGCGATGGCACAGAATGCCAACCGAAACCCGCAACTCTGTTCTCAGAAAGAAGCCAATATACATGAAAAATAATTTTTTTGCATTTTCTTTCTCTGTCACATGCGATTTTGTCTCGTGTTTGTCGCTTGCTGTTTAATCTACTGTACAAAGAAAATCTATAGAGGCTGAGAGTTTACAGTGCTGGGAAAGACTTAAACAGCAGATGCCGTGTGCTAGATCTTCCGTCTCCACAAACCGAAGGTGTAAAAAACTAGGACCCCATATAAAATGCAAAACAGTGATTCACTACTTATATGGAGCAGAGTTCTATGTACATGGAGTGCGGAGCACTGTGACTATGTGCATGGAGTGCAGAGCTCTGTGACTATGTACATAGAGTGCGGAGCACAGTGACTATGTACATAGAGTGCGGAGAACAGTGACTATGTACATGGAGTGCGGAGCACAGTGACTATGTACATGGAGTGCGGAGCACTGTGACTATGTACATGGAGTGCGGAGCACTGTGACTATGTACATGGAGTGCGGAGCACTGTGACTCTGTACATGGAGTGCGGAGCACTGTGACTCTGTACATGGAGTGCGGAGCACTGTGACTCTGTACATGGAGTGCGGAGCACTGTGACTATGTACATAGAGTGCGGAGCACAGTGACTATGTACATAGAGTGCGGAGCACAGTGACTATGTACATGGAGTGCGGAGCACAGTGACTATGTACATGGAGTGCGGAGCACTGTGACTATGTACATGGAGTGCGGAGCACTGTGACTATGTACATGGAGTGCGGAGCACTGTGACTCTGTACATGGAGTGCGGAGCACTGTGACTCTGTACATGGAGTGCGGAGCACTGTGACTCTGTACATGGAGTGCGGAGCACTGTGACTATGTACATAGAGTGCGGAGCACAGTGACTATGTACATAGAGTGCGGAGCACAGTGACTATGTACATGGAGTGCGGAGCACTGTGACTCTGTACATGGAGTGCGGAGCACTGTGACTCTGTACATGGAGTGCGGAGCACTGTGACTATGTACATAGAGTGCGGAGCACAGTGACTATGTACATAGAGTGCGGAGCACAGTGACTATGTACATGGAGTGCGGAGCACAGTGACTATGTACATGGAGTGCGGAGCACTGTGACTATGTACATGGAGTGCGGAGCACTGTGACTATGTACATGGAGTGCGGAGCACTGTGACTCTGTACATGGAGTGCGGAGCACTGTGACTCTGTACATGGAGTGCGGAGCACTGTGACTCTGTACATGGAGTGCGGAGCACTGTGACTATGTACATAGAGTGCGGAGCACAGTGACTATGTACATAGAGTGCGGAGCACAGTGACTATGTACATGCAGTGCGGAGCACAGTGACTATGTACATGGAGTGCGGAGCACTGTGACTATGTACATGGAGTGCGGAGCACTGTGACTATGTACATGGAGTGCGGAGCACTGTGACTCTGTACATGGAGTGCGGAGCACTGTGACTCTGTACATGGAGTGCGGAGCACTGTGACTCTGTACATGGAGTGCGGAGCACTGTGACTATGTACATAGAGTGCGGAGCACAGTGACTATGTACATAGAGTGCGGAGCACAGTGACTATGTACATGGAGTGCGGAGCACTGTGACTCTGTACATGGAGTGCGGAGCACTGTGACTCTGTACATGGAGTGCGGAGCACTGTGACTCTGTACATGGAGTGCGGAGCACAGTGACTATGTACATAGAGTGCGGAGCACAGTGACTATGTACATGGAGTGCGGAGCACTGTGACTATGTACATGGAGTGCGGAGCACTGTGACTCTGTACATGGAGTGCGGAGCACTGTGACTCTGTACATGGAGTGCAGAGCACCGTCACTCAGTGCATGGAGTGCAGAGCACCGTGACTTAGTGCATGGAGTGCAGAGCACCGTCACTTAGTGCATGGAGTGCAGAGCACCGTCACTTAGTGCATGGAGTGCAGAGCACCGTCACTCAGAGAATATAATGCAGAGCACTTTGACTCAGTACATGCAGTGCAGAGCATCACAACTCAGTACATGGAGAGCAATGCACCGCAACTAAGTACATGAAGTGCAGAGCACCACAACTCAGTACATGGAGTGCAATGTACCGCAACTAAGTACATGAAGTGCAGAGCACCACAACTCAGTACATGGAGTGCAATGTACCGCAACTAAGTACATGAAGTGCAGAGCACCACAACTCAGTACATGGAGTGCACCGCAATGCAACTAAGTACATGGAGTGCAAAGCACTGTGATTCAGTGCAGGGAGTGCAACGCACACAACATAGTATATGGTGTACAGAATATCGGAACTGTGTGCAGGGTAAGCACTTAGAGGGCAGATTACTGTGGCTCAGTATATAGTACAGAACACTGCAATTCAATATGTGCACTATAATTCAGAATAAAGTGCCTAGCATCACAATTCAGTACAGATAGCAAAGCACAAAGGTACAGGATGGAGACTGTTGGTCTATACAGAGTATTATACAGAGGTACAGGATGCAGAGCATTTTCCCTAGAGATTGCAGAGAATTGCACAGCAGTACAGAATGCAGAGCACTGTTCTATATAGATTGCACCACACTGTTCTAAACAGAGTGTCGAGTACTGCTCAGAGGTACAAGAGGGAGATCACTGTTGTATACAAAGTGCAGAGCATTTCATAGAGGTACTGGATGCAGAGCACTGTTTTATACAGATTGCAGGGCATTTCAGAGGTATAGCATGCACAATATTTTCCATACAAGATGCAAACAGAGTGCAGAGCATTGCATGGAGGTACTGGATGCAGCGTGCAGAGCATTGCAGGGTGGTACTGAATGTGGAGTGCTGTTCTATGCAGAGTGCAGAGCATTTCATGGAGGTACTGGAAGCAGTGTGCTGTTCTTTACAGAGTGCAGAGCATTGCATGGAGGTTACTGGATGCAGAGTGCTGTTCAATGCAGAGAGCAGAGCATTGCACGGAGGTACTGGATGCAGAGTGCTGTTCTATGCAAAGAGCAGAGCATTACATGGAGGTACTGGATGCAGAGTGCTGTTCTATACAGAGTGAAGAGCATTGCATGGAGGTACTGGATGTAGAGTGCAGAGCATTGCATAAAGGTACTGGATGCAGAGTGCTGTTCTATGCCGAGTGCAGAGCATTGCATGGATGTACTGGATGTAGAGTGCGGTTCTAATCAGAGTGCAGAACATTGCATGGAGGTACTGGATGTAGAGTGCAGAGCATTGCATAGAGGTACTGGATGTAGAGTGCAAAGCATTGCATAGAGGTACTGGATGAAGAGTGCTGCTCTATACAGCGTGTAGAGCATTACATGGAGGTACTGGATGCAGAGTGCTGTTCTAATCAGAGTGCAGAACATTGCATGGAGGTTCTGGATGCAGAGCATTGCATGGAGGTACTGGATGCAGAGTGCTGTTCTATTCAGAGTGCAGAACATTGCATGGAGGTACTGGATGTAGAGTGCAGAGCATTGCATAAAGGTACTGGATGAAGAGTGCTGTTCTATACAGGGTGCAGAGCATGATTGCACGTACAGTTGGTACAGGATGCGGAGCATTGTTCTGTGCAGAACATTGCACAAAGATACATAATGTAAAGTACTGTTATATACAGAGTGCATATCATTGCACACATATGTACCATGAAGGGTTGCATGCAGTGTGAAGCTGACGCACACAGAACCCAGGAAAGCGCCATGGCAGCTCATTAGCCTCCATCCAGTCCATCAGGCACAGAGGTGCTTGCAGTAGCATAGTCCCTACTCCTTACTCGGTGACCCCACTAGCTCCTTAGCATCATCCACATTCCCTGCATGTACAGCTGCATCATCCATTCTCCAACATGAAATCTGCGCAGCCCACCAATACCCAGAGCACAGCACTTACCCCACAGCTGCCTAATAAACACATTATTACACCACACATAGTACTAGGGAGTCCATCACCAGAAATGTCATATATAAATAGAAGGGGGATTGCACACGGCTTACAGATCACATCCCATATTGTCAAGGTGAAGGGAAGACTCACACAGCCCATATTGCTGGAATCCTGGACTGAATAAAGGGGGGGGGGGTCCATAAATCACACAAGGGGTACCTATGTGACCTCTGATCTCCCTCCGATTGTATTATTATCTGCAGAGGTCAGGGAATGTACAATCTCTGCACCAATGGGAGACATCGAGGGGTCAGTGCACCCCCAATTATTGATCACATTTATCTATTACAAAGGTCATGTATCACCTTGCCCAGGGGGGAAATAAAAGCACAATACTTCATATTGGTTTAGTATCATTATACCTGGATATACTTATATTATACATAATGTTGTACTGCTAATTCTCTATTATTCTATTGTTGCAATGGAAACTGTTAAAATAAAATATTTGAAGTATATAAATTAAATAAATAAACAAATAAAAAATAAACAAAAAAAAACATACTACGTGGCCTTGCTATGTTGAAGATAAGCACTACGGGGTTCTTTTTATATTTGTTTTTTTGTTTTTAGGAACTACAAGTCCCAGCATGCCCCCTAGCACTGAAATTTGAACTGCGTAGATTTAAAGGTTCAGCCGGGCAGGCTGGGATCTTTGGGCCCCGATGGCTATACAGCAGCAATGCACACAGCCATTTAAAACAACCATTTGCCAATCAAATTAGAAAAGTCGTTTGATCATCAACATACACAGGAGATCCATCATCAATTGGTTTCAATTGGATATCCGTGGAAGTTGGCGCATTTCATGAAAAATTACGCCATAAGGCTTGATTGATCTCTTGTGTGGTCAAAAGCGGTCATAGGTAACATTCTGGCCACCAAGACCTACCAAAGCTCACCACACACAGTACAATCTGATTGTATAATTTATTTTAGATTTACAAACAGGTATGTAGTGTAGGGGCCTACCTGATTGGATGAATGATTTAGGGAGGTCAGATCACTGCTGTGTTTACCATAAAAAAAAAAAATTAACCGATTTAATTAAGCCATTGAAATTGTTAATTCATCAGACAACTAGATCTGTAGATGTATGGATACTATTAACACAATTAATGAACCCCTATGACATCTGGGGCAGGAGAGGTACTGGTCACAATACCCAAACAACTATATATATTTCAGCAGGTAAGTGCCCCTGCAACAGAAGTTAAATTCCCCTTTGTAGATAAGAATAAACCTTTTTCAAAATAGGTAAATTGCGCTCTTTCTAAAGGAAGGTAAGTGTCCCTCTGTCTTAGAGATGGTACAGAAGCAAGTTCCCCTCGGTCTTACAGAAGATATAAACCCCCTGACCTATGGGATGTTTGCCCCCTTTTCAAATACAGAAGGTAGTCTCCCCCCCCCCTCATACTTCTATAAGGTAAGTTACCCCATTCTCTTCTAAAGAAGGTAGCTACCCTAAAGGCTCCCTCTCACTTTGGGAATGTAACTGTTTCTCTGCTACAGAAGGTAGGTTCCCCTCTTTTCTCATAATCGGTAAGTCCTCCTTTATATTACTGATGGTAACTCACTTGCTCACTTACAAAAGGTAAGTCTCCCTCTTTCTTATACAGGGTAGGTGCCCCCCCAACCAATAATAAAAGTTAAGTTCTGTTATAAGGTCATCCCTCTCTCTTCTATAGATGGTAAGTCCCTTTCTCCTATTAGGAGGTAAGTACCCCCAGTCTTGTTAGAATGTAAATGCCCGCTCTCCCCTAGAGAAGGCAAATCTCACTCTCTGTTTGACTGTGTATCCCCCCCTCTACAGAAGGTAGGTACCCTGTTCTCTTTTGTAATGGGTAAATAGCCTTTATGTTACAGAAGGTAAACCCTGATTTTTCATTACATAGAAGGTAAGTTTGCCTCTTTTTCTTCTATATAGGTGACAATTTCTCTTTGAAAGGTAACTTACCATTTCTGATTTATGGAAGGTAAGTACCATCTCCACTCTAAAAAGTAATCCCTCTTTCCCTCTTATACAAGGTGAATCTCCCCCTTCTATCTTATAGCATGTACATTTATAGAAGTTAGGTCTCTGCACGCCCTCTTATAGCAGGTAAGTCACCTTTCATAGCAGGTAAGTCTCCTTCTTATAGCATGTAAGTCTTTAATTTTTATAGCAGGTAAGTCTCCCCTCTACTTCTTATAGCAGATACATTTACCTTCTACCCCATAAGGCAGGTAAGTCTCATTCCATTTTTGTTGCAGGTAATTATTTCTCTCTCTTATACTAGGTAAATTTTTTCAGCAGGTAAGTCTCCCCAGTACCTCTTACAGTTAAACCCCCTCTCCCTTCTATACCAGAAATGCCCCCTCTCCCTTCTATACCAGGTAAGTCTCCCCTGTACCTCTTATAGTTAAACCCCCTCTCCCTTCTATACCATAAATGCCCCCTCTCCCTTCTATACCAGAAATGCCCCCCTCTCCCTTCTATACCAGAAATGCCCCCTCTCCCTTCTATACCAGGTAAGTCTCCCCTCTGCCACTTATGCCAGGTAGGTCTCTTTTCTACCTTATAGAAAGAGAAGTGTAATTTCATTTTTATAGATGGCAAGTTCTCCCCTCTCTCTTATTGCTGACATCTCCTTTTATATTAGGTAAGTCTTCCTCTCCCTCTTTTATCAGCTAAAAGTCTCCTCTCATTTTCATAGAAGGTAAGTCCCCCTCCCCCCATGGAAGGTACATTTCACCTCAATCTCCTATAGAAGATAAGTCTCCCCTCTACCCCCATAGCAGGTAAGTCCCTGTGTTGTAGAGGTAGGTACTCACTCGGTCTTGCGCCCCAGGATGGCCTTGCAGAGGGTGGGGGGTTTGTGCTGGACCTGGGGGGACCCCCTCGGTGCCGGGCTGGGTTCGGGTTCCTCGGGTGGAGGTTGCGGTTGGTGTGCGGGGCTCTCCGGGGCCGCCTGGCTCTGCACTGGGCTGGGGGAGGGTGCCGGGCTCGGGCTGGGCTGGTGCTGGTTCCGGAGACTCCGGTTCTCGGTGCCCAGCTGGTCCAGCCTCCGCTCCAGCTCGTCGATCCGCTGCCGCTGGGTGTGGATGAGGCTCTGCTGGTTCTGTACGATGCTGGTCAGTTCCCGCAGGTAGAGCACAGCCCGAACCGGGTTTTCCAGGAGGTTCTCCATCCCGGGACCCGGCCAGTCCAATACTGACTGCTCTGCACCGCCGAGTGACAGCACCGCCCGACGGGGGAGGAGGAGGAGGAGCGGAGCAGCATCAGCACCACTGGCAGGTTATATAACGGGGAGGGAGGAGAGGATGGAGACATCATCACTACAGAATACTATATACAGACATATAGAGTGTCAGCTCTGGGGGTATAGAGAGGAGAGGATGGAGACATCATCACTACAGAATACTATATACAGACATATGGAGTGTCAGCTCTGGGGGTATAGAGAGGAGAGGATGGAGACATAATCACTACAGGATACTATATACAGACATATAGAGTGTCAGCTCTGGGGGTATAGAGAGGAGAGGATGGAGACATCATCACTACAGAATACTATATACAGACATATAGAGTGTCAGCTCTGGGGGTACAGAGAGGAGAGGATGGAGACATCATCACTACAGAATACTATATACAGACATATGGAGTGTCAGCTCTGGGGGTATAGAGAGGAGAGGATGGAGACATCATCACTACAGAATACTATATACAGACATATGGAGTGTCAGCTCTGGGGGTATAGAGAGGAGAGGATGGAGACATCATCACTACAGAATACTATATACAGACATATAGAGTGTCAGCTCTGGGGGTATAGAGAGGAGAGGATGGAGACATCATCACTACAGAATACTATATACAGACATATGGAGTGTCAGCTCTGGGGGTATAGAGAGGAGAGGATGGAGACATAATCACTACAGGATACTATATACAGACATATAGAGTGTCAGCTCTGGGGGTACAGAGAGGAGAGGATGGAGACATCATCACTACAGAATACTATATACAGACATATGGAGTGTCAGCTCTGGGGGTATAGAGAGGAGAGGATGGAGACATCATCACTACAGAATACTATATACAGACATATAGAGTGTCAGCTCTGGGGGTACAGAGAGGAGAGGATGGAGACATCATCACTACAGAATACTATATACAGACATAAATAGTGTCAGCTCTGGGGGTACAGAGAGGGGGTAGGTAGGATGGGGGCCATCATCACTACAGAATACTATATACAGACATAAAGAGTGTCAGCTCTGGGGGTACAGAGAGGGGGTAGCATGGGGTCCAGCATCACTACATTATACTATATACAGACATATAGAGTGTCAGCTCTGGGGGTACAGAGAGGGGGTAGGATGGGGGCCATCATCACTACATTATACTATATACAGACATATAGAGGGTCAGCTCTGGGGGTACAGAGAGGGGGTAGGTAGGATGGGGGCCATCATCACTACAGAATACTATATACAGACATATGGAGTGTCAGCTCTGGGGGTACAGAGAGGAGAGGATGGAGACATCATCACTACAGAATACTATATACAGACATATAGAGGGTCAGCTCTGGGGGTACAGAGAGGGGGTAGGTAGGATGGGGGCCATCATCACTACATTATACTATATACAGACATATATAGAGAGGGGGATTTATCAAACTGTATCTGCCCGAATCTGGAGCAGCTGTGCATGGCAACTAATCAGCTTCTAGCTTTTATTTTCACATCTTGACTACAAGCTGAAGATAGAATCTGATTGGTTGCCATGCACAGCTGCTCCAGATTCTGTCTGCTCTATTCTTACCGTAGTAAATTCCCCCCAGTGCCAGCTCAGAGGTATAGAAAGGGGAAAGGAGGAGCTAGATCCAGAGTCGCTTCTGGAGTGCCAGCTTTGGGGGTATAAAGAGGGGATGTCAGGATACCCACCTACCTGCCTTCCCTTCTGCTTATCCTATGAGTGGCAGCTTTGTGGACACAAGGAATGCTCAATATCCTGCTGCCTCCTGATCTTTACATCTTCTCTACCAAGCACCAGCTTAGAGCCAGACTCCAGGTCAAACTTCTTGTTCTACTGACAGGGTGTCACAAGGACAGGAAGTGATGGGACTTCTCTCCAAAGGGGGCAGAGAAAGCAACAAAGGAACCTTTAGTAGAGGGGTAGAACTGCCAGGTTTAATTGCTCTGTATCTTCTTGTCCAGGTGACACTTGTGCCTTTTCATTTCTTGTCCTGGATGTAACAAATAGCTTGGTGAAATCTCAGTAATGAGGCCACAGACAGCAATAACAATTCAGCAGAAGGTCAGATCCTCTCTATTGAACTACACAAATAAAACATTTTTTTGGCTAGAGCTGAGTGTTAACTAAGTCAAGCTAGCTCCTGGGGTGCATGCAGTGTTGCTTTTACCATAGATGTATTCCCATAGCACACCTTTCTGGGTGAAGTATGTAGGTGCTGCAGCATTGATCAGCTTGTTAACCGGTCTCAGCGCAATGTCACCAGTAACCCATGGATCCATATAATAGTCAAAAAAAATCCTGCCACCCCTGGCAACCCTTTTAGGGCTCATTCAGATGGGAGATTAGACCCATCTGCTGATCGTAGCCACTATCCAGTGGTGTATTTAGGTTTTGTGCTGCCCTAGGCCTAACTAAACTTGTGCACCCCCTAATTTAAATATGACCCACCCCCTTCCTCTCAAGGCCACACCCCTTTCTGTTTAAAGCGGAGCTCCACCCGATTTTTAAGTCATTTGTAATATTTCTAATACTAAAAAACAATACCGAAATGGATATTTAAGTTTAATAAATATGTACATTACCTGAGTTCTTCGTTTGCCTTCCGGTCTGGAGCCTTCGGGTTTTCCTCGGGTTATTCTTATTTCCTGTCCCACGCTGCGTCTTCTGGGAGCTTGTTTCATAGCTCCCTTGTTGTCCTATTCTGGCCTAGACGAAACATCGCGTGATTTCGGGGGCCATTGCTATGGCAACACAGACGCTGACGCCCATGGTCCGTGCTGCGTGTGCGCATGCGCGAGATCGAGCGGTGGATGCTGGGAACACAGCATCACCGCAACCAGGAAGTCCCTGCCCGTATCGAATGCCCACACTACAAATGGCAACGGAAAGAATATACGTTTTTCTTCAGCACACAAAGGGAGCGGAGCGGACGTTAGAGCGGAGAGTAGTAAGTTAATTTAACCCCTGCAATTAGCTATGTAACTAGACGAAAAAAAAAAATACGTAATTGCATGGGAGATCCGCTTTAAGACCCACCCTGACATTTTCGAGTGGGGACACTAGTTCTCAATGCCTGGGTGGGGAGAATGGATTCCCTTAATTTGCATAGATTTCCTATCACTTCCTGTTTAGCTATGGGGCAGAGAATGAAGGGAAATCTCTGCAATGGGACAGGGATGGTAAAAAAATAACAATTGACAGGGGCTATAACACTCCCTTACTCTATCCAAAACGGAAAAAAAAGTGTTGCCTATAGTTCTACATCAAGCACAAATTTCTGATAATTTTATGGAGAGGACTAAGAAGATATAACCATGCCAATGGTACAGCAGAAAACATAAAGCACAGTGAGGAAGGTTTGTGGTCCAGGATTATAGGACAGTCAAAATTAGAAACAGCTTGCGTTACACTAACAGTGTAGCACAATCCAGCGGGGACACTTTCCGTGCTGCCCCCCTGCAAAGTGCTGCCCTAGGCCTGGGCCTTGTTGGCCTAGGCCAGGATACAGCGTTGCCACTATCTGTTGCTTGTGAATCCACCTCGGAGCAGCTCATAGAAGTAATTGCATGCGCAGCGACTGCACAGACAAAATTGCATGTCAAAATTTGCATACACTTCTGTAGGTTGCCTCCTGCCTACCCTCCCTGCTAACCACACTTATACCTTATGTGGTTGGCAAGAGATTAAAATGATCACATTCCATTAGGTGCAAGTGCAATGTTTCGGAGCCTTGTAGGACCAAATCAGCAGTCATGCACAGCTCCAAAATGTTACTTAAATGTCACTTAAAGTGATACTTAAAGTGATACTAAACACACATAGGTAGATTCACATAGATTGGTGTAAACTTGCGGCGGCGTAGCTTAGCGTGTTTAGGCTACGCCGCTGTAAGTTAGCTAGGCAAGTACTTGATTCTCAAAGTACTTGCCTGCTAAGTTACGGCGGCGTTGCCTAAAGCGGGCGGGCGTAAGGGCGCCTAATTCAAATGTGTCTAAGGGGGCGTCTTTTATGTTAATGTGGGTTTGACCTTACGTTTTTGATGTTTCTTTTAAACTGCGCATGCGCCGGGCGCCTACATTTCCCAGTGTGCATTGCGGCTAAGTACGCCGCACGGGCCTATTGATTTTGACATGGACGTAAACGACGTAAATCCCTATTCACGGACGAGTTACGCAAACAACGAAAAAAAAGTCGAATTTCGAAGCGGGAACGGCGGCCATACTTTAACATTACTATTATATCTATTAGATGGAATAACTTTAGGCCTGATAATGCCTTACGGAAACGGCGTAAATGTACTGCGGCGGCCGGGCGTACGTTCGTGAATTGGCGTATCTACTAATTTACATATTCTACGCTGACCGCAATGGAAGCGCCACCTAGCGGCCAGCCTCAATATTGCAACATAAGATAGGACAGCGCAAGACGTCCTATCTTAGATATGTTTAAGTGTATCTCTGTTTGAGCATACACTTAAACATAAGTCAGCGTCGATTCTGAGTTAGGTCGGCTTATCTACTGATAAGCCGGCCTAACTCTTTCTGAATCTACCTAACACTGTTTAATTTACATTGTCCATTCTTTCTGTATGTGGATGATGGCACTGCAATCATTTAATTAAAAAAAAAAAAGCATCAAAGTACCTTTTTCCTAATTCGTATATACACTGTTTAACCACTTAAGACCCGGACCTTTAGGCAGCTAAAGGACCCGGCCAGGTTTTGCGAATCGGCACTGCGTCGCTTTAACAGACAATTGCGCGGTCATGCGACGTGGTTTCCAAACAAAATTGGTGTCCTTTTTTTCCCACAAATAGAGCTTTCTTTTGGTGGTATTTGATCACCTCTGCGTTTTTTTTTTTTTTCAGTTTTAAACGGTTTTTATTGATAATAAAAAGATGTACAATACAACTTATGCAATGCAGCAATACAAAGATATAAAAGTAAAGGATGGTCGTCCCCTACATGCGGGTCAGACCTCCAGTAGTGAGCAGAGGAAAAAACTTTGACACACTGCAAATCATATATCACAAACAATGTACAGCATATATAGATAATAAACCAGAGATCTACCTTCTAACATCCGAAGCAGTGAGGAGTGCCAGCTACCCAAAGCCTACATGAGGCAGGAATTTTGGCCAGCCTACTACAGGATTGAATACACCAGAGAAGCTAAAAATCGGGGGCTTATCGAAAATTCAGACATAGATAGACAAGGACCAACAAAGACCCACAGACGGGCTGACGAACAGGGGAACGTACAGACAGACAGACAGACAGACGCTCCAAACCCTACCAAAAAAAAAAAAAGGATTTGGAAGGGCTAGGTAGGCACTCCGGGGCGTATAGGCCATTAGATCAAAGGGGGGAGGGGGGGTGCACCTCTAAGTGGACGTCACGGAGGTAGGAAATCGAGGCAAGAGTCAGATTAAGAGTAGGTCTCTAAACTGTGGCGTCTCCCGAAAATGAATCCAGCAGGCCCACGTTTGCCTATATTTAGTAGGGTTGTCTTTAGCCTGATGGATAAGGTCCTCCATTTCAGCAAACTTGTCAACTCGAGCAAGCCAGTCCGACAATTTCGGGGATCTGCGGTTTTTATTTTTTGCGCTATAAACAAAAATAGAGCGACAATTTTGAAAAAAATGCAATATTTTTTACTTTTTGCTATAATAAATATCCCCCAAAAATATATATATAAAAAAAATGTTTTCCTCAGTTTAGGCCGATACGTATTCTTCTATCTATTTTTGATAAAAAAAATCGCAATAAGTGTTTATCAGTTGGTTTGTGCAAAATTTATAGCGTTTACAAAATAGGAGATAGTTTTATTGCATTTTGATTAATTCTTTTTTTTTTTACTACTAATGGCGGCGATCAGCGATTTTTTTCGTGACTGCGACATTATGGCGGACACTTCGGACAATTTTTACACATTTTTGGGACCATTGTAATTTTCACAGCAAAAAATGCATTTAAAATGCATTGTTTACTGTGAAAATGACAATTTCAGTTTGGGAGTTAACCACAGGGGGCGCTGAATGGGTTATGTATGACCTAATATGTGTTTCTAACTGTAGGGGGGTTGGCTGTAGGTGTGATGTCATCGATTGTGTATCCCTATAAAAGGGATCACACGATCAATGACGGCGCCACTGTGAAGAAAGGGGAAGCGCGACGCTGTCCCGGTCACTGAGCTTCGGACCGGGTCGCGGGCGTGCGCCTGCGACCCACGGCTGGGCACTAGCAGAGGACGTACCTGTACGTGCATGTGCCCAGCCGTGCCATTCTGCCGACGTAAATGTGCAAACCTCGGTCCTTAAGCGGTTCAAAAAATTAAAGGAACACTTTGAAAACATATCAGATCTCAACGGGCAAAAATCTCATGCTGGATATCTATACTGATATGGACCGGGTAATTTTAGGAATGAAAGGATGGCACATCATTTGATGGAAATGAAAATTATCCACCTACAGAGGGCTGAATTCAAAGACACCCCAAAAATCAAAGTGAAAAAATTATGCAGCAAGCTAGTCCATTTTTCAGAAATTTCATTGCAACAACTCAAAATGATCCTCAGTAGTTTGTATGGCCCCCAAGTGCTTGTATGCATGCCTGACAACATCAGGGCATGCTCCCAATGAGACGACGGATGGTATCCTGGGGTATTTCCTCCCAGATCTGGACCAGAGTGTCACTGAGCTCCTGAACAGACTGAGGTGCAACCTGGCGGCACCGGATGGACCGAAACATAATGTCCCAGAGGTGTTCTTTTAGATTTAGGTCAGGTGAGCGTGGGGGCCATTCAATGGTATAAATTTCTTCATCCTCCAGGAACTGGCTGCATGCTCTCGCCACATGAGGCCGGGCATTGTCGTGCACCAGGAGGAACCCAGGACCCACTGCACCAGTGTAGGGTCTGACAATGGGTCCAAGGCTTTCATCCCGATACCTAATGGCAGTCAGGGTGCCATTGTGTAGCCTGTAGAGGTCTGTGCGTCCCTCCATGGATATGCCTCCTCAGACCATCACTGACCCACCACCAAACCGGGCATGCTGAACGATGTTACAGGCAGCATAAAGTTCTCCGCGGCTTCTCCAGACCTTTTCACGTCTGTCACATATGCTCAGGGTGAGCCTGCTCTCATCTGTGAAAAGCATGGGGCACCAGTGGCGGACCTGCCAATTCTGGTGTTCAATGGAAAATGCCAATCGAGCTCCACAGTGTCCGGCAGTGAGCACAGAGCACACTAGAGGATGTGGGGCCCTCAAGCCACACCCATGAAGTCTGTTTCTGATTGTTTGGTCAGAGACATTCACAACAGTGGCCTAATGGAGGTCATTTTGTAGGGCTCTGGCAGTGTTCATCCTGTTCCTCCTTGCACAAAACCGGTCTTGCTGATGGGTTAAGGACCTTCTACGGCTCTGTCCAGCTTTCCTAGAGTAACTGCCTGTCTCCTGGAATCTCCTCCATGCTCTTGTGACTGTGCAAACCTTCTGGCAATGACACGTATTGATGTGCCATCCTGGAGGAGTTGGACTGCCTGTGCAACCTTTATAGGGTCCAAGTATCGCCTCGTGCTACCAGTAGCGACACTGACCCTAGCCAAATGCAAGACTAGTGAAAAACAGTCAGAAAAGATGAGTAGGGGAAAAAAATTGTCAGACACCTCTACCTGAAAAAACATTCCTGTTTTGGAGGTTGTCTCATTGTTGCCCATCTAGTGCACCTGTTGTCAATTTCAATTAACAATCCCCTCTGTATACACCCCTCCCCCTCTGCTACTTAACTGACCAGATCAATATCTCAGGAGTTCTGATTCAAAAATGTTACCTAAATTTTTTTGAGCAGTAATATAGCTGTCACATGACACAAACCTTTCCCAGCCTGTCTGCAGGGAAACATAAGCAGAAGGTGCTTCTTGTCCTCTGCTGTTGGTCACATGTTAAAAAAAAAACAGCCTTTGGAATACAGTAAAAATAAATAATTAATATCAATAAACTGTTTTAAATTCTCATAAAAATATATATTTGAATTCAAATCTTTAATATTTTGAGGAAACATGATGTGGGTGGATTTTTGCCGGTCACAGGCTGTGTTACGCCCCTCCAGTCTGTGTCTTAGGCCCCATACACACGAGAGGATTTATCCGCGGATACGGTCCAGCGGACCGTATCCGCGGATAAATCCTCTCGAGGATTTGCGCGGATTTCCATGCGATGGAGTGTACTCACCATCGAATCGAAATCCGCGCCGAAATCCTCTGGCGATGACGTGTCGCGCCGTCGCCGCGATTATGACGCTGTCATATAAGGAATTCCATGAATGCGTCGAATCATTACGACGCATGCGGGGGATCCCTTCGGACGGATGGATCCGGTAAGTCTGTACAGACCAGCGGATCCATCCGTTGGGATGGATTCCAGCGGATAGATTTGATAGCATGTCATCAAATATTTATCCGCTGGAAATCCATCCCAGGGGATAAATATCCGCGGAAACAGATCCGCTGGAGTGTACACACCATAGGATCTATCCGCTGAAACCCATTCGCTGGGATTTTTCAGCGGATGGATTCTATCGTGTGTATGGGGCCTTAGAATAAGAGGGAGGTGAAGTCACCATTAATCTACATGTAATACCCCGCCTCCATTGTGTTTAGCTGGTTAGTGGGCATAGAGGAGGAGGGAGGGAGTGGGCTGTCATTTACTGCTGTGTACACGCCCACATGTATGACTCTATAGTCACATGGGCTGCTCAGAAGTGATAGGGAGGAAATACTCAGCATAGAAACTTACTGAAAACTGAGCATGTGCAGTTTTGCCACCACAGCTGCAAAATCCCTAGCTGAATTGGGGACATGAAGGGGGAGATAGAGAGCAGCAGGATCAACCTGTTTTTTTGCAGAATACAGAAAACAAATCTAATAGTGACTGAGTGAGTATGAACACCATGTAATACACCATTAATTGATAGTTTTTTTATGATGCGAGTTTAGTGACACTTTAATGTGATGTGATCACTTTAATATATGTTTTACCTATTATATGGTCTATGGTGTGCTGGCAACATATGCCTTCTTCAAGTCTGCTTCTTCTTTGTAAAGGTGACAGGTGCACTTCGGAGTGGTGGGTAAGACAGTCAATAAGAACACACTGGTCTTTACAGCTAATGAGAGCAATTCCAGTTTAATCACATTCAGAGACAGGAGGCCAGAGGCAGCAAATAAAGGGATTTACAGGAGGGCTGCCGGTGGGATGGAGTGGAGGTAGGAGAAAGGATGAGATTAGAGGTCAGGAATGGAGAGGAGGGGCAGACAGTGACAGCAATCACACGAGGGGGGAATTAAAGCAAAACCGTTTTTTTTTTTCCAGAAACAAAACAATGTTATGTGTTAAACAGGAAAAATTCTCAATATAATCTATTATATAGAATAGTCAAAATGAAATAGCTGAAAGAGATTACTGACCTCCTTCTGAAAATGCAAGTCGCCTGTCACTAGCTGGCATTGGTACTCTGAGCCAATGTTGTGGAACCAGCATGGCAAAGCTGAAGTCAGCACTTGGGGTCTGCATACATGTTCCTGGTCCACGACTCAGAAAGTTGTAAAACAAGAGGATTAAAACAGTGGCCAGAAAAGTGGCACATTCGGATGGAGATGTGACAGCCCCCCTCTGACTTTTGTGATAAGGGTGCGTGGACTAAATAAAAACAATTAAAGTTAAGGAGAGGAAGCCTCTATAGCAACATATAAAGTTACAAACATGACTGGCGTGAACTCCTGCATGACCAGCCTGATTACACTTAAAAAGGGACATCCGTGGCTAGTTTTATATCTCTCTCTCTGTAATATATACAATAGGCACTGAGAAATTGAAACACAAATGTGAAGCACGTTATGCAGCCTCTTTTCCAGCCAGCAGGTGGAGCTCTCAATTTCTTTTCACATTTCCCTCACTTCCACATGTCTTTTGCTCCTTTGTTGAAAAAAAAAGCTTTTTGTTGATATCAATAGCACAAGGTGAAAAGGACATGTATAAATAATAATAATAATAATAATAATAATAATAATAAATAAATGTATAAATGAGTCAAAGCAGTGGCTCATATCTTATCAGATGGCTTTTTTTCCAAGGTTTTCAATTAACCACAAAGCAACCCTCTAGAGAAAATGCAAAATAAACAATTGAGCGACTAAAGGCCCATACACACGATTGGACTTTTTGCTCTCCTTTTTTCTTTTCCTTCTATTTCTTTCCCTCCCTGACTTGATTTATCTATTTACAGTTATGTTTTCTGCGCTTAGACACTGCCCTGACGGGTCAGTATTTGGCGCATTATAAATCTATTAAATCAATCAATCAATCACAGCAAACTTTAAAATGAGCAGGTTTAAAATGCATTGTTTACTGTGAAAATTACAATTGCAGTTTGGGAGTTAACCACTAGGGGGCGCTGAAGGGGTTAAGTGTGACCTCATCTGTGTTTCTAACTGTAGGGGGGCGGGGCTGGACGCGTGACGTCATTGATCATGTTTCCCTATATCAGGGAACACACGATCAATGACAGCGCCACAGTGAAGAACGGGGAAGCTGTGTTTACACACAGCTCTCCCCGTTCTTCAGCTCCGGGGACCGATCGCGGGACTCCATCGGCGATCGGGTCCGCGGGTCCCGCGGTCACGGAGCTTTGGACCGGGTCGTGCGCGCACGCCCGCGACCCACGGCTGGGCACTTAAAGAGGACGTACAGGTACGTGCTTGTGCCCAGCCGTGCCATTCTGCCGACGTATATCTGCAGGAGGCGGTCCTTAAGTGGTTAAGCAACAAATCTTTTTTTCTGTTTCCATACGAGACAAATGTTTGTCCTTTCGGGAATTTGCGTACAAAAATTATTTGGAAGAAAATGTTCGCCCGATTTTCTTATAGTATGTACGAGCCTTAAGGCCCCCATCACACTGAGGCATTTTTTAGGCGTTTTAGCGTTAGAAATAGCGCCTGAAAAGCAGCTAAAAACTGCCTCCCATTCTGTACAATGACTGCTTTCTTACTCAAGTGGTATGCTTGCGGGACGTTAGGAAAAGTCCTGCAAACAGCATCTTTGGGGTGGCTTGACATCGCTATAAATAGCTATGAAAAAAAATATATTAATAAAAATGCCATTTTGTAGACTCTATAACTTTTGCGCAAATCAATCAATATACGCTTATTGCGATTTTTTTTTTTTTTTACGAAAAATATGTATAAGAATACATAAACTGATAAACAAATTATTATAATTTTTTGAGAATATTTATTATAGCAAAAAGTAAAACCTATAGGGCCGGATTCGGGAACGACTTACGCCGACGTATCTTCTTATACGCCGCGTAAGTTCTAGTATACGCCTGAATTCTGGCTCCATCCGACCGACGTAAGTCTCCTACACTGTCGTACCTTGGGCGCATATTTAAGCTGGGAGCTAGGGGCGCTTCCGTTGATTTACGCGTCGAATATGTAAATGCCCTAGATACGCCGATTCACGAACGTACCTGCTCCCGTCGCAGTAAGCTTCGCCGTTTACGTAAGGCGTACGTCCGGCGTAAAGTTATCCCACCTAAAGCAGGGGTAAGTCATGTTAAGGTATGGGCGCGGGAACAGCCTCGTATTTTACGTCGCTTACGTAAGTCATACGTGAATGGGGCTGGGCGTAGGTTACGTTCACATCGTACGCATTGAGCCGTCGTATCCTAGGGAGGATATGCAACGTGATTCTAAGCATGCGCGCGCATGCGCCGTTCGTACGGCCATGCATTTACATGGGGTCACGATTCATTTTAATACAACACGCCCACTACCTGCCTACTTTGAATTAGGCGGGCTTACGCCGGCCTATTTACGTTACGCTGGCGTAAATATGGGAGCAAGTGCTTTGTGAATACTGCACTTGCCTCTCAATGTTACGTCGGCGTAGCGCATATGAGATGCGCTACGCCGGCACAAAGATACGCAAATGTACCTGAATATGGCCCATTGTGGGTTTTTTTCAAAGTTAGTGCTCTGGTTTAGTTTATACCACAAAAAATAAAAACCACAGAGGTGATCAAATACCACCAAAAGAAAGATCTATTTGTGGGAGAAAAAAGGACATACATTTCGTTCAAGTACAACATTGCATGAACCCGCAATTGTCAGTTAAATCGACGCAGTGCCGAATCGCAAAAAATGGCCTGGTCAGGAAGTGGGTAAATCCTTCCGGGGCTGAAGTGATTAAACTCCTCCCAAAAAATGCTATTATATTGCCGCTTACCAGTTCTTTTTTTTTTTGGCTTTTTTTTTGCTTTTGTGCTTTATTTTCATCTGGTGATCTGGCCACTAAGTCTGTTTTTTTTTTTTCAGCTTAAAGTGGAGGTTCACCCTATAAAAAATTTCTAACACTGCATCCAGCCCAGTTGTGCATATAAAATGACACTGACCTTTTTTTTTTTTTTTCCGTAGATAGCGTTTAGCCATGGAATTCACAGCAGCTTCCGGGTAGGGAATCCCGCGGGAGTGGGCGTTCCTATTGACATGCCAATTGATTGACATGCTAAACGACGGCGCACACAGCGCATCACGACTTCCCGAAGGAAGCTCGGGTCGGCTCGGCTCTATTCGGCGCCTGCGCACCGGCGCCGGATAGAGCCGAGCCGACCCGAGCTTCCTTCGGGAAGTCGTGACGCGCTGTGTGCGCGGTCGTTTAGCATGTCAATCAATTGGCATGTCAATAGGAACGCCCACTCCCGCGGGATTCCCTACCCGGAAGCCCACGGCTAAACGCTATCTACGGAAAAGAAAAAAAAAAGGTCAGTGTCATTTTATATGCACAACTGGGGTGGATGCAGTGTTAGAATTGTTTTATAGGGTGAACCTCCACTTTAATTTAACAGACCAGGTTGTCCAACAAGAAGTGGCAGTTAGAGTACTGAGACAAACCATTCCCAACTGAAAGGGGTGTATAAAATGATTAATTTATGTAAAGCCTGTATCCCAAAAGGAAATGAAAAGCTGTTTCTGTAACTGCTTAAAGTGGAACTAAACCTATTGATTTAAAGTGGAACTATGGGCCAGATCCACAAAGCAGATGCGCCGACTTAACTCAAGATACGCAGCGTAATTGAAATTTACACCGCGCGTATTTTTGCGCCTGATCCTCAAAACGAGATACGCCTTAAAACCAGGTTTTTCCGTCCTACCTAAAATAATTACACCGGCGCTTCTTTGCACGCAAAATACGCTAGACACGCCGCTGTTTTGATAGGCAAAGATGCAAATGAGGGAGATAAGGCGATCCACAAAATTAAGTGTGTGCGGCGTAGATTACGCCCTGTGCGCTTCTGTTAGTTTCATGGTGTAAAATTACACTTTATAAAAGCAGCCCTAATTTTACACCTGCCGTGTAAATGTCAGCTAAAGCAACACCATTAAGGAATAGCTGAGCACACACACTTGCAGGACAACAATCTGTCTGCCAACATGCCAGGGGCATCCATGCGCATAGCTAGACTAGTGACTTTAGTAACCGAGGGTACCCCCTCTTCTGAGGGAACAGCAGTCAGGAGACGCCTCGCAGAATGCATCTTTGCACAGTAAACACACACATTAATTATGTCACAGTGAGAATGCATGAATGCACACCACTGTGGTCCCTAGCACAGACACATCACATGCACATCTAATTGAATTAGATCCAAGTACACCCCAATGGTACTTGGGAGCAGTAACGCCCCACCATGGCTCCAATTATGTCACTGTGCATTCATACAACATTCACGGACCTGGGATCACTTCTCCCTGGTCCTGGGGATCCCTACTCCACCAAAACTGAGGGTGACACCCTTATTTAATCAGGAATGCCACCCCCACATTCACACATCATTCACACACAATAAACAAATCATAAGTACAGTATACAAAACAAAATCATAAAAATAAAAAAACAAAAGTACCCTGCAAAATTAACGGCGGCGGCGATTGCTACGCCTGGGCCGCCCACGGCCACGGCCACGGCCAACCAGAGGAGCCTCCTGGGGGGGGGGTGTGAGCAGGGGAAGGAGGATCTTCATGGGGGGGGTGTGAGCAGGGGAAGGAGGATCATCCTGGGTGGGTGGGTGAGCACGGGAAGGAGGAGCCTCCCCTGGTGACTGTCCTCCTGCTGGCCTGCCCTCCAAGGCCACTGATATCCTGGTCAGACAGTTTGTGAGGGCAGCCGTATTGGCCTGGCCAGCCCGGGTATTGTCCTGGACAGCCTGGGTCAGGGAAGTCACCTCCTGGGCCACGCCTGTTGTGGCGGTCTGCAGGTCACACAAGCATGTGATGACCGCCAAGGAGTTTGTGGCCCCATCAGTGATTGCCTCCTTCATTGCACCCAGGCTTGTCTCCATCTGGCTCAGAGTCTCTTTGATCTGAGCCAGATTGCGGGTCTGCCGGGCATTGTCCCTCTGCAGACTGGTCGGCAGACGCTCGGCCACCCCCCTGGTCTCCTGGGTCGCCATCCTGCCTGCAACTGAGGCTTGTGGCCCTGGAGGAGGGGAGAGAGAGACCCTTGTGGGTTGAGGCCTGTTGGGGGAGGAGTGGGAGGGGCTACCCCTGATGGTGGCCTGACTGCTGCCAGCCTCAGGGGTAGCCTCAGGAGTAAACAAATCCGAGGCCAAAAGGACTTCCCTGCCAATCTGCATATCTTCTTCCTCAGCCTCCACCGCCTCATTCTCCTCCCCCTCAACCTCCTCATGAGGGGAGGTGTGGCCACTCCCCTCCCCTGGGGAATCCTGCCCTTCTTGGGACTCTTCTGCAGCCTCTTGTCCAGGGGATGGTGCAGCAGCCTGGCCTGATGGCCCAGCAACATCCTGGTCATCTGTGGAGGACACAAAACAATCACAGGTTGGAGGATCCACACACTTGGCACATCTTCCCTTCCCCCACCCACACATGCTAATCACCAGATAGAAAAAAACAAAAAATTACCTGTCCTCACAGGAACATCTGATCGATAGCCACGCAGGCCCACCACCTGCTGTGGGTGGAAACACCGGGCCACTGCCCATTCCTCCTCAGTCAGCCTGATGGGGCAGGGTCCGCCTCCTCCAGTGCCCGTGGCATGGGCATTGATCCTGGCAATCTTGTCACGGACCAGGCTCCTAAGATCGTTGATCTTCTTTTGTATGCCACTGGTGCTCCTCGTCTCCCCCCCCCCCCCCCGCCGCATTGATCTGATCCATTATTTTTTGGATGATCGCCTTCCTCTGGGCCGGGGAGGTGTTCCGGCTCTCAGGGCCATGTAAATAACGCCCATATTGGACGATGGCCCGAGCAAGTATTTGCTTCTCTACGACAGAAAAATTTTACTTCCTGCGCTTGGGTGCCATCACAGCCACCACTCAGCACCAACAAAAAACAAACACAACAAACAAACAAAAATACTCACACAACAAACAAACAAAAATACTCACAGAAGAAACACACACAAAAATCAAAACACACAAGCAGACAGCTACTACAAATTCAAAAACAAACACGCAAAAAACAAACAGAAAATACATTCAGAAAAAAAACAAACAGAAAATACACTCAGGAAAAAAATATACAGAAAATACACTCAGAAAAAAAAATTACAGAAAATACACTCAGAAAAAAAACAAACAGAAAATACACTTAGGAAAAAAAAACACCAACTACACTCTACTACTCCTCCAAAACTTTTATCTCACACACAACTCACCAACACACACCAACAAACGACAGAGCAGAAGCAAC
This sequence comes from Rana temporaria, assembly GCF_905171775.1. Classification (NCBI taxonomy): domain Eukaryota; kingdom Metazoa; phylum Chordata; class Amphibia; order Anura; family Ranidae; genus Rana; species Rana temporaria. Next base: position 358,793,762 of record NC_053491.1, on the reverse strand, counting down.
TTGCTCTAGGAAGGGTAACACAGGGATATACTTTTGCAAGGGAAGTGTGTTTGTCTGGGGCTATTTATACACAGGGCGATCCTTAAACTAAGTACGCTTGGCCTTTTACCTATCTCACTGATTGCGCCGAGCCAAGTTCTGCACATGCCCAGTGAGGAGCAGATTCGTGCGTGCATGCGCAGTACGGCCGGCCCTTCATTTGCATGGGGTCACGGCTCATTACAATGAAGCACACCTACTTCTTTCCCACTTGCAATAACCCCGCCTTACGTCTCGGAATTTAAGTTACACTTGCGCAATTTTGGACGCAAATGCGCTGTGGATACGGCACTTATGACACAAAATTAGGGCGCCGTAACTTAAATGACATAAGTTTTGAGTAACTTAATTTGCGCCGCTGTTTGTGGATCTGGCCCAAAATTCTGATATTAAAAAGCTGTGAGCAGGCAGGCTCTTTATTACATAAGAGACATTCGATAAAATATATCTACCTGCCTGTTTAGTCTTCTGTAGAATGTATACATAACGGTGTATTCCTCACATTCGGGCACAATGCTTGTGTGTCGGGATGAATGCACTCCTGCACTCGAGTAGGAGTAATGTTATCCTGTGCTGTCCAATCAAGATGGTGGAAGACAGGCTTTTGGAAGAATCCAGGGTGACGATGCCAGCGAGGGACCTCACGAGTATCAGTCTGTTGATGCAAAGGTAAGAATGGCAGAATTTCGTTTCGCTTTACCTCTTTCCCTAAAAAGTTATAGTCAAGGCATGCCATTATTGATAACTGTCATGCCTCGTACACACGACCGGGTTTTCCGATGGGAAAACTGCGAGGAGAGCTTTTTGCCGGGAATCCCGGACGTGTGTATGCTCCCTTGAACTTTATCCGACGGGAAAACTGCCAAAATCCTGCAAAAAAAAGAACCAGCTCTCTTTTTTCCCGTCGGGTATCCAGACGGACTTTTTCCCACTGGAAATCCAGAGCGTGTGTATGAGGCATGACAGTTGCTTGTGCTCTCTACTGAACGTCAAGCCATCAAAAGGCTAGTGTCATAACTGATCACATGTGCAGCACCATGGCAACTGCAGATCAAACAGAGGCTAAAATGGCAGCTTCCTTAGCTGTAAAGAATGGAAAGGTTTAGTTTTGCTTTAAAAATTGTTACCTAGAGTTTGGTTTTAAAGTGATTGTAAACCCTCAGTGAAGTGACTGGCCTCAGGTGATACACAGAGATGAAAAAAATCATCTTACATACGTTTTACTTGTTTATCTGCAGTCTTTTCTTCTCTACTGCTATTCAAAAGTACAGATTTGTGATAAAAATCCTTCTTCAACTGTTAGTGAAACCACAAAGGGGGGGGGGGAGGGGACTTTGCGACACCCAAAAGACATAGAAAGTATATGTAGTATATGATGTGACGTTAGAATAAAATACAATGTTTGTTGGAGTAACATCAAAATAACCCCTTGTAAACAGGGAGACACTTCACAAAATACCAAACACATATAAAAAGTCTAAAGCCTATCACTTGAGTACTGAAAATTGACATAGTGAAAAGCGATGATCCCGGATGCATGGGTTCAAAGCCCCGATGCGTTTCGACTGGTTAAGCCTTCCTCAGGGGGATGACATCCGATAACATATTGAGGGGTCTATATTAAAATCAAGACAGGCATCTAAATATGCTGGAGGTCCCCAAGGGAGAAGGCGGTAATGCAATGGAGATATTCCATATGTCCAAAGCACAAGGGATATAGAAGGCCACCCTGAGTTGAGGTTATATGTTTATATCTCTCAGAAGTGTTGGAGGAGAGAAATACAAGCCCAAAACTGGCAAGCCATCTTGTTTCCACAAACTTCAGCCAGAGTGGGGCAAAAAAAAAAAAAACAGAATGAAGAAGTCTAGCAGTACAGGACAATAGGGACCTGATTTTTGACTAGCCTAGAATGGCCCCCAAGCCGCTTCACCAGAGGAAGGGGTGGAGAGCTGCAGTTATAGTGTGTGAGAGCTGATTGGAGGAAAGGGACACCCCCCCCCCCTCCACACACTGCACACGAACAGAGGAAGGATACAGAGCTGTGTTCTGAATAGACAAGCTGTTTGCTGAGCTCTCCTTCCCGTCACAAATGTATCTTGTGTCTGAAAACTTCTCAAAAGTGACTCATGCTGATAACAGAGGAACAGAGCACCAGAGAGAAACGACACTCAGAGCTTTGGAGAGAGACAAGTAAACACTACCGATATATGTGCTTAGTTCTGATTTTTATGACTGAGGTTTACAACCACTTTAATTTGTTGGTCCAGTCCACCTGGGTCTACTACTGCATCCAACACTACCCTCTATGCAGACTTATAATGCTGATGTGTCTCCATTGCTTCTCTAACCAGAATGGAGACACCCTAATGCAGAAAATGTGTCGCCAGCCGTATCACCCAGATCACTAGGTAAACATAAAGGAAAATAAACGAATGCAGCCAACACATTTAGGCAAGATGCGTTATTTTAAATATTTGGGGGGGGGGGGGGTTAATACCATTTTAATGAATAAAGGAAAACAGCATGTTCAAGGTGAGGGGGTTAATTCATTTGTTCAGCATTGTTTTTTTTTTTTTTAACTCTATTCACCCCCCTTATCTCCCGTACATCTCATCTCCATCTTGTCTCTCTATGTGACCTATTAATTGACCCCTTCACATCCCTTATCCTGCACATCCACCCACCCCCATCCCCATCCTCCCACTGAATATGACCTGTACATTAACCATTCACCTCCTCCTCCCTCTGTGTGTGACCTTCACATTGTTGTGCTGTAGCTTATGCACCATTACCAATCTGCATGTTTCAACCCCCTTATACCAGCATGTTTCTTAATTTCCAAAAAAATGTGCCAAAAAAAAAACTTGATCGCATTGGGGAATCGACTTTCCATAGGGGTCACTTTGATGTGTTCGTAGTGTCTTGGCATTTTTGTTTGGTATGTTATATAGCATAAGGTACGGGAAGATTTTTTTTCCTAAAATTTGGGGTATGTTTTGATGGGGACACCTGATGTAAGGGTACTCTAATGGGGGAAACCTGATTTATGGGGACACCTAATGTAAGGATACTCTAATGGGGAAACCTGATTTATGGGGACACCTAATGTAAGGATACTCTAATGGGGAAACCTGATTTATGGGGGCACTCGGATGGCGATGCCTGATGTAAGGATACTCTGATGAGGAAACCTGCCCTATGGGGACACTCTGATGGGGATGCCTGATGTAAGGGTACTCTGATGGGGAAACCTGACCTATGGTGGCACTCTGATGGGGACACCTGATGTAAGGGTACTCTGATGGGGAAACCTGACTTATGGGGGCACTCTGATGTGGACACCTGATGTAAGAGTACTCTAATGGGGAAACCTGACCTATGGTGGCACTCTGATGGGGAAGCCTGATGTAAATAGGCACTCTGATGAGGACATCTGAGCTATGGGGGCACTCTGATGAGGACATCTGAGCTATGTGGACACTCTGATGAGGACATATGAGCTATGGGGACACTCTGATGAGGACATATGAGCTATGGGGACACTCTGATGAGGACATCTGAGCTATGGGGGCACTCTGATGAGGACATCTGAGCTATAGGGGCACTCTGATGAGGACATCTGAGTTATGGGGGCACTCTGATGAGGACATCTGAGCTATGGGGGCACTCTGATGAGGACATCTGAGCTATGGGGACACGCTGATGAGGACATCTGAGCTATGAGGGCACTCTGATGAGGACATCTGAGCTATGGGGACACTCTGATGAGGACATCTGAGCTATGGGGGCACTCTGATGAGGACATCTGAGCTATGGGGACACTCTGATGAGGACATCTGAGCTATGGGGGCACTCTGATGAGGACATCTGAGCTATGGGGACACGCTGATGAGGACATCTGAGCTATGGGGGCAATCTGATGAGGACATCTGAGCTATGGGGACACTCTGATGAGGACATCTGAGCTATGGGGACACTCTGATGAGGACATCTGAGCTATGGGGACACGCTGATGAGGACATCTGAGCTATGGGGACACTCTGATGAGGACATCTGAGCTATGGGGACACGCTGATGAGGACATCTGAGCTATGAGGGCACTCTGATGAGGACATCTGAGCTATGGGGACACTCTGATGAGGACATCTGAGCTATGGGGACACGCTGATGAGGACATCTGAGCTATGAGGGCACTCTGATGAGGACATCTGAGCTATGGGGGCACTCTGATAAGAACATCTGAGCTATGGGGACACCTGAGCTATGGGGGCACTCTGATAAGAACATCTGAGCTATGGGGACACTCTGATAAGAACATCTGAGCTATGGGGACACCTGAGCTATGGGGGCACTCTGATAAGGACATCTGAGCTATGGGGACACTCTGATAAGAACATCTGAGCTATGGGGACACCTGAGCTATGGGGGCACTCTGATAAGGACATCTGAGCTATGGGGGCACTCTGATAAGGACATCTGAGCTATGGGGGCAATCTGATGAGAACATCTGAGCTATGGGGACACTCTGGTGAGGACATCTTCTATTTGTTAGTGTATCTAACTTATCCAGTACATCTAACACCCCCCCCCCCCCCACAGACTGGTGGGGAAACCTGACCTATGGTGGCACTCTGATGGGGAAGCCTGATGTAAATAGGCACTCTGATGAGGACATCTGAGCTATGGGGGCACTCTGATGAGGACATCTGAGCTATGTGGACACTCTGATGAGGACATATGAGCTATGGGGACACTCTGATGAGGACATATGAGCTATGGGGACACTCTGATGAGGACATCTGAGCTATGGGGGCACTCTGATGAGGACATCTGAGCTATAGGGGCACTCTGATGAGGACATCTGAGTTATGGGGGCACTCTGATGAGGACATCTGAGCTATGGGGGCACTCTGATGAGGACATCTGAGCTATGGGGACACGCTGATGAGGACATCTGAGCTATGAGGGCACTCTGATGAGGACATCTGAGCTATGGGGACACTCTGATGAGGACATCTGAGCTATGGGGGCACTCTGATGAGGACATCTGAGCTATGGGGACACTCTGATGAGGACATCTGAGCTATGGGGGCACTCTGATGAGGACATCTGAGCTATGGGGACACGCTGATGAGGACATCTGAGCTATGGGGGCAATCTGATGAGGACATCTGAGCTATGGGGACACTCTGATGAGGACATCTGAGCTATGGGGACACTCTGATGAGGACATCTGAGCTATGGGGACACGCTGATGAGGACATCTGAGCTATGGGGACACTCTGATGAGGACATCTGAGCTATGGGGACACGCTGATGAGGACATCTGAGCTATGAGGGCACTCTGATGAGGACATCTGAGCTATGGGGACACTCTGATGAGGACATCTGAGCTATGGGGACACGCTGATGAGGACATCTGAGCTATGAGGGCACTCTGATGAGGACATCTGAGCTATGGGGGCACTCTGATAAGAACATCTGAGCTATGGGGACACCTGAGCTATGGGGGCACTCTGATAAGAACATCTGAGCTATGGGGACACTCTGATAAGAACATCTGAGCTATGGGGACACCTGAGCTATGGGGGCACTCTGATAAGGACATCTGAGCTATGGGGACACTCTGATAAGAACATCTGAGCTATGGGGACACCTGAGCTATGGGGGCACTCTAAGGACATCTGAGCTATGGGGGCACTCTGATAAGGACATCTGAGCTATGGGGGCAATCTGATGAGAACATCTGAGCTATGGGGACACTCTGGTGAGGACATCTTCTATTTGTTAGTGTATCTAACTTATCCAGTACATCTAACACCCCCCCCCCCCACAGACTGACACTATTGCCATCCAAATCCACCCCCTGTGCTCCTTCATCCAGAATGGGGGCACTTTAATACAGGAAGGGTGTTACTGGACAGATTGTCAGGTGAAAACAGACAAAAAACAGCATTAAAAAAAAAAAAACGAATGCAGCCACCACATCTAATGATTGGTGAGCTGCAATATGTTTAATTTTTGCTTTTGGGTTTAATACCACTTTAAATCCTACTAACAAAAAGTTCTATCTGTCTCCAAAAATTGATATAAAATTCATTTTGATTCTGTGTTGTCAGGAAAACTATCACAGTACAGAAAACTGAAATAAAGGGGTATTACAAGCTGGTACACAAGTGGTTAATGTGCTTTGTTTTTTGTCTTTTAGTTGACCTGCTGGACATGTATCTTTTTTTAGCCAAATTGTGAAACTAATTTTAGTCGTCACCCTACATGTTCTATAAATTCTTTTTCTGACCGATGAACATCCACGACTGCCCCCTCACAATATTTATAATAAACACCTCATTACAATGTATTAATTATGTTTACACATCATTTATTTCTATTATTATTCCTCCCAATATATCATCACATGGTATTTACCAACATACCTAATCTAACATAATATATTCCTAACACTCTGTTTCTCTATTTGCACGGTGCTGGCAGCCATAACATAAGCTGATCTCTCCTCTATGCTCAGTGTGACATAACAGGAGGGGGAAGGGGAAACCTCCAGCATGGGGGGGTCACATGAGAGATGTCACATGACCAGGAGGAGGCGAACACAGCCCGGCAGGAGGAGGAGGATGTCATGTGACAGTCACATGACAGCCAGGAAGCAGAGCTGGAGAAGGTGAGTTTTATATGAGGTGTGGGTTCATGATTTGAGTGTTATGTTCGTGTTGATATGTGTGTTGTGTGTTATCATAGTGGGAACCCCTGGCTGCTTTTCAGAAGCACACACAATACATCAGGCATGTCACATTTCAATGATGCATTGAGCAGAATGAATCTTGAAGAGGCCACACTGGGGCTTATTTACTAAGGGCAAATCCACTTTGTGCTACAAGTGCAAAGTGCACTTGAAATTGCACTGAAAGTGCAGTCGCTGTAGATCCGAGGGGGACATGCAAGGTAAATTAAAAAACAGCATTTTAGCTTGCACATGATTGGATAATAAAATCAGCAGAGCTTCCCCTCATTTCAGATCTACTCCCAGATTTACAGAGACTGCATTTCAAGTGCATTTGCCTTTTGTAAATAACCCCCATTGTGTCTACTGAGGGTAACACGTACCTAATTTCCCTTGGGGCTCATTCACAGCGGCAGGATTGTGCAATTTGTGACAAAAAAAAAATAGCCTTTTTTTTTTTTTATATATATTGTTTTAGCTCACACCAGTACACGACATTAGGGCTCGTTCTTCATCCACCTCGGAGTTGCCCGTAGACATGGATTCAGGCACAGCGGCTACACAGACGCATTTGAAAATTTGATATATGGGTAGGAGTGTCTGCAAGGATCCTAATGCAGATCCCGTGTGTTTGGAGCTATGCACCTGTTCTTGTCTGCATGACAAATTTTGATATGACTCTGTGGTTGTTTCATTAAAGGGGAGTTCCAGCCAGGGCTCCGCTCCTCTCCCCCCCTCCCCGGCCGGCGTCTTCATTGTCACTGTGGGCACCCGGCCGTGACAGCTTTCGTCTTCACGGCCGGGCACCCAATGCGCATGCGCGAGCGGCGCCGTCCGATTGGACAGGCGCTCGCCTACAGGGAGGGGCTGTGAAGTGTAAGCTGTAGTGTAGCTGCTGGCTTTTAATAAACAGACACTTACCTGCTCCACGGCTCCAGCGACGCGCCGGCCAGGGATCCGCTCCTCGTCCCCCCTCGCCGGCCGGCGTCTTCATTCCTAGTGTGGGCACCCGGCAGTGACAGCTTTCGGCTTCACAGCCGGGCACCCACTGCGCGAGCGGCGCCGTCCGATTGGACAGGCGCTCGCCTACAGGGAGGGGCTGTGAAAAGGCGATTAAGCTAATCGCCTTTCCAGCCCCTCGGCGGAAGGAGGAAGTGGGACAGGAAGTCCCCTTCTCCTAAAGCCCCCACTCCCCCCCCCCCCCCCCAAAAAAAAATGACATGCCAAATGTGGCATGTAAGGGGGTGAGGAGTGGGATAAGCGGAAGTTCCATTTTTGGATGGAACTCCGCTTTAAAGGCCTCCCGGTCACCGCTGAGGGAGCTGACATGCTATGAGTGGCCAGAGCCACGATGATGTCACTTCCGCACATGCGCAGGGGTCATTTGTTCTGGCAAGGAGCTCTGATCTTCAGATGAAATCAGCGGCTGCGTGCAAGGTGAATATCTCCTAAACCGTACAGGTGTAGGCGATATATTTATTTTTCCTACAGATAAGCCTTAATATATATATATATATATATATATATATATATATATATATATATATATGTGTTTTAGAGCTGCACGATTCTTGCTAAAAAGAAAATCACGATTTTTTTGCTTAGAAGATAGATCACGATTTTCTCACGATTCTCGCGGTGTAACATCATCTTTCACATTTAAAACAAAAAAAATTGTGCTAACTTAACTTTTTTTTTTTTTTATTCATTGAAGTGTAATTTTTCCCCCAAAAAAATTACATTTGAAAGACCGCTGGGCAAATACAGTGTGACGTAAAATATTGCAGCAATTGCCATTTTATTCCCTAGGGTCTCTTCTATAAATATTTATAATGTTTGGGGGTTCCAAAGTCATTTTCTAGAAAAAAAAATTGATTTTTTAACTTAAAGCGGTGGTTCACCCAAAAATTTTTTTCTAAGATTACATCCAGCATACTAACGACATGTAAAGTATGCTGGCATTTTTTTTTTTCTACGTACATATCGTGTAATTGTTATTTTCACCCAGGCTTCCGGGTTCTGATTACTGCGGGACTGGGCGTTCCTATTGAAAGTTTAGCTGATTGACGTCTAGTGAAAATCTTTCCATGTCGCAAAAAAAGGGCGTCACCAGTTTTCCGTAAATAGCCGACATGCGAGTCGGCGCTATATGGCGCCTGCGCCCGCTGTGCAGGGCTAAATGCGCAGGCGCCATATAGCGCCGACTCGCAGGTCGGCTATTTATGGAAAACTGGTGACGCGCTTTATGCGACGTGGGAAGATTTTCACCAGCTAAGCTTTCAATAGGAACGCCCAGTCCCGCAGTAATCGGAAGCCTGGGCGAAAATAACAATTACACGGTATGTACGGAAGAAAAAAAAAATACTAGCATACTTTACATGTCGTTAGTATGCTGGATGTAATCTTAGAATTTTTTTTTGGGGTGAACCTCCACTTTAAGAAACAAGTGTCAGAAAAAGATTCGGACTTTAAGTGGTTAAACCTCCTACATTTACACACAGACTTGCTCTAAGAATAAAGTTAGTTACAATGTTTAATGTTGTTACAAACTTGGAAGACTGTTCCTTACACACAGAAGTGTATCCCTTTGATCTAAGAAGGAAGCGTTAGTTACAATGTTTCCTGTTAAGAACTTTGCAGACTGCCCAGATATTTTTTTTTTGAGGGCTGAGTGAGCAGATACAGGGCTAGATTCAGGCAGGGGGACGTACAATTGTGCGGGCGTATCGTATGTTATTTACGCTACGCTGCCGCAACTTACAGGGGCAAGTGCAGTATTCACAAAGCACTTGCTCCGTAAGTTGCGGCGGCGTAGCGTAAATGGGGCCGGCATAAGCACGCCTAATTCAAATGAGTATGAGGGGGGCGTGTTTTATGTAAATGGGTGGTGACCCGACGTGATTGACGTTTTTCCCGAACGGCGCATGCGCCGTCCGTGGAATTTCCCAATGTGCATTGCTCCAAAGTACGCCGCAAGGATGTCATTAGTTTCGACGTGAACGTAAATTACATCCAGCCCTATTCGCGAACGACTTACGCATACGACGTAAAAAATTCAACGCGGGAACGACGTCCATACTTAACATTGCATACGCCTCATAATAGCAGGAGCAACCTTACGCTGAAAAAGCCTAACGTAAACGACGTAAAAAAATAGCGCCGGGCGTACGTAAATTTGTGAATCGGCGTATCTAGGTCATTTGCATATTCTACGCCGAAAACGCCACCTAGCGGCCAGTGTAAATATGCACCCTAAGATACGACGGTGTAAGAGACTTACGCCAGTCGGATCTTAGGCTAATGTCGGCGTATCTTGCTTTCAGAATACAGAAAGATACGCCGGCGCAGCTTTGAATTTACGCGGCGTATCTATAGATACGCCGGCGTAATTCATTGCTGAATCTAGCCCACAGTCTCTCCACATTATATGAAAGAATCGGCAAACTCTGCATTGGAGATCGTCGGGGGTTGAATCGAGATCACGATTTTTTAACAAGTAATTGTGCAGCTCTGATATATAATATCTTCCTGACATACAGATTAAAGCGGAGTTCCACCTAAAAATGGAACTTCCGCTTAACCCACTCCTCACCCCATTACATGCCACATTTGACATGTCATTTTTTTTGGGGGGGGAGTGGGGGCTTCAGGAGAAGGGGACTTCCTGTCCCACTTCCTCCTTCCGCCGAGGGGCTGGTAAGGCGATTAGCTTAATCGCCTTATTCAGCCCCTCCCTGTAGGCGAGCGCCTGTCCAATCGGACGGCGCAGTGCCGCTCACGCATGCGCAGTGGGTGCCCGGCCGTGAAGCCGAAAGCTGTCACTGCCGGGTGCCCACACTAGGAATGAAGACGCCGGCCGGCGAGGGGGGGGCGAGGAGCGGAGCCCCGGCCGACGCGTCGCTGGAGCCGTGGAGCAGGTAAGTGTTTGTTTATTAAAAGCCAACAGCTACACTTTTTGTAGCTGCTGACTTTTAATAAACTTAAAGGCTGGAATACCCCTTTAAGGGCTTGTTCACACCAGCAGCCACACTGGGGCTACCCTCACACTGGGGCCACCGGGCGTTAGCGCTAACCCCCGCTAGCGGCCAAAGAAAGAGTTAAAAGCACCAGGGTGCCATTGCGTCCGAATCGCTTTTCAGGTGCTTTGAAAGTGCTGCCCATTAATTTCAATGGGCAGGGCGTTTTGGGAGCGCTGTATACAGAGATCCTAAACCGCCCCTAAGATGCTGTTGGCAGGACTTTTCAGAACGTCCCGCAAGGGCACCGCCCCAGTGTTAAAAGTCACATTGAAATGACGCCAGCCTTAGTTCTACTGGCCGCAGTGGGGTATAATGCGGCGAACTGATGCGCTTAGAAAAGTTCTGCCTGCCATACTTTATTTAATTTTACACTGCAGCATGGTGTTGTGAACTGGCCTGAAAGGGAAAAAGGCTTTTTGCCTTGTTTTGTGTTAGAAGTGTGCTGGGCAAGGGTGTCCAGCACAGTCCTAACACAACAGGTATGAATGGACCCAACTCTTTCTGTCTGTATAGGAAGAGGTTAGAGAGATTTTGACTATGGGACCCTCTGATTAACCCCCCCCCCCCCCCCGGGATATATTGCGTCTTCTCCTTTTATGTTTACACTACCCATCTCCCCCACTTTTCCTCCCAATAATCAGTTCTTCTAATTAAGAGCAGTTCTGCAGCACTGATTACCTCCTCATAATTACATATAATTACTGCCATCTCATATGGTGATTGCACCTATTTATAGGGCACGTGGAGGTTGCTGCAAGTCCTCTACTCCTGTGTCGCCGAGCTTTGAAGACGTGTTACTTAACCCGAACCTGTACAAAGAGAACTTTGTAAGATGCTATAAAAATGCTAAATGCCTGGCTGTCTGATCACAATTCATTCAGAATCAATCCAATAAAGTCAAATCTCAGTTACTTGTTCCAGGTCATTGTCCCATAAAAGACTAAAGCTGAACTTCTGTGACCAAAACTTTCATTAAAATATACACTATATTGTCAAAAGTATTGGTACGCCAGCCTTTACACGCACATGAACTTTAATGGCATTCCAGTCTTAGTCTAAGGCCCCGTACACACGACCAAACATGTATGCTGAAACTGGTCCGCGGACCAGTTTCAGCATACATGTTTGGTCGTGTGTAGGCGCGAGCGGGCCGAATTCCAGCAAACATTTGCCCGCCGGGCCTTTTCCCAGCGGGCAAATATTCGTGGACGTGTTTTAAAACCGTCCGCTGGAATCCTGCCCGCTCGGACATGTATGGTCGTCAGTACAGACCTACCGTACATGTCCAGGCGCCCGCCGTCCCTCGCATGCGTCGAATGACTTCGACGCATGCGTGGAAGCCTTTAAATGGCAGGCCCGCCCACGTCTCCGCGTCATCGCCGCGGCGACGACGCGGACACGCCCCGCGTATTGTTTACGCGCGGACTTCTGTACGATGGTGTGTACAACCATCGTACAGAAGCCCTCTGGCAGGCATGTACGGTGAAAACGGTCCGACGGACCGCTTTCATCGTACATGTTTGGTCGTGAGTACCCGGCCTTAGGGTTCAATATTGAGTTGGCCCACCCTTTGCAGCTATAACGGCTTCAACTCTTCTGGGAAGACTGTCCACAAGGTTTAGGAGTGTGTCTATGGGAATGTTTGACCATTCTTCCAGAGCCGCATTTGTGAGGTCAGAAACTGATTTTGGATGAGAAGGCCCGGCTCACAGTCTCTGCTCTAATTCATCCCAAAGGTGTTCTATCAGGTTGAGGTCAGGCCAGTCAAGTTCCTCCACCCCAAACTCGCTCATCCATGTCTTTATGGACCTTACTTTGTGCACTGGTTCTCAGTCATGTTGGAACAGGAAGGGGACATCCTCAAACTGTTCCTTCAAGGTTGGGAGCATGAAATTGTCCAAAATGTCTTGTTATGCTGACGCCTTAAGAGTTCCCTTCACTGGAACTAAGGGGCCAAGCCCAACCCCTGAATATAACCCCACACCATAACCGCCCCCCCCCCTCCACCAAATGATTTGAATCAGTACACAAAGCAAGGTACATAAAGACATGGATGAGCAGGTTTGGGGCCATAGGCAATGCACTGGCCTGCACCGAGTCCTGACCTCAACCCAATAGAACACCTTTGGGATGAATTAAAGCGGAGACTGTGAGGTGGTAGTGTGGCTCACCGGTCTGAGGCGCTGGAGTCAAGTTAAGTTAAAAAAAAGTGGAGACTGTGAGCCGGGCCTTCTGATCCAACATCAGTGCCTGACCTCACAAATGTGCTTCTGGAAGAATGGTCAAACACTCCCATAGACACACTCCCAAACCTTGTGGACAGCCTTCCCAGAAGAGTCAAAACTGTTATAGCTCCAAAGGGTGGCCCAACTCAATATTAAACCCTACGGACTTAGATTGGGATGCCATTAAAGTTCATGTTATGGCAGGCGTCACAAAACTTTTGACTATATACTTCAATAGTCAGAAAGGTTATGACCACTTTGTGTGCACCAAATGTCTTTTAAAAAGGCAGATCATTTCTTACAAATCTAGCTGTGTCATCATCTTTGTGTGGCATGTAGCCTGTGCAGAGAGCAGAGTGGTGGGAGGCACCTGTTAGGGCCCATCCTTTACAGCATGATTGCTCAACCTGTGGCCCTCCAGCTGTTGCAGAACTACAAGTCCCATCATGCCTCTGCCTTTGGAAATCATGCTTGTGCCTGTCAGCCTAGCAAAGCCTCATGGGACTTGTAGTTATGCAACCGCTGGGGGGCAACATGTTGAGCACCCATACCCTACAGGCTGTCTGCAGAAAACTACATGAGGGGGCGTGTATAAGACCAGTCACCCTGCATACAGAGAGGGCATATGTGACTGGTCTTTATTAGATGAAGCTCCCATAATAGAGGCAAAGTTTTGGAGGAGTTTTGTGATGGATTAGTGCACAGATATGGAAATAATTATAGACCGGATACCAAGACACATTTATGTAAGAATACATATGGCTCTTATATTTAGACAATATTTGTTTACCCTGGACTCCTGTTTCAAATCCACTGCATCGGTATGACAGCCGAACACCAGAATTTTCAGGAGGAGGTCGGTGATGGCAGCATGCATGTATTTCTTTGGTTCGGTCTTACTTTATATCTAAGAAGATGTGTTCTCTTGTGTTTCCAGCAGGAGGCGCTGTCACCATGCCTCAGAGGCTCTCTGTGGAGAAGCAGGCCTACTCGGTGCCTCTAATCCAGCCAGACCTGCGGAGGGAAGAAACCATACAACAGATCACCGACACCCTGCAACACCTACAGACCGTGTCCAATGACATCTTCAACAGGTACGGTATTGCAGAGCACCCCCAGCCCCCCAACCACCCTGCAGTCACAGACCACTGTGGTTCTCCTGCACTCCATACAATTACAAGACATTATTCAAAGCAGAGCTGCAGTCAAGTAGCTACATACCGTTGAAATACATATACTGTAAATAAACTGTTTAACTGGCAAAAAGACTTGTAATTCTGTTTAGCTAGTCCTGAGATCCACGTACAAGCAACCCAAGCAGGTCCTTCTTCTCCCAGGAAGACTACACGGCAACTGAGCAACACAGCCAGGCCTGGGACTGGCCCACAGCTTGTGATTGGATAGTGATTTATGAGGTCACCTCTCCCTTCCTAAAAGCTTGTTGCCTGTGTTAGATTGGCACAAATGTGCAAAGTTATTGACAAATTCAGACTACTGAAAAATCCCCTTTCCTGGTCTAAGTGCTGCTGTACAGAGTATTACAGGAGGGCAATTAAGACAGATGGAAGTACATAGTATCCGGAAACACAGGCACATGTACACTGTTCACTACTACTAATATATATTCTACCCAACTTTCACTGTCTGGAAGTATGGATTTTAAGCCTTTCTATGCTAACCTTGTGAGCTTATTGTCACAGGGTTAGCTTTTCACTGTTATACCCTCTGCCCTCCTCTTCTGCACATACTGTTCCCTGGTATACCCTCTGCCCTCCTCTTCTGCACATACTGTTCCCTGGTATACCCTCTGCCCTCCTCTTCTGCACATACTGTTCCCTGGTATACCCTCTGCCCTCCTCTTCTGCACATACTGTTCCCTGGTATACCCTCTGCCCTCCTCTTCTGCACATACTGTTCCCTGGTATACCCTCTGCCCTCCTCTTCTGCACATACTGTTCCCTGGTATACCCTCTGCCCTCCTCTTCTGCACATACTGTTGTTCACTGTAATACACTCCACATTCTGCTCCCGCACATACTGCCCCCTTTTATACTCTCCTTTCTTTCACATGCTGCCTGCTGTCATACCCTCTGCACTCCTTTCCTACTTATACTGCTTACTGTTCTATCCTCTGCACTCCTTTCCTGCATATACTGCCTCCTGTTATACCCTTCACCCTCCTTCCCTGCACATACTCCCCCCCCCCCCCCCTCTTATACCCTCCGCACTCCTCTCCTGCACACAGGGCCGCCATCAGGGGGGTACAGGCAGTACACCTGTAAGGGGTCCGGAGGTTCCCAGGGGCCCGGATGGCAACCCCCTTTTTTTTATTTATTTTTTATATATTTTTTTTAATTTCTTTTATTTTTTATTTATTTACAGTGCCTTGCGAAAGTATTCGGCCCACTTGAACTTTGCGACCTTTTGCCACATTTCAGGCTTCAAACATAAAGATATAAAACTGTAATTTTTTTTGAAGAATCAACAACAAGTGGGACACAATCATGAAGTGGAACGAAATTTATTGGATATTTCAAACTTTTTTAACAAATAAAAAACTGAAAAATTGGGCGTGCAAAATTATTCAGCCCCCTTAAGTTAATACTTTGTAGCGCCACCTTTTGCTGCGATTACAGCTGTAAGTCGCTTGGGGTATGTCTCTATCAGTTTTGGACATCGAGAGACTGAAATTTTTGCCCATTCCTCCTTGCAAAACAGCTCGAGCTCAGTGAGGTTGGATGGAGAGCGTTTGTGAACAGCAGTTTTCAGTTCTTTCCACAGATTCTCGATTGGATTCAGGTCTGGACTTTGACTTGCCCATTCTAACACCTGGATATGTTTATTTGTGAACCATTCCATTGTAGATTTTGCTTTATGTTTTGGATCATTTTCTTGTTGGAAGACAAATCTCCGTCCCAGTCTCAGGTCTTTTGCAGACTCCATCAGGTTTTCTTCCAGAATGGTCCTGTATTTGGCTCCATCCATCTTCCCATCAATTTTAACCATCTTCCCTGTCCCTGCTGAAGAAAAGCAGGCCCAAACCGTGATGCTGCCACCACCATGTATGACAGTGGGGATGGTGTGTTCAGGGTGATGAGCTGTGTTGCTTTTACGCCAAAAACATAACGTTTTGCATTGTTGCCAAAAAGTTCGATTTTGGTTTCATCTGACCAGAGCGCCTTCTTCCACATGTTTGGTGTGTCTCCCAGGTGGCTTGTGGCAAACTTTAAACGACACTTTTTATGGATATCTTTAGGAAATGTCTTTCTTCTTGCCACTCTTCCGTAAAGGCCAGATTTGTGCAGTATACGACTGATTGTTGTCCTATGGACAGAGTCTCCCACCTCGGCTGTAGATCTCTGCAGTTCATCCAGAGTGATCATGGGCCTCTTGGCTGCATCTCTGATCAGTCTTCTCCTTGTATGAGCTGAAAGTTTAGAGGGACTGCCAGGTCTTCGTAGATTTGCAGTGGTCTGATACTCCTTCCATTTCAATATTATCGTTTGCACAGTGCTCTATGGGATGTTTAAAGCTTGGGAAATCTTTTTGTATCCAAATCCGGCTTTAAACTTCTCCACAACAGTATCTCGGACCTGCCTGGTGTGTTCCTTGTTCTTCATGATGCTCTCTGCGCTTTAAACGGACCTCTGAGACTATCACAGTGCAGGTGCATTTATACGGAGACTTGATTACACACAGGTGGATTATATTTATCATCATTAGTCATTTAGGTCAACATTGGATCATTCAGAGATCCTCGCTGAACTTCTGGAGAGAGTTTGCTGCACTGAAAGTAAAGGAGCTGAATAATTTTACACGCCCAATTTTTCTTTTTTTATTTGTTAAAAGAGTTTGAAATATCCAATAAATTTCGTTCCACTTCATGATTGTGTCCCACTTGTTGTTGATTCTTCAAAAAAAAATTATTAAAGGGCCCAGAGTTCCCCAGGGCCCTGGATGGCAACCCCCTTTTTTTAATTTTTTATAAATGTTTATTATATATATATATATATATATATATATATATATTTTTTTTTTTTTTCTTTTTCTTTTATTCTTTTTATTAAAGGGCCCAGAGGTCCCCAGGGCCCCTGGATGGCTACCCCCCTTTTTTTATATATATTTTTCTTTATTTATTTATTTTTTGTAAAGGGGCTCCCCCCGCTTCTCAATTTTAGGCGTCAGCACCCCCCCCCCCCCCCGTTCTCTGTTCCAGGAGGGCCCATACCTGAAACCCCATAATTCCTGATGGCGGCCCTGCCTGCACATACTTCCCCCTCTTATACCCTCCGCACTCCTCTCCTGCACGCCTGTTGTTATATCCACCACACTACTCTCCTGCACATACTGCCCCCTGGTATGCTCTCTGCCCTTCTCTTCTGCACACCTGCTATTATACCCTGCACACGCTGCCTGCTGTCATACCCCTCACACTCCTCTCTTGCATTTACTGTTCCCCGTTTTTTCCTTTTGCCCTCATCTCCTGCCCCTGTTGTACACTCGGCATTCCTCTCCTGCACATAATGCTCCCTTTTTACCCTCCTCTCTTCACATACTGCCCCATGTCATACCCTCCTTACTGTTCTGCACCTACCGACCCCTATTATACCCTCCTTTTCTTCACATGCTGCCTGCTGTCATACCCTCTGCCCTTCTCTCCTGCACACCTGCTATTATACCCGCCAACATTTTCTCCTGCACATACTGCATGCTGTCATACCTTCTACACTCTTCTCCTGCATATACTGTCTGCTCGTATACACTCTGCACTCCTCTTCTGCACATACTGCCCACCCTTGTATATACTTCACACTCATCTCCTGCATTTACTGCCTGCTGGTATACCTTCTGCACTCCCTTTCCTATACATAATGTCCTATATCCTATTCTATGCACTCCCTCTCCTATACATAATGTCCTATATCCTATTCTATGCACTCTCTCTCCTATACATAATGTCCTATACCTATATCCTATCCTCTGCACTCCCTCTCCTATACATAATGTCCTATACCTATATCCTATCCTCTGCACTCCCTCTCCTATACATAATGTCCTATACCTATATCCTATCCTCTGCACTCCCTCTCCTATACATAATGTCCTATATCCTATTCTATGCACTCCCTCTCCTAATACATAATGTCCTATATCCTATTCTCTGCACTCCCTCTCCTATACATAATGTCCTATATCCTATTCTCTGCACTCCCTCTCCTATACATAATGTCCTATATCCTATCGTCTGCACTCCCTCTCCTATACATAATGTCCTATATCCTATCGTCTGCACTCCCTCTCCTATACATAATGTCCTATATCCTATTCTATGCACTCCCTCTCCTAATACATAATGTCCTATATCCTATTCTCTGCACTCCCTCTCCTATACATAATGCCCCATATCCTATCCTCTGCACTCCCTTTCCTATACATAATTCCCCATATCCTATCCACTTCCTCTCCTATACATAATGTCCTATATCCTATCCACTCCCTCTTTTATAGATAATGTCCTTTATGATACCCTCTGATATGCTCTACTACATAATGCTCCATCTCCTATGCTCTACACTTTTCTGCACATACCGCCCACCCTTATATATTCTCCACACTACTCTTCTGCATATACTGCCTGCTGGTATACCCTCTGCACTCCCTCTCCTGTACATAATGTCCTATATCCTTCTCTCTGCACTTCTCTCCTGTACATAATGCTCCATGTCATACCCTCCACACTCCTCTCCTACATATACTGTGTGCTGCTATACCCTCTGCACTCCTCTCCTGCATATACTGCCTATCATCGTGCCCTCAGCTCTCCTGTTCTGCACATACTGCCCATCGTTATACCCGCCACACCCCTCCCCTGCATATACTACCTGTTATCATACTTCTAACATTAATTTCTGTATGTCTTTTAGCTGAGTATTCCTGACTTGATGTGATAGTCTTGCCATGCTCTGGTTCTAATATAAACCACATAGTTTGTTTTAGTGTCAGGTCTTCGACTGCCTATTGTTGAGATTCAGATTAGCTCTAATGATCATTAGCGCTTGTTGCCACACCTCAAGAGGTCCCAATTGCTGCAAGTGGTGCTGAAAACTACCGCCTTGCTTGAGTTTATCTAGCTGATTAAGGCACATGGGAACTGCAGTCTGTTCTCCCTTCCTGTCCTGATAAGGTCACACATCCCCAGTTCCTGCACTTATACCTTCTCCAGATATGCTAATCATTTCTTATCTCAGGCTGTAATTAGCATTAATTAGAAAAATATGTCCTCTGCAGAGCTGAGGATGGATTACCGGGGAGTCGGGGAGGGTGAAATGCAGACACAATGTTCCCGCTATCGGGGGCCGTCACTGTCAGATGTGCGCAGCTTATTGTACAGGGTGCTTCCAAATATTTTAGAACTATTAAGACAAATTGTTATACACTACGAGAACATTTCCTGGCAGTGAACAATTATGTGGCTCTTTCTGTATTCCTTGATGCCTGTATTATGCAACTCTTTATTTGGCGTAAAAAAAAAAACTTTAAAGCCGCGTGCACATGATTGATTCGTCTGATGGACCGTTTTCATCAGACGAACCGATCGTGTGTGGGACCCATCGGTTTGTTATCCATCGGTGAAAAAACAAATTGTTTTAAAATTATCTGATGGTTAAAAAACCGATAGAAAAAAACGATTGTCTGTGGGCACGTCCATCGGTTAAAAATCCACGCATGCTCAGAATCAAGTCGACGCATGCTTGGAAGCATTGAACTTCATTTTTCTCAGCACGTCGTAGTGTTTTACGTCACCGCGTTCTGACACGATCGTTTTTTTAACCGATGGTGTGTAGGCAAGACTGATGAAAGTCAGCTTCATCGGATATCTGATGAAAAAATCCATCAGTCCGTTTTCATCGGATGAACCGATCGTGTGTACAGGGCATTACAGAATGGGATTTAGGTTGCACTGTGTATCAAACAATAGCTTTTTTTTTTAAATCCTTGTTATCACTGTATTTGTACTCTTTGTTACATCTCCGGGCTGCTGATCCCGTCTGCAGCCACTTCCTAGCTACACACACTTCAGCAATGGCTGCAGGGCATTTCTGGGGCAGGCTTCCTCATGGTGACCTTAGTGGACCATACCTGTGTAATGAGTTGAAATGGCCACTTGTAGTCTTTATTTAAAGCCAGTGTGACACAGGAGCACATTTGGACAGGGACTGTCATCCTGTAATGGGAAATGCCTGAACAAGGACCTTCATAGCAGGATCCAAAGGAATTATTGTACTAAAAGCTGCAGATGTAAAAATTAGAAATACACTGGGCCAGATTGAGATAGATCAGCGGATCTTTAGATCTGCGTAATCTATCTGATTTAAGATCCGCCGTCGCAAGTTTTAGAGGCAAGTGGGTATTTTACAAAACACTTACCTCCAAACTTGCGGCGACGGATCATAAATCCCCCGGCGGAATTCAAATTCCGCGGCTAGGGGGAGTGTAGTATTTAAATCAGGCGCGTCCCCGTGCCGATTTAAATGCGCATGCGCCGTCCGCAAATTTTCCCGGCGTGCATTGCTCCCAATGACGTCGCTAGGACGTCATTGGTTTCGGCGTGAGCATAACTAGCGTCTAGCGCTTTTGTAAATCGACGTACGCAAACTACGTAAAAAAAAAAATTGACGCGGGAACGACGGCCATACTTAACATTGGCTGCGCCTCATAGAAGCAGGGGTAAGTATACGCCGGGAAAACGCTTATGTAAACGACGTAAAGTGACTGCGTCGGGCCCGCGTACGTTCGTGAATTGGCGTATCTCGCTGATTTACATATCCTCGCCGTAAATCAGCGAGAACGCCCCCAGCAGCCATTTTTAAATTGCAGTTAAGATCCGACGATGTAACACAGTTACACCTGTCGGATCTTAGGCATATCTATGCGTAACTGATTCTATGAATCAGTCGCATAGATACGACCTGCCTAAGTCAGAGATACAGCGGTGTATCAGGAGATACACTGTTGTATCTCTTTGAGAATCTGGCCCAGAGTGTGCACAATTCTTAGGCAAGTTGTATTTTTGAGGATTCATTTCATTATTGAACAATACAGTGTTCTCGGTCAGTCCAAAATGTTAATATATCTAAAATCTGAATATTTAAAGTGGAGTTTCCATCCCAAATTTTTTTTTTTTCATTATTGTGCTCATTAGAACTAAAAAAATAAAAATATATTTTTTTTACTCATCTGGAAATGCCTGTTGCTATGCAGTCCCACAAAATCTGCCTTTGGAATCACCTAGGATCCTGACATCATCTCCCTCTAATGCTCCTGGGAAATGTGTGTCATCATTTCCCAGGATGCAGTGCGCTACCCAATTATCACTCCCCATCCAGGACTTCCAGGAAGTAAGTGCTTGTGGGCTTCACAATGCCCACAAGCAAAATGACAACGGTGTGGACATAGTTTTATAAACTCTTTTTTGAATATCTATGCGGAACGGCGGCGGATTGTAAAATAGTAAGTGACCGGATTTATATTATAAAAACGCAGGATGAAAGGACATACATTTAAAAAATGCTAATTGTGGTTGGAACCCCCCTTTAAGTGAATGTAAAAATTAGGTTTTGGCTTTCTTAGGAGAATATCTATGTGTGCACAATTATTTGGCAACTATTCGTGTGCACAATTGTTGTGCAACGAAATGAAAAAACAAATTCCCATCTCACTTGTTTGTTTTCATCTGTTAAAGTGAGAATAATAAACAAACAATTCAAAATTTACAAATAAACATTTCTGACACTTAAGAAAATAAAAAATAAGTGACCAATATAGGCGCCATTCTTTTCGATTAGGCCGCTTTCACACTGAGATGACCTTCAGGCGTTTTAGCGCTAGAAATAGCCTCTATAAAGCGCCATTCTTAGCAGTGAGTGCTTTCACACAAGGGCGGTGCGCTTGCAGGACGTTAGGAAAAGTCCTGCAAGCAGCATCTTTGGCGCGGCTTGGGAGCGCTATAAATAGCGCTCTTAAAATGTCCCAGTCCATTGAAATGAATGGGCAGCGCTTCCAAAGCGATTTGAAAGTGTCGTAAAACTGGTCCTTTTTTTTTTTTTTTTAAGGTCCCGTTGTCACGAGACCTAAACAAACTGGCCCGCTAGCTCCCTAACGCGCCACTAAAACACAGAAAAAATTACCGGCGCTGCAGTGTGAAAGGGGGTCTAACAGTCATAGGCCTTTCATTCATGAAGTCTGTCAGTTTCTTGATCTATTGATGATCAACTTTTTGTGAAGCAGCAGCCACAGCCTTCCAGACACTGTTCAGAGAGGTGTACTGTTTTCCTTCACTGTAAATCTCCTGTTTAAAATAGGGGTTAGGTCAGGTGAGGAAGGGGACCATGTCCTTGTTCCTTCATCTTTAACCGCTTGCATACAGGGCTGTTATACACACATCCATACCAGGCCTATTCTGGCACTTCTTTCCTACATGTACAAATCATATTTTTTTTGCTAGAAAATTACGCAGAACCCCCAAACATTATATATGTTTTTTTTAGCAGACACCCTAGGGAATAAAACGACGGTCATTGAAACGTTTTATCTTGCACGGTATTTGCGCAATCTTTTTTCAAACGCCTTTTTTTTGGAAAAAAATTGTTTCATGAATTACAAAAATAACAAAACAGTAAAGTTAGCCCAATTTTTTTGTAAAATATGAAAGATGATGTTACACCGAGTAAATAGATACTTAACATGTCACGCTTTAAAATTGCGCACACTCATGGAATGGCGCCAAACTTCGGTACTTAAAAATCTCCATAGGCAACGCTTTGATAATTTTTACAGGTTACCAGTTTAGATTTACAGAGGAGATCTAGTGCTAGAATTGTTTCTGGCACTCTAACGCACGCGGCGATACCTCACATACAGTATGTGGTTTAAACGGCGTTTACATATGTCGGCGGGACTTGCGTGTGCGTTCGCTTCTGCGCGCTAGCTACTGGGGACAGGGGCGTTAAAAAAAATGTTTTATTTCTTTTTTTTTTTTTACATATTTATTAATTTTTTAACACTTTTTTTTTTTTTTTTTTTTTTTTTATTATCACTTTTATTCCTATTACAAGGAATGTAAACATCCCTTGTAATAGGAATGTGTGTGACAGGTACTCTTTATGGAGAGATGCGGGGTCAATAAGACCCCACATCTCTACTCCAGGCTGGAAAGCATGAAATCGGTGAAAAAAAATTCACCTATCTCATGATTACTGTTGCTTAGCAGCCGCAATTGCGGCTTTGTTTACTTACGGGGACCCGGGCGTGACGTCATCACATCGCGTCCGGGTCCTCCGACGGTCATAGAGATGACTGGTGACCATCTGGTCACCAGTCATCTCTATGCTTCCTGCCAGAATCGGACGATTCGTTCTCCGGGCCCCCGATGGCACAGGAGAGAGCCCGGAAAAGCACCGGATGGCGGCGGGAGGGGGGGTGTCCCCTCCCGCCGCCTGTAAGAACGATCTAGCGGCGGAACCGCCGCTATGATCCTTCTTACGTTGTGCAGAATCGCTGGCAGAAGAGAAGGATATCTGAATGATGCCTCTAGCTGCAGGCATCATTCAGATATCCCCCCCACAAAGCCCAGGACGTCATATGACGTCCACCCGGATCGGTAGAGGTCCTTTGTGGACGTCATATGACAATGGGCCGATATTGAAGTGGTTAAAGGAGTTGTTTTTTTTTGTTTTTTTATAACAAAAACTGTATACTTGCCTCCTCTGTGCAAGGGTTTTGCACAGAGTGGCCCCCAATCCTCCTTTTCTGGGGTCCCCCAGCGGCTCTCCTCCCCACATTGAATTCCCCCTTGGAGGCTTGCATCCCAAGGGGACACCCATGCAAGCATGCTCCCGAGTCCTGCAGCTGCGTCCATTGACACAGATGGCAGGACTCGGCCGCGCCCCCCAGCTCCCGCGTCACTGGATTTTATTGACAGCCGAGAGAGCCAATGGCTGTGCTGCTATCAATCTATCCAATGAGGACCCAAGACAGCGGCTGGAGCTGCTGTGCTCGTCCCCCGTCGATGGAAGGATCGGGTTCAGGTAAGTAAAAGGGGGGCTCTGGGGGGCTGCTGCACAACAGAAGGGTTTTTGCCTTGATGCATTGCATAGAATGCATTAAGGTGAAAAACCTTGAGGGTTTACAGCCCCTTTAACCACTTAAGGACCCGCTCATGTACATATACGTCGGTACTTTAAAGATGGATATCTCGGTAACGGCAGCAGCTGCTGCCACAACCGAGATATCCATCTTTTCTTTGAGCGGTCCTGTAAACGATAATGGTGGTCTCCGCAGCGGATTTGCCGCAAGATCACCGTTATCGGCGGCGGGAGAGGGCGCCGCTCTCCCGCGCCCTCTGCCACTTACCGGAGCCGTCGGCGGCGGCAGCGGAGGTGATCGGGTTCTTTCCTCTCCTCGGCTGAGATACGATGAGGGCAAGATGACCCCCACCCGTCCCCATAGCATAGCAGGGCGGAAGTGACCCCAGATTTCATATTTAAGAGGACCTGTCATGCTTTTTTCTATTACAAGGGATGTTTACATTCCTTGTAATAGGAATAAAAGTGACCAATTTTTTTTGTGTGTAAAAATGAATAAACTAAATAAGAAAACAAAAAAAAAATGTTTTAAAGTGCCCCGTCCCGATGAGCTCGCGCGCAGAAGCGAAAACGGTGTTCAAACCACACAAGTGAGGTATCACCACGATCGTTGGAGCGAGAGCAATAATTCTAGCCCTAGACCTCCCAGAGGTCCCCAGGGCCACGGATGGCAACCCCCCCCCCCCCTTTTAAAAAAAATAAAAAATTACATTTTTTTTATATACTTTTTTTATTTCTTTTTATTTCTTTTCTTTCTTTATATATATTTTTTATATATATTTTTAATAAAAAAAAATATATATACATAAAAAAATAATTTTTAATAATTTTTTTATATAAAATAAATGAAAAAAAAATTGCTGTTGCCATCCGGGTCCCTGGGGACCTCCCGACCCCTTACAAAAAAAAAAAGAGAAAAAGAAAAGGGGGGTTGCCATCCGGGCCCCTTACAGGTGTACTGCCTGTACCCCTCTGATGGCGGTCCTGCATACGAGTACCCCACCTCCACGTTGCTGACTTCTGAATGGAAGTGGATCTCTGTGCCCATTACTGATCCAACCACAGGCCCATCCATCTGGTCCATAAAGAGTTGCTCTTATCCCATCAGTCTATAAAACCTTTGAAAATCTGTCTTAACGTTTCAACTTCTGTGTTTTGTTCAGTGGAGGTCGGGTTTCCGCCTCCCTTACCTTGGCCATCTCTGAGCACTGAACACCTAGTACTTCTGGGCACTCTAGGTTGTAGTTCTGTGACAGCACTGGAGTCTAATGGGTTCCTGGTAGCTTCACGTTTTGATTCTTCTCATATCTTTTGGCAGTTAATTTGCATATTTTTTTTCTCAACACGTTTCTTGCAACCCTGTTGAGTATTTGCAACAAAACGTCTGATAGTTCTGTGATCATGCCCCAATGTCTCTTTAAATTCAAGAATGCTGCATCCGTCTGAAAGACTTTATATAATTTTTGACTTTGATTTTTGATAGTTGAACACCTTCGTCAGGGGTATAGGATAGAGATAAATATGGTCATAAATTGTTTTTACTCAAGTAGAGTGATTCCTTAAAGAGAGTAGGTGAGGCAACTGTCAGAGTGGGGGTGCAGACGGAGGCCAGCCCAATATCAATCTGGGCTTGAGATTGCAAGTTCCCAGATGTATTTAAGCAGATAGGTAACAGCAACAAAATGCCAGTGGTTGAATTTAGACAGTGTTTGTTCTATGGAAGATCGGGACTGGAGCTAGCCGGAGCCTTCAATAAAGCTCCAAATCAATGGGTAACACCAAGCGATCCCTGTCTCCATACGTTGTCCCCTCTCTGCAATGCTTTATCAACAAAGGGTTAGCCTCATCATACGATTTTCCAGCTCACAGGACAACAATCAAAGCACCAGCAGTGATTGTCACTGAGCAGGTTAACTTACCAGGTCCCAGCATCTACTGCTGCAATTCTGAGCTCTAAAAACATAAGTGTCACATCTGATAGCTCTTCATAGAGGCAAAGTTTTTCAGTTTCTAATTACAGCCTTCAGAGATTCAGTTTAACGATTGTAAATGGTGTCTTAAAAAAATGAAAAATGGGGCAGGAAATATTTATAGAGAAGATATTATAAAATCAACATGAGTGTTTTAAAAGTGAAAGTGGACTTGGAGGACTTTCACACTGTGCAGCCCATAGCATCGGCAGTAAAATGCCGTTATTTTTACCGGCGACGCTATGGGCGTATTTGCGGCACATTTCGGCCGCTAGCGGGGCGCATTTACCCCCTGCTAGCGCAGAGAAAGAGATATATGGACAGCCGCACTCCAAAGTCTTAAGACGTGCCCTTTATTTGGGTAAAAAGAAAATGCACTACAAAAACCAGCATACAGTGGGAAAAAAACGTGCTAGAGCACGTCTTTTTAAGACTTTGGAGTGTGGCTGTCCATATATCTCTTTCTCTGCATATCCTGTGCATTGCCGGCACCCGTTGGTTCTTGAGTGGACAGTGATTACCTTAGGTGTGCTCACCTGGAGCGGCATCTTTCTTACCCCCTGCTAGCGGCCGTAAAAGGGTTAAAACCGCCCGCAATGCGCTGCTGAAGCAGCACATTGCGAACGATATAGCCGCCCCGTCCCATTGATTTCAATGGGCAGCAGCGGAGGAGGAGCGGTAAACACACCGCTCCTTCTCTGCTCCAAAGATGCGCCTAGCGGGACTTTTTTTTACCGTCCTGCTAGTGCACCGCTCCAGTGTGAAAGCCCCTCAGGCTTTCACACTGGAGTGAATGGGGACAGATTTTTAAGCGTGTATTGCAGGTGCTTTTTTTAACGCTATAGAGCCTGCAATACGCTCCAGTGTGAAAGGGCTCTTAGTGTTACTAAACCCAGGAGCTCACATTCACTGGTCTCCCACGGTACACAGAACATGGAACTGCAATTATTGTAGTGAATATAAACTGCTAAATACCTTTTCTAATCAGCAGTATATAGCCTTGTGACTTCTATCGGTGTCTGGCCGAGCTCTGTTTTAAGCTTGTAGGAGGAGATTTCATTGTCCTCTGACTGTCCTATGAGGCTGCATGACCCCTGTCTGGACAGTGCTGATTGGCCCTGTGCAGATTACATGCACACCCCCCCCCCCCTCAAAATAAAAAAAACTCTCTTGCAGCACACACCAAACTGAGCATGTGTAGAGTGCCTCCCAGGGCGCTGTACTATCAGCAGATGGATTGAGGACAGTAAAATAAGGGGATGATCAGTGAAGACAGGTTCAAACATTCTTTTTACACTTAGGTTCCACAGTGAGTATAAGAAGCATGCTTTACTGCATATACAGACTGACTTTGTGTGTTTAGTAACACTGTAAGTGTATCCCATCTGGTCTTTGTTTAGTACAGAGTTTGGGTCACTTGCAGAGTGTATCCCAACTGGCCTTTTCAACATGACTCTCATTATCCTTAGGCCCCATACACACGAGAGGATCCATCCACTGAAAAATCTCAGCGGATCGTTTTCAGCGGATGGATCCCCTGGTGTGTATGCTCCAGCGGATCTTTATCCGCGGATATTTCTGAATTCCAGCAGATAAAAATTTGTTGACATGCCAACAAATCTATCCGCTGGAATCGAATCCCACGGATCGATCCGCTGGTCTGTACAGACTCACCGGATCGATCCGTCCGAGGGGATCCCCCACATGCGTCGTAATGATTCGACGCATGCGTGGAATTCCTTATATGACAGCGTCGCCCATGTCGCTGCGTCACGTCATCGCCAGAGGATTTTGGCGCGGATTTCGATTCGATGGTGAGTACACTCCATCGGATGGAAATCCGCGCAAATCCTCGAGAGGATTTATCCGCGGATACGGTCCGCTGGACCGTATCCGCGGATAAATCCTCTCGTGTGTATGGGGCCTAAGTGTTAGTTTCAATGGCAAAAGGGAGATCTCTGTCCATCATTCCTGCAGTCGTATTGACTACCGTATTGGTACTTTTTTATTGATTGTAGTTACTTAGACTGGTCTCTGGAATGCGATATCAACACTATGGTTTGGTCTGACCATTCCGGTTTTCTGGATAGTCTCGGTTCCCTCTGCTCCCTATGAAGAATGGACACGGTGACTTAAAAGCTGTCTTACGAGTGACCTTCATTTAAATAGGCACATGCTTGAAAAATGAGAGAACAGCTTCTATTGCCTCTGCGATACAAAACCTCAGGAATCTGGAAACCACACACAAACGTTCTCCTACAGTTGAATCTCTTCGGTAGTCACTTAGGTCTGATCCAAACGTAGGGAATCTTACGAATCATCTGCCCGCACGTTCGCTGACAAGCTAGCGTTGCACCAATACAAATGTCAGGACAAATGCGGTCGGCCTTTAGCATGTTCCCTTTATCCGAAACAATCCTCCACCTTCATATCCCATACACAGGGCTTCATGGTGATGTTCTCTCCTCGCCCTCGGAGATATCAATGAATTTCAGGGATTTCTACCAATCCCTTTATGATATTCTGCTACCGCCTGTAACCCCATCTGAGAATGTGTTGGCAAAGGAAATTGATGTCCCATATTGCATAATCTGCACTCCTCACTTTAGATGGGGACTTAATTGAAAACCTTGAAGACCTTATCTCCGAGGACGAGGTTGCCAAAGCTATTGCAAACACTCCCACTGGGAAGAGCCCAGGTCTTGACGGCTTATGCCAAAATTTTATAAACACTTTGCTTCCCTTTTGACTCCTTTCCTGACCAAAGTATTCAACTCTCTGATGGAGGGTAATACGTTTTCCTCACAAATGCTTGAGGCACTCACTTCTCATCCCAAAACCTGGTAAGGACCCATCTAAATAGGCCTATATCCTTGATTTGAAGGTTCTTGCCAAGGTGCTTGCCAATGGATTACAACCATTACTACCTTGTCTGATCAATTTAGACTAAGTTGGCTTTGTGAGTGGCCGAGAAGCCAGAGACCACACTCTGAAAACCCTCCTACTGACTGATTATGCTTGTTCTCAAGCTGTCCCCATGTGCCGCCTTCTTTTGGTCAACACAGAAAAAGCATTTGGCCTGGATTAATTTGCAGTTCCTCCGCTTATCCCTACAGCAGATAGGTTTAGGTCCACACATGGTCTCGAGGATAATGTCCCTCTACTCCACACCTTCGGCTCGGATCAGAATAAATGAGGTTCAATGTAGAAAAAAGTAAAATCATGCATTTGGGTGGCAAAAATATAAATGCAATCTACTCACAAGGGGGTGAACCTCTGGGGGAATCTAGGATGGAAAAGGACCTGGGGGTTCTAGTAGATGATAGGCTCAGCAATGGCATGCAATGCCAAGCTGCTGCTAATAAAGCAAACAGAATATTGGCATGCATTAAAAAGGGGATTAGCTCAAGAGATAAAACAATAATTCTCCCGCTCTACAAGACTCTGGTCCGGCCCCACCCAGAGTATGCTGTCCAGTTGTGGGCACCAGTCCACAGGAATGATGTACTGGAAATGGAACGAGAAAAAAGAAGGGCAGCAAAGCTAATAAAGGGTCTGGAGGATATTAGTTATGAGGAAAGGTTGTGAGCAGTGAACTTATTCTCTCTGGAGAGGGGATACGATATCAATTTACAACAGGGGTCAAGTCCTGGGGAAAAAAGTGTGGGAACTCCCACCCAAGAAACACTCCCCCACCAAAAAAAAAGATGCGCTCATATGCATAATTACTAAACCGCAAGTTCTTTCTAAATCTCGCGATAACTTGCGGCAGACCTCCGCAATGCCTCCTGGGAACAATGACAAAAGCTCCCAGGAGACATTGCGGCATCGAGGAAGTGACGGAATACCCACACACTACCCGATAAACCCATATACAGGAAGCGGCCAGTAACATAAAGGTCTACAAAGGTTCGCCTGCCCCTGACAGTGACTCGAGCTGGGCATCACCGCTTAGTGAAGGATTGGCTTGGGCGGCTCAGCTGCTCTAGTCCTGCAAAGGGAACTGAGTTCCTGCTGTGAAAAAAGTGCAGGAACTCCGTTCCCATGAATTCCCGCAGGACTTGAGCCCTGATTTACAAATGCCATACTGGTGATCCCATAATAGGGATAAAACTTTTTCGCGGAAGTGAGTTTAACAAAACACGTAGCCACTCACTAAAATTTGTAGAAAAGAGGTTTAACCTTAAACTACGTAGATGGTTCTTTACTGTAAGAGCAGCAAGGCTATGGAATTCCATTCCACAAGCGGTGGTCTCAGCGGGGGGCATCGATAGTTTCAAGAAACCTATTAGATAAGCACCTGAACGACCACAACATACAGGGATATACAAGGTAATACTGGCATATAATCGCACACATAGGTTGGACTTGTCTTTTTTTCAACCTCGCCTACTATGTAACTATATGAAACTGATATGATTTTTTTTTTTTTTTAACATGAATTTTGCAGAAGCTGTCCACATGGCAAAATTTTGCCAAATGTAGGAAACCATTAGTAATTTAGCTTTGAAATGAGTCCATTCATCCCTACTGATGACTAAACTGAAAATCAAAATTGTGTGCATAGTGCAGATATTGCCCAGGTACTGGTGTGTGATCAGAGACTGTTTCTGCCTTTTCAGGATCCTCCAGAGGGTGGAGACAAACAGAACGCAGCTCAGAAACATCAACAATCGAGTCAGCCTGGCACAAGCCAAGATAGAGAAGATCAAAGGCAGTAAAAAGGCTATTAAGGTGAGAGGCCATTTAACTGAGCACTGGGTCTCCATCTTGCTGCAGTGGCTGCACATGCTGGGAGAGGCCAGTTGGCCCCTTTACTGTGGTGGGTGGATGCATTTACAGGTGCATCTTATACAATTAGAACATCATCGGAAAGGTAATTTATTTCAGTAATTTAATTCAAAAAGGGAAACTCTTATATTTTATATAGATGCATTACACACAGAGTGATGTATTTTTTATTTTATTTTAATGCTAACGCTTGTTCCGCACAATGTTTCGTTGGTTCCTCACACTATATGTAAGAAAGCTGCTGCCTCAACTGGAAAACAACCACCAGGGTGGTGTTTTGGTGTTAAAGAAAGGAATGGTGGGTGTGGAGCGGCTCCGAGAGGTAATGTTGCCATATAAAATCCGTAAAAAAAAAAATGAATATAGCCTCAATGAGATCCTATATGTTAATAAATGCAACTCAGTATGTGCACAATGTTCTATATCAATTGTTGATGTGTATCCATTAGATGTTGCTAATCATTCATATGTGTAATATAAATGTATAACCTTGTGCAAAATAGTCACCAAAACTACCATTGAGGAAAAACGTTTTTTATTTTTAATTTTTTTTATTTATTAAAGTGACAGGTGCTCTTTAAAGTTCTTCAAACCATAAATTAAACAATTCATGTGATAAAATTAATTGGTGTTAGAAATACTTAAGACCATAAAATAGACATAAAGGTAAGCAAATCATGTGAAAATTAATTTTGTAAACGTGTCAGAAAAAATTATCCTATCTATCGGCCCGGATTCACAAAGCACTTACGCCGATGTATCTCGAGATACGCCGCATAAGTGTAAGTATGCGCCGTGCCCATAAACTGAGATACGCCTGAAAATAGGCTTCATCCGACCGACGTAACTTTCCTACGGCCGGCATATCGTGGGCGCATATTTACGCTGGGCGCATTTGCCGCTCCCATTGATTTTCTATGCACATATGCAAATGAGGGAGATACGCCGATTCACGAACGTACATAATATACGTGGTTTGCGTAAGTCGTACGTCCGGCGTAAAGTTATTCCCCATATAGGAGGCGCAACCCATGCAAAGGTACGGACCAGGGAACACAAGCCGTCGTATCTTTTGTCGTTTACGTTGTACGTGAATATGACTAGGCGTAGATTGCGTTCACGTGGTAGGCAGTGATCCGGCGTATATTGGGGAGTAGTTCTGACGTGATTCTGCGCATGCGCACTGGGATGCGGCCACGGGACGGCGCATGCACCGTTCATTTTAAGTACTTCTATGGCGCTTGCCCTATAATTTGCATGGGGTGACGCCTCATTAGCATGGCTCACGCCCACTTCCACCTACGCTGGCTTGCGCAGAGGAAACCCAGCGTATCTTTAAGAGTGAAAGGGGGAGCAAGTGCTTGGTGAATCCAGTGCTTGCCTCTGTGCGCTGCGTCGGCGTAGCGTATATTAGATACGCTACGCCCCGCATAAATATGTGACGATGTATGTGAATCCGGGCCGTATTGTGTAATTTATGGTTTGAAGCAGATTAAAGAGCAACTGTCACTTAAATAAAAATATATATTTTTTTCCTCAATTGTTTTGGTGAATATTTTGCACATGGTTATGAATTTATATTACACGTATGAATGATTAGCAACATCTAATGGATATTTATCAACAATTGATGTTTAGCTTTGTGCACATACTGAGTTGGATTTATTAACCTATATGATCTCATTGAGGCTATATTAATTTTTATACATATTTTATTTGGCAACATTACCTCTCAGAGCAGCGCCACACCCACTATTCTTCTTTTTTTGTATTTTAATTTTGATGATTATGGCTTACAGCTAGTGAAACCCCAACATTTTGTATCTCAAAAAATTTCAATATTACATAAGACCAATAAAAATGTAATTACTGCATCAGTGCGGCGAAAGCAATCAGCCTGTGGCACTGCTGAGGTCTTATGGAAGCCCAGGTTGCTTTGATAGTGACCTTCAGCTTGTCTGCATTGTTAGGTCTGGTGTTCCTCATCTTAATCTTGACAATATCCCACAGATTCTCTATGGGGTCTAGGTCAGACGAGTTTGGTGGGCAATCAAGCACAGTGATACCATGTTTATTAAACCAGGTGTTGGTACTTTTGGCAGTGTTGGCAGGTGCCAAGTCCTGCTGGAAAATTAAACCTCTCCATAAAGCTGGTCAGCAGAGGGAAGCATGACGTTCTCTAGAATTTCCTGGTAGAGGCTGCCCTGACTTTGGACTTGATAAAACACAGTGGACTAACACCAGCAGATGACATGGCTCCCAAAATCATTATAGACAATGGAAAATGTAGCATTTCATTTGGAAATCAAGGTCCCAGAGTCTGGTGGAAGAGTGGAGAGGTACAGAATCCAAGTTTCCTGAGGTCCAGTGTAAAGCTTTCACAGTTAGTGATGATTTGGGGAGCCATGTCATCTGCTGGTGTTGGTCCACTGTGATTTATCAAGTCCAAAGTCAGCGCAGCCGTCTACCAGGAAATTGTAGAGCACTTCATGCTTCCCTCTGCTGACCAGCTTTATGAAGATGCTGATTTCATTTTCCAGCAGAACATGGCACCTGCCCAAACCACCAGCGCTCACACGGGTCAATGTACTGGCTATCATGCAGTCCTTTTTGTTGATGGTTGGTTTTACCTTCTGCCTTAAAACGAATCTCACAGCTGCTTGGATTTAAATTTTATTAAATTCTAACAAGGAGCAAGTGGGTTTTTTAATTACATAAAAGTGTTTGAGGACATATTTGGTAAAAAAAAATTACGCACAGAGTGAAGTGGTGAATATTAATACTGTTATGCAAAAAAACAAAGGGTTTTTAATAATACAATTTTCAGCTCTCAGTACTTATTGATTAAAAAAAAACAATCGTTACAGCAAATGATACTTGTTGAATTGAACTGAGCCTATTGCCTAATCCACTTGGTATTGGCTTTGTTGATCTAAATGGCCCATTTCTCTGCCTGTTCAGGTTTTTTCAAGTGCCAAGTACCCAGCCCCTGACCGCCTTCAGGAATACACATCTATTTTTTCTGGTGCAGAAGATCTGTTTTCTGAGAAAAGGCCACGACACAAAATCCAGAGCAAGCACCGTCCTTTGGATGAACAAGCCTTGCAGGTGAGAAATGTATTTTAAATAAATATTACTGCTATGTGTAGCAAGAGTAAACCAGTGAGGGGCTAGGGTGGGCAGCAAGGCACAAAGTGAGCAGTTGATAAAAATTTGGATCTTAAACATAGCAGGTACACCATAAAAAAAAACGGTAAGAAAAGTACATTGGTTTCAGCTGAGTTGCTAGAATTGTTAAAGCATGGCTGGACCCCTGTACACTGTCCTGCCCCCCCCCCCCAGGTACACTGTCCTGCTTGACCCCTGGTACCCTCCCCTGCTTGACCCCCGGTACACCAACCTGCTGACCTCCCATCCTCTGCCCCCCTGACATTTTGCATTATTGCACTCCCACTTCAGACAGGCTGGATACCGCCCTGTGTTAAAGACCTGGGGCACCCAGAGTAGAATGATGAGGCAGTGTACATAATGCATCTTGCCCAATTGGTGGGTGTAGCCAAATGGTGCTTGCAGTGGAAGGTGGATGTGGATAAATAATAAGCGCGACTACCTAAATATAACAAACTAAAATTATAACCTCTAGTATAAAATAAATATATGTGCAATAGTCCAAAAAAATCCAGGAGATCCATAAGGCTCAGTGTGAGCATTAAGGATTACGGAAACCATCCATCGAAGATTTTTTGACACACTATGATGCACGAAGACTTATCACACTTTTTATACTTATAAGGACTATATTAATTTGTTCATTATCCCTTTGGGAATTGATCCTTTTTTGGACTATTGCACATATCATATTTTATGCTAGAGGTTATTATTTTAGTTTGTTATATTTAGGTAGTCGCGCTTATTATTTATCCATATCCCGTTTTTAGTGCACTTGTTACACTTTTAGATTGAAAAGCGACCTCCACCATTCACTTATTTCGTTATTTTATTCACCTTGTTCACGTGGTGGCACGAGAGATTCACCTTGCACATATTACAGTGGGAGGTGCATTGTTAAAAAAGAAGCATACAGCATAAGAAGTACAGTGGTCAGGAGTATAAAATGTACAACATCGTATAAATAGTACAGGGCTCAGGAGTGAGTAATGCACAGAATGCAGGGACCATGGGTGGGTAATGTACAAAAATCACCCTCACCTTGCTAGTACTAATCTTACACCTACAAGCACAAATCTCATTTAGCACAGACCACCCCACCCTCAGAAACCTTCCCCCTTCCTCCCTGAATACCACTCAACAAACGTCAGGTGCAGAAGTCTTTGTGTCATGTGACCAGAGCTGAGGAGGAGCTGCTAAGGGAAGCCTCTCTCAGCTCTGAACTGTTGCTGCACTGCAGCGCCACATAAAAAATAAAACCTTGCAGTTGGGGGGCGTGGGACACCCATGAAGGTAGAGTTTTTCTGAAAATTATACTGTTTCCTATATAATGTTACATGCCAAGAATTTATTCATGTAACGTTATGGAAAGGTCCACTGTAAGTTTCTCTGTGTTTTTTTTTATAGGAGAAGTTGAAGTATTTCCCAGTATATGTCAGCTCCAGGGCTCAGGAGGAAGAGGGAGCAGAGGAAGGACTGGGCAGTCTGCCTCGAAACATCAATTCTGCTAGCTCTCTTTTACTCTTCAACACAACTGAGAATCTGTGAGTGGGGATGTATTATAAGAGGTGATGGTTGGAAATATTTGTAGAAGAATTAACCACTTCCATACCAGGCACTTACGCACCTTCCCGCCCAAGCCAATTTTCAGCTTTCAGCACTGTCACACTTTGAATGGCAATTGCGCGGTCGTGCGACGTGGCTCCCAGACAAAATTGGCGTCCTTTTTTCCCCACAAATAGAGCTTTCTTTTGGTGGTATTTGATCACCCCCACTTTTTTTTTCTTTTTTTTTCTGCGCAACAACTAAAAAAAGACTGAAAATTTTGAAAAAATTACGTTTTTATTTTTTTCTGTTAATTTTTTTGTAAATAAGTAAGTTTTTTCTCTTTCAATTACGGGCACTGATATGGCGGCACTGATGGGCACAGATGAGATGGCACTGATGGACATCATTGAGGTAGTACTGACGGGCACAGATGAGGTGGCACTGATTGGCGGCGCTGGTATGCGGCACTGATGGGCACTCATAGGCGGCACTGATGGGCACTCATAGGCGGCACTGATGGGCACTCATAGGTGGCACTGGGCACTCATAGGCAGCACAGATGGGCACTCATGGGCAGCACTGGGCACTCATAGGCGGCACTTATGGGTGGCACTGATGGATACTTATGGGTGGCACTGTTGGGCACTGATGGGCACTGTGGGGTGGCACTGATGGACACTGTGGGGTGGCACTGATGGACACTGTGGGGTGGCACTGATGGACACTGTGGGGTGGCACTGATGGACACTGTGGGGTGGCACTGATGGACACTGGGGTGGCACTGATGGACACTGTGGGGCAGCACTGATCTACCCATGTTGCCAGTCAGTGCCCATTTGTGGGCACTGATTGGCATCTTTTTTATTTTTTAAAGCTTTTTTTTTTTCCCCAAGACTTTTTTTTATTTTTTTTTATTTGCCCTTCCCTGGTGGTCCAGGGTGGGCTTCCCTGGTGGTCCAGTGTGGCGATCCGAGGGGGGGCTGCGCTGATAAACAATCAGCGCGAACGCCCCCTGTCAGGAGAGCCGCCGATCGGCTCTCCTCTACTCGCGTCTGTCAGACGCGAGTGAGGAAGAGCCATCAACGGCTCTTCCTGTTTACATCGTGATCAGCCGTGACTGGACACGGCTGATCACGTGGTAAAGAGCCTCCGCCGGAGGCTCTTTACCGAGATCGGAGATGTAGGGTGTCAAACTGACACCCCGCATCACCGATCGCCGCGCTGCGTGCCCCCACGGGCGCACGCGGCATGAAATCCTGCAGGACGTCCATGGACGTCCAGTCAGGATTTTAAAACCACTTCCGGATGTAAATCGGCTATAGGCCAGGCGGGAAGTGGTTAATCAAGAGGCGAAACATAGATGTACATTGTTATAGATACACAAACTGTTGTTAGATGCATCTAATCCTATTGTTATGAGGCCTAGTACAAATATTGATTGAGGAGGACCAAACATTAAGCATCTTGTGTTGGTGTAAAAAAGTGAACCAGGCTATGGGCATTTAAGTATTAGAAGGCTGTCTGAGTTGCTGCCGGGGAGTAGGGAAGGGGAGCTGAGTCCCTGCTGATCAGGGGAGATTGGGGGGGCTGAGCTTGCTAGTCACTGCTGGGAGGTAGAACAGAGTGGACTAAGCTGCTGAATCACTGTTGGGAGGATTAGCTAAGCTTCTGTATCACCTCTGGGAAGGGAAGCATGGGGCTGAACTGCAGAGAGAAGGATTGAAATGACTTCCATGCTTCTGCTGTAAATTGCCCCACAGTTCCTGCAGCATAAGAGGAAAGTGATATCTTGTTTTTAAAGAACTATAATTTTTTCTTTATTAAGGATAAGTTCACATTATTCATTGTATTCGGAACATGTTACCAATGCAGCAGACCTGATCTCTCCCCCACACCCCCTTTGTGACAGCGGGCAGGGGATCTTCCCCCCGCCGTCACAATCTAAATACACCTTGGCTGTGCGGGCCTCCGCCCACACAGCCAGCGATCTGTGAATGAATAAAAGTCCCATCTTGCAACGAGGCAGATGGCTTGTAGTTCTCAGTGAACTATCAGGAGTGTCTACAGATGCCTAGCATTGCACCCGCAATCTGCTGATCATGGATGCATTGCTTTGCAGGCTCTGTGATAAAAAAATATATTTATTTAACTCCCAGGAATCCAAGTGCTAGCACTTGGTCCACTTCTGGTTTGATGGCCCTGTTGTCCCCTAAACACATCTCTGTATGCAGGCTGTAGCTCCATCCCCTTTTGAAACATTATGGGCGTTTCAGTGGGGGGAGGTACAGCCTGCACAGAGCCCTGTCCCTGTTCTAAGCTGAGTGATCTGTCTGTATTATGAATGGACAATCCGTGCTGCTTGTTCATTCATAAAAGTAAAAGATCATTTAGAATGAGCTTCGGCTCTGTGTAAAGTATCTGCCCTCCGTGTGCACAAGCAGCTGCAGATATTTTACACAGAGCCCCAACTCTGATTTTTTTTTTACTATCATAAAGAAACAATCATTGCTGCTGTTTTATGTAACAAAATTAATATTTTTTTTTGGCACAAATGTTAACGTGGATATTTAAGGTGTAGGAGCAGCCCTGATAGACACACAGCGCTACCAGTTGTGTGGCATTTTTTGTGACTGGCGGCGCAGGTCTTTGGAGCAGCCTCTGCTGCCAGAGACCAGAGCTGTCAATTACAAATCTGTCTTCCTCCTAGCAATGTTGTCCGATTTGGAAAACCTGTCTAACCACATGGCTTATAAAGGAAGTGAGATTTAAAAAAATAAAAATAAAAGTATAGTGATAAATCTTCTTTAAAGCGCATTTACAGCTTGACACTGATTCACTTTAAGGCTGCAGCAATGGTGTTAGCATCCTACCTAAGTAGATCTATTATTTGCTTCTCCCATCATAACCAGAACTCTATCTTGCTTTCAGCTATAAGAAATATGTCTTTCTGGACCCCCTGGCCGGGGTGGTCACCCGCACTAACCAAGCAACCGAGGGTGAGGATGGGGATCGGCTATTTGATGCACCCTTCTCTATCACCAAGAGAGAACAATTAGAGCGACAGGTAAGTCTACTGTACTATATACTGTATATACTCGAGTATAAGCCAAGTTTTTCAGCCCTTTTTTTAGGGCTGAAAATACCCCTCTCGGCTTATACTCGAGCCAGTGTACTTTGAGCGTCCATTTTTTAAAACTCATGGCTTCCTCCTGGTCTCGTCCCGTTCTGTAATAGGCGTTTGACACTGTGTTCAGTGTTCCGCCTATCACAGACCTTCTCTTGTCTGAGGATGAAAGCACGTCCATGATAGGCGGAAAACTGAAAACCTTGTGAAACGCCTATCACGGAGCGGGACAGGACCAGGAGGAAGCCGCAAGTTTTAAAAAATGGACGCCCGCAGCGCAGAATTTCAGGTACGCTGCAATGGGCACAGTGAGGTTGTAATGGGCACAGTGAGGCATGCAAATGGCCATTTTTGACCCTCTTTTCCGCTTACAGTAGCTGCTGCATTCTCACCCTAGGCTTATACTCGAGTCAATACGTTTTCCCAGTTTTTTGTGGTAAAATTAGGTGCCTCGGCTTATATTCTGGTCGGCTTATACTCAAGTATATACGGTACCTTATTACCTTTTGTATCACTTGCCCTCCCTTTTTGGTTGTAAGCTCTTATGAACAGGATCCTCTGAACCCTCTTGTATTGAATTGTATGTATTGTCTCCCTTTATTTTGTAGAAATTTGCACAAACTGTATTGGCACTTTTTAAATCCTGTATAATTATATGCATACAATATGCAGGTGAGTAGTGTATGAATATTGTTGTGTGTCAAACATACTTCTTGTTGCTTTGTTCATAGACAGCAGAGAATTACTTCTATGTCCCAGACCTGGGCCAAGTCCCGGAGATTGATGTCCCGTATTACTTGCCAGACCTACCAGGAGTGGCTGATGACCTTATGTACAGTGCTGACCTCGGCCCTGGAATTGCTCCATCAGCTCCAGGAGGTCCTATCCCTGAACTTCCGACCTTCAGCACCGAGGTTTTAGAACCTTCCAAGACAGGTATGGGGAAATGTACTACATTGCTACACTGCTGTGTACTGTGATAACGTGCTATTCCACTCTAAACTAAGACCTAAGTTTTAGGGCTGAGTGCCTCCGTGGTTACCTATATCTCTTGAATTTAAAGGGGTATTTCAGCCTTTTTGTAAGTTTATTAAAAGTCAGCAGCTACAAAAAGTGTAGCTGCTGGCTTTTAATAAACAGACACTTACCTGCTCCACGGTTCCAGCGGCGCGCCGGCCGGGGCTCCGCGGCCCCCCTCTTCATTCCTAGTGTGGGCACCCGGCAATGACAGCTTTCGGCTTCACGGCCGGGCACCCACTGCGCATGCGCGAGCGGCGCCGTCCGATTGGACAGGCGCTTGCCTACAGGGAGGGGCTGCAATAAGGCGATTAAGGTATTCGCCTTACCACCGCTTTGGCGGAAGGAGGAAGTGAGACAGGAAGTTCCACTTCTCCTGAAGCCCCCACTCCCCCCCCCCCCCAAAAAAAAATTGCATGCCAATTGTGGCATGTAAGGGGGCAAGGAGTGGGTTAAGGTTAATAAAAATACAGTCTTAGCAGAGATGCTGGGAACCCCTCATAATGGGTACAGCAGGTGTGCAGACCTGGAAACCCGGTGGAAAGATGTCAAAGTGCTTGAGAGATTGCCAAGGAGTTTACCCTTTCAACAGCCCTCTTTATGGCAACCCTGTGGACAACCTTCTTGATGACCACTCCACATGCCCCCCTGTACACTGTGTTGTATGTTACATACTCCAGAAAGCTGCACTCTGTTACGTGTATTCATGGGTGTCCGCTGAAATTTTTCCAGGGGGGGGGGGGGGCGCTTCGCTAGCGGCCAAATAGCGTAGCCAAAACGATGGTAAAGCGCAGCTTTTTAGCAGCGCTTTACCGATAACGCGGCAGGGTGAACTGGCTCTTGAGATAATTCAGCTTCACTCCATGCCCATATAAATATAGCCTAGAGAATGTACAGACCCCCCTTCATTCAGTACCTCAGATCAGCCATCAGCGCGGCATAGGCACAGCAGGTGGGGGAGGCGGCTTCACTCTGCTCGCTGTGCCTGTGTGACATCCGGCCCTTCTCAATTTTTCCAGGGGGGGGGTCAATTGCCCCCCCTTGCCCTATGGAGCGGACGCCCATGCGTGTATTACATAATGAACACTGCTTCACACTCTACAGCTGCTGCATGTTACATAGTTCAGGCAGCTGCAGTGGGTACACTGCCGTCTGTACATTACACACTGACTGTTTAGGTTCTGCACTTTATATAATTTACATTGTTGTTAGCCCTGTCTTTGGACTACAGAACACCTCCTCTCTGTATTATAGATAAGTGAAGGAGCATTTTATGTAGTCTTGTCCTAGGGTGACAGTGTTGCTCCTCCTCCATAAATACAGTACGGTGAGTGTTGTATCCTTGGGACAGAGAGTGTTACTGGCAGGATCTTCAGGTGAAAAGGAAAAAACTGAACAAAGAAAACAAATGCAGCCAGAACATCTAAGTACAAGTAAGCTGTAATATATATTTGTATTCATGGGTTTTGATAAGCCTCAAACAGTATCTTGCTTTCTGTTAGACTGAAAGAAAGGAGATGCGCAGCAAAATTTAATGTTGTC
Source organism: Rana temporaria (assembly GCF_905171775.1). Lineage (NCBI taxonomy): Eukaryota > Metazoa > Chordata > Amphibia > Anura > Ranidae > Rana > Rana temporaria. Next base: position 358,752,435 of record NC_053491.1, on the reverse strand, counting down.
ATTCTAAATTATTTACAGATGCTCAAGACGGACATCTCCTCCCACCACCGCCGCCGCCTCCTCCTCCTCCGCCACCTCCCCCTCCACCACCTGCTCCACCTTCTTTGTCACCACCTGCGCCACCGCCAATGCAGCCAATCATCAGAACGCCTACGCACACAGGAGCGGAAAGCAAGAATGTCAATCAAGGTAAGGGGGAGCAAATTTCAAATAGAGCCTGTCATGTGCACACTGCAAAAGTACTTTCATGTATGTTTGCTGATCAGTCAGGCACCTTTCACACTGCGGCGGGGGCGGCGGTGAAGCGCCGCCTTACCGTCCATTTCGCTGCGCTATTCAGCCGCTAGCGGCCGAGAAAGGGTTAAAAGCCACAGAGGCGATTTGCCGGCGGTATAGCCGCGGTGCCCCATTGATTTCAATGGGCAGGAGCGGTGGAGGAGCAGTATACACACCGCTCCTTCACCTCTCCAAAGATGCAGCTAAGCAGGACTTTTTTTTACCATCCTGCTAGCGCACCACTCCAGTGTGAAAGCCCTCGGGGCTTTCACACTGGAGAGACAGTAGCGGCTGTTTCAGGTCGGTTTGCAGGCGCTATTTTTAGCGTTATTGCGCCTGCAAACCTGACCCAGTGTGAAAGGTGTCTAAGTCTATACACTCACTGGGATCTGATTCATCCCCCTTAGTGATCTGATTGGTTGCGTTCATACTGAGGATACTTTAGCTGACTGTTAAATCCTTTCTGTTCTCTTTTTACTAGCTGCGGTTCAGGAATCACCAAGTGAAGTGGTCAAACCATCTGATGGCAGGGCATCGCTGCTGGAATCCATCCGCCAGGCGGGAGGAATAGGAAAAGCCAATCTGCGTAATGTGAAGGAGAAGAAGCTGGAAAAGAAGAAAATGAAGGAGCAGGAACAAGGTTAGCTCTGGATCCAAAGTGACAGCCACTTTCCTAGGGCAGGGCTCACAGCTTAGTTCTAGTCGGGCGATTAGAGGTGTTGAGTGTAACTGGCAGGCTGGTGCCAGACACAGCCTTGGCTCCCACTCTTGGCTGCTTGGATTTGGCAGCAGATTCCTCTTTGTACACGCCTGCCAGTCACTGATAACGCTTGTGGGGTGGCGAGGTGTGCACAGTGATTTTGTGTGTCTCGGCTGTGAAATTAAATCACCGCCATTACTTGAGTATCCAGCAGAGGGTGCTAATGGGTGCAGATATAGGTAACTTGCTAAAGTATACTTACTAATACTGCTGCTGTTTTTTAAAATATGGCAGATTTATCAATAAACAGCTGCTGCAGTGCTAATGTGTGTTGCTGCCATTGCTGTTTTTTAAAATGTATACAGCTAGACATATATGTTTGGTAGAATGTCTAGCTATATAGAGTTTTATAAGCAAATTGTTAAAGGGGTTGTAAAGGTTAATTTTTTATTTTCTAAATAGGTTCTATTAAGCTAGTGCATTGTTGGTTCACTTACCTTTTCCTTCCATTTCCCTTCTAAATGTTTTTTTTTCTTTGTCTGAATTTCTCACTTCCTGTTCCTCCTCAGTAAGCTGTTCTAAATGACTTTCCACCGCTCGGATGATGGTGGAAAGCTTACTGAGGACAGTGAGACAGGAAGTGAGTGGAAGCTCTTCAATGGGCACCCTGACCGTAATATATACAGTATCATACAAATGTGAGTACACCCCTCATATTTTAATATATCTTTTCATGTGACAACACTGAAGAAATGGTGAACTCCATGCCCAAGATAGGGCAGTGCTGGAAAATAATGGTGGCCACACAAAATATTGACACTTTGGGCCCAATTTAGACATTTTCACTTAGGGGTGTACTCACTTTTGTTGCCAGCGGTTTATACATTAATGGCTGTGTGTTGAGTTATTTTGAGGGCACAGCAAATTTACACTGTTATACAAGCTGTACACTCACTACTTTACATTGTAGCAGTGTAAATTTGCTGTCCCCTCAAAATAACTCAATATATATGCGACTGTGTTGATGTTGTGCCATACATTCTAACCTGAGGGAGGGGGCGGGCAGCCCTTCTATCACAGCTTGGCACGGTGGCAAGGCTGGGAAATGTTATTTTGGAGGATTTTAATTATCCAGATATCGATTGGGCAGAAGACGCTCATTCGTCTAAGGCTCGCCATTTCCTAAATGTTTGGCAGGATACGTATATTCAATAATTCTCCCACTCTACAAGACTCTGGTCAAGACGCTTGAGAGGGGATAGGATGGCGATGTACAAATACCGTACTGGTGACTCCAGCATAAGGAAAAGACTTTTCAGTGAAGGGGAATTTAAAAAGGCGCATGGTCATCACTGAAATCGGAAGAGAAGTGGTTTAACCTTAAACTGCATAGCGGGTTCTTTACTGTCAGAGCAGTAAAAGTAGGAGCATCAAAAATATATATATATAATTTTTAACTATTAGATGGGCACCTTATCAATCACGACATACAGGGATATACAATGTACTCTTGACATAAACACATGCACACTCACCCACCACAGGTTGAACTGGATGGACTGGTGTCTTTTTTTTTTTTTTTTTCCAACTTTACTGACTATAATTCTGAATGGCATTCCAAAACAAATAACATTTTGAATGGGCTGCCTAACGCAGCGAATGGTAACACATTGAAAAAACACTTTAAATGGGTAGCCATTTCACCTAAAAGTAACGTTATTTATAGATCTTATACTATTAAAGCTAGAGATCTGTCATTGAGGGTTGAAACACACTGTTCTGTTGTGGTGACTTATGTGCGTTTAGCGTGTTTCCAATGATATCTCAATGCATGCATTGCAGCACACCACAGTGCACAGTATTGCGTTACCATGTGTCTTGGTTCGCTGCTTTGCCAAAAAATTATGCATGTCCTTGTTTTTGGACATTTTGGTGCGCTTTCTGTACATTAATTTTAAATGGGCTGCCTTAACACTCGAAAAAGCATGTTAAAATGCCCATAAGCGAACATAATGCTACAGGACACCAAGTTTTGAATAAGGAGGTTACAGTGGCAGGCTCCATAAATGTTTTTAACCACTTCTGGACCACCCACCGTCATTATGCGTGATCTGTTTGAAGAGGAATACCGTTGTTATGGTAGCAGCTAGCTACCATAATCCCGGTGTCCTTTTCTTCAGTGAGCAGTCCTCTACAAGATAAAAGTGGTCTCTGCGGCAGATACGCCGCAAAATCACTTTTATCGGTGGTGGGAGAGGGCCCCCGCCGCTCTGCGGTGCCCTCCACCGCTTACCGGAGCCGACGGTAAGCGGTTGAGGCGATCGGATCCTTTCCCTTGCTGTGCATGGAGATGAGTGAGGGGAAGATGGCCCCCACCCGTCTCCATATCACTGCAGGGTGGAAGCGACGTCAAATCGTCACTTCCGCCCATACGTCTTAAAGGGACATTTTTTTGTTGTCATTCTTTCAAATGACAATTTTTTTTTTTTTTTTTTTATTGCATTTAAGTCCAAATATGAGATCTGAGATCTTTTTGACCCCAGATCTCATATTTAAGAGGATCTGTCATGCTTTTTTCTATTACAAGGGATGTTTACATTCCTTGTACTAGGCATAAAAGTGACCCATTTTTTTTTTTTAAAACGGTACTAAAATCCAAAAAATAAAGTAAAATAAATAATAAAAAACTTTTTATTTTATTTTTTAAAGCGCCCCATCCTGACAAGCTCACGTGAAGAAGCGAACACATACGTGAGCAGCGCCCACATATGAAAATGGTTTTCAAACCACACATGTGGGGTATCGCCGCGATCGTCAGAGCAAGAGCAATAATTCTATCCCTAGACCTCCTCTGTAACTGTAGAATTTTTTTAACGGTGCCTATGGAGATTTTTAAGGGTAAAAGTTTGACACCATTCCACGGGTGGATGCAATTTTGAAGCGTGACATGTTGGGTATCAAATTTACTCAACACAACATTATCTTTCACAATATAAAAAAAAAATGGGCTAACTTTACTGTTGTCTCACTTAAAAGTGATTTTTTTCCCCAGAAAAGTGCGCTTGTAAGACCGTGGCGTAAAATACGGTGTGACAAAAAGTATTGCAATGACCGCCATTTTATACTCTAGGGTGTGTTCTAGCAAAAAAAAATGTTTTTAACTTGTAAACACCGAGTCTGAAAAACCGGCTCGGTCCTTAAGTGGTTAAAAAGGCATTTTAGTGTTGTTTTTTGCACTGCCAGTGTTATTGCTGGCAAGACTTTCACATATGAATGCTACACTATGGCTGTAATGTCCAAGGTCCTTTATATGTTAAGAATGGGATCTACCCAGAATTCCCATCTGAAGAACTTTATTGGGTTAATTGTAGCGGCAAGTTCCATGTAAATTGTAATGTTCTAGAATGATACCATGACTGCGGTGGCTACAACATCTCTTCTCTGTTCCAGTGATTGCCACAGGAGGTGGAGGAGATCTCATGTCCGATCTGTTTAATAAGCTGGCGCTAAGGAGAAAAGGTGAGATTTCCTAATTTACCGGGTGCAGCGACATGTACACTAAAGTAAATGTAAACTCAATTGCTAAAATCTCATATCAACTTTACCCTGTTAATGTAATTTTAAAATATTGGTAAATCTGCAGTTTTCATTATAATGATCCCTGGTTATCCTGCCTTTTTCCCCTCTTCAAGTCTCTTTTACTTGTTGGGGGAGCGTTCCCACTTAAATGTATGTGTTACCATGCACGCTATATGTGGAACAGCGTAAATCCAGTCTTTATCGTAATTGTTGTACCTGCTGGTCAACGCTCCAATCCAGTGTTGACTGTTCCCACTATCAATACTTCTGGCTATAAAGCAAGCATAGTCCATCTGTGCAGTATGAAGCACAGAGCTGTCCCTTCCCCAGGAGTCGCGCAATGTCCACCTCAGGAACAGGATGGCACTCTGACAGGTCCACTTTAGAATATATAGTTCTCTTTTATATACATTTCCCATATGGTTGGCAAAGATGACTTCCTGTCCTTAACAAACCAGACGCAGAGCCCTCCCTACTTGCTTGGGCCTCTCTGTGCAGTCAGACGAGGGCTGGAAGGCTAGGACTTGTGACAAGCTGCCACGATTCATTGCGTTACACTCGGCGCTCCAGGACTTTCCAGTCACGTCATGTCTGCTCATACAGCAAGCGAGAGGGGAAAAGGACACGGGGGGGCACAATGTAAGACTGGAGGAGGGAAGCCATCTACCGTGTAAGATCATCTGAGATAGACATGCTTCCAGGCTTTAGCACTGTTGAAGGTGGTATTATAATCGAAAAAGCTGCTAATAGAACGGTGGCTACAACAACTCCATAAAAGCAAATGTAAACCCCAAATGGATAATATTGAGTTTTCCCCATGCGCCCTTTTTTTTTTGCACAAAGTTTGGAGTTTAAGTAACACCCTTTTAAGGGTTTAATTTTTAAGATGCCACATTCAGGACCCATTAAATTCTCCTCAGGCTTTATACAACTCTTCTGAAACTCACAGTTAGGGCAAATTCATACTATGTGCGGTGACGGACCTTTTACTGCAAGGTAAAACATTTGTCTCTGCTGGCACATACAGGAAACAGTTTCCCATGTGTCCAACTCGCACTGCAACACAGCGCTAAAATGCAGACACGCTGCATTTTAGCGTAGAGTGGCGGCCTATTTCGCACTGCAATGTCAGACCGTGCAGCATGCTGTTCATTGCAGTGAATGAAGTGTACATTTTGTACCAAACACAAACAAAAGGGATTAGTGTGATGTGATAAATCATGCTCCACACTGCCCCCTAGCACAGAGCAGTGAATTGCTCCTGCCGTTCTGCGTTGCAGTGTGTATTGGCTCTTAAAAGGAGGAACACTATAACCATACAGGTTTTAGTAATGTAGCGCTACCCCCTCAGGAGCCGCTGGTTGTTTTGGGATTGGCGTATTAAGTTACCTCTTACCGTTGTCTAGGGGTGAAGTTGATGAGTAGATTAGTGAGCGAATGTCCAGTCAGTAAATAAAGGTTTTCTGAATGCTTTATTCTCGGCCCAACATGAGGTAGAGAGGAAAGGTTGATGAAGCAATAGAGAACTTTGCAGTATCAGGCCTGGATATGAAGCGAGCAATCCTGCTCTCAGTAGTAGTAAACACAGTTCATCGCCACTCTAGCCAGTGGGTAAAGTGCCCCCGGACAAACTTCTGCCACGAGTCTGGCAGCCGAAGCGCTACTTTAAGGTTGCTGGGAGGAACAGGTCTCTGCCACAGACCTGGCTCTAGGGACCTCTGCCACAGGCCTAGTACTTGGACGCAGGGCCATTTGAAGGAATTTGGGGGCCCCAAGCAAAATGGACAACGACAGGGCGGGGTTGAGAAGCTTGGGGATGTGCTGCTGTCGGAAATGACATCCGAGTCTTTTCAAGTTCAGAAGCGGGGGTGGGGGAGGTTTCGGCCGCTACCGAAAATGGCTTCTTAGTTCTTCCTCCTCCCTCATCCTCCTTCCTCCTCCCGTGCAGCGAGCGAGTTGCGAGGGAGGGTGGCCCAGCATGCCAGCTCGGGGCCCCAGGCCAGCTCTGGGGCCCCAAGCAATTGCTTGGTTTGCCTGTCCTGTCGCAACGGCCCTGCTTGGACGAGCTCAATGAATTGAGCGAATCCTCCCAGTAGATTAAGTTAGGGTCATCGGGTGACAGTTGAAGTGTACCGTCAATGTCCCGGTCACCAGATCCCCGATGGTTCATTCAAGCCCTATTGGACAACCTGCCTCCGGGTTCTCCTCAAGCTGACCCCCCCACCGAATGGCATACAGCCTGGGATCTCTTCAATAGAGTCGGGGACCCAGCCAGTCACTGGGGCCCCTTTCAGCAACATGGAGCTCCACGTAGCATGCGATCCCGGCCTGGTAGACCATATCGCCGGGGTCCGTTGGATGCGCACATTCTAAAGGTGGGTGCCGCACCTGGAACCCGCGAAGAACCAACAAAAATGGCGTCTGCCACAGATATACCCTCCCCCAGCATTCCCCGCGAGGGAAAACTCCTCTAATTGGCTGCTGGGGAAAAGCGGCTCTGCCAGAACCCCTCTAGCGCCAGCTGTCGCCCAGGGGTGGGATCGGCACCCCTGGAGCGCAGACTGACCTACAGGATAGTTCAGGAATGACAGCAGCCCAAATTTAGCAAATTATGAATGGGAGCAAATAACTCTCCCATTCCCCACTAACTTTAGCGTAGTGCCCATACTGAAAGTAAGGGGGCGCTACAGTAAGAAGGGAAAAAAATGGATTAAAAAGCTCCCTAAGCAAATTAATGCATAGCCAAATAAAACCTTCTTGGAACAGAAGATATTCACAACATCTCATTCAATCAAATATACCAAAAGTGAGGATTATTCTTTAATCCAGAACGGTGGGCAGGGCTGTGCAAAAAAAAACAACATTTTTTCTACACCATGTGAGCCAGATGCATATCTGGTGTATGGTGCAAATATAGCCTAACATTATAGGTCCATGTATTCCAAACTGTATACAGCTGTTCATAGGTGTGCCATGTGTGCTTTGGCACACCCTAATCACATTAGCATAATTGCTCTGTGTGCCAATGAGGAGAAGAAATCTATCACTCTCTGACCAGTTCTGCCATTAAGTGCTATCAAACTTCTCTTTCACTGTACTGGCTCTGCCTCAAGAGTGTGTGTGTGTGTGTGTGTGTGTGTGTGTGTGTGTGTGTGTGTGTGTGTTATATATATATATATATATATATATATATATATATATATATATATTAGTGTGTACCTACGTGTTTGAGCTTTGGCCATCATCAGTGCAGTGTATGGAGATCATGGCTTTTATGGATTGGGGTGTTTGGGATCCAAACAAGACAATACAATACAATACAGGGCTATGGCGCTGCACTGACGGCTGTATGCAGTTTGAAACAAATGACGATTATATTAGGCTCCATTTGCACTGTACGCCAGCAGTTTTGGATGTGCATCTGGCTAAAGAAATTTTTTGTGTGGCTCTTCCTACTGTTCTGAAATGAGAAACAATCCTCTCATCTTTGGGATATTTGATGGAATGAGAAATGTGAATACCTTCAATTCTGAGAAGGCTTTACTGTGCCATGCTAAGGAGGAACCATGAAATACAATCATTATTAGTACAACTATGTTTTCTTGACTTAATTACATTGACACTAACTACAACCTTCATTAAAATGCAACTATTATTCTTGACACGACTAAATAGTAATGGCTTTTGTAAATAGGATATACCAATAGTAATCAGAGATTAGGAGTGTTACTAGGCTAATTGAGTACAAGATAAAGTCTAGGGCGGCACATTCCCTATATTGGCAAGAATTCGTTTTAGTATTTTAAATACTATTATGTTTTTTCCTGTGTCATTGCTGCTGATCTCTTCCTGTTTTATCCACTTATGCCGCGTACACACGGTCGGAAAATCCAACCATGTGTAGGCTCCATCGGACATTTGCTGTAGGAATTTCCGACAACAAATATTTGAGAGCTGGTTCTCAATTTTTCCGACAACAAAAGTTCTTGATGGAAATTCCAATCGTCTGTAGCCAATTCCAACACACAAAAATCCGACGCATGCTCTGAATCAATTTGACGCATGCTCGGAATCATTGAACTTCATTTTTCTCGGCTCGTTGTACGTCACCGCATTCTTGACAGTCGGAATTTCAGACATGTGTGTGACGGTGTATGCAAGACAAGTTGGGGCCAACATTCCATCGGAAGAAAATCCACGGTTTTGTTGTCGGAATGTCCGATCGTGTGTACGCTGCATTTGTCTACATGCAGTGGTGGTTGCACATCATTGCTGTGGACACGCTACCAGTGAAATGGTGGTCCATGCCTGCACAATTGTAGTCACCACTTGTAGCATGTGACAAGGTTACAAGACAGGAGCACATTAGGGATGCAATGACTAAAGTTCTGGTTCAGGCATTTTCTGTTATAGGATGGCAATGTTGTCATCCTATAAACAGGCAGTAACTAAAAAAAAAAAAAAAAGGGAAATCTGCTCTAGTTTCCAATACCTAGTGTTGCAGGTAGCTCAATACTTTCACACCAGATATTCTGAAAATTGTATCCTCCAAAGCTCAGCTCATACAAAAAAATCAGCTTGACCACTGGGCACTTAAACCCCCTTAATAACCAGACCAATTTTCAGCTTTCAATAGCGGTGGGGTACTGCGCTCAGGATGTCTGCGCAAACAATCAATTATAGGGAAAAAGTATATAAAATAAAATGACAAACAGCAACGGCAGCGTGTGTGGTCTAAACGTTCATGAGTCCATTTAGGAAACCGTCCCAGCAAAGTGCCGATAGGCTATTGTTGGAGGCTATGAACAGCCAGTGCGGGTGATACAGTTGATCAGGGCAGCTGTCCAGGAGCGAAGCCAGCTCAAAATATTCTCTCACATTTTGAATGACAATTACTCAGTTATACAACACTGTACCCAAATTTTTCTTTTTTAAATTATAAAAGAAAAAAAATGAATGCTGTAAAAAAAATGAATTGTCTTTGTTTCTGTTATAAAATTTAGCAAATTTGTAATTTTTCTTCATAAATTTTAGCCAAAATTTATACTGCTACATATCTTTGGTAAAAATAAGTACAAATTGGTGAATATTATTTGGTCTTTGTGAAAGTTATAGCGTCCACAAGCTATGGTATCAATATCTGAAAATTGTGCGGGGGTATTGCAGGGATGGCTGGATCTGTGACTGCAATAGTCACAGATCCAGCCCACAGCGCTGCTGACACCCGCTCTCTCTCCTCTCACACTGTACCGATCAGTACAGAGAGAGGAGGGAGAAACCGGCGTCATCACATGACGCCGGTTTGTTTACATGTGATTGCTCCGTCATTGGACGGAGCGATCATGTGGTAAACAGCCGCTATCAGCGGCAATTTACCATGATGCGCCGGGTCCTCTGGTCACTGACACTCCTGTGTGCGTGCCCCAGGGGGTGCGATTCTGGGAGGAAGTCCTCCCAGAGTTAAGGAACCGCCTTGTAGCCGTAATTTGGCTATGAGGCAGTGATTAAGTGGTTAAACAATCATTCAAAGCCAGCTATCACCTTATTAAGGTACATCCAGATATATCGAATGTGCTATAACACTGTGCAATATACTCAATGTAAATTATATGCATTAAATAAAGATACATGTATAAAAACATACATTTCTATGAAAAGAAAAGTTGAGTGAAAAAATCCCAATTCCAAGAGGATAGAACAAACTTTCTGATCAGTATGTCAGATGATATCAAACTGCACACCACTCTTTGTGGAACCCCTGATGACGTCACATTTGACAAAACGCATTGGGAGGGGTCAGGGCCCAGTATAACCCCTTTTACTTCACACATACCTCAGGTGTGTAGCAAATCGGTACCTAGAGCATATAGGGCCCCTCAATGGAAAGTCTTTTTTAGTCCATCTCAAAAAGCTACACAAAGTTGCAACTGTTTACCCCTACTTTTTCAGTTGGCTTCTCCATTATATAAATATAAATGATGTTATGACCCCTCATAAAAGGGGGTGGTTAATCTCTTTTACTAGTAATAGCCTAGTAGAGCAAAGACCAACTTTAAAAAAAAAATAATAATAATTGCTCATGGTATTTGTTCACTCTCTATCTAGGTATTTCTGGAAAGGGGCCAGCGGCCGGAAATGCAGACTCTCCAGCAGGAGCTTTTGCCCGAATCTCAGACACCATCCCACCCATGCCCCCACCACAAGTGATGTCAGGGGATGGCGATGAAGATGAGTGGGAATCTTGAAAGCAGTTTGTAAATTTTCATTAGTAGAACCAGCTACTGGTGATTTAGATCCAGCACTAAGAATGGACCTGGGACCATAACCTCACCAAAAAACTATACTATAGTGCTAATCATTGGATTACATTTTGTTTGAGGCTTCCAGATGTTGGCTTTGTAAAGGTTTATCATATTAAGGAGGTACAGGAGAGAATGTTTTTTTTTTTTTTTTTATATAATCTTGAAAAATGTTCCATTAAAAGCAACTATCAATGGTCTAGCAAATACTTTTCCTTTACCCGACTACCTTCCAGAAATGTATAAAAATACTGCATATGGTACATCAGTAGATGGAATAAATATATGAAGTATATGTGCTTACTGTGAGTGCTGTGGTTTCCTTGCTATAAGGAGTGTAAATTGAAAGGATGGAGACCTGTCACCAAAAGAAAATAAATGGACTCTCTCTGTACCAGTTTGGACAGAATACACAAAGTTTTTATAAAAAATATAAGATTTTATTTATACAATTAAAAGAAAATGGGTAATAAATATATATATATATATATATATATATATATATATACACACACATACACTCAAAGAATTATACAAGTACATGCTAGGGGTTGGAAATGCATCCTAATATTACATATGTGTCACCATTACTTAACCACTTGCTGACCAGCCGCCGCAGATATAGGGTGCTTTATTGCACAAATCGCCATAGCGGTACGTGCAATAGCTATAACAAGCATAAGGATCTGAATGAATTTGATAATGGCCAAATTGTAAGTGGTGCAGCTTTTTTTTTTTTTTGCAGCCAATTGGCCTTTTTGAATGGAAATGCTGTGCCACAACCAAGAGCCGGTTCACACTGGGGCGACTTGCGATCCGACTTCATGTCGCCTCAAGTTGTCCCAAGTCGCGCTGTAGAGAAAAACAATGCAAGTGAATGGGAGCGGTGTTAATACACACGACTCAAGGCGATCCGACTTCAGAAAAGGTTCCTGTACTACTTCAATCCGACTTGTAGGCGATTTGTACCCATTGATTTCAATGGAAATCGCCTCAGAAGTCGGATCACTGTCTTAACTGAAGCGACTTTCCAGGAAGATAACATACATTTCTCAGGCAAACATCTCCTGCCCCCCTCCCTCTCACAGAGCTGATTGTTGTTTGATTGGCCACTGGAAAGTCTCCTGTCCTGGAGACGACTTCGAGCCGGTTCACACTTGGGCGATCCGACTTCCAGCGCGACTTCCAGAGGCGATTCCGACACGACTTGAATGTGAACCACAGGGCGACCTGAGGCGATCTGGGGCGATTTATAAATCGCCTCCAGGACAGGGAATGTCAGAAATGGCCAATCAGAGCTACTAAGCTCTTCTGACATCATTCTTCTTCCCTGTTCCCTGTTTTCCTGTGTCTAAAATGCTCTCTGTGCGTTACCTAATGGCAGCTGTCATAACAGCTGGTTTGGCAGTATTGACAGAAGAGGAAGAGGAAGAAAGGAAGCGAAGGATGAGGATGAGAAGAAGACGGCGCTATTGGATCCATCCAATTATTGCTAATAGAGCTAACAGAGGGCATTTCTGGGCCATGTATGATAAGATGCGTGGTTTTGAGGACAAGTTTTTCAATTATATTGTTCCTGCCAGGGATCTAGTTTTGTCAAGGATCTATTGTTGTTCTCATGTGAACTTGTGTTCCGATCAGGGATCTATTGTTGTTGGGGGATCTATTGTTCCTGCCAGGGATCTAGTTTTGTCAAGGATCTATTGTTGTTCTCATGTGAACTTGTGTTCCGATCAGGGATCTATTGTTGTTGGGGATCTGTTGTTCCTGCCAGGGATCTAGTGTTGTCAAGGATCTATTATTGCTCTCATGTGAACTTGTGTTCCGATCAGGGATTTATTGTTGTTGGGGGATCTATTGTTCCTGCCAGGGATCTAGTTTTGTCAAGGATCTATTGTTGTTCTCATGTGAACTTGTGTTCCGATCAGAGATCTATTGTTGGGGGACCTGTTGTTCCTGCCAGGGATCTAGTGTTGTCAAAGATCTATTGTTGTTCTCATGTGAACTTGTGTTCCGATCAGGGATCTATTGTTGGGGGATCTGTTGTTCCTGCCAGGGATCTAGTGTTGTCAAGGATCTATTGTTGTTCTCATGTGAACCAGTGTCCCGATCAGGGATCTATTGTTGTTGGGGGACCTGTTGTTCCTGCCAGGGATCTAGTGTTGTCAAGGATCTATTGTTGTTCTCATGTGAACTTGTGTTCCTTTCAGGGATCTATTGTTGTTGGGGGATCTATTGTTCATGCTATTGAGCTAATGTTGTCAAGGATCTATTGTTGTTGTCATGTGAACTTGTGTTCCTTTCAGGGATCTATTGTTGTTGGGCGATCTATTGTTCATGCTATTGAGCTAATGTTGTTAAGGATCTATTGTTCTCATGTGAACTAGTGTTCCGATCAGGGATCTATTGTTGTTGGGGGATCTGTTGTTCCTGCCAGGGATCTAGTGTTGTCAAGGATCTATTGTTGTTCTCATGTGAACTTGTGTTCCGATCAGGGATCTATTGTTGTTGGGGGATCTGTTGTTCCTGCCAGGGATCTAGTTTTGTCAAGGATCTACTGTTGTTCTCATGTGAACTTGTGTACCTTTCAGGGATCCATTGTTTTTGGGGGACCTATTGTTCATGCCAGGGATCTAGTGTTGTCAAGGATCGATTGTTGTTATCATGTGAACTAGTGTTCCGATCAGGGATCTATTGTTGTTATTGTCATTTGAAGTAGTGTTCCTGTTAGGGATCTACTTTTTTGGGGAATCTATGGTTCCTGTCTGCATCTACTATTGCCAGCATGGGATATACTGTTCCTGCCAGGGGATCTATTGATGCCGGTGTGCTCTATTGTTGCTGTCTTCAAGAGGGAGTTCATGCCGCCATTCTCTGTGCAAACAAGTGGCATGTATGGAACTACAACCAGCATGCCTAGGCAAGGAAAATAGACATATAATAAAAAGGTTAAACTTACTTTTGGTAGTGCGGTCGGTCTCAGACAATATGCCCCAATCCTCAAAGGTCAGGCGAGAAATGTCCAGCCAGGCATTGTCCCTCTTCATTTGGTCCTTGTAAAAGGGGGTCCCTCTTGTCGTAGAGGCATGGTCTCTCTTTTACCAGCCTTATAAGGGACTCATTATCCACGGCCTCTTTCCTAACTCTGGCAGCCATGGTGCAAACAGAGACAACGTACTAAGAAAGTGAAAGTAATCCGTGCCAAGAAGGTGGGGGCTGCCTGGGGACAGGGGAGTACCTGATGGCTTCTGGGAAAATTCCTCTCTGCTTCTGGCAAAATCGCCTCACTATGAACAGTGATCAGACTTGAAAGCTACTTCCATTGAAATCAATGGGTACAAATCGCCTACAAGTCGGATTGAAGTAGTACAGGAACTTCTTCTGAAGTCGGATCGCCTTGAGTCGTGTGTATTAACACCAGTCCCAGTCACTTGCATTGTTTTTCTTGACAGCACGACTTGGGACGACTTGAGGCGATTTCAAGTCGGATCCCAAATCGCCCCAGTGTGAACCGGCTTGTAAATCGCCCCAGATCGCCCTGTGGTTCATGTTCAAGTCGTGTCGGAGTCGCCTCTAAAAGTCGCGCTGGAAGTCGTGTCGCCCTAGTGTGAACCGACTCTCAGCCTATTGGTTGTGGTAGGCCCTCTTAAATTAAATAGTGGCTGCCGTGGCATGTATAAACCTCGGTCTGGCTGTCTTTGCACCTTAAGAATGGGGTGGTTTAAAATGTAGCTCAGCTGCCTATTTTTTTTTACCTCTCCCCAGTCACAAATACCAACCAAGCTTAAGTAAAAAAAAAATAAGGTGAAAAGCACAGATAGTGTTTGAAAACCTTGCATGCTACATTTTTTATTTTTTTAAATAAATGTGTAATTTGTATATACATTTTAATGTGCATTTATTGCAGCAGGAGCTGTCAAATTTCCTAGCTATCTCAGCAGCTGCTGGCTCCTTCATTTTAGGCAGTCGCAAGCTGCTTGTTTACATGGTCAGGTGTCATGAGTATGAGAAGTTATAATGGAAAATGACCGCAAGTGTGCTTCGTGCAAAGCCTTCTGGGCACCACTGCCCTCCAGAACAGCAATTCCAAGGTGTTTTGTCCCATGTGAATAGAGGGGTCTTTGAGGCAAACCTAAAAGTAAACAATCGCAATGTTTAATCTCTTGCTGACAATGTAATGCATATTTGCGCCAGCCAAGATGGTGGGGTTTAATGCCCACAAGCCGCACATTTGTGTCGATCATGGTCAAGATATTACTGCACACTCCCAGCACAGTGACTGAGCTGTCACAAACAGCTTCTGGTCTCTGGTTGTAATCAGGAGCAAGCAGGATTGACTCCAAATCATGTGACCACTGTACTAGCCAATCACAGTAATTGCGTAACCGGGAAGTCCCAACCCCCCCCAGCTTAAAGACCCAGTTTAAAGGACACTCAGGGTGGGAAGGAGTTAAAGTTGAATAAATAGGAACAGGTCAGTCTTTGAACAAAACCATTTATTGTAATAAATAACAGACGCATGTTTTTGTAGAAAGAGAACAAAATATAAAATCTCGAAACCAGCAGATCAGGATGTCAATGTAGAATTTGCCTTCTTCATCTGGAAGAACTGCAAGAGAGACAAACATGAGAAAAGTCAGCAAGCTGATTGAGAATCGGTGCTGGCACGCTGTTCTGAATATAGGAATTCTATTTTATTTATTAGAATAAAACATTTCTCTAGGTCCCAAGTGGTTCCAAACAGCAGGGGAACTCGGAACATCTTCTATTTAGGCTCCATTAACACCAATCATGCCTTTTGCATAAACACAGGACATTATTTTTAATGGGTTCCTATGGAACACGTTGACATCAATGCATTTTGTGCCTCTGCGTTACTCTTTGGGGCACCTAAAATGTCCATGTGATCTTTTTTGGTATTTCTCTCTAATTTTCAGATGTGGTGTCCCTAGTATGTTATGGTCAAATCCACCCAGTCTCACTCTTATCTATAAGGTATGCAATGAAAAGGTTTTATTTGAAATTGTTCAGTGACGGCAAACATTTCCATTACGATCTTTGTGTACCCTCCCCAAACAGGTACATTTTGCATTAACGTGGATGTAAACCCGAGCCATGAAATTTGACCTAGGCACATATCTGTAGTGTTTTCTTATCTCTCTCCAAAGCTTTGAGTCCCATGTGTTTCTGTTGTTACTTTCTTCTGTTATCAGCAGCATAACTTCTGACAAGTTCTCAGTTTGGAGATAAAAATCAACCTGAAATGTGTGTTGGAGGTTGCTATAAATAGATTAGCAGAGAGCTTGTCTTGTCACAGCACAGCTCTGAAAGTATCTTTGTTCTGCCTATGTGGAGGGGGGTTTGTGCGCCTTTCCTCCAATCAGCTGTCTCCTAGTGTAAGCCAAGACTACACTCCTACTGCTGAATGAGGAAGTGAAAACTCTAACAGGATGTAAGAATTCCAAAAAAATATAGCAAGTTAAAGACAGCAGATATACATGTAAAACGTATGTAGGGAGATTTGTTTTTTCTGAAGCTGACTAAAGATATACAAATGTTTATGTAAACAGCCCTTTCACTGCCACGGCCCTTTTTAAACACAAGTTAAAATTTTCATTTTAAGGCCTGAAGATTAGTTGAAACCCCAAAACATTATAGATTTTCAGAAAGCAGAGACCTGAAGAATTAACAGACTTTTGACTTGCCTGTAAAATCCTTTTTGTGGAGTAGGGTACAGACACCTTTAATTCTTGACCATAGGTTATATGCTGCCACCTACAGGTGATGACCTTGGAAAGCAAGGTGGTCACCCAAAAGTGGAAGCTCTGCTTATCTGACTCCCCCCCCCTCTGGTGCCACATTTGGGGGGGTAACCTGTTTTTGACAGGTACCTGTCGCCACTTTAGGGAGTTTGCTTGGAAGTTTGGCCCCCTCCGCCTCCTCCTTCCCCACTGCCAGGCCATTCAGAAAGCAAAGCTATGAAGCCGAAAGGCTTTACTGTCAGATTGCCTTACTACGAATGGTGGTAGCAGCCCCCGAGAGCTAATGAAAACATCAGCTGGGTTGCCGACATTGCTGGATTCCAGGACAGGAAAGTGTCCTAATATTTAAGGTCAGCAGCTACAGTATATGTAGCCAATGTCTTTCAATTTTTTTTTACATGAGAAGGCGAAAGAGTGTAAAACTGAAAGTGAGACTTCTCCACAGCCTTCGGAATCCTCCACCGTTATATTCAAAAGAATAATTCCAGAGCACAGCTGTGTCACAACATAAGTATCCAACAGGAGAAGGAACCACTTGCCCTTTATGCGCTTATACCATCGGATGAAGGTAAGGGCAATATGAGAACGGTTATTGGATTCATTTACCATGTCTAGAAGATCCATCCATTCTATCTGCTCTATTTGATCACCCATTTATGGACTCTATTATTCAGTGTTATTTTATTTTAACTTTATTTCCATTCAGCGGAGAGGTTATTTACACGTTTTGGACTGTTTAGCCCATTTTGTCACTTTGTGCACAGTGTGTTGGCTGTCTAGCCATATATATATGTTTTTTTGCACCATTACTTTAGCGCTTATCAGTTTTCTATAAGAAAAAAAAGGTGTTCTATTTTAAAGCATTACAAAACTGTTACAAACCTTGCGTATTGATGCAAATGCAGGCCCAAAAGTTGGTTTGATTTCTGTGCTGTTGCGAATCCACTGGGGTAGCTTGGAGAGGATGGCAGGCCGGGAGTACCTGTGGTCTAGAAGTACAATGCTGGCATAGTCACCGCGGTGCCGAATGGCCCGGCCTAAGGGGTAAGGTAACGTGATGAATTCCCAAGAAATCTGACAGGATTTTTTTAATAAAAAACCTTTTTTCCTAGCAAGAAGTTTCATGACCAGAGTTCTCATGATTTATAATGAATGTCACAATTCTCTCATTAAAACATCACATGTATGTAATTTGAATCGCTCAGATACTTTTCTGCCACTTTCTCTTCTTCCCCCCATTTATTTTCTCCCCTCTGTTTCCCTTTTTACCCGGGGTCCTTGGCCCTACTTTCTTAGGCTGTTTCTAGGTATTTTGTGTTTGATTTATGGGTTCCTATTGTGTTCCGACAGCCCTGCTCCACATTTACTATACCATTTGCTTCACCTTTTGATGTATACATTTTTGTGTTGCTGTTTCTTGGGGCTCAATTCACAGTTATTTTCCCTCTTTTAAAATCTGTGATAAAATAGCTCACATAATTTTCCAATATTGCAGTTCACAAAAAAATGTTTCTAAAATAAAGCATGAGTAATTTCATCAAAATGTGAAATATTTATCTCATGAAAACATTGTAGAATTTTATCTCATTTAGTGGAATGGATACAGCAGAAGGATTAGAACCCCTATCTGTTTTTATTGCTAATAAAGAGGTAAAATGGTTTAACCAGTTCTCATCCCGCCTATAGACATATGACATCCACAAGGTGGCTCTGCTATCCTGGGTGGACATCATATGACGTCCTCGGGCCTCCCGGGCGCGCCCGCCCGCTGCGTCACTCGGGTACCTAGGCACGTGTCTGGCGTCCGCGATGTCCGCCAGGTACCCACGATTGTCAGTTACACAGCCAGGGATGTGGATCTATGTGCGTAGTAATTTAATATTTTAGCAACATCCTTTAAATTGTATAATCATTTTTTAATTTAAGAATGAATTATGCTCGGATCATTAAAAAAAAAAATGTGTCCGGAAATCCGCTTTAACACCATTTAATGAGGTATTTCCTGAGTGTTTTCGCGGTAAAGTGAATAAATATGGTGATAGTGAATTGACATTTTTCATTATCTCATTGGAAAAAATGTGTCGCGTGATTCCATTATCTCATGATATTTTCTTTTGTGCCCTTTTTTTTTAAAAAAAATAACTAAAAATAATTTATCAAAACGCTCAACAAAAAAGGGGCACAAAAATAACTTTTGCACTTCTGGGAGAAAACATG
This sequence comes from Rana temporaria, assembly GCF_905171775.1. Taxonomy (NCBI): domain Eukaryota; kingdom Metazoa; phylum Chordata; class Amphibia; order Anura; family Ranidae; genus Rana; species Rana temporaria. Next base: position 358,733,602 of record NC_053491.1, on the reverse strand, counting down.
TATGGGCTGATTTTAACTAGAACTAGAACCAGATATATTTTTTGAGAAGGATGTGCGAGTGTAACCATTCCAAATATTTATTACTTTTTTTTTACAGAGATCACAGTGCCCCCCCCTGACAATACCTTCATCAGATTTTTTTTCTCCAGAAAAAAAAATCTCAGCCTAAACAAAGTCACAGATTGGAGCGCAAAGACAACTTTTTAATGCTAAAAGGTGGTGCTTTATTAACAAATTATACATTTGCTGTATATTGTGACATGTCAGCAATGTACCCGTGCAGCTTTTTAAAAGGTAACAACAGGACCACATTAATAAGGTAATTAGCAATAAATGTTCAGCCAGCAGAAACCAATCAATGACCATATTTCATTGTTCTGATTACTGTAAAAAAAGTGCAACCTGGTGGGCATGCGTTACATGTCATCTGGAAATAAGGATCAAAAGCAATATTTCTGTCTTCACAGAAATTAAAAATTTCCTAATACAGGCAGTCCCCCTCTTACAAACATCCGACTTACAAATGGTCGGAGGGAAACAACAGGAAGTGAGAGGACATCTACCCCTAGGAAGGGAAATTCTCTCCTGTAAGTTATGAGTTATTATTGGAAAAAGGTGTCTCCTCTCCACTGATACTTTATCACCAATCCTTGTTTCCCTAATAACCCCAAATTTTCAAAATTCAATTGTCATCGGGACAGAAAGTGAGGTGCAATCTTATGTTACAGGGGTGATAACCCTTTCCAAAAAGCTTAAAAATAGATTTTTTGGCTGGAGCTACACTTTAAAAAAAGTACCAGTTAAAAATTACAAACAGATTCTACTTAAGAACAAACCTACAGTCCCCATCTTGTTTGTAACCTGGGGACTGCCTGTACAAGTCCCTGTGTGTGACACTTACCGATGGACTGATTGACAGATTTCATGCACAGGTTCTCCAAGAGGGCTCTCCCTGCAGAAACTCCACTTGTCTTGGGCTGAGAAATTAGAAAAATTATAAGACAAGGAATGAATATCCTTCCCACCTCTCCCTTGTGTGGTACATTCCACCCTCATAGCTATAATCCATATAAATAACACTAAGTACACATGTACAGGGGCAAGTGCTTGCGCCAAAACTGCTTTGTACCCTTACAAGTCAATGGAAATACAGAAGCAGCTTAGAAAAAATGAATACAGAAGTGAATGCACCTGAAAAGTATACTGTATTTACTAGGGTTGTCCCAATACCGATACTAGAATCGGTATCGGCACCGATACCGAGCATTTGCCCGAGTACTTGTACTCGGGCAAATGCTCCCGATGCCTCACCCAATACCTGGACAGTCAGCGGTGATCAGTGTGTGGTAGAGTTACAAGCTTCTCCCCCCATGGCTTTCAGCTGCTTTAGTGAAATCTATACAGCGGTGATCGGTGCTTGTAACTCCCCCACATACGATCACCGCTGACTGTCCACGCATCCTCCTCCGTGCCCCCTCCGTTCTACTGTCCCCCTTCGTTCTTCCTCCGCGTCCCCCTCCATTCTGCTGATTTCCCCCCTCCGTTCTTCCTCCGTGTCCCCCTCCGTTCTGCTGTTCCTCTCCATGTCCTGCTCCTTCCTTTTCCGAATGAACAGAGTCAGTGATCACTGACTCTGTCCATTCACATAACTGAAACATTGTAACCTCCTGTGATTACGATGTCTCAGTTTATGAATGGAGAGGAGCCGCTGACTCCTCTCCATTAATTTTTAGTGCAGCTGAGGCTGCAGAGAAATTGACTGGGGAATCTCTATCCTCTGTCTCTTTCTGTCTCAAGGGGGAGATATCTCACCAAAGCCCCCCAACAGGGCTGATTAAAAAAAAAAAGAAACCTTACAAAAAAAAAAAAAAAAAAAAGTATCGGTATCGGTGAATACTTAAAAAGAAGTATCGGTACTTGTACTCTCTTAAAAAAGTGGTATGGGGACAACCCTAGTATTTGCCCATCTGCACAAACCCTAATCAGGGCAATCTGACTCTCCTTACCACGGTCTTATCAAGATAGGCCATTTTTTCCTGGAGCTCCGGTGATCGGATATTTGGGTACGGCATGCCGACCATCACAACACACCTAAGAAAAGGAATATAGATGATTTAGAAAACAGTCACAAGACAACTGCATCCAAAGCCTTTCCCTTTCAGGGAAAAATTACAGGTTCTCTTGCTAGCCCACCCCCTCGAATACTTTTTCCGATGCCCTGTTCTGTTGGCTCCCTATGTCTAAATGCTCTGTAAACTTCATCTTGGACAGTGTACCAGTTTACAAAGGGTTAATGATCTCCTCTGACAATGTTCAAAGCCTTCATCTAAGTATATTTCCCAATAACCACAAAGGATATAAATCCACTCTGCTTGCACCAAAATAGGATTATTGCACTTATCCTAAAATCCCTTAAAGTCCGCTGTACGAGACACAGAAAGCCTTAAATATTTAAAATATACTGCTACCTATGGGAGGATTGGAGACAAAAAAAACTGTAGTCCAGCCCTGGTGTAACCCCTCCAACTACCAACATGCCTCAGTACCATGATCATAAGTGAAGGATGAGGATGTTTATAGCCCTGATGCTTTTATTTTCAAAAGCAAGATTGCAATGTCAGTCTTCATATTGTGACAGGTTCCCTTTAAGACCCACTATAGCTCTTCTCTGCCTCCATGCTGCATACCCGTTACCATGACAATGCTAGGAAGATTAGGCGTGAAAGACTTGATTTTCTTTCAACATCACTATAAGCAGGATTGAATGAATCCCAAGAGCCAACGTGCTCATAAATATTATAGCCAGTTCCCTTTTTACCCTTTCCTGTTCCTGTCTTTAGATAGTTAGAAATAGTTAGTCGCCCTCTCAGTTGCTGTGTTTCATTTTGGCTTTTCCCTTCATTTCCTCCTTTTCAGCAAGATAAAAGTGTTTGTAAACCTCAGACATGAAATATGGACAAAGCATATCCCTCTATAGCAGGGATATGCAATTAGCGGACCTCCAGCTGTTGCAGAACTACAAGTCCCATGAGGCATAGCAAGACTGACAGCCACAAGCATGACACCCAGAGGCAGAGGCATGATGGAACTTGTAGTTTTGCAACAGCTGGAGGTCCACTAATTGCATATCCCTGCTCTATAGCGTGTACTTGTGTCAATTAACAACTTCAGCCCCGGACCATTTTGCTGGTCAATGACCGGGCCACATTTTGCCATTCGGCACTGCGTCTTGCGACGGGGCTCCCAAACAAAATTGACGTCCTTTTTTCCCCACAAATGGAGCGTTCTTTTGGTGGTATTTGATCACCTCTGCGGTTTTTATTTTTTGCGCTATAAACAAAAATAGAGCGACAATTTTGAAAAAAATATATTTTTACTTTTTGCTATAATAAATATCCCCCAAAAATCAATATAAAAAAAAAAAATCGCAATAAGCGTTTATTGATTGGTTTGCTTAAAAGTTATAACGTCTACAAAATAGGGGATAGTTTTATAGCATTTTTATAAAAAAATTTTTTTACTAGTAATGGCAGCGATCTGCGATTTTTATCGGTACTGCGACCTTATGGCGGACACAGACACATTTTTGGGACCATTGGCATTTTTATAGCGATCAGTGCTTAAAAAATGCATTGATTGCTGTAAAAATGTCACTGGCAGGGAAGGGGTTAACACTAGGGGGCGATCAAGGGGTTAAAAATGTTCCCTCATTGTGTTCTAATTGAAGGGGGGTGGGACTGACTAGGGGAAATGACAGATCGCTGTTCATACAATGTATGAACAAACGATCAGTCATTTCTCCCCCTAAAAGAACCGGGAGCTGTGTGTTTACACACACAGCTCCTGGTTCTCGCACGTGCGCCTCCCTAGTGGCCGCAATATAACATGATTTTGCGCAGCCGAGCCGACCTGCCGCCGTAAAATGGCGGTGGGTGGTCGGCAAGTGGTTAAAAGCACTAGGGGAGTTATTTACGAAATGAAAATCCACTTTGCACTACAAGTGCAAACTACAAGTGCAAAGTGCACTTAAAGTGCAGTCGCTGTAGATCTGAGGGGGACATGCAAGAAAAAAAATTAAAAAACAGCATTTTAGCTTGCACGTGATTGGATATTAAAATCAGCAGAGTTCCCGTCATTTTAGATCTAACCCCTCAGATTTACAGCGACTGCACTTTCAGTGCAATTTCAAGTGCAGTTTTCACTTGTAGTGCGAAATGGATGGCCTTTAGTAAATAACCCCCTAGGTGTCATTTCTGGCTGTTTCTTTGTCTCTCTGCTATCTGCACAAGTTTTCCTGACACTAAGAGAAAATTGGTGACAGACGAGGGAGCTACAGTAGATTAAAGCCTAGTATACAAGATAAGATTATCGGACGAACGATCATCCAGTTTTGCTTCATGCTAGTCTTCATATTGAAAACGAATAGGTTACTAAAGTACGAGAATTCTCTACGACAGAATAAAAATTCGGAAGTGATGCAAAAACTGTACCGATTAACCCCCTGGCGCTGGTCTCTCGGCGCCTGGTCCTTGCGTCAATTGCTGTCAATACAGAGTTACCGGCGATTAACTAAAAAGCTCCTGATGGCTGCTTGCGATCGGGAAATTTTGGATCACATGACCGCCGTGACAGCCAATCACGGCGGTCATGTGATCTTTAGCCCCACCTGCCTCCCGGCATCATAAACCTCTTAAAGGGGCAGTAAAAATCATACACTCTGGTATCATCCGAGAAAAAAAATTGTGTTTGTACCTTTGGAAAATTTTGGACGAAAGCTGTGTAAGAATGATCCGATTATCGTACGATCGCTTTAAAAACTGTATTTTTTGTATCATATTCTAATTATATGTATGGGGCTTAGCTCTGTTTCTGTGTGTGTCTCTTCCTTCCAATCAGCTCTTCTCACTGAGCTTTGCAAAGTGTAACTTCAGCTCTCTGCCCCCTTTTTTCAGAACTCTCAGACAAGCTTATAAATTGTGCACTTTGAATGGATGTAGAGACGAGAATACTGCAGATCAAGAGGTACAACGTATGTAGGAGGATTTGTTTAATGTAAGGGTTTATAACCACTTTAAGGTGCGTAAAGACTATTGGCCAGATTCAGAGAGAGTTACGCCGGCGTATCAGTAGATACGCCGACGTAACTCGGAATCTGCGCCGTCGTAAGTTTAAGTGTATTCTCAAACTGAGATACACTTAAACCTAGCTAAGATACGTCAGCCTGCGCCGTCGTATCTTAGGGTGCAATTTTTCTGTTGGCAGCTAGGTGGCGCTTCCGTTGAGTTTGGCGTAGAATATGTAAAAGCCTAGATACGCCGATTCACAAACGTACGTGCGCCAGTCGCAGTAAAGATACGCCGTTTACATAAGGCGTTTTCCGGTGTAAAGTTATTCCAACAAATAGCTGGCCTAGTTAATGTTAAGTATGGCCGTCGTTCCAGCGTTGAAATTAGAAATTTTTACGTCATTTGCGTAAGTCGTCCGTGAATGGGGCTGGATGTAATTTACGTTCACGTCGAAACCAATACGTCCTTGCGGCGTACTTTGGAGCAATGCACACTGGGATATGTACACGGACGGCGCATGCAAAAACGTCAATCACGTCGGGTCACCAAACATTAACATAAAACACGCCCCCCCCATCCTCATTTGAATTAGGCGCGCTTACGCCGGCCCCATTTACGCTATGCCGCCGTAAGTTAGGAGGCATGGGCCAGATTCACAAAAGAGATACGACGGCGTATCTCCTGATACACCGTCGTATCTCTGTTTCTAACTATGCGACTGATTCATAGAATCAGTTACGCATAGATAGGCAGAAGATCCGACAGGTGTAAGGGACTTACACTGTCGGATCTTAGGATGCAGTACCTCGGCCGCCGCTGGGGGGAGTTTGCGTCGTAAACCAGCTTCGGGTATGCAAATTAGGAGTTACGGCGATCCACAAAGCTTTTTCCCGTCGTCGCGAGTGTTAGGCCCCGTACACACGGCCGAGGAACTCGACGTGCTTGGCACGTCGAGTTCCTCGTCGAGTTCTGGGATGAAGCCGCCGAGGAGCTCGGCGGGATGCCTTCTCCCATAGAACAACGAGAAAATAGAGAACATGTTCTCTATTTTCTCGTCGAGCTCCTCGGCGGCTCCATCGAGCCAAAACTGTACAGACGACAGAGTTTCTCGGCAGAATCCGGGTTTTGACCGAGTTTCTCGGTGAATTCTGCCGAGAAACTCTGTCGTGTGTACGGGGCCTTAGATTTCCGTCGCAAAGATAGGGCACCTTTAACATGGTGTAAAAGTACTCCACCATGTTAAAGTATGCCTGTCTTTCCCGCGTCGCTTTTGAATTATTTTTTAATTTTTGAATTTTCCCGGCGTAACTCTTTTTTCACGTTGCGATTCACAAAACGTCGGCGCGTCGTAATTTCGCGCAAAGCACGTCGGGAAATTTGCGACGGGAGCATGCGCAGTACGTCCGGCGCGGGAGCGCGCCTAATTTAAATGGTTCCCGCCCCATTTGAATTGGGCCGCCTTGCGCCGGACCCGTTTACGATACACCGCCGCAAATTTCCAGGTAAGTGCTTTGTGGATCGGGCACTAAATCGGAAAAATTGCGGTGGTGTAACGTAAACCGGTTACGTAAAATTGCGCCCGCTCTTTGTGAATCTGGCTATAGGTGGAGAGCAGCACACTGCACCAACTCAACAACAATTTGCAGCAGAAGCTGGAGTTCAGCTTTATCATCTTTCCTTATACCGTATTTTTCGCTCCATAAGACGCACCAAAAAAAAAACAGCAAGGGCTCTTACTGCTTTCAGGATGGTGTCAACTCCGGCGGGTGACACCCGGCCTGGGGGTGCGAAGCGCACCCCCATAGCACTGCTACTGACACCCCCCATTGTTTTGACACCCGGGGCAAAACGTCTCCCCCCCGCACCCTCTTGGTATGCCCCTGCTAGGATGAGCCTCACATCCTGTCCTCTCTCCTTCACAGAGAAGCCAAGCGCTAGGATTCTGACACGGCGGCGACGGGCACAGTGTCTGGTCGGTATTCGCACCATAAGACGCAGGGACATTTCCCCCATTTTTTGGGGGGGGGGGAGGAGAGTGCATCTTATGGTGTGAGAAATACGGTACACTGAAACCTTCATAATTGGAAAACAGGGCAGGCCTGTGTTCCTTCTTCCTATGGCAGCACCTCAGTGCATCAGAAATGCAGGTTAGGAAACAGCAAGGTGAGGTGGGGAGTCATCTTCTCTATAGGAGGTGTCTATAAAAGCGATCAGAAATCAGATTTAGGTTTTTAGCACACATACCTGCCCAGGTCATCAGAAAAGTTGATTCCTTCACTCATCTTCCCTCCAACAACAGAAAGGAGAAGGGCGCCGGTTAAGTGCCCTGCAGACTGGCTGGAGATCTGGCAGGATAATATGATAATTAGCAAAAAGATATAATTTGAGGCTGTGTAAGCAAAAGAGGTTTTAAAGTTTTCCGTCAACCATAAGTACTACATAAAACTAAAATTTTATGTAGCACTTATGCAATTTGACTGCAGGGGAATCCTGAACTGCCAGGAAGCTTTGAAATCTAAAAACAAGAAGTAATCCTCAACTAAACCAGTTGGCCTTACCTTGATGCAGCGCGAGTATTCGGACAACACTTGTTCCACCTGGTTGGCTTTCTTCGGCTCCTGAAATATCTAAAAAAGTGTTCAAATACAAATCAGTGGAACCATTCTCTGCATCTTCTAAACTTCACATCTTCTAGAGGAGAAAGTCTGGCCTGCAGGATACTGTATTAAAGCTAAACTCCAGCCAGGAGGAGAAGATCATTATAAAAGGTGCAACATCCAGCCCAGCAAAGCAGTGGAGTCACTAGGGTTGGTGTCACCCGGTGTGGGAAAAAATAGGATTTTTTGTACTCACCGTAAAATCCTTTTCTCTGAAGTCCATGGACGGACACAGCTCCTTAAATCTTGACAAGTGGGTTATGTTCCCTGTTTACAGGAGAGGACTAGGCAGAAACATGTTAAATAGTTAAATACATGTTACATTAACAGAGTTGAACAGCCCCGCCCAGGGGGCGGTCCCTCCAGACATAACCCTCCTCACTGCAGCTTGCAGCCTCAGTTCGTAACAAGCAGTACAAACCTAAAAAGGAGGGGTGGGAGCTGTGTCCGTCCATGGACTTCAGAGAAAAGGATTTTACGGTGAGTACAAAAAATCCTATTTTCTCTTATCGTCCATGGACGGACACAGCTCCTTAAATCTTGACAAGTGGGACGTCCCCAAGCAGTGTCAAAAAACGAGGGGTGGGAAATATATCAGTAAAAACAATTTTAACTTCACCCCAAAACAAGCAGAGCTCCTCAACGGAGGAGGTGCAACTTTAAACAGCCGCCGGCAAAAACTAGCGGCTGAAAAAAACATCATAAGATGCACTCACAGCAACCATGTAAATTCTGGAAAAAGCGTGAACGGACGAGCAAATCGCCGCCTCGCACACCTGTGAGACCGACGCATGATGTCGGAAAAAAAAAAACAAAAAAACCCAGGAAGCACCAATTGCCCTGGTCGAAAGTGCCGTGACCGGAAAAGGGGGGCCCGCCCTTAGGAGCATAGGCCTGTATGACGGCCTGCCCGTTCCACCGAGAAATGGTGGTCGACGAGACCGCCAGGCCCTTTTGTGGACCAGACACCGACACAAAAGAGAGTCAGAAGCTCCGAAATGGAGCCGTAGTAGGCTGGTATACCCGCAAAGCGCGTACCACGCCTAAAGTATGAAAGGCCGAAACCTCCTTCGGAAGAAGGGAAGGTCGCGGGCGCACCATCACCTAATCCTTATGGGGGATCAAGCATGGCGGCTTGCAAGACAAGACCGCCAACTCAGAAACCCCTCTAACAGAGGTAAAGGCCACTAAAGGGGCCACCTTCTGAGATAGTGTCAAGAGAAAATCTCTCTGATGTTTCCAAAAGGAAGGTTCCTGAAGAACCGAGAGCACCAGAGTCAAAACTCATGGGGGAAGAGATGGGCCAAGAGGGGAAAGTATATGACAAACCCCTTGCACACAAAAAAAGGGGACCCACCAGGGAACGGGCCGCAAAAAGGCCACTAAAAACACAGCCAAGGCTGAAATCTGCCCCCAAACGGTGCTTTAAGCAATTTTTAGATCCAATCCAAGCTTTAAAAACAGCAGGACCCTGGACATTGAAAGTACGCCCGTGGACGTCACTCCATCCCTTCGCACCAAGAGAGGTGCGACGGTAGATCCTCCGGAAGAAGACTACGGTGCCCTGTTGAGATGACCGAGTCAGACAGACCCTGGTCACCTAAAGTCTGGCTTCCAATAACCATGTTAAGCAAGTCAGTGACTGTACAACAGGAGGAAGTATGGGACCTTGAGACAGGAACCTCCTGCCCTGGCAATCGCCAGGGTGCCTCCGCTACCAGGCGCCCGATATCAGCGTACCAAGGACGCCGAGATTAATCTGGAGCGATTAGAATCATCGGGATCTCCTCAGCATCCACTCTGTGGAGCGGCCGAGGAAGCAACTACCATGGAGGAATGGCAAAAAATCACCGATACAGACAACACAGGGCCACCAGCGCGACTGACGCGTCTGTACAAGATCACTAGACCTGGCCACTAACTGACACCCTTGCGGCGGAGACAAGCTGCCAGGAGATCCATGCCATGTGAGGCTCACCTCCTGCAAGGGAGCCGAAACACCCCAAAGCACAAAGACCAGTCGCCCTGGTCCAGCATCTGGCGACTCCAGTAGTCTGCCTGCCGGCATACCTGATGGTAGACTGAAGCCACGGCCGTGGCGTTGTCCGGCTGAAACCAGATTGGTCGACCACAAGGAGAAGCATAGCCTGATCGCCTAAAATAGTAGGACAATGAACAGTAGACAGCACCTGGTATTCCCAGGCGGTCTTCCACCAGGCACTAGCCAGGCCCGACCCTGGGTAGCTACCGAGACCAGACACATTCAAGGAGGTGTGGTCATAGGTCCACGCAAGTCCAGCGACTCAGGGCCGACTGGACCCCCCAGTTTTGTGAACCTCCAGGTTCACAACCCGTGAGCTGGCATTCGTCGTAAACACCGACCACTGGAAGGAAGGAACAACTTCCCGGACCGAAGAGTCGGGAATCTCTGTCACCAACTCAGAGAGACTCTGACTAGGTGGCGCACAGGAATCTAATGATTTCAGAGACAAGAGATTTTTACCACCTGGACAGTAGTTCCACTGGAAAACCAGGGTGTGGAACTGGGCATACAGTACCACCTTGAAGGAGGCTACCCACAGACCCTGAACCAGCAGGCGCCCGGAGAGAAGACCGATTGCGTGATGCCAATACCTTCTCCGCAGACTGAAGAGTCTGCAATTTCTCCAGGGGAAGAAGGACCTTTGCCACTGAGGAGTCTGGATCAACACTAGATACTCCAACGCTGAGTCGGAACCTAGCATGCCCATAATTTGAACCCTGGGTCGCACACATGTAGGGCAGGCTTGCTGCCACTGAGCTACGCTTTCTGGCCTAAACGTCTAACATCCACCCGAATCTTCGGAGGGTCTGAATGGGAATAACCCATCCACTAGGTCGGAGACAGAAGCTGCTCTCAGAAGAAAGTCGTCAAAGTAGCCAATGAGGCAAAGCCTCGCTGACCCAACAAAATTCAAATAAGTGCGAGCTCCTAGCTGAAAACCCATGGTGCTGACGCCAGATCAAAAGGGAGGGCCACAGGCTGACAGAGACCCTTCTCTCATCACGAAGCACAGAAAAAAACACTGTGACATGTGCAAAACGGGACATGCATGTATGCGTCCCTGATGTCCGAGGACGTCAGGACATCCCCCGGATGAAGCGCAGCTACCACCGAACAAATGGATTCCATGCGGAACTACCCGACGTTCACAAAGGTATTTAGGGCCTGAGGCCCATAGAAAACCCCAAAACTCTCGTCCTGCAGGAAAGGTAAAATTACCTTGCAGCTTAGCAAATCCCACACTGCCCAAGGCAGACCGACGTGCCGGGAGGGGAAGACACAAGGACAGAACTTTGTTCTGTGGATAGGAGGAAACCCTATCTAGTACTCCGAAGAGACCACCTCGCAGACCCACTAATCGGAGAGCAGGGAGGTTTCACTGAATTGTGAACCTGCAAGCCGCCCCTCCCACCTAGAGACAGGGAGGGAAGGCTATATACATTGGCAGGATTTGGGTGCCGGCGTGATCGGCTTATGCACCCAGGGACAGATTAGTCCCCCAGCTGGGCCTTTGACGGCCTGGGAGGGTTGCCCCTAAATAATACACACACATAGTGTGTATGTATATTATGTAGGTGTATGCACACATGTCTTTGGAGGAAACCGGAGTACCCGGAGGAAACCCACACAGACACAGGGAGCGACAATGCAAGCTCCAGGCAGATTGGAGATTCGAACCAATGACTCTTTTGCTGCCAAGTAATGGAGTTAAGCACTACACCACCGTGTGCATAAAACCATTCTGAAACAGACGCCCTGGATAACAAGGGCGCAGCATTCAATGAAGCATCACAGACCTATATGAGGCCCTGGACCAGCTGGTCCGCTAGGCTAATAACCTCAGGAGAGAGTCGGTGCTCCTCCACTGTCTGGTGCAAAATGCTCACTCTGTGAGTTGTATACAGCACTAGGGGTCAGGACTACTCCAAGATGGCCGCCGAGCGTTCAGAACGCGGCCACAGGAAAAAGGCCAGCACAATGTAAGCTGCGCCATAGCGTGGCTACGACAAAATGGGCGCCAATGGGAGTTTTCAATGTAATTGAAAAATCTCCCAAAAAAAAAATAGCGCCAGCGACCACTGAGACCCCAGTGTAGTGGCCACAATAGGCCGCAAGCCAGACCCCAGCATGGTAAACATGGAACGGGTCAGTACTTCGGATCTTCTATCAGTCAGATCCATACAAGTAGGGGTTCCCGCCCGGCGGTGAGGGACTACAAAAGCCCTCAGTGGCTTTTCTCATTCCGCATCTCAGAAATTATCAAAGAAGGGCACAGAAGGAAAAAACCTACACAGCGGTCTGATTTGTGTGATCCAAAAAAGACCGAGCCCTCAGCGGAAACCCAGCTGCACTATGCAGCTTAGGAGAGTCCCTTGCAGCAGTAAAAAGCGCACCCATAAATGCCTTATTCTGCCTTTTTTTTTTTTTTTTTTTTTTTTTCAACTAGGTACCTAGTCCATGGCTCCATAACAGAGCATTCCCCAGGGGATAACGGGGGAAGGGGGCACTCTTTTACCGCCCGCCCGCAGTCCACCCCCACCCTGGCACAAACTGTGTCCAGGACTACAATAAAAACTCTGTGGGAATCACAGGTGCTAACACCTGCTGCCACCACCAGCATGTGGGGAAGGACCCAGATACTGACTCCAATATTTACATATAGTGTGTATTATAATATGCACACCTGTCCATACAAATAGACAAAAGCTCCTAGAGCCCTATTCAGGGCCTCTCACCCACTTGCTGCGCTGACCAGGGGTAACCAGGGGACTCCCTCAGGAGGAGACTGCACAGCGCTGCCTGTGAGGAAAAGAACCGTGAGGTAACTTTTGCAGGGACCTGTGTTTAAACAGGAAAAGCCTCATAGGGCTGTTTTATTTAAGGATAAGACACAGATACAGCATAAAAAGCAAAACCGTTACAGGTGTCACCAATCAGTCAGCGTCTGCTGAAGTATAATCATAAACATCTGTGCTCATCACAGGGCTTTTTACCTCACAGGAAAGCCCAATACAAAAAAGAAAAAGCACAGGCCAGATAACACAGTCCCCTCAGGAAGGCCCCCTCCCCCCTGACAGCGGCAATGTTAGCAATGCAGCAAGGGAAAGGAGCAGGGAAGTAAGGGGAAGGGACCCCCGAACCCCAGGAATGCCCAGCCTTACCAACCCACCGAAGCAGGAGGGACTGTACTTACCCGTCCAAGCGAGGACTCGCTGACGCATTCCTGACAGAACTACAACCGCAATGGAGGTAGCTGTCGGCCCGGTCCACTGTGATTGAGACAACACCACAGCTCAGTCATATGTGGACCTCGGAGCAAAGCTCACCGGCCACCTCAGGAGTCATGAGGTATGGCGTGGCAGACCAAGCCTCTTTGCAAAGGTGTGCCCACGCTTGCTGGTCGGACTGAGTAGACTACAAGGATCTATAATATCCAGCCTGTCTCTCAGCCAACAGTTGAAAGAAGATTCTTCAAGAAAAAGTAAAGTAAAATAAAATAAAATTTCTCCTCAGGGCGCTGGGCCCAAAGGGAGCCATACGTCCTTCTCCTTTGCTAGGCAGAACGAAACTGAGGCTGCAAGCTGCAGTGAGGAGGGTTATGTCTGGAGGGACCGCCCCCTGGGCGGGGCTGTTCAACTCTGTTAATGTAACATGTATTTAACTATTTAACATGTTTCTGCCTAGTCCTCTCCTGTAAACAGGGAACATAACCCACTTGTCAAGATTTAAGGAGCTGTGTCCGTCCATGGACGATAAGAGAAAAAAACCTTTCCTCAGCACTGGGGGTGTGTCTATGGGGGGGGGGGGTCTATGCTGATGGAGAGGGGTCTACACTGGGAGGGTGTGTATGCTGACGGAGAGGGGTCTGCACTGGGAGGGTGTCTATGCTGATGGAGAGGGGTCTGCACTGGGAAGGTGTCTATGCTGATGGAGAGGGGTCTGCACTGGGACGGTGTCTATGCTGATGGAGAGGGGTCTGCACTGGGAGGGTGTCTATGGGGGGGTCTATGCTGATGGAGAGAGGTCTGCACTGGGAGGGTGTCTATGCTGATGGAGAGGGGTCTGCACTGGGAGGGTGTCTATGCTGATGGAGAGGGGTCTGCACTGGGAGGGTGTCTATGGGGGGGTCTATGCTGATGGAGAGAGGTCTGCACTGGGAGGGTGTCTATGCTGATGGAGAGGGGTCTGCACTGGGAGGGTGTCTATGGGGGGGTCTATGCTGATGGAGAGAGGTCTGCACTGGGAGGGTGTCTATGCTGATGGAGAGGGGTCTGCATTGGGAGGGCGTCTATGCCGATGGAGAGGGGTCTGCACTGGGAGGGCGTCTATGCTGATGGAGAGGGGTCTGCACTGGGAGGGTGTCTATGCTGATGGAGAGGGGTCTGCACTGGGGGTGTGTCTATGCTGATGGGGGAGGAGGGTCTGCACTGAGCGGGGTCTATGCTTTTATTTACTTTTATGGTTGAACCAGATGGACTTGTGTCTTTTTTCAACCTGACTAACTATGTAAAACACTTCAATAAAAGCGTACATCGTTTGAAGAACTGCGTCAGATTTTGTTACCGCAGTGTCACCCCACAGACCTTTTTCTTGGCCGCCAGCCGTTTCAGCTGTCCCGTCTTCTCCCAGTGATCCAGGATGAGCTTCTGGTAGTCGTAGGAAGGAAAGAAACACACAAGCCCTCCCGGGATGACATTACACAAATTCACCAAGATCCTTCCAGTCTCATCCATCTGCAGGGATAAAAATACACACAAGAGATGACAAAAGCCTTGCTGGTTTCCAGAAGGGAACGCCCGGACCATACATGAAAGGATGAGGAGCCACCAGGACTTACAATCACAGATGTTTAAATATCATTCTGTTGATCATGGCAAGCCATTGCTTTAGTACTTCTATTTGGAGTAAAACATGAAAATGGACTAGAACCCATAGTAGTTAGCAATGCAGACTATTCTTTCAGACAGCATCAAACTCTTCATGAACAGAGGTAAATCTTGCCTTCATGATGGAATTGATTCAGGTTTCTTTTAATAGTCTGTTTGTTCCTTAAAGGAGTTGTAAAGGAAAACATTTTTTCACCTTAATGCAATCTATGCATTAAGGTGAAAAAACATCTGATGATGCCGACCCCGCCGGGCCCCCGTTTTACTTACCCGACTCCTCGAAAGTCCCGCGCTCGGTCCCGAGATCCTCTTCGCCGCTCAGCCTGGCCGCTGATTGGCTAGAGCGGATGGATTGAGAGCATCCAGTGATGCGGCGCGCCAAGGGGGCGGCTATGGCCACTCGCTGTATCACGGGAGCGCGCCCGCAAGGACTCATCACCATGCAAACTCTCTCGCATGAAGGTGAGGAGTTCTTGCGGGGAGAACCAGAGACAGCCGCCGAGGGACCCCAGAAAGAAGATAGTCACCGTTCCAATTAGGGACCCCAGAAGACGTGGATCGGGGCCACTCTGTGCAAAACGAACTGCACAGTGGAGGTAAGTATGACATGTTATTTAGTAACCCTTAAAGTGGAGTTCCACCCATAAATATAACATTACATCAGTAGTTTTAAAAAAATGTCATTAGTCCTTTAAGAATTTTTTTTTTTTTTTTTTTAGATGCCTTCAAAGTGTTGTTGCTAGGCATAATAGTTAATCTTCCCACTTCCTGCACCTAGGTGCTTAAGCTTCCTAACCTACACCGCACAGACTCCTGGGAATGTAGTGGGTGTAACTTTCCAGGAGTCTGTGCACTCCCCAGTCTCAGAGAATCATGTGACTTGGACAGTACAGGTGCTGAAACCTGATCTGAAACCTATTACACTGCTTGTGCAGCACCGAGCATGTGCGAGATCTGCAAAGCTGAAATCCAGGAAGTCATACAGTCTGGCTTAATGATGCCCACACTTAAGATGGCCCCAGTCAATTTCTATTTTATAAAGTGTCTAAATGCTGTAACAACCTAACAAAACGGACCTTAGTTTACAGACTAACTTTACTAGAATACATTAAGCTTGTGTATTACAGGGGTATTTATATTTAAAAGGTGAAATTGTGGCCGGAACTCCGCTTTAAAAAATGAAATACATAAATGAGAGATGGTTTATCTGCCAAAGGAATTGCATTTCTGTCCATCCAGTCCTGAGATTTAAAGAGGAACTGCAGTCTCTTCACATAATTTGCAATGAACACATCTTTGCCATTCTGAAGCTTCCCTCCAACCACTTTGCATATTAGTTTATGTATATTGTGTTTCTGTACTTGCCAAATATGCTGCAAAAATCTCCCTCCACTGAGTCTGGCTGCAGCCATTTTAACTGTGGGCAGCTGAAGCTGCTGCCTGTTCACTTCCTGGATTTACAATGAGGCACATCTCCAGCTCTCATTGGCCCTCTTATGACTCACCCCCCCCCCTCTTCCCGGCAAACTCTCAGGAGAGTGAGAGAGAGCTGTGCATGATGTCATAAGCCTAGGCTTTTTACCAGACAAGAAACAAGAAGTTGGCTGTATAAGGTATTTACTGCCACAAAAAAAATGTTTTGCTATCCAAACTTAAACGTGAAGAGGATTTAATAGATGAAAAAATTACAGAAGGTCCGCTTTAAAGAGGGTTTCCGGGTATGGATATTTTATACATACTTATATTGATCCAGCTTGAAGTAGAAGCTGCCCTCCTGCATTCTTAACACAGGAAGTTGTCCACTCGGCATTTGCACCACTCATTTTCTGAATGAAGGCAAAGCATACTCTGACTGGACGAGATGGAAAGCTTGACTCCACCGTGCCACCTTTCCAACTCATCCAGTCAGCAAAGAATTCTCTGAATGGCGCCCATGCCAAGTGGGCAACCTCTTGTGTTCAGAATGCAAGAGGCCAGTTGTTTAGCACCGGACTTGGGTTTAAGTAGAGATTACTGGTGTAGCAGTGTCTACTGCAGTGATTTCCAGTTTACAGGGGTATTGACTTGGTATGGTATGTACTGTAAATTCTTACATTGGTTCAAGCTGAACCAATGTAACTATGTATAAAAATACCCATACTAAAAAATATTCTGACAGTACAGCCAGGCTTTTTTTTTTACTGCAAATAAAGTGGTAGTAAACCTTTTATATACCTGGAGAAGTGACTGGCCTCAAGTGATACACAGAGATGAAACAAATCCTCCTAAGGTGGGGACACAGCCCCCTTCATAAAGTACACAGGAACGGAGCTGAGGCCGTCAATCACAGCTGTGTGCTGGAGCAGAGGAACATGGGCAGCAGACAGAAATGACACTTAGTGCTCCGGACTGAGACAAGTACACACTATAGAAGGATATGCTTTGTTCATATTTCATATCTGAGGTTTACAACCGCTTTAAGCAACACAGATATAGGCTGGCCTGAGTAATAAAGGGCAGTGAAAGAGGGGCCGACATTGCAATTGTGGGCGCCTGGCTGTGGCGCTGCATGTTATGAATGGCAGGGCAATATTCTGGGACCTGTGACGTGGGTGGAACTCCACTTTAACTCTCTGCTCTGAATGCTGCTGTACAGGAGGTTACATTAACAATTTAATTTTTTTTTATAAATAAGTATATAACTGCATTCACAGAATGGTTTTATACCTTCTTGGAGTTCAGCTTTGAAGCCAAACTGACCTTACATTTTAAATCAGATAAATACATTTCAGGTGCATCAAAACAAAGGGTGTGCAAAGTCTGAGACCGCGTACACACGGTCTGTCCATCCGATGAGAACGGTCCGAAGGACCAGTCTCATTGTTTAACCGATGAAGCTGACTGATGGTCCATCGCGCCTACACACCATCAGTTAAAAAAAAACGATTGTGTCAGAACGCGGTGACGTAAAACACAACGACGTGCAGAAAAAAAACGAAGTTCAATTCTTCCAAGCATGCGTCGACTTGATTCTGAGCATGCGCGGGTTTTTAACCGATGCTTTTGCATACTAACCATCGGTTTTGACCTATCGGTTATCAGTCCATCGGTTCAATTTTAAAGCAAGTTCTCTTTTTTTTGACCGAAGGATAACTGTCCGATGGGGCCCACACACAATCGGTTTGGACCGATGAAACGGTCCTTCAGTCCGTTTTCATCAGTTTTGAGCGACCGTGTGTACGCGGCCTTACAGTTTGTTCTCTTTATAAAGACAGCTTTTGCCCTGCCAACATGCTGTAGAGAAGGACATTTTCTCTCTGTGTGGACGCAGGAGGCTCTCTGCAGAGGTCCAATACTTCCTTTTTTCCGAGTCAAGCCTCGTACACACGACCGGTTTTCCCAGCAGGAAAACTGCCAGGAGAGCATTTGGCCGGGAATCCTGGCGTGTGTATGCTTCCCTAGCAGTTTTCTCGACAGGAAAACTGCCCGGGAAAAATAAAGAACCTGCTCTCTATTTTAAAACCGGTCGTCTGTATGTTTACCTGTCCGAGGTAAACCCGCGCATGCTCAATAAAACTTTGACGCATGCGCAGTAGCATAGAAGCTTAGTGTGGGGTGTAGCAAGATGGCGACGACGGCATCAAATGTGATGAGCGCCAGCTCGCCGTAGTCGATGACGTCACCGCGTTCCTGCCATTCAGGGCCAGCCTTAGGTGTTCAGGCGCCCTGTGCGAGCTAATCCTGTGGCGCCCCCCCATCTTCACCCCTCGCCCCCTGGTCACCTAAACATACACAAAGAGGAAAAAAATATTTGTAACAAATAATTTGTTTTAATAACAGTTAATTTAAGTGCATGTGCAAACAATTATTCTCCTCCTCTTCTGTGTGTAGGCTGGCTATAAAAAGTAAATACCTTTTCTTTTTTCTTTTTATCTGAAAAAGTAGATGCATGCAGGGCCAGGGGCTCAGTGTGACTTACCTTCCGGTGGACGCTGCGGCTTTGCATTTAAAAATGGTGCCGCCCGGCGCTTAGACGCCACTGCGCATGCGCCGTCTGCCCGAGAATAGCAAAGCATTTTCGGGCTTTCCCGAGCAGCGGCAGCGCATGCGCAGTGTGCCTGTCAGGGCCGGCAGCAGCCATTTTTTATTTCAGGTGCCGCAGCCGATGCGTTGCTCTTCTCCCAGTCCCAGGGCAGCGCCTGCTGCTGTGACTCGTAGGAGTCGGACTCCTGTGATGATCATGTGAGTAACTGACTGCGACTCAAATTCTGCGAGCTCTGATGGCCGCACGGCGCCCCTGTTGCCCATGGCTCCCTGTACGGCCGCACAGCTCGCAACACCCCAAAGGCCGGCTCTTCTGCCATTCAAAAGAACGGCATTTATTTTGAGTGGCCGTCTGTATGCACAGCAAGCTTGCCAGGAATCCCGTCAGGAAAACCAACGTTTTTTTCCTGACGTGATTTCCGGCCGTGTGTACAGGGCTTAAGAGCTAAAACTCTCCAATAAGCAAAACTCAAGCTCCCTACTGACTGGAGAGCTCTAGCTCTGCCTCAGATTGGGCGTCTCAGACCTCTAAAGACAAAGCACAGGTTTCCCACAGAGAGCAATAAAAATCAGTGTAAAGTGCTCATGCACTGTATAGCGGGGTGTCTCTGACCTTTTACTGCAATCGTCCAGCTCATCTGTATGCTAGTGTGGAAAGGCCCAACTCATCAGGAGATATTTACTAAAGTACAATGCCTGTGCTAGTTTTACTGGCTAATATGTAGTCAATATGTCAACTCTTTTTTTTTTACTTATCCATTAAAAGCAGTTTTTCTAGAGAGTGTAAATGTTATAAGCTGTGCTTACCATCTCAGGCAAATCCCTCTTCTGATAGGTAAATTCCAACTGCTGATTGGTGGGCCCACTGCAAAGCACTATGGGTAATATGTTCTCAGGCGGGATGACATGTCCTGTTGAAATAAAATCAGAGGGCAAGAGAAGAGGTCACAACCATGGCTTATCTTGGGGCATGTAGTTTTCTATGTATAACTGTCACATGTTTTCAGCTGACTGCAAAGATAAATCCTGGGCCAGATTCACATACTTCTGCGGCGGCGTAACGTATGTCATTTACGTTACACCGCCGCAAGTTTTACGGGCAAGTGCTTGATTCACAAAGCACTTGCCTGTAAACTTGCGGCGGCGTAGCGTAAAGTCCACCGGCGCAAGCACGCCTAATTCAAATGATCTATGTAGGGGGCGTGGATCATTTAAATTAGGCGCGTTCCCGCGCTGATCGTACTGCGCATGCTCCGTCTCGCATTTTCCCGCAGTGCATTGCGCGAAATTACGTCGCAAGTACGTCATTGGTTTCGACGTTAACGTAAATTGCGTCCAGCGCCATTCACCGACGACTTACGCAAACAACGTAAAATTTTCAAATTGCGACGCGGGAACGACGGCCATACTTAACATTGAGTATGCCACCTAGTGGGCATGTTTATCTTTACGCCGCGTATCTCTTACGGAAACGACGTACAATCACTACGACGGGCAAGCGTACATTCGTGAATCGGCGTAACTAGTCATTTGCATATTCTACGCCGACCGCAATGGAAGCGCCACCTAGCGGTCAGCGTAGATATTGCAGCCTAAGATACAACGGCGCTGGCCGTCATATCTTAGGCATGTTTAAGTGTATCTCAGTTTGAGAATACACTTAAACATACGACGGGCTTAGATTCGGAGTTACGTCGGCGTATCTGCTGATACGCCGGCGTAATTATTTGAGAATCTGGCCCCCTCTCTTTAATATTTGAAGTCGCTTTGAATAACTTTGAAGAACTTTGAAGAACTTTGCATACTTGTGTAGGGTCACTGGCAAGCATTGATTCCACTGGTGTAGCGTAGAAGTCAGGCAATCTTTTTAGGAGAGACTGGCAACCTGCATGTGCCTCTGTACAAGTTTCTACTCACTGTGCTAACAAACACCGCCTGAGCCCAGTCCAAAGCAAATCTTTCAATTTTTTTTGTCATTAATTTTTTTTTATTAGTTATCAGAACATAAAACAAAAAAAGACATTAGGAAAAGTATAAACAGGATTCACACTATTAGGGCCGGTTCACACTACTGCGATGCAGGAACCCTGCGAATCCACTGCTTGTTCCCGCATCGCACCCGACTCGCACGCTAGTTCACACTGCCATATGCAAACTGCTGGGAGTGTCAATACATTGTTTATGACATCGCCATTTCAGCTTGCATATCGCACTGCGAACTGTCAGTTTTGGACATAAATCGGATTGCATAGGTGTGAACATCCATGCGATACGATTTTGGTGTGGACCAAAAAAGGGTCATGTGCAAGTTTAGTCCGAATGTGATGCGATTTCAGCTATACTATCTGTATGGCTGAAATCGCATCGCACAGACATTGCATGTGATTTCCACTGCAGTACAGTGCGAATCACATGCGATTTTGCACCACACAGCAGTCTGAACCGGCCCTAACACAGTTACGTAATATAGTGAATGCATTTTTAATAAATAAATTAAGTCAGTATAATAATCTTTCAATTTTTGATAGAGAGGTGTGCGATTATCCCCTTGCTGCTGAGCGTACGCACATATGCGTCCTCGGCTTTCAGGGGTTATACCGGGATGATGCCCGCAGCTGCAGGCATCATCCAAGTATCATTTTTTAGAGCCGGCGATTGGCATTCCAGGGATAACAAAAGCCGCTCGGTTGTTATCCCGGACGAGCGGGAGGGGACATCTCTTACCAGGCCTCCCGTCCCACCGGGAGACCCAATCTACGATCCGCCGCCTCCAGTGCCTAGCCGCAGCCTGGAACAAAGCCGCGAATGGCTTCGATCCAGTCTCTTCGGTGAAAACACAAAAGCGACGTCACAACGTCACTTCCTGTTTACTTAAAAAAAATACACAGTATTCAAAATCGCCATTTTCAGCGATCTGAATACTTTGAAGTGCAAAGGAGGAATTGGGGGTCTTTTAGACCCCCAATCCTTCCA
This sequence comes from Rana temporaria, assembly GCF_905171775.1. NCBI lineage: Eukaryota > Metazoa > Chordata > Amphibia > Anura > Ranidae > Rana > Rana temporaria. The sequence goes on along the minus strand of NC_053491.1, from coordinate 358,711,953 downwards.
TAAAGTGTACCTGTGACCACCTATTACTGTCACAAGGGATGTTTACATTCCTTGCGACAGCAATAAAAGTGATCAAAAATTTTAATTTTTAAAAAAAACACAATTTTACACCGCATCCATCTCGCATTACATTTTAAAATACATTCATTTTAAAATCAGCGGAGTTCTCTATCTGGGTTAAAGGGAATTACACCATTGTGTAGCTGTGTTAGAGAGATTATAGGTATTGGGGTTTTTTTTTTTTTTTGGTTTTTGGGTTGTTGTTTTTTTTTTGTTTTTTTCTCCTTTGTTCTGTCCCTCCCTGTATTCCTATTTCTTTACACGAAGATGATAGGCATAGTAGATCCGAAATAATTTATAGGGCATCCTTATTGGTAATGGTCATCATCTACGTTTACCTGTTGTCAATAGGGATACCCCCGTAGGATGATTATAAAACCATAAAATACAATTTTAAACATTTTAATAAGGCTGGTTCACATATCTGCGGGGCATTCGCACTGTGCATTGCACAAAAAACGTGTGCGTTTTCTAGGCAGTGCAGTCTGGCTCAGGTGCGAATTCAGGCCCATTATCTTCTATGGGCACGCATCTGATTGGCAGATGTGTTCCGTTGGGAACAGCATAAAATACTGATGTAAACCTGACCTGATACTGATCAAAAACTGACATGAAATGCTGAACAACTGATTTTTCTCTTTGCAGGGGAAACTGAGCTGGAAATTGCACCTGACTGGTGTGAATCCAGCCTAAAGTTCATGTGTGATTAAAGGCAGGCGTCCTAATACTTTTGACAATATAGTGTAGCTTAATGTGGTTCTTCGCCAAAGCTGAACTTGAAAGAACTGGTGCTCTCTTCCCCATTTCCTCAGTTCGTTACTACAAAAACATCTCCTATTCTTCAGAAAGCAGCTTTTGGAAATATTACCTACCGTATTTATCGGCGTATATCGCGCACTATTTTCCCCTTAAAATAAGGGGAAAATCGTGGGTGCGCGATATACGCCGATAGCCGCTTCCCGCGCTCAGTTTGAAATCCTGCGCCGACATATACCGAGTGCAGTACACTCGGGTACATTCGGCCAGGCTCGGCTTCGCTCGTGCTCACGCATAAACGTCACAGAGCGTGAGCGCGAGCGACGCCGAGCCTTGCCGAATGTACCAGAGTGTACTGCACTCGGTATATGTCGGCGGAGGCGTTCGAACTGAGCGCGGGAAGCGGGGACTCGATGTGAGGCGCGCGCTGGAGAAGCCGGGAGGACACCATCGAGGCCGCAGACGGACGCCGGACCGGACGATGGACGCTGGGAAGACACCAAAACTGTAAGTAATAAAATCATATAACTTTTTTTTTTTTTTTTTACAGGAATTTCGGGGGCAACATTAGGGGTGCGCGGTATACGCGGGAGCGCGTTATACCGTGATAAATACGGTAAATAAAACCATATTGATCTCTAAAAGATGCAGCCCTTCTCATTACCCCCTGAGTTTGTCACAACTTTTATCTAATGTCTATACGTATACAAAACCTCTCCTGATAGAAGGTTTGTCTAAAAAAATGGAAAGACCCAGACTCACCGCAGGAGAACTCCACGATTCGGTCTGGGCTAAGTCCCGCTGATATCAACAGCTGCTGCTTAAAATCCGAAACCTATAAGACAGAGTCAGGGACGCATGTGACAGCTGTATATGTACGGAAGATGCACTCAATAACAATTTGTAAGTTGTCACTGGCTAATTGTTGTTCTGTCACAAAAGACAAGAGGAAACCTGTCTGCAGTACACAAACACACAAACAAAGCAGAGTACAGACATATCTGTCACCAGCCAGACAGCATGTGGGGATCTGTCATTGTGTCTTCAGCAGGATGGTGATACATTTGTTTTAATATTTCATCTTTCTGTGTGTATTGTGAGAAACGCTAAAAGTACTTAATTTATAAAAAATCATTTAACACTGAAATTGAAAAAAAAAAAAAAAAAAACGTAACTTACTTTTAAACTAATTTGGAAAAACTATAGTCAGTCAATTTTAGCATTTTTATAGATATAGATACAAATGATAATCTTAAACGTGCATTTTATGACCATTTATTTCTTAAGCCCCATACACACTATCAGTTTTCCTGCAGGTTTTTCTCTTCAGGTTTACCAAAACCATGTAGTACAAGGGTCTGCCTGATTGCATACAAATTGAAACTCTTAAGGTTTGACCTCATATTAGATGGTTTTGGTAAACCTGAAGAGAAAAACCTGCAGGAAAACTGATAGGGTCAGATTCACGTACGATCGCGTATCTTTGTGCGGGCGTAACGTATCTGATTTACGTTACGCCTCTGCAACTTAGACGGGCAAGTGCTGTATTCTCAAAGCACTTGCTCCGTAAGTTGCGGTGGCGTAGCGTAAATCGGCCGGCGTAAGCCCGCCTAATTAAAATTTGGAACAGGGGGGCGTGTTTTATGTAAATGTTGTGTGACCCGACGTGATTGACGTTTTTCACGAACGGCGCATGCGCCGTCCGTGGAAATTTTCCAGTGTGCATTGCTCCTAATACGCCGCAAGGACGTATTGGTTTTGACGTGAACGTAAATTACGTCCAGCCCCATTCACGGACGAGTTACGCAAACAACGTAAAGTGTTCAAATTTTATTGCGGGAACGACGGCCAAACTTAACATTGGTACGCCGCACTTACGCCATCATATAGCAGGTGTAACTATACGCCGGGAAAAGCCTAACGTAAACGGCGTAAATGTACTGCGTCGGCCGGGCGTACGTTCGTGAATTTGCGTATCTAGCTAATTTGCATACTCTACGTGGAAGCGCCACCTAGCGGCCAGCGTAAATATGCATTTACGATACGACGGTGTAACACAGTTACGCCAGTCGGATCTACGGGAAATCTATGCGTAACTGATTCTAAGAATCAGGCGCATAGATACGACCGCGCAACTCAGAGATACGACCGCGTATCTGGAGATACGCCGCCGTATCTCGCTTAAGAATCTGGCCCATAGTGTGTATGGGGCTTTACATTTGGATAAAGGGCTAAAATTCATCAGTTTCTTTTGCAGCCTGTCAGATCGGGGAGGTGTTACTTACTACCAGTCCCAGAAACACAACAGGAAGCAAGAAGAAATCTCTTTAATGCAAGAGTGGGCCAAAGAAGGATGGAAATTCAGCCGGGAACTCACAAATTTCAATCCATCTATGGGCAGGCTGGTTGTACAAAAGTTAGGTCTCTCGATCGACTTCTGTTTAACTAACCTGTTGGAAAATTTTCACTCAATCAGTGCCGCCGGCTATAGCCGACAGTCCTGATTCTAACGGCAGGGAAGCCTCTTTCAGAATACAATAGCTCCGCAGAAGGGATTCCCCCATACACCTCAAATGTGTGCATGGGGGAATCAATTCACTTTCTTTCGTTCACCCCACTGGTTGAGCAGAAGAAACATTTTTAAATGTATGGTCGGCCACTGGAGCAGGTGTCCCCAATAAAATATCGGGGAGGCAAGTCAAAATTTTAGACTTTCCCACACTACTATCTCCCCAGCAGGGGCACAGACTAATAAAAACACAACAGGGAATATATTCAGTCATAACTCTATCCAACATTTATTAAAAACAAACTATCATTCTTCTATATTCTTCTCTGTACACGTCTTCACGTTGTGCTGACCTTGTTTAAGGTTTGTCTGCATATTAATTTGTATCAAATTCCTTGTTGGACATTTCCCAGCAATCATCTGAACACGAGGATACGGGGTGGGTTTCTGCTGGGCTCTACCTTTTCTTTTTTTTTATTAGGCCACGAGCATTGTACAATACCAGCTTGATCTTCTTTAATCTGAGACAGTCTACATATATAGTATGCTTCCCTTTTGGTCCTCTTCGCCCACAGGCCGCCCAGGGCTTGAACTGGAATACAGCACTACCCTATCTCATGTGGATGATCTTGATGTTTTTGAGTTTTAAAAACACATACTCTTATTCATCTTCATATTGATATACAGGGCAATAATCCCGACGGCCACCTCTCAGGGATAATAATGTCCAGGGGTAGACTGACAACTCATGGGGCCCCTGGGCAATAGAAGATTATGGGGCCCCCGGGCTTACAGATGGCCACCACGCCAGGAGGCAGTGCAGAGGCGGGGCAGCTAAAATCTCAGGATTTTCACATCAAAAGCATGTCGGTTTTGGACATATCAGGGACAGATGTAAAAAAAAAAACCACAGGATTTTTACATACTGTCCCTGGTTTTACTGAGCCTGGCAACCCTGATGGGGGCCCCCTAGTGGCATGGGGCACTCGGACAATGCCGAGTGCCCAAATGGTCAGTCTTCCCCTAATAATGTCTCTGTAATGCACTGTGCTCATAACCCAAAGATTACTTTTCTTGTTTACTTCTGTTATACCCACATGTTCCACTGAGGCCTTACTAAAGACCTAACCGGTCTACTAAGCTCTTCACCTGATGATTCCATACTCTCCTCCCCTCATTTGTTTTGTACCAGTTCTTGTTGTATGATTCAGAGCATGCGAGGATTGTTTGCTGCTCTGCACTGTGTTCAATTAATCTGCATTTTCTCAAAAATACCAATAAAAATGATTGAAACAGAAAAACATGTACTGTTACTATATGTGGACACGAATGAGGTCTGAGAGGTCCTGTGAAACATGTTGACCCTTTTTCCTCACCCATGCCAGCAATCCAATCTGGATGTTTTTGAGATAGGTTGAGGATATAATCTATCGACCTTGTGCACATCCATGAAGTGTTTTTAATTTTGTATGCATCAATAATGATCTTAATTTTGTGTACAATAAGGCTATGTTCACATCTAGGCATTGCTATTTTACAGGCGATTTTGCAGAAATTTGTAGCGTTTTTGTACAGGCTGTTTGAAGGTTAAAAGGTCACCAGTGTAAAAGCAGTAAGGCCCCTTTCACATTAAAGCGGGAGTTCACCCATTAATATATTTTTTTAAACAATCCCCTTAGCTTCATGCTCGTTTTGTCTAGGGGAATCGGCTATTTGTTTTAAAATATGATCCGTACTTACCGTTTTCGAGATGCATCTTCTCTGTCGGCTTCCGGGTATGGGTCTTCGGGAGCGGGCGTTCCTTCTTGATTGACAGTCTTCTGAGAGGCTTCCGACGGTCGCATCCATCGCGTCACTCGTAGCCGAAAGAAGCCGAACGTCGGTGCGGCTCTATACTGCGCCTGCGCACCGACGTTCGGCTTCTTTCGGAAAATCGTGACGCGATGGATGCGACCGTCGGAAGCCTCTCGGAAGACTGTCAATCAAAATAGGAACGCCCAGTCCCGCAGCCCATACCCGGAAGCGACGGAGAGGATGCATCTCGTAAACCGTAAGTACAGCTCATATTTTAAAACCACTAGCCGATTCCCCTAGACAAAACGAGCATCCATCTAAGGGGAAAAGGTATATTGTACCGGTGAACTTCCACTTTAAGGCATTTTTCATGCGGTACAACGCTAAAAATAGCGCTGCTATACCGCATGAAAAAATCATGCCCTGCAGGCTTCAATGTGAAAGCCCGAAGGCTTTCACACTGAAGCGGTGCGGTAGCAGGACCGCTCCAAAAGTCCTGCTTGCCGCATCTTTGGAGCGGTATAGGAGCGGGGTTGTTTACCGCTCCTATACCGCGCCTTCCCATTGAAATCAATGGGAAACCGCGGTAATACCGCCCGCAATGCGCCTCTGCAGAGGCGCATTGCGGGCGGTATTAACCCTTTTTCAGCCGCTAGCGGGGGTTAATACCGCACCGCTAGCGCACGAATATCGCGGTAAATACGACGGTATAGCGGCGCTAAAAATAGCGCTGCTATACCGTCACCGCACCTCCACTGCCCAATGTGAAAGGGGCCTAAAACACCTGTAATCTGCCAAAAAAAAAGCTCCTGTACTTTGAGCAAAGGGCGTTTTGCTTCAGGTGACAGAACGCTCAGATGTGAACAGGGGCCATTGAAATGAATGGGATTTGTCTTGTTGGGCGTTTTTAGAGCTGAGGCAGCACAAAAATGCCCAAAACCGCCTAGGTGTGAACGGAGCCTAAAGATTGATGTCATTTTTATCAACGTGTACTGTATATACTATTGTAGGTATATATATTATATAGCCAGATTTGTGTTCCCGATATGGCTCCAATGGCAGCTATTGATATAAGATTCTTTAGTTTCAGTCTTGATCCAGGATAGCTGATGTCTTATCTGCTAAGGACAGTGTTTGCTCAGTATGTGTTGAGGTACAGTCACTAGGTGGAATTGTACCTTTGATTTTGCCTAGTGTCCAACCAACTAAAGGCAGGAACTACATCCAGAGGTCACAGGTCACAGACTGTGTTCCTCCAATGAAAGCTTAAAGGGTTGTAAAGAAAAATACCTATATAACCCCTTTAACATCTAATTGGAGCATGCTCCCTTTCCCAATGTTGCAGCAATGCTGAGTTAAGTGCTGGGGGGGGGGGGGGGGGTAGCACTGTACAGCTTCTTGTGATGCTGGAAGCAAGCGCGCCCAATGTATGGAGTGTCCAGACAACAAGTCAGGCCTTTAGAACAAGAACATGGAATTTCTTTTTTGCCAGGCTTCAGGGGTACCGCAAATGGCCTACAGGTATGCCACCTAGAATAAACCTTGGTTTGAGAGCGTTTTGCAAGACAAGCAACATTTTTTAATACATTTTGACTTGATATACAAGCGATATCTCGATACAAGAGTAGCTTCATGTCACAACTGAGTATAAAAGAGAAAAGAGGCGCCTGTAACTGTAGTAATATGGTTACATTAAACCACTTAAGGACCGGACCAATATGCTGCTAAATGACCCAAGGGGTTTTTTACAATTCGGCACTGCATTGCTTGAACAGACAATTGCGCGGTCCTGCGACGTGGCTCCCAAACAAAATTGGCGTCCTTTTTTCCCCACAAATAGAGCTTTCTTTTGGTGGTATTTGATCACCTCTGCGGTTTTTATTTTTTGCGCTATAAACAAAAATAGAGCGACAATTTTGAAAAAAACTGAATATTTTTTACTTTTTGCTATAATAAATATCCAAAAATATATATAAAATGTATTGTTTTCCTCAGTTTAGGCCGATACGTATTCTTCTACATATTTTTGGTAATAAGTGTTTTTTGAAAAATTTATAGCGTTTACAAAATAGGGGATATTTTTATTGCATTTTTATTAATTATTTTTTTTTTTTTACTACTAATGGCGGCGATCAGCGATTTTATTTGTGACTGCGACATTATGGCGGACACTTCGGACAATTTTGACATATTTTTGGGACCATTGTCATTTTCACAGCAAAAAATGCATTTAAATTGCATTGTTTATTGTGAAAATGACAGTTGCAGTTTGGGAGTTAACCACAGGGGGCGCTGTAGGAGTTAGGGTTCACCTAGTGTGTGTTTACAACTGTAGGGGGTGTGGCTGTAGGACTGATGTCATCGATCGAGTCTTCCTATAAAAGGGATCACTCGATCGATGCCGCCGCCACAGTGAAGCACGGGGAAGCCATGTTTACATACGGCTCTCCCCGTTCTTCAGCTCCGGGGAGCGATCGCGATGGAGCGGCTATAAACGAATAGCCGCGCCGTCGTCCCGGATCGTTCCCCGCGGGAATCCGACTGCTGCATGTAGGGGGGGGGGGGGGGGTCCCGATCGAACCCCAGACCCACGTCTAGGCAGGGACGTACAGGTACGCCAATGTGCCTGTACGTGCCATTCTGCCGACGTAAATGTACATGCGGCGGCCTGGAAGTGGTAATGAAGGTACAACATTTAGCAAAATATTGCTACACTTAGAGGCGCCTCTTCTCTTTTATACTCTTGTAGATGCTGCTGAATTTTTCTTCAATCCCCTTGTGGAAGCTTCCATTTGTTGATGGACATGTTATGGTTACTCAACCAATCACATTGCTATAATCCTTTTCTATGGACTATAAACTGAAGAACCTATGAATAAATAGTTGTGGAACGAATCTTTTGAGTTTCCATTATATCTTATGGGGAAATTTGCTTTGATATACAAGTGCTTTGGAATTTTAAGCATGTTTCTGGAACGAAGTATGCTCACAATCCAAAGTTTTACTGTATATTTTTTGAAACTGCTGTTATTTTAAACCTACTTGGGTCCCTCGTCAGTTGTCACTTCCATGCAAAAGGTCATTAGACTTTTAAGGCATTTCTTGCATAAAATCAGTTACTTACTCAGCAGAACACGGAGCAGTACAGGACTATAAACTGAAAAAGTTTAAGGCTTCAAGTATGCCTCCCACTTATGTTTATAACTTATTTTTTGGCGACAAATGCCTAGATTCACATACCTTGCTGCAACTTTGCGGCGGCGTAGCTTAAGGCATTTAGGCTACGCCGCCGTAAGTTAGCGAGGCAAGTACATGATTCACAATGTACTTGCCTGCTATGTTACAGGGGCGTAGCGGCGCCGAATTCAAATGTGTGTAAGGGGGGCGTGTTTTATGCCAATAAGGCTTGACCTTACGTTTTTGACGTTTTTTTTACTGCGCATGCGCCTACATTTCCCAGTGTGCATTGCGGCTAAGTACGCCGCTCGGGCCTATTGATTTTGACGTGGACGTAAACGACGTAAATCCCGATTCACGGACGACTTACGCAAACAACGTAAACATTTTGAATTTCGACGCGGGAACGGCGGCCATACTTAACATTACTATTCCATGTAGGGCTAAGCTCTAACTTTAGGCGGCCTATCTCTAACGTAAATGGCGTAAAAGTACTGCGTCGGCCGGGCGTACGTTCGTGAATCAGCGTATCTACTCATTTACATATTCTACGCCGACCGCAATGGAAGCGCCACCTAGCGGCCACCCGAAATATTGCAACCTAACATAGGACAGCGCAAGCCGTCGTATCTTAGATATGTTTAAGCGTATCTCTGTTTGAGCATACGCTTAAACATAAGTCGGCGTAGATTCGGAGTTAGGTCGGCTTATCTACTGATAAGCCGGCCTAACTCTTACTGAATCTATCGTAATAGTAACTTAAGATGAGAGGACTGTGTCCATTCTTCTAGGTGTGTCCTGAGCCACGAGGACGCCAATAACTGGGTTTTTTGCACCAAACAGATTAAGCTTTTCTGTAATTACATCAGCGTTATTTTGTGCGGTCAGTTTACATAACAACGGTGCTTAGCGGGGTTCTTGGAGTGTTTAGCACCGAGCACTACAGATTGTCCACCCAGACAGAACTCCAGCTGTTCAGAAATTCTTATCTGGCCTATTGAGAGTTCTAAAATGTATCATAATTTAGGGATTATGTGGCCCTCTCCCTGGAGACACCACCCCACCTTCCTGATCCTATCGCTGTGTAATCCCCTGGAAGCCGACTGACATTTTAGGTAATTTGAATGTGGCATTTGCAGCCTTTTCAGTGAATGTATGGCTGATTGACTGTGACTGTACCAGAAGCCGCCACAATCAGGCTCATCAGGTGCTGTGTGATGTGGATAGGAAATTAATTCCTCCCTTCTGTACACTGGGACTTTTTTTAGTATTCAGAAAATGGGGCAAGTTCAGCTTAGCAAAAAGATGAAAAACATAGGCAGAACTATTTTATCTGCCAAAAAGATTGCAATGAAGAGCCCATACACTGTGCATTAAAGAAAACCTATCAGGCATAGGCATTTGTAGCAATCTGAATCTACATTCTTAAAATGGTATTAAACCCTAAACCAAAAATGTATTATATTGCAACTTACCAATCTTTAGATGGGTTTTCTTTTATGTTGGCCTTTTCCCCCCTCTTTTCTTTATCTAGTCTGGCCAGTAACACATCTACTGTATTATAGTGCCCCCGCAATCTGGATGAAGGAGCACATGGGGCACATCTGAACAGCACCATTGTCAGTTTGGGGGAGGGGAATGTTATATGTACTAGCATATTTAGATTGAAGCTGAGCTCCAGCTAACATTTTTTTTCTTCCCTTTTGGGATAAAAGTTTTACATGAATAAAAGCTGATTATTTTAAGAACCCTTGTCAGTGGTTCAGTTCAGTGCTTAGTCATAGCTATGACCAAGCACTGAACCCTAGTGCGAAACGCGTCAGCTATATACCCCACTGCTTGCTGTGTTCTGTAGTGCTTCTTTCCTTTTATCATTAATCGTCTACTTCTAAGGTTTTTCTGGAGTGCGGCTGTCCATATCTCCTCTTCAAGTTTTGCTTCTTGCATTGCCGGCACCCATTTGGTTCTGAGAGGACAACGATTGCACAGTGCACTCACCTGGAGCCGCAGTTTTCCCCTTCCCATTACACTTTATACAGAACTTACTGCACTCTGTCCATGACAGCTTTTTATAGAGAAATAAGCAGGACAACTTCACATTATGAAAGGTGCAAAGAAGGAAAGAGAACATCTCAAGGTTGCTGTGCAAATCAAATGTTATAGGTGGGCAGCAACAGATCTACGGAAAGAGATCTGCCCAGTGGAGTTTCCAAGAGAGATCAGCAGCTGACCAAACTACCGTATATCATGTTTTCTTGTTTATGTCCTGTAGTCTTCTATACAGTCTCTATGAAATATAAACGGCCTTCCCCATTCTAAAGAGAAGCACTATAATGACAGTAACATTTAAGTGAAAGGCAGAGATGATGCAGGACAAGGTTCCTCTCTCACCGGCTGCATGGTGCCTCCAGCGATGATGATAGAACGACACTCCTTTAGGACCTCAGCAAAATGCACAGCAGGGTTTAGCATGAGAAATTTCAGGCTGCTCTGTGCCACAGTACCTGCAGAGACAAACGCATTTTCCATCACCTAAAGTTATTCTGTTTACATACCTGCCATCAGACAAAAAGGATCCATTCTGTAAAACCTACCAGTAGCACAAGATTTCCCACTGACAGCAAAATTAAGCCATTAACCTTTTTTTTTTGGATAGAATGCGGAAGGGTTACAACCCCTGTCAACACTTCACTACTGGTCCATATAGGACACGTTTTGCTTACTTCCTATTTGATAGGTTTCAGGAAAAACAGGAAGTTCATCTATCTCTGTTTATTTGATGGGTATCAGGCAGAACAGAAAGTGAGAGAATTCTCCCCTCTTCTTATTTGATGGGCATCAGACAGAGGAGAGAATTCCCTCGCTTTCTGTTCTATCTGATGGGTACAGTATTAGGCAGAATAGAAAGTGACGAACAATCTCCCTCTCTACCTGTCTATGTGATGAATACCAAGAAGAATAGGAACTAGGGAAATGTTTCCTTCTACCTGTCTATTTGTGGCCATCATCTGGATAAGTACCCAGGGTGCATACAAGAAGCTGAAGGGCAAGACCACAAACTGGTAATAAAGGGGCCCAAATAAAATGTTAAAAAGTTGTTGGCTATTCAATGTGGTGACTCATTCTATGATTAGCCCTGACTAGTGACATGCTAATTGAGTCAGGGCCTGGAAGACATTTCATTGTCCTTGTGTAAAGGTGTTGTAACGGACAGGTGTTAATCCAGGTCTGCTCCCAGAACTCTAATTATGCACGCTAAATACTGTTTATGTGTGATAACACTGTCTAAAGCCTAGTAATGCTCAGAGGTGTGAATAGGTGTCAAGCTGTATGCGGAGACGGAACGTCTGCCTAGGGAACTCAGTGTGTGATGGGGTTTTGTTTGTTATGCTGTTAATGAAGGAATGTGCAGTGATTAGACATGATAATTATAGGCCGGCGCCGACCAGTCTAGAATGGTTAGTAATTAGCCTTAGTGTGTGGGTGGGGAGTTGATTGTTCCTTTAATGCCTTGTACTGTATATAAGACTGAAAGAAACCATTAAAGTTGGTCATTACATTTGAAACCAGAAGCACAGAGCTGTGTGTCTCCTGTCTGGGGGGAATTCTTATGGATCGGGTCCTGTTGGTTGGAGTGTCGATAAGCTGTCGTGGATGGGATGGAAGGTCGTAAACGGTGGTGTCCGTTACAATCATCTTTTCATGTCAACAGAAGTCAGAAAGTCCCCTTGGAAAAGGGCACCAGTAATAGATTTAACTAGGTCCAATGTGGAATTTCTAGACCCGAATGAAGACATTGAGAGCTTTGAGATCCAGAATGGGCTAAATGCCTTCTTTAAGCTTGGGAACATTCAGCAGATTATAGCAAAACCCCTGAATCCATTCTACAACATAAACTGGGGCAATGAAACCTCAAAGTGTTTGTTTACCCCAGTATTCCCGATATGCCTTTGCTGTACCATGTAATTGTATGACAAAATGTATACGGTTCTCATTTTGCTTCCTTTGTGTGAAATCCCTGGTGTTCCTGCCAGTCGCCCGGACCACACTATGTAGGAGAACACACAGTGGTTAGTTCTCTAGGCGTGCTGGGAACCCCAGCTGCTTTCCTCCAATGATTAGACTTGTCCTAACACGCCTCCCCTGCACAGCCTTTCACTGGGAAGATCAGTGTGCTGCTTCTCCTCCCCCTAGCTCTTATGCAGCTGAGAACAGAGGGAATGTAATCACTTATAAAAAAGGGGGGTAAGGTATTTATAGGTGTTATTTTTTTGTATCTATACACAAACGTTTGCTTTTCATTTCAATTTTAAACTGAATGGGTTGTTTTGCAAGGTGACTGTTTACAATCACTTTAATCCAGAAGATGCAAGGGGGTCTGATGAAGATCTGCTAATCAGTGCGGTGACACAGGAAGGTTGGAACTCCAGTTTTCAGCCTTGGGATACAAACTCCTGCACCCAGTTGTCAGGAATGCAAGCTGTACAAGCATCTGGAAAGGTTAACATATACAGTACAGACCAAAAGTTTGGACACACCTTCTCATTCAAAGAGTTTTCTTTATTTTCATGACTATGAAAATTGTAGATTCACACTGAAGGCTTCAAAACTATGAATTAACACATGTGGAATTATACATAACAAAAAAGTGTGAAACAACTGAAAATAGATTTCATATTCTAGGTTCTTCAAAGTGGCCACCTTTTGCAGCAGACACATCTTTAGAACTGTTAAGAGGAGACTGTGTGAATCAGGCCTTCATGGTAGAATATCTGCTAGGAAACCACTGCTAAAGAAAGGCAACAAGCAGAAGAGACTTGTTTGGGCTAAAGAACACAAGGAATAGACATTAGACCAGTGGAAATCTGTGCTTTGGTCTGATGAGTCCAAACTTGAGATCTTTGGTTCCAACCCCCGTGTCTTTGTGCGACGCAGAAAAGGTGAACGGGTGGACTCTACATGCCTGGTTCCCACCGTGAAGCATGGAGGAGGAGGTGTGATGGTGTGGGGGTGCTTTGCTGGTGACACTGTTGGGGATTTCATCAAAATTGAAGGCATACTGAACCAGCATGGCTACCACAGCATCTTGCAGCGGCATGCTATTCCATCCGGTTTGCGTTTAGTTGGACCATCATTTATTTTTCAACAGGACAATGACCCCAAACACACCTCCAGGCTGTGTAAGGGCTATTTGACCAAGAAGGAGAGTGATGGGGTGCTGCGCCAGGTGACTACCTCTTGAAACTCATCAAGAGAATGCCAAGAGTGTGCCAAGCAGTAATCAAAGCAAAAGGTGGCTACTATGAAGAACCTAGAATATGAAATATATTTTCAGTTGTTTCACACTTTTTTGTTATGTATAATTCCACATGTGTTACTTCATAGTTTTGATGCCTTCAGTGTGAATCTACAATTTTCATAGTCATGAAAATAAAGAAAACTCTTTGAATGAGAAGGTGTGTCCAAACTTTTGGTCTGTACTGTATCTCCTGACTCTGGAAAGTGGGGGCTCACCTAATATAGAGGAAGGCTTGTCTGGGGACTCAGCCCCTGTGTCTAGACATGTTGCAAATGTGTGGCGGTAAGGAATGGTATGAAGCATGGCCTCAAATACTCATAAAATCTGGACAGCAGGCAAGAGTCAGATAGGTGGAGGTAACCAAGGTGGGTAGCAGGAACTAATCAAAGTTCCATGTTGCCCTTGCAAGCAGAAGCAATAGCCAGGGGATGCTTCATCCATGTTGTATGGTGGGAAAGAGCACGCAATGTGCACCCTTGACAGGCCGTCCAGTATCATTAGCATCAAGTGACACAAGATTGACCCCTTCTGCAGTTAAACTGCCAGTGACCGGGAAAAATTGCACCTAGGACCCAAGTAAATGAGGCAACTTCCTGCATTCAGCATTACTGGCCAACTCATTAAGTAACATGAGATGGATGGAATAATCCCCCCCTTGTTGGGACACTATTCTGACAGCGCCTACCGCTGCTGTTAGAATACACTAATCAGTAGCTACAGCAGACAAAAGTTTTCTAGTGTGTCTGTTCTACAGAAGTCTAAAAATGTACTTCTGTCAAACAAGTGGGGGCCACACACAGCTCCCAATTCAGCCAGTCTCTGCTGAACTGGCTGAATTTCAATCTATCTTTGTCCAGCTTTAGTCTTCAGAGACAGAGCAAGGTTGAGGGAATGCAAATAGCTCTGGACCTGTCTGGATGTAGTCTGAAAAGCACCACACAGAGAATCCAGTGTCTGAAGGTCACTTCTGAGCATCCCCTGCAATGTCTAGTCCAGTGGGGTTCTGGTATAGAACTGTAAAATCAAGTAGAGGAAAAGCCGATCCTGATTGCTGCTTATAGAGAACAGCTCAGCAGTGATTTAGTAGCATTTTTGATTGAAGAGAATAAAAGTATCTAGCAAAAAAGGTCAGACTTTTCTCAACAGATTTAGAGACAGTACTCTAAATGCCAGACTGAAGATGACTGGGCCAGATAGCAGCAATCACAGAGGCAAAGATCCAGCAGCGATGTAGTGAAGAGTCTTGATTGAAGAAAAAAAAAAATCAAAGCATGCAAAAAAAAAAAAAAAAACATTTCAAAATTACTTAGGGCCAGATTCACGTATATGTGGGCGCATCTTTGTGCGGGTGTAGCGTATCCTATTTACGCTACGCCGCCGCAACTTAGACAGGCAAGTGCAGTATTCACAAAGCACTTGCTCCGTAAGTTGCTGCGGCGTAGCGTAAATGGGCCGGCGTAAGCCCGCGTAATTCAAAGTAGGCTGGTAGGGGGCGTGTTGTATGGAAATTAATCGTGACCCCACGTAAATGACGCGCCTAACGAACGGCGCATGCGCGCACATTCTCAGTATCACGTCGAATTTTCTCCCTAAGTTACGCCGGCTCAATGCTTAGTCGACGTGAACGTAACCTACGCCCATTCCCATTCACGTATGACTTACGCAAACTACGTAAAATACGACGCTGTTCCGACGTCCATACCTTAACATGACTTACCCCTGCTTTATGAGGGGTAAAGTTACGCCTTACGTAAACAGCGTATATTAATACGCTGGGCGCAAGTACGTTCGTGAATCGGCGTATCTAGCTCATTTGCAAATTCGACGCGGAAATATACGGAAGTGCCCCTAGCGGCCAGCGTAAATAGGCACCTAAGATACGATGGCGTAAGAGATTTACGTCAGTCGTATCTTAGACAAATTCTGGCGTATCTGATTCTTTGAATCAGGCGCCGAGATACGACGCCTCACATTCAGACTTACGACGGCGTACATGGCGATACGCCGTCGTAAGTCCTTTGTGAATCTGGCCCTTACTGTTTTACACAGCAGAGATGAAAGGCATCTGCCCTCCTATGAGATTTGCAAAAAAACGAAGGCATGCTGGTAGTAGGAGCGGCTATCCTTGGCTGGCCTGCTGTTCTTTTAATTACCGGTGTCTAATGCTCCTGTCCAGTCTACTTTCTTGTCAAGACTCTGGTGCATTGACAATTTCTATACATCTGTTAAGAACTACAATTCCTTCTACAATTCATTTTAAAAGCAACATCAGTCACCTCCGAGCTGTGATTTACAGATTTCGTCAGATTGTAGTCTGTCAAATTAAAATGACGTACACAAAGTCCCATAGTATCCTAATATCTGCAGTTTGAGATACAACACTAGGTAGCGCTGCAAAGAAATTGTGATAAAAGGGCTACTGGTATAGATAGAAATGGTAAAACAGCAGGTAGTTTGGATGCCCTGGTGTTACACTTGTCCGAGGGTTTGGTCAGTTTCTTTGGAAAACCTCTTTAAAAGGTAATATAAAGGCAGGATGTACCTTGCAGCTGTATTATAACTCGCCCATCTTGGTTAGCATTAGTTAGTGCAGACAGCAAGCCTTCAATCTGCATGAGTGGAGACGCAATACGAGGCTGTCCGATCTCACTGCGCTCATCTAGGATTTCTGCAGCTGGCATGAATACACAAAGATAAAATAAATCAATTTAAATCAACATTTAATTGTAATTATACCACCTACATTATAGTAACTGGTGTATGGTACATTGTAGCTCAGGTGCCTGTCCAGGCCAAATGCAAAGATCAAAATTTTGTATGAACCCCAACAACCAGATTTCAAAGTTCAAGAGTTTACAGTGGTGAGGCCAGTAGCAAATCACTGCATGGTCATTGGCCTAATGTTAAAGAAGAAGACGACGTCACAGCACAGAAGAAGAAGAAGAAGAAGAAGACGTTCAGCGCTGAAGGAGAAGGCACCGGACAGCGGGAGGAAGAACCGGGGTGCGCCGAGTCAACAGCGCAGAGCGGCGAACATAGAAGAAGACCCCCAGAGAGCGGAGAAGACCCCCCGGATAGCGGAAGAAGAAGCACACCACCCCCCGCCGAAGAAGTCGGAGGAAACCCGCCGGGGGGGGGGGGGGCGCTTTTATAAAAGCGAACCCCCCCCCCCGGCGGTGGAAGAGAACCAGACGGCGGCGAAGAAGAGCGCCCCCCACCCGAAGACGTCAAAGAAGAAGCCCCCCCTGGTGAAAGAGCTAATAAAGAAGACAGGGGGGGCCTCCGGAGCAGACTAATAAATTATTTTAAAAACCCTTGTGTCGTGTTTATTAACTTTAACTTTTTGCCTCAAGGTGAATGGGTAGGGGTACGATGTACCCCATATCCATTCACTTAGGGTGGGGGGCCGGTATCTGGGGGCCCCCTTATTAAAGGGGACTCCCAGATTCCGATAAGCCTCCCGCCCGCATACCCCGACAACCAACGGCCAGGGTTGTCGGGAAGGGGCCCTGTCCTCATCAACATGGGGACAGGGTGCTCTGGGGTGGGGGGGCCGCAGTGCGCCCCCCCTGCCCCAGAGCACCCAACCCCCCCATGTTGAGGGCATGCAGCCCGGTACGGCTCAGGAGGGGGGGGGGGCGCTCGCTCGTCCCCACTCCTTTCCTGGCCGGCCGGGTAGCGTGCTTTGGATACGGGTCTGGTATGGATTGTAGGGGGACCCCCTACGCCGTTTTTTCGGCGTAGGGGGGGTCTCCTTACAACCCATACCAGACCTAAGGGCCCGGTATGCTCCTGAGGGGGGAACCCATGCCGGATTTTTATTTAAAATCCGGCGGGGACTTAGCGGAACTTAGCGCAGACGGATGCTAACGGACGTTAGCGGATGCTCATCCGCTAACGGACGTTAACCCATAGGGAAGCATTGCGGTCCGTTAACGGATGTCCAAAAAACGGACGAACGGAACGGACGTGTGAAAGAGCCCTAAAGGTATGTGCCAGTAACTCTCAGTGACTACTGCTTATTAATCTTGCCTAAAATTATAGTCAGCCACAGGCCCTACAACTCACCTCCAGCCTGGCCCTTCTGGTTAAGGTTTTGTAAAAACTGCTGAAAGCCACCTGGCTTTTGGTTTTCTTTGATGGGAATGCCAACTTCCAAGCCTTGAAATTTCTCCATGAAGCCAAACAACTGAATTGAAAAGAAAAGAACAAATGTTAGAAGAGAATATAGTAAAAATAGTGCAGATATTCATGCACTAATGCAGCACAATCACAACTTGCACTCTGCATATCATCCATGCAAATTACAAGTTAGGAGTGGCCGATACGCAAAAGTGACAGCAGTTGGCAGAACAAAATCAAGTAATGCTCAAAATTTCGATTATTGGGCCCTTCCTTTATTACAGATACAATGTGATTTGCATATTCAGGACAAACCAACAAACTTCATTAAATCCCCTTAACCCAAGCAGCACATTTTTATTTTTCTTCGCCCCCACTGGCAATCCAATCAATGCCAGAGATATCTGGTATTTCACTGCTTGGAGGAACATGCGGCTCACTCCACTTGACTGCTGGGCCTATTACCACTGTCGCACATGGAGTACATAGTACCAATATTTCACTCAGCAAGAAAGACAGAGGTCCAGATGCTGGATTGTGTTGAATAAATATCTACCCTTATATAGTTCTTGGGGGAGACAGACTATAGAGCCAAAAATATGTAGGGCCAGATTCACATACAAATAGACAGGCGCAGCGTATCAGAGATACACTACGCCGCCGTATCTTACCTGGCTTAAAGTCGAATCCAGAAAGAATTTGCGCCGTAAGTTACGGCGGCGTAGTGTATTTCTGGCGGCGGATTTCAAATTGGGCGGGTTGGGGGCGGGTTTCATTTAAATGAAGCGCGTCCCCGCGCCGAATTAACTGCGCATGCGTCGTCGCAAAATTTCCCGCCGTGCATTGCGCTAAATGACGTCGCTAGGACGTCATTTTTTTTAACTTAGACGTGACTTACGGCAAAAAAAATAAAAAATTTGACGCGGGAACGACGGCCATACTTTAACATGGCAAGTCTATCTATACGCCACAAAATAGCAGCTTTAACTATACGCTGGAAAAAGCCGACTAGAGACGACGTAAGAGAATGCGACGACCGCGCGTACGTTCGTGGATCGTCGGAAAAAGCTCATTTGCAAACCCGACGCGAACTCCACCCAGTGGACGCCAAAGTATTGCATCTGCGATCCGAAGGCGTACAAAGCCGTACGCCTGTCGGATCTTACCCAGATGCCGTCGTATCTTGGTTTGAGGATTCAAACTAAAGATACGACGCGGGAAATTTGAAAGTACGCCGGCGTATCAGTAGTACTTGCCCTGAACTCAACTCTACTGAACACCTTTGGGATGAATCAGAACGCCAACTGCGAGCCAGGTAAGTACCTGACCTCATAAATACACTTTTGACGATTGGCCATAGCTTCCCACAGACGTACTCCAGAAGAGTGCAAGGCTGTTACACCTGCTAAGGTGGGGGGGAGGGGGAGCAACTTAATTTGAAATGTCCAGGTTTTGGAACTGAATGCCCAGCAATCTCATATAGATATGATGGTCAGGTGTTCATAAGCTTTTGGTCATATAGCATAGAATGTTCTTGGAAAAGTTGTTTGGATGGGATTTTTTAGGCACCAAATGTAACAATATAATAAAAATAATGTTTAGCTTGCACAGTGCTGTACGGGTAAATGCTTTGGTTATGTTTCCTCCCCCTTTTCCACACAACTTTTATATTGGATAATTAAATTTTTTTATATACCATTTTTTCATCCTAGTGTGAAGTTTCAGTGGGTTGCTCTACTCTTATGGTAGGCACCATCACTTTCGGATCCTAAATTTTTTGCCAGTTTGGACTCAGTAATGACAGTCCGCATAATTTCCTTTTCCTCTTAACTTCAATGTAAGGGATTTTATCTGTTTTTTGAGTTGTATACATCACTTGCTCTGCTGTTCTTTGCATCCCTTGTATTTATTCATTAAAGCGGAGTTCCGGCCACAATTTCACTTTCTAAATATAAATACCCCTGTAATACACAAGCTTAATGTATTTTAGTAAAGTTAGTCTGTAAACTAAGGTCCGTTTTGTTAGGTTGTTACAGCATTTAGACACTTTATAAAATAGAAATTGACTGATGCCATCTTAAGTGTGGGCATCATGAAGCCAGACTGTATGACTTCCTGGATTTCAGCCTTGCAGATCTCGCACATGCTCAGTGCTGCACAAGCAGTGTCAGATCAGGTTTCAGCACCTGTGCTGTCCAAGTCACATGATTCTTTGAGACTGGGGAGTGCACAGACTCCTGAAAAAGTTACACCCACTACATTCCCAGGAGTCTGTGCGGTGTAGGTTAGGAAGCATTAAGCACCTAGGTGCAGGAAGTGGGAAGATTAACTATTCTGCCTAGCAACAACACTTTGAAGGCATCTAAAAAAAAAAAAAATTTTTCGTAAAGGACTAATGACATTTTTTTAAAACTACTGATGTAATGTTATATTTATGGGTGGAACTCCACTTTAAATGCTGTGTGGTGAACCTGGATGGGAAGTTCCAGTCTCATATGTGCTTGTTGCTAGTAGATTTAGGAAAATCTCTTTATTTTTATTTTTTTACCTTTTTATTTTGATGATTCTCGGTTTGCGATTCTTGTTCACATTGTAGAATTCAACATGTTGTTTGTTCCCCGATGAAGACTCTTTAGAGTTAAAACACATTGGGGCCTCCATGCTATAGATCAGGGGTCCTCAAACTACGGCCCGCGGGCCACATGCGGCCCGCGGAGGACTTTAATCCGGCCCGCCCGTCCCTGACAGGCAATGCCGGCCGGTTACACAGCAATCCTGCTGTGTCACGGAGATCTCCGTGAAACACAGCGTTAACAGTTCCGGCGCGCTGTGTTAAATGTCCCGCCCTCCTCCTCCTAGAAGACTAGCTTGTGTGATAGAGCCAGTGTGCTGTCTGTCACACAAGCTGGTCTAGGAGGAGGAGGAGGGCGGGACATTTAACACAGCGCGCCGGAACTGTTACAGTGGGGGAGCATCGTGACAGCCAGACTGACACAGCACAAAACAGTAAGGAGGCTGTGAAGTGCTTACAATGGGGGGGGGGGGGGCTGGCTTGCGATTGTGAGGGGAGCTAAAGTTTATTTTTAATGATGATGATGATGATGGGGGGTGGCTATATTGTGAGAGGAGCTAAAGATTATTTTATTGATGATGATGATGATGATGATGGTGGGGGGGGGGGGGGGGGTGGCTGGATTGTGAGGGGCGCTAAAGATTATTTTAATAAGGATGATGATGGTGGCTGGATTGTGAGGGGAGCTAAAGATTATTTTAATAATGATGATGATGGTGGGGGGTGGCTGGCTGGCTTGCGATTGTGAGGGGAGCTTAAGATTATTTTAATAATGATGATGATGATGGGGGTGGGGGGGCTGGCTTGCGATGGTGAGGGGAGCTAAAGATTTTTTAATGATGATGGTGGGGGCTGGCTTGCAATGGTGAGGGGAGCTGATGGGTTTTTAATGATGATGGTGGGGGGGGGGGGGGCCTGGCTTATGATGGTGAGGGGAGCGGATGATTTTTTAATGATGATGAAGGGGGGGGGGGGGCCTGGCTTACGATAATGATGGTGGTGGGGGGGGGGGGGTTTAAACCAGGGGTCCTCAAACTACGGCCCGCGTGAATTTTTAATGATGATGATGGTGGGGCTGATGATTTTGTAATGATGATGATGGTGGGGGGGGGGGGGGGGCTGATGATGGTGAGGTGGGCTGATGGTGATGTAATTAATGATGGTGATGATGGGGCTGATGATGTAATGATGATGATGGTGGGGGGGGGGGGCTGATGATGATGATGTAATGATGATTGGGGAGCTTGCAATGTTCTTGATCGGCTTGCAATTAATAATTGTGGGGGGGGGGGTTGCAATGAGGGGCTTACAATGATGATGGCGAGGGGGGGCTTGCAATGAGGGGATGATGGTGAGGTGGGGGGGCTTGCAATGATCATGATCGGTTTGCAATTAATGATTGTGAGGGGGGGGGCTTATAATGATGAAGGGGGAGGGTTGTATTTGTTCCCATTTTGTTTTTTTCACTTCAAAAACATATATGTGCAGTGTGCATAAGAAATTGTTCATAGTTTTTTTATAGTCCGGCCCTCTAACGGTCTGAGGGACAGTGAACCGGCCCCCTGTTTAAAAAGTTTGAGGACCCCTGCTATAGATCAACAACAGTTGTTGGTTTTCATGATTTTGTCATAGGACTACAATATCTAGTGGTCTGGTTTTAAGGATATGATATGATATGGTCTTGTTTTTTAACCATTTTGTAGCAATATATTGTAAATCTTAATTATAACACACACACACAGGCGTATAACACGCACCTTCATTTTAAGAGGGAAGTTTCAGAAAAAAAAAAAAACTTAAATTTTAAATAAAGAACTTTGAAGCAAAATAAGGGTCAGTGCCCATCAATGCAGCTTGATTAATGCCCATCTGCAGCCTCCCCATTGCCATGCATGCAGCCTGATCAATGCCCATCTCAAGGAGGGGGGCGGGATGAGTGCCGTCAGATTATAATTAGAATCTCCTGTTTACTCGGCGGCCTCTTTAATACAAAGTCCCGCCTCCTAGACCAGCTTCTATGATAGAACATTGGTCCAATGTCAGCCAAGGAGACAGGACTTCCTATTACAGAGGCCACTGAGTCAACAGGAGATTCTCGCTGTATGTAATCTGATGACGCTCGTCTCACCCCCCTCCCCGTTCTCTCTGAGGCAGCCCAAATTGCAGTATCAGCATATAACATGCACACACTATTTGCAACCGATTTGCAGGGTGAAAAAGTGAGTGTTATACGCAGGGCCGATCCTAAGGTCACATGCGCCTGGGTGCAGAAATATTTCTGGCACCCCTACAAGGGGGTGGTCACCTTACTAACTCCTCCCTCTTTACAAATGTTTCTAAGGCAACGATTCAAACACAGAGATGCTCCCCTAAGGAGTCATCGTTACCCTGGGATCCTCCCACGATCTCTTAACAATAAACAAAATACAGGAAGAGAAGCAGAGTACTCTAATTGGACCTAGAGTTAGGTCTCTCTAATGGACACAGAGAGGGCCTCTATTAGAGAGTCTGTTTAGAAAGAGCCCCCAGACATAATACAGGAGATGGTCAGAGACTTCTAACATGATACAGGAGATGGCCAGAGACTGCATACATGGTACAAGAGATCAATGCAGCCTCACCAGTGCCCATCAAATGCAACCTTACAGTGCCCACCAAATGCAGCCTATTAGTGCCCACCAAATGCAGCCTAACAGTGCCCACCAAATGCAGCCTAACAGTGCCCACCAAATGCAGCCTTATTAGTGCCCACCAAATGAAGCCTTATTAGTGCCCACCAAATGCAGCCTTATTAGTGCCCACCAAATGCAGCCTTATTAGTGCCCACCAAATGCAGCCTTATTAGTGCCCACCAAATGCAGCCTACCATTGCTCACCAACTGTAGCCTACCAGTGCCCACCAAATGCAGACTTATTAGTGCCCACCACTGAGAGAGACAGAGAGAGAGAGAGAGAGAGAGGGGCTCAGAGAGAGGGTAGTGGACAGAGAGAGGGTAGTGGACAGAGAGGGGGTAGTGAAGAGAGAGAGAGAGAGAGAGAGAGAGGTGGGGCTCAGAGAGAGAGAGAGAGAGAGAGAGAGAGGTGGGGCTCAGAGAGAGAGAGAGAGAGAGAGAGGCTCAGAGAGAGGGTAGTGGACAGAGAGGGGGGCTGACAGAGGAGGGAGTTTCTGACAGGGGGGTTGCTGACAGAGAGGGGGCTGATGAAGGGGGGGGGGCTGACAGAGAAGGGCGGTCTTACAGGGGGGGCGGCTTATAGAGAGGGGCGGGTGGAAGAGCGGATGGCAGAGAGACCTCAGTCCTCACCTCAATTAGGAGTAACACAACGTGCCAGGCAGGGAGGGGGGCTGACAGGGGGGGTGCTGATAGAGGGGGGTTGACAGAGGAGGGTGTTGCTGACAGAGGAGGGCGTTGCTGACAGAGGAGGGGGCAGATAGAGGGGGGTTGCTAACAGAGGAGGGGGTTGCTGACAGAGAGGGAGGCTGATGGGGGGGTGACAGAGGAGGGGGTTGACAGAGAGAAGGACTGATAGAGGGGGGTTGCTGACAGAGAGGGGGGGTTGCTGACAGAAAGGGGGCTTATAGAGGGGGTTGCTGACAGAGAGGTTGTTGACAGAGAGGGGGCTGATAAGAGGGGGGGGCTTACAGAGAAGGGGGCTGACATGGGGGGTTGCTGACAGAGAGAGGGGCTGATAAAGGGGGGGTTGCTGAGAGAGAGGGAGGCTGATAGAGGGGGGGCTTACAGAGAAGGGGGCTGACATGGGGGGTTGCTGACAGAGAGAGGGGCTGATAGAGGGGGTTGCTGACAGAGGAGGGGGTTGCTGACAGAGAGGGAGGCTGATAGAGGGGGGGGCTTACAGAGAAGGGGGCTGACATGGGGGGTTGCTGACAGAGAGAGGGGCTGATAGAGGGGGTTGCTGACAGAGGAGGGGGTTGCTGACAGAGGGAGGCTGATAGAGGGGGGGCTTACAGAGAAGGGGGCTGACATGGGGGTTGCTGACAGAGAGAGGGGCTGACAGGGGGGTTTGCTGACAAAGAGGGGGGCTGAAAGGGGGTTGCTGACAGAGAGGGGGGCTGCTGACAGAGGGGGGCTCACAGGGTTTTTTTCTGACAGAAAGGGGGGCTGACAGGGGGTTGCTGACAAAGAGGGGGGGTTGCTGATAGAGGGGGCGGCTTACAGAGAAGGGCGGGCTGACAGAGGGGGGGGCAGGCTGACAGATGGGTGGGTGGAAGAGCGGATGGCAGAGAGACCTCAGTCCTCACCTCAATCAGGAGTAATACAGCGCGCCAGGCAGGGAGGCAGGACTCCGGGCGGCCGCGATCATCCACAGTCCAGCCCTGTCTCCACAATCACAGACCCGAGCACCACACGCTCATTCAGCCAGTCACAGGGCGCCCCCTGTGGCGCTGCCCAGCTCTTGCACAGGCAGTGACAGTGTATATTGATGGCGGCGGGCTCTGGAAATGATGCGCCGGCATGCCGCTCTAGATGCGGCCGGGGACACAGGACAGCTGAACTGCTGCTATGTGTCAGTCGCCTTTTGCTGACATACTCGATACACCAGCGCTCAGCACTATCCATGTGCAGAGGCTTCGGGAAAGCGAAATAAATGCGACTCGTTGGCAACACACTGACCAACGATGCTCCTGATACTTTGGCGCCCCCTCCCCTCTGGAGCCTGGGTGCAATGCACCCCGTCTCGGATCGGCCCTGGTTATACGCCAATAATTACAGTATATTGTTACGTTTGGTGCCTAAAAAAATCCCATCCAAAAAAAACTTTTCTCCGAAAAATCTACATTACTGGGGATGTGGTGTCATTTTCCACAAAGTCTAGCATGAGCTTTTTGTTTTTGGTCCATATAACGTATCGGCAAATGAAATTAGCAATGGGAACCGTTTAATACCATGAAATGTCATAAGTCATACACTGCTCCAACTCACCTTCCGGCTGATCATACTCCTCACACAGTACCTTTGCACCTAAGTGGAAAACAGAAGACAACAAATCAGGAAGGGGCACAGGTGCAAAGCAGAGAGAAATCTAATTTTTAATTCATATTTCTGTAAAAAAATTCTCAAAGACGACAAAGATTTATAGCAGTGTGAAAAAGAATGATGGGACAATAACAGTAATCGGACAGGTGGACACATGTGTATGTGAAGTACACTGACAGGTAAGATAAATGCAGTGGTAAAGAAAATTATCAATAAAGAGTCAAGGACAAGGTCGAGTCATATTTAAAAGGACTTTCAGGGTTAATTGAACATTTCACGTCTACTTTGACACAGCCCCCCCCCCCCCCCCCCCCCCCTCTGCCTTCTGGAGCCCTGACTCCAATTCATCCCAGTTGTGTAGAGCAGTAAATAAACTGCAATCATTTTTCAGTTTCCTGTGGTCAGACCAAGACATATGATGGTAAATATCAATACATTTCTATAAAATAGACTAACTGGGTAAGCCTTGCACAGCTATATTAGACTCTTCCCGTACAGGAGCTTACCCTACCACAGTTATTCAAACACTGGGGTCAATTATGGATGTAGTCCAAAAACTTTCCAGTATTTTTTGGGTTTGAGAAGGAACTGCAAAACCCAGAAGCAAACAAGGAGTATAATATACAAATTCTATTAAGAACCCTGCAACCAAAACCAGGACCCCAGAGCTACAAGTCAGAGTGCAAACCACTTAAAGTGGAAGAATACTTTTTACGTATTTTAAGCCCCAATACAAAAATGAATTATATGATGCAACTTTCATACGTCTAACATAATTTAGGATTTATTTTTGTGCTGTGGGGCTTTTAATCTGCCAAATCTTACTTGAGGATTCTGCCAGTTGAACAGCATCCTGTAGGAGTGTGACAACTCTCCCCAACTGCTTTACAATGCACCAGTGGCACTGTCACGTGCGCTCATGGAGATAGACTATAGACAGCTGTGCCAAAGTGTGCCTAAATGGCCCGTACACACAATCCGAATATCGGACGAAAACGATCGTCTGAGGAAGAATCGTACGATTTTCGGATTGTGTGTACACTACTTTCGAGAGCCGATCACGACAGTTCATCCGATATTATTCGATCGGACATGCACGAAAATTTTCCTCGTACGATGTCAGATCGTACGATTTTTGATTAGTCAGTACAGTTGTCGTCCGAAAATACAATACAAATACATTACAACACATGACATCACTTCCGATTATTTTTTTCGGTCGTACGAGAATTTTCGGGACTTTAATAACCTATTTCATTTTACTTGCGACTATTAAGCAAAAAAAAGTCATACGATATTCGGATCGTGTAGACTTCCCATTGTCAGCACACGTCTTTCTCCCCATCAGTGCCACCCTCTGTACAAAGCATTAAGAAGGAAGGTAGAGCAAGCTGGGACATAATTTAAACTGGTACATACTCCAGTTGTTTATAGACAGAATAGTTCACATCTACAAGAAAGCTCTACGACAGGAAAATATAAAAAGACAATATAATGCAGCAAGGTATTCATTAAAGCGGAGTTCCACACAAAGAGTGAACATCCACTTTTGGGAACCCCCCCCCCCTGGTGTCACATTTAGCACCTTTCAGGGGGGTGCAGATACCTGTATAATACTGGTATTTGCACCCACTTCTGGGAATAGATTCCTGTGGGAGTTACGCCCCTCCCCCCGCCGTCTTCTGGGAAACACACTGGTCCCAGGAGACAGCGGGGACCAGTAAGGACGGGCCGCGCCGCACATGCAGTAGGGAATCGGGCATGAAGCCGCAACGCTTCACTTCCCGATTTCCTCACTGAGGATGGCGGCGGGGGCAGCCGAGAGACGAGCGATTGCTCGGCCTTGGCTGCCGACATCGCGGGCACGCTGGACAGGTAAGTGTCCATTTATTAAAAGTCATCAGCTGCAGTATTTGTAGCTGCTGGCTTTAAAAAAAAAAAAAAAAAAAAAAAAATCGGGTGGTCCTCCGCTTTAACCTCTTGCTGACCGTATTATTTACCTGTACCCTGGCAAGACGGCTCTACTGTGCTAGATCACATACTAGGTTTTCAGAGGAAAGATTTCTTCTCTGTTCTCCCTCTGAGAACTGAGGTTCTCCGCTTCATAGACAGGGCGCAGAGGAGATAATTTTCCCCTGAGAACTGAACTGAGAAAAAACTTCTCAGTTTAATTAACGTATACATATACAGTACATTGTGTGTGTGTGTGTGTGTGTGTGTGTGTGTGTGTGTGTGTGTGTGTGTATATATATATATATATATATATATATATATCACACACACACACACACACACACACACACACACACACACGTATACAAGGTTGACACAGGGTTTGGTTAACTATGCAGTTTTACCCACTCCACACCAAACAGCTGCCACCATGTGTTTTATTGGAAACACAAACCTTTCACAATATTTGCGATAACAATTATGAGAAATGTTTGTAATGCACACTGTCACACCAGACAGGGATATTTCAGAGATTACAACAAAGTAGCATTCTTCAAAAAGACAGATCTGATTTATTTATTGTACTAGAGATCATGTGTTTGGATAGAAAAACAACAAAACAAATATCTATATTTGGTGTGATGCTGCAGCTGTCCCCTGCTGGCTCTAAACCCAAGAACTAAGCGATCACATGACCGTTGATTGCTCATTCCTCAGTCATCTCTAAGCAGAGAGTGGCAACTGTCAGTCACTGCTCTCTGTTCTGCCCATTCAGGGCTCCCTGGAGTACCGGGCTGAGAAGTGGACAGGATTGGATGTCTCAGGCTCTCGGCCATGCCCAGAGATGCTGAGCTAGCTGCCAATTAGGCATCTGGGTGGATCTTGACATTATTGTTGGGATTCAGAATCTGGAATGGCTCAAGCATTAGCCTGCTGTTGGCTGATTCTGGGTCACAGGAGAGCACAAAGCAAGTGCGTTCCTATGAACCACAAGAGAAGTATGGCCAAAAAAAGCTTTGGCCATACTTATCTTTTTTAAAAGAAACTAAAAAATTACACAGAAAGACACCTAACTAAAGAGGGGGTTAATCCCTTCACACTACTGCAACAAGAAAAAGAGCTGCTGCACAGTGAACTCTTGATATTCACAGAAAAAACACTTTCTGCAAACCAATGTCTGCTATTCAGACAGACCCAGGTTGCTCACTCTCTTTGGCCCAGATTCTCAAAGGACTTACGACGGCGCAGCGCCATGTACGCTGTCGTAAGGCCTAATCTGGGCCGTCGTATCTATGCGACCGATTCTTAGATATCCATTCGATCCGACAGGCGCAAGTCTCTTACACCGTCGGATCGTAACTGCAATTTTTTTCCCCGCTGGTGGCGATTCCGTCGTTTTCCGCGTTGAGTATGCAAATTAGCTAGATACGCGAATTCCCGAACGCTGACGCAGTAAAGCTACGACGTTTACGTTAGGCTTTTCCTGGCGTATAGTTGCCCCTGCTATATGAGGCGCAGCCAATGTCAAGTATGGCCGTCGTTCCCGCGTCGAAAATTTATAAAATTACGTTGTTTGCGCAAGTCGTCCATGAATGGTAATTTACACCCATGTCAAAACCAATGACGTCCTTGCGTTGTCATTTAGCGCAATGCACGGCGGGAAATTTTTAGGGACGGCGCATGCGCAGTTCGTTTGGCGCGGGGACGCGCTTCATTCAAATGAAACACGCCCCCTACACGCTGAATTTGAATTCCGCCGGGTGTTTTACGCTACGCAGCCGCAACTTTACAGGCAAGTGCTTTGTGAATAAAGCACTTGCCTGAAAAACTTGCGGCGGCGTAACGTAAATGAGATACGTTACGCCCGCCTATTTTTGCGCCATTCTACGAGAATCTGCCGCTTTGAATCCAAATGTGCTTCAGTCCCACATGCCCTCAATCTGATTTATTTTCTCTACTCTCAACTTACATCTCCCTTCTCCTAGCAACTTCCTACCTATACTCATAAAAAGGCCATCAGATCAAGGTATAGAGTTGGATGCCAATGAATGGGTCCAAATTTGGGAGACAACTAAATCCTGCTCCACTAATGACCTAGCTGTGGAAACAATATACTGTACAAAGTTCTAACTAGGTGGTAAAGTTCCCTATAGAGTGTTTCTGCACTCAATGCCTTCGCTGCTTGGGACACGTTGGTACTTTTCTCCATGTCTGGTGGACATGTCCTATAACACATTATTTCTGGCCTAATAATAGGTATTCATTAGTGCTGTGTAACATGAGCGCCGGGAGTACATGATTATTGCTAGTGGCTATAGCCGCTGGCAATAATCACATGCTAAAAATCGAACATGCTGATTGTACCCAAGTCGATCAATGGATCGACTTGGACACAATCAGCCTGCCCACAGATGGATCGAATCTCGGCCAGTCCCTGTTAAACCAGATGATATTCGATCCATCTATGGCAGGCTTAAGTGTCATTTCTGTCTGTTGCCTCATTCCTCGGCTAACTGCATGAGTACTTTCTGACAGGTTTTCCAGACACTAAGGGAGAAAAAGGTGACAGAGGAGAGAGCTCCAGGACACAGACTGACTGACAGTCTCAGCTCTGTTCCTGTGGGAAAGGGGGTGTGTGCCTTCCCTCCAATCAGCTCTCCGAGCTCCCCTTAGGCCTCGTACACACCACCGGACATGTCCAATGAAAACGGTCCGCGGACCGTTTTCATCGGACATGTCCGCTGGGAGATTTCGGTCTGATGGCTGTACACACCATGAAACCGAAATCCCCGCGGACAGAGAACGCGGTGACGTAGACGACACCGACGTTCTTTATCGCGCGAGTTCAATGCTTCCACGCATGCGTCGAATCAATTCGACGCACGCGCGGGATTTCTGTCCGCTGGTTAGACGTACTAACCAGCGGACATGTCCGACGGACAGCTTTCCAGCGGACATGTTTCTTAGCATGCTAAGAAACATTTGTCCGCTGGAAATCTGTCCGCTAGCCTGTACACACGATCGGATCTGTCCGCTGAAAGTTTCAGCGGACATGTCCGGTCGTGTGTACGAGGCCTAACTGAGCTCTGCAGAGTGTAGCTTAAGTTCCTTGCTTTCTGAAATCTCAGACAAGCTGTATAAATCCTGGACTTTGAACGGCTGCAACTTATGTAGGAGGATGTTTCCTTGCCGTATAACAGCTGATGCCAGTCAATTCATTGGGTATAGGGTCTGCAGCCACTTTTAGTGCTTCCAACTAGTGCCGACATAGGTATGCACAGTACTGAATAGGCATCTATTGGCAAACCTCAATGATTCACCATCCATCCCTGCACAGCTGACACTTTACACTACTCTCATCTATCTTCTGCGCACTAATGAGCTAAGGGATGCAGACTAATGAACAATCTTCCTTTATAAACGGAAAGAGTTTAAACAGTTGGGGGTCCTGTCAAAATCATTCCTTTAAATGTAATTACCTTGAAGAGGTTGATGTTATCAACCTGACTGTAGAACAGGAAGTCGTTGATGGATTTCAGAGTGGTGCCTAAAGAAGGAACATGGCATGTCAATTATGTTCACAAATGAATGCTTTGGTCTTTAAGTAAAACAGTGAATTTGCATTACTTCCATTAGATTAACCCTCTCTTTGTCCTGGAGACCAATGTCATGGGTACAGAAAGCGATGGAAAAAAATCAAACATTTTACATTTGTCACCAGAACAGGATGTAAGGGGGAATTTCCAGTGCAGAAACCGGTTACATTGACTGTCTAAGATTTCTAGTCTCTTCGGTTGGGTTTCCAGAACTGGAAGTGAGAACATAAATCAGGATAAAAAAATAAAAAAAACGCAAAAACTTTTTCCCACTTTATCAAAAGAGACAATGGTATATTTAAAGAGTTCATTTTTTAAATACCATATTAGTACATACTTTATAACTTTCATAAAGGCTTGTTGAAAAAAAAAAAGTAAAAGTTGAAAATTAGGTAATTTGATCAAAATCTACAAATCTCAATATTATTCCATGACATCCATTTGTTGGTTTCTCACTCACCATCTTGAGGAATTTTTTGAAAGTTTGGGTTCTGTTTTACGCTACCTGTAAAGGGTAGGAGATAAATGATAAAAGAAACATTAACTTAGAAATGTGCATTCGATTTGTTTTTTTTTTTACGAATAGATAACATGCAGACTGAAACGAGTCAGAGGTCATAAATCGTCAGAATTGGCTCCTTCGTTCGATCTATTTTTGACAAATGCAGTACGGCAGGCAGGGCCACACACTATGCAAAATTTACACAGCGTACAGCCAACTTGTGTGGCGTCCCCATCTATAAAAGGAGCAACAGGGATTCCCTTAGAAAGCAGCATTTCCTGGAGAGAATAGCATCAGATGGACTTTACATAAGGGATTCATATATTGGTTTAAAGCTCCAGTATACACTTTCTAAGCAGTTAAAGAAAAACGATTTTTTTCCCTTTTGAATAAAGGTTTAACATAAACAAAAAAAAAGCTGACAATTGTAAACACCCCTGTCAATATTACATAGTTACATAATAGGTGAGGTTGAAAAAAAACATACCGTATTTATCGGCGTATATCGCGCACTTTTTTGCCCTGAAAATCAGGGCAAAATCGTGGGTGCGCGATATACGCCGATACCCGCTTTCCCGCGCCGAGTTTTGAATACTGCGCCGACATATACCGAGCGCAGTACACTCGGGTATAGTCGGCCAGTCTCGGCTTCTTCCGCGGTCACGTCCTGGACGTACAGGACGTGAGCGCGACAGTTGCCGAGCCTGCCCGATTGTACTGCGCTCAGTATATGCTGGCGCAGTATTCAAAACTCAGTGCGGGAAACGAGTGGGGAGGACGCGAGGACGCCGCAGAAGGACGCCGGACCCGCCGAAGAGGACACCGGACCCACCGAAGAGGACACCGGACCCGCCGCAGGACACCCAAAGCCGCAGGACACCCGAAGCCGCAGAAGGACGCCGGACCCGCCGAAGAGGACACCCGAAGCCGCAGAAGGACGCCGGACCTGACGAGGCCGCCGATGGACGCTGCGCAAGACACCAAAACTGTAAGTACAAAAATAACTTTTTTTCCACAGGATTGGGGGTCAATTTAGGGGTGCGCGGTATACGCGGGAGCGCGTTATACCACAATAAATACGGTAAGTCCATCAAGTCCAACCTATGTGTGTGATTATATGTCAGTATTACATTGTATGTCCCTGTATGTTGTGGTCGTTCAGGTGCTTATCTAATAGTTTCTTGAAACCATCGAAGCTCTCCGCTGAGACCACCGCCTGTGGAAGGGATCTCCACAGCCTTGCCGCTCTTACAGTAAAGAACCCTCTACGCCGTTTGGGGTTAAACCTCTTTTCTTCTAATTTTAACGAGTGGCCTTATGTCTTGTAATGAGTGGCCACATGTCTTGTAATGAGTGGCCACATGTCTTGTAATGAGTGGCCACATGTCTTGTAATGAGTGGCCACATGTCTTGTAATGAGTGGCCACATGTCTTGTGGCCAAAATTAAATGGTTTGTCTCTACCCTCTAATTGCCACTTTTCCTAGACAGAGTGGCCTATTAACCACTTCAGCCCCTGAAGGTTTTACCCCCTTCATGACTAGGCCATTTTTGCTATTTTGCACTGTACTACTTTAAATGGTAATTGCGCGGTAATGCAATACTGTACTCAAAGGAAATTTAGATCTTATTTCACACAAATAGGAGTTTTCTTTTGGTGGTATTTGTGCACAATGTGCAGTGAAATCAAAGTAAGTAATTTCAGTACAAGAGAGGAGCCTGTACAACTGTGCAAGACTTGAATCAGAAAAGGGTTGGCGACTCGGATGTTCTTGAATAAAAGTCCTTTATTTAGTTACATGGGTACAGGCTATGCTGAATGCTTTGATGGAGGCTTCTTAGCTGAAATGCGTCAGCGTAGCCTGTACCCGTGTACCCATGTAACTTAATAAAGAACTTTTATTCAAGAGCATCCGAGTCACCAGCACTTTTCTGATTCAAGCATTGCATTTTGGGGTCTGAACGTCCTAGCTAGAGCACCGGTCTACAGTTCACAGATCACCATATTGGCAGTGAAGCTGGGGTATCATTTTGCTTCTCAACTGTGCAAGACTGATGAGAAGGCTGGATTTCAGCTTCATGAATGAATTTTCATATTTTCCCTCAAGTCTTATAAGGACCATTATACTGCGGGTGTACGGACCAGTGTACTGTGCTGCTGCCGGTATCATGTGATCGCTATGACCAATCACAGCAGATGACAGTTGTAAACAATGGGTGGCTTCCTTTCATGCCATCCATCGTGTACAATTGTGTTGCTAGCCGTGATTGGTCACAGTGATCACATGGTACAGACATGGCCAATTGCAGCCCATCTGTACCATGTGATTAGCTGTAGTCAATCATAGCTAATCACAACAATACACACTGAATGAATCAGTTTCATTCAGTAAAAATGGTTGCTTAGATCAGTGAAATTCACTGGTAAAAGCAGTCATAATGTGCAAATTTTTTTTTCAAAATCCTAAAAGTAGTGCAGTGTTACTAGTGTAACACTGCATTGCTCTGGTCACAATGTGTTGGAAAAAATCATAAAAGAACAAAACAAAATAATTTGAAAATCATTTTTTTTATTTTATTTTTTACATACTGTCAGTGTCCCCGATTACCGCCACACCAGTTATAGAGGAATGTTGTACTGCACTGGTGACCGTACAGTGAGGGAAAAAAAGTATTTGATCCCCTGCTGATTTTGTACATTTATTCAATGACAAAGAAATGATCAGTCTATGTATTTTTTTATTTTTTATAAATCTTTTTATTGTTTTTTAAAGAAACAAAAAAACAAACAGTAATACATACTGTAACGGAATGACCCGGGACACCCAGAGACTTTGTGAGGATGGGGGATACTCCTGTGTCAGCGTCACTGATAACTCTTGGGTCTGAGTCCACCCCTGTGCCCTTTGGGCATGGGGTGGCAAGTGAATCATAATTCATGTATTACATGAGATCTGACATCACTGATATTCGTATTGCAGGATTTTGAGATACTGCAGGATGTTGGCCCAACCAGTCAATAGTGACTCATTCTATGATTAGCCCTGACTAGTGACATGCTAATTGAGTCAGGGCCTGGAAGACATTCCATTGTCCTTGTGTAAAGGTGTTAACCCAGGTCTGCTCCCAGAACTCTAATTATGCATGCTAAATACTGTTTATGTGTGATAACACTGTCTAAAGCCTAGTGATGCTCAGAGGTGTGAATAGGTGTCAAGCTGTATGCGGAGACGGAACGTCTGCCTAGGGAACTCAGTGTGTGATGGGGTTTTAAGTTTGTTATGCTGTTAATAAAGGAATGTGCAGTGATTAGACATGATAATTATAGGCCGGCGCCAACCTGTCTAGAATGGTTAGTAATTAGCCTTAGTGTGTGATTAGGGGGGTGGAGATCTCATTGTCCCTTTGAATACGGTCACATGGTTGTACTGTATATAAGACTGAGAAGAAACCCTTAAAATTGTCTTCATTTGAAACCAGAGAACATGGAGCAAGTCTCGTTATTCTGGGAAATGGGAGGCCTGCTGGTTTGTCTGTGTGTCGGATGAGCTGTCGTAGTTGATGGAAGGTCGTAAACGGTGGTGACCGTTACACATACATTGGTCTTACATTGTTTCAAGTCAATCCTTGCCAGGAGCACATCAGCACAACAGCAGAGTAATAAAACAAAGCATTCAGTATTGGTTGTGAAATAGAGCATAGCAGTGCGGCTCATGGGGCCATGAGATAGGGCAGTTCACAGCTGTACAGTGTCAATTATTACAGTATGTATATATCAGTGAGCACCTAGTACCCGACCGGGAGCTATTTAACAAGCTGGATCATAGGGGGGCCCAGAGGCAGTGGATGGGTTCACCAGCCATTTGGACCAGACCTTGTCATATTTGAGCGGGCAGCCTCTGTTGGCATATGTGTCTTTGTAGAGTGGTAGGTTATTGTTAATTAGTTAAAGAGGTGGGGGAGTGGACTTGGGCCAGCTGAGGGCTATAGCTTTGCAGGCATAGAACAGGAGCAACCCTACCAGGGTGCATCCCGCCACCGTTGGAATAAGTTGTTCTACCAAGCCTAGCATGCAGATTGACATTGATGGTTGCAACGAGATAGAGGTAACTTGTGTTATACGGTCTACTATTTCTCTCCAATATTCGACAATTACCAGACAGGTCCAGAAAATATGGGTGAAGTCGCCAGGAGTCTCACCACAGCGCCAACACTCGGGAGAGGAGTCAAGATTCATTTTGTGTAATCTATGAGGGGTGAAATATGCCCGGTGGACTATTTTGAATTGGATCAAGCGGTCTCTCAAAGAGACTAGGGAGCTAAAGGGGAAGTCCCATATGTCATCCCAGTCATCGTTATCAAAGTCGGGGACATCGTGTGACCATTAAGATCTCAGCATCTCCAGAGACGGAAGGGAGGTGATTATCAAATAGGAATATAGGTGAGAAGTGGGTTTCTTTAAACAATCTGATCCAAGAAAGTCTTCTAATGCAGACTGGACCAGCTGAGGGGGGGAGCCCGCGAATTGGTGGCTGAAGGCATGGGAGAGTTGAAGGAATCGAAAAAAGTAGGACGGTGGAACATTATAATCAGAGTTTCATTTGGAAAGCGGGACCAGTGATTGGCCAGAGATACTGGTAACTTGGGCCACTGTTTTGATGGTAAATTTGGTCCAGGCATGAGGTTCGGGCAATTTGTAGATGTGCTCCAGGGTAGGGTTCAGCCATAGAGGGGCACTGGGGGAGAACGCCGGGGGTATCGTTCCAATTTTAGACCTGCCCCCCCATGCACGTAGCGTGGTGCGTATGGAGGGTGTCAATGGATAGGGGGCCCGGGGACCACGAAAAAGCAAAAATGTGAGCGCCTCTAGGGAACCCAGCATCAGTCTATAATTTTAATGGTAGGTTTATTTTACAGTGAGAGACAGAGCAAAAAAAAAATGCAGAAAAACGCATTTAAATAAAGTTAGAAATTGATTTGCATTTTAATGAGTGAAATAAGTATTTGACCCCCTATCAATTAGCAAGATTTACAGCTCCCAGGTGTCTTCTATACAGGTAATCTCTCATAAAGAGAGTGCTCCTAATCTCAGCTTGTTACCTGTATAAAAAAAAAAAAGAACACGGAGGTGGGAACCTAAGGGGACAAGACAACTTCACTGCATCAAAAAGAGACAATTGATGTCAGGTAGTCTGTATGGGGCCACCACCATTTTTATCAGCAGTCCTGATGAGGGCACCCGAGCCACTCAGACCCGCCCCCTTTCTCTCCTCTTTGCCTGACTGACTTTGATTGACAGCAATGGGAGCCAATGGTGCATTGCTGTTGTCTCAGCCAATAAGGCGGGGAGTCCCGAGCAGCCGAGTGTCATGCAACGTTGCTGGATCTAGAGCAGTTTCTCAACACCAGTCCTCAAGGCGCCCCAACAGGTCATGTTTTCACGATTACCCTCAGATGAAACAGCTGTGGTAATTACTAAGGCAATTGAAACTGATCAAATCACCTGTGCAAAATAATGGAAAACCTGAAAAAATTATCTGGTGGGGCGCCTTGAGGACTGGAGTTCAGAAACACTGATCGAGAGGGATCTCGGGTAAGTATTAGAGGGGCTGCTGCACACAGAAGGCTTTTTATCTTAATGCATGGAATGCATTAAAATAAAAAACTTTCTGACTTTACAACCATTTAACTTTAAATTTTAAATTCTTAGTGAATTAAACTTTCACAACGCATTTACAGCATGCGTTCTTTTACTGCATTTTTCGGGTTGTAAAAAACAAAGTTTTTTAAAAATGTCATTTAAAATGATCGTGTGTGGGCTTCAGAGCATTTTTCGGGTTCTGAAAAACTGACAATTTTTTTTCTCGAACATGCTCTATTTTTTTACGACGTTTTAAACGTTGTCGTTTTTCAGTTTGTAAAAAATTATCGTGTGGGCTTTAACGACGTAAAAAACCCAGCGCATGCTCAGAATCGGGAGCGCTCGTTCTGGTAAAATTAGCGTTCGTAATGGAGTAAGCACATTCATTACGCTGTAACAGACAGAAAAGCGCGAATCGTCTTTTACTAACACGAAATCAGCTAAAGCAGCCCAAAGGGTGGCGTCATCCGAATGGAACTTCCCCTTTATAGTGCCATTGTACGTCACCACGCTTTGCTAGAGCATTTTTTTTAAACGATCGTGTGTAGGCAAGGCCGTTTTAATGATGAAGTTGAAAAAAACGTCCGAAAAACTAAAATTTTTACAACCCGAAAAATGATCGTGTGTATGCGGCATTAGTGAATTGACCCAATTGCCAGCTGCATACTGAAGGTTTTTTTTATTGCATGAAGGTTAAAAAACTTCAGGCTTTAGAATCACTTTAACATTTCTAGGTGTTCTCTATACCTCATTTTCTGAATTCTGGTCTCCTTTAAAAATTCACATACACTGCAAAAGAGGTAAAATCTGGGTACTTTTTTTTTGTATATCAAATATAAAACTCGAATACAGACATTGCAGGCTCCTACAAAACAATATGCAGAAAATGGCAGCCTTGGCAAATTTCAGCGAACCAGCTTCCAGAAATCACCATCTGTTGTGTCCACCCCAAATGCATACTGACTAGAGCTGCTCCCCTCTGCAGGATTATAGGATTCCAAATCACATCCTACTGTTCGCTGTGCGCTTCCCCAGTGCTAGGAGCTCCAGTGTACTCTTGCCAGGAATTTGGTGCCAGGTTGCATGGCAGCTAAGTGGGTCTGCTAGTAACAACTGTTTTCAGCTTGCGCTCATAAACGGAGGCAATAATAATTTACTAATTAGCAGCAAAGGACCATATGAAGAAAGATTGAAAACATATGTATGATTGCTCTGTGTAAAGCTGTAACATAAACCAAATTTCAGTCATTTATCGACTTTCCTCCATACCTACCTAGCAACATAAAAAAAAAACAGCACTTTTATAGATATGGGGTAGAACATAGGACTCTCACCTGCAACAAACCTGTTATACTTACCTGCTCTGTGCAGTGGTTTTGCACAGAGCAGCACAGATCCTCTTCTCGGGTCCCTGGCCGAAGCTCCTGGCCCCTCTCTCCTGTCGAGTGCCCCCACAGCAAGCACCTTGCTATGGGGGCACCCGAGCCAAGCCCCGGTTCGACCCCACACCCTTTCTCTCTCTCTCCTCATTGGCTGACTGATTGACAGTAGCAGGAGTCAATAGCACTGCTACGGTGTCTCAGCCAATCAAAAGGGAGAGTCCTGGATGGTCGAGGCACTGGTGGGCATTGCTGGATTGAGATGGGGCTTAGCTATTAGGGGGGCCGCTGCACACAGAAGGTTTATTATCTTAATGCATGGTATGCATTAAAATAAAAAACCTTCTGCCTTTACAATCACTTTAATGCAAATAGCTGAGCGATGACATTTCTAGTTCATAGAAAAATTGAAATTCCCCCAAGTTTTTAAATTGGCAACAACACTAAAAAGGTACCGTAAGTAAAAATTGTTTTATTTAGAAAAAATGAAAATAAAAAGAATCACCACAAGATGATTGCTTAAACATACATGGACATAAAACACAAATACAAATTACATATCGGCTTGCAGTAGAATATAAAAAGGTACGTATATCTAGTAGTTGCTCTCCAGTATCCGAAAACACGTTCCGGTAACCAGCATCCAAGAAAAGCTTTCCGGTACCCAATGCATTTCAGGTTCAAAACCCTTTCATCAGGGGTATTTATATAGGAGAATTTGAATTCAAGATAAGGTGAATGGCACAGAAATCAAGTACACAGAGTATTCAGGCAATAGTGGAATTATTGATGCCAGTGGATGGTGTATATGGAGATCTAGTTCAGCCTCCAGAATAAATATGTATGGATCATAGTATGACACTGACACATTACTATAGCATGGTGGCACTAAACATAAAAAATATATCTAAGGCTTGGTCCATTTTAAAGGGGTTGTAAAACTTCGCGTTTTTTTCACCTTTATTCATCCTATGCATGAAGGTGAAAAACATCTAATGCTTACAGTTCCCCCCAGCCCCCCGTTTACTTACCTGAGCCCTCGGAAGTCCTGTGTCGTAAACGCACTGGCTTCTCGGCTCCTTATTGGATGATTGATAGCAGTGCAGCCATTGGCTCCCGCTGCTGTCACTCAAATCAATGACGCGGTGGCCGGCTCACGGGAGCGAGCCGAGACAGCCACAGAGGGACCCCAGAAGACGAGGATCGTGGCCACTCTGTGCAAAACGGTCTGCACCGTGGAGGAAAGTATGACATGTTTTTTTTATAAAAAAAAAAAACTATATATATATATATATATATATATATATACACACACACATACACACACCTTTACGACCCCTTTAAACAGGCCTCCCGCCTAAACACCACCATCACCATGTTTTCTAGAGATGTCAGGCTATGTTCTCACAAGGACTGATTCAGCCTAGTTTACTAGGATTCCCTGCTGTGAACTCACTGTATATAACTAAAAACAACTAAACAAAGAAGAAGCAATAGTTACAAGACTATAAAACCGCAGAAACAATTATATGCCCAGGGGGTTTAGATATAAATTAAGACGACATATATTCTCAATGAGATTCCATGCCAAAGAGCCTGGCGACACTCACCTCCCAGGGCGCCCACAAACTTCTCCAGAAGGAACAGAATCTGTTTTATGTACATCAGGTTTTTAGCTTTGAGACGACTCCTGGGAAAAGAGGAGATAGAATGTAACTCGCTAACTCTTCATTCATTCATTCAGAATTCCAAACCATGACCAACACTACAGGGGTGCATGAGAGAGGGGCTCTTACTTACCCTAAAAAAGGATACACTGAGCAAAGGAGGGTCTAAATTTATTTTTTCTATGTCTGCCTCCTTCATAACCAAAAAAGTGTTGTTTTTTTCACAGTGTATTAACCCTTTCTGAATAGTGGAGCCTGGCCCTTTATAAATTTTGCAATGTTAGAGGTGTTACATGGGTCATGTGATCACAGTGATTGGCTGTCACAATGATCATGTGATCAAGAGTCTGGGCTCCCACTCATATAGAGAGACTAGGAGCTCCAGCTGGTTGTTTTATGACTGATTTTTTTCTAGGAAATTTCTTAAAGTAAAACCATCGGCAAAACTTTTTTTTTTCATTTTGGATAGAGTAAAAGGAGGGTTATAACCTCTGCCAAATTTTGTTTGTTCGCCATGTCTGTCCCCTTGCTGAGATTTTACTTGACTTCCTGTCCCATAGCCAAACAGGAATTGGGGAGCCCCAGGTCACTGGAACTAGTGTCTCTATTTGAAGATTAGCTGGGGACAACCCAAAATTTGGTATTTTCTTTTACTTTTAATGATAATGGTAAACAGGATAAATGGAGAGGGTGGATCTTCTTACCGAGTGGGGCACAGATATTAATAATAACTGACAAG
Source organism: Rana temporaria (assembly GCF_905171775.1). Classification (NCBI taxonomy): domain Eukaryota; kingdom Metazoa; phylum Chordata; class Amphibia; order Anura; family Ranidae; genus Rana; species Rana temporaria. The sequence continues at coordinate 358,671,194 of NC_053491.1, read as the reverse complement.
AGTTTCAATCTGTCTCCATTATCTATTTTTTAGTTATATTTTACAGTGTAACTAGAAGCAAACTTTTTTATTTGGATAGAGTGGAGAGGGATTTGAACATCTGGGTAGCACTCTCGCCTAGCAGTAAAATCTCAAATTTTTGGTCGACATCAGAACACTAATAGGAGAGCAAATCTTCCAATGAGGATACTAGTTCTTTTGACCTTGGTGACAACGGGATTCCCTCACTTTGGAGGGATTACCTCCCACTTCCTGTCTTGGCTTTGAGACAGGAAGTGAAGAAAAATTTTCCCAATAGGACAAAGATGAAAAAAAACTAAAAGGGAGTTATAACCTTCCTTTACTATATCCCAAAATTAAAACAAAGGTTTTGCCTTAATTTACACTTTTAATTACAATTTCCTCTCATTGAAAAACACTTTCCTGTTCTCCAGCTTTATTGTAATAGAGATAAACGAGGGCTTGGCTTTATTGTAACATACATGATTGAAAGCTTGCCTATATTGGAATGTAGATAATTAAAATGGTTTTCAATCACCTTTCGAAAAAATAAAAGCCAGCAGCTACGAAAACTGTAGCTGCTGAATTTTAATAAACAGGCCCTCAACTGTCCCGGGATCCAGCGATGTCCTCATCTGGCCAGTTTTTTCACCGGGCTTTGGTCCCCAGCACCCGTGGGCAGCCGGTTGTGACTCCTTACAACTTCACAGCTGCCTGCTCACTGTGCATGCCGTGCTGCACTGCATGGTTAAGCAGCTTTCTGGGACCTTTGACGTGTCCCAGAAGGCTGAGGGGGAAGTGTGTGGGGGGCAAAAAAACTTCTCTTTAGATTACCGCGACCATCTGACCAGAAGTGGGAGTGGGTACCTGTTAAAAACCAAAAAAACAATGTGCCAAATGTGAAGGAGGAGGGGTGAGGAGGAGGAAGAGCGGAATTTTCCCTTTTGCATGAAGTTCCACTTTAATAGCTTGGCTATATTTTATTGTAGATGATTGAGGGTTTGCCTGCATTGTAGTGATGGAGAGGCTTGGCTGTATTCCAATATAAAACAGAATACATTTTATAGAAGCAAAAGACAGTCTGTCCCCTTTTATACGGGCCTGAGCTAAGCGGGCAGATGACAGGTCCGTGCACGCTCCACTTATGCCCTGCTGTTCAGCCTGCTGTACTCTATGGGCAGCCGGAGGTAAACGGATCAGCTCTCTGGTTACACCTGGCCTGCCCTCAGATCTGCTTAGCCAGAGGGGAACAGATCTCTTTCTGTTATTTTATTTGCTGGATCAGACATTGAGGTAGCCGGGTGTAAAGAAACACAAGTTTGTTTTATATATGGCTCTCCATACAGGAGAATGGAGGGTCCAGGTGAGAAGCCGAACCCATCGGACCTCTCGTGTGAAAGGGGCCTTACAGTGAAAAGACAATGAACTAGGCAGGGCTGAGAACAACCTTTCCGATAACAATGCAAAAGCACAGGACACAATGACTTCACTGGATTTCTTTCAGGATCAACAGGCATTTTTTTTCTCACACACTTGGCTCATGACTTGATAGGTGAGCCAAGTCATACATGTGAAAGGAATTGGGTAGAGAAACACTGGAGCAAGGAGTGTGGAAAGTTATAAACTATCCACCTTTAGCGAGATTCACCACCCCCCTCAAGTACTGAAGACAGCATTAAAATCCTGACAAAGGCTCGCCTCTTTGTCCTGGTGACAACGTTATCCGAAATAAACGTGTGCACTGTGAAGGAGCAAATTCTTGCGAGGTTTGGGATTACCAGTGCCTAGGAGGCAAGCAGGCCAAAAGCCAGGGTCCAAGACATTAAGGGCCAGATTCTGAAAGGACTTACGACGGCGCAGCGCCATGTACGCCGTTGTAAGTCCTAATCCGACCCGTCATATCTATGCGCCTGATTCTTAGAATCAGTTACGCATAGATATCCATTAGATCCGACAGGCCCAAGTCTCTTACACCGTCGGATCTTAACTGCATTTTTTTTTTTTACCGCTAGGTGGCGCTTCTGTCAAATTCCGCGTCGAGTATGCAAATTAGCTAGATACACGAATTCCTGAACGTATGCACGGCCGACGCAGTAAAGTTACGACGTTTACGTTAGGCTTTTCCCGGCGTATAGTTGCCCCTGCTATATGAGGCATAAGTGCGGCGTACCAATGTTAGGTATGGCCGTCGTTCCCGCGTCGAAATTTGAAAAAGTTACGTCGTTTGCGTAAGTCGTCCGTGAATGGGGCTGGACATCATTTACCTTCACATCAAAACCAATGACGTCCTTGCGGCGTTCTTTGGAGCAATGCACACTGTGAAATTCCACGGACGGCGCATGCGCCGTTCCGCAAAAACGTCAATCACGTCGGGTCACAGTAGTTTTACATAAAACACGCCCCCCTGATCCAAATTTAAATTAGGCGGGCTTACGCCAGCCGATTTACGCTACGAGAATGCTTTGAGAATACAGCACTTGCCCGTCTAAGTTGCGGAGGCGTAACGTAAATGGGATACGTTACGCCACCGCAGAAATACACCGCTGACTGAGAATCTGGCCCTAAGACACCATCCTGTGCTTGCGAACTATCTGCAGTGAGTCTGTTGGGAGACTTTAAACCCCTGTGCTTAGAGAGACCGCCGTGATAGCGGTCACCTACTTTTGGTAAGGATACTACATTACCACTACTCGGGGGTCTTATTGGTGGAAGAAGTTTCCTCTTTTCACAAGTTCAACTTTGTGCACCATGTTGAATCGCACTACAAGGATTGCTTTTGGTTTATTGATTTAATCATCAATGTGGGACTATTTTTTCACCATTTATTATTCTATTTTTTTATTTTTTCATCACCGGTTGGTTTTGAATGTTTAGATCCCTTTTTAGATTTGTGCACCTTATTATTTTAATACACATTTATCATTGTACGCTTTATTTATTTATCAGGTTTGTCACTATTTATTTGTGTAGGCGCTGTGCCTTGTTTCATTTATTGTCTAAAATTTGGTATTCTAATTTTTCGGTAATGGCAGCTGTACATCTCATTATCACTGTGGGAATTTTCACTGACACTTATCTAGCGCAGTGTTTTTCCTTGTTTTGGGGGGGGGGGGGGGGGGAAGTCTCTTACGCCGTCAAATCTTAACTGCATCTTTTTTTTACCGCTAGGTGGCGCTTCTGTCGAATTCCGCGTCGAGTATGCAAATTAGCTAGATACGTGAATTCCTGAACGTACGCACGTGGGAATTTTCACTTTGACACTTATCTAGCGCAGTGTTTTTCCTTGTTTTTGGGGGGAAAAAATCTATTTTTTGCACATACTGAACAAATAAAACAAAACGCTTCCAATGGTATATTTAGCAGACCAAAAGGAAGCAAACAAGAGCAGTTCACGGTTAGGGTTTAAGTACTTTAATGCCACCATTGAAGGCCCTCCAGATGTCTGCCAAATGTATTCCATGAGTGTGTATATGTTCAAGCAAAGCCCTGCGAGCTGGCAGGACATCAGTGAAGTTCTAGCGACATCAAATAGGCTTTATATAGTGTTAAAAGCAGGACAAGCATTTGTGCACAGCAAACAAAATAGCTTAGCCTTCGCAGCTGGAACACGAGCAGGGAGAGCTGTCATCTTCAGTAATGGAGGAAAATAACCAGGGAAATGAACATGTTACAGGAAGCAGATTACAGAGCCAATTACAGTATCATTATAGAGAATACCTGTATCGCTCCATGTACTGGGCCAGCTGGGAGTGAGCCTGACACAACTGTAATGAGAGAAAGAGGGAGAGAGAGCATTCAGTCCTGGGACCAAGCAAGTTAGCAGGGAGTCAAAAAACACAGCACTAAACATTAAAAAAAAAAAGATATCGCAATTACTTTGCGCTTTGTGGCGTATTGGTAATCGTTGGCAAGATTTGTTGTGTGCGGGGAAATAATGAACAAGTAAGGCTGAGCGCTGCGCCGCGCCGCATGCCCCAGCATTTCTTCATCTTTCAATACACGCATCGTACAAAGAAAACTAATTCAGCTGTAATCTAAAGACGCCATAAAGAGGAGCAGTAAAATGGGTTGTGCTGTGTATAAATCACACACAGACGTTTTAATTGTTAGAGTAACAACTCTTGGAGCTGTTCCCTGAATCTGCTCCCTTCTGGGGTAAGTACAGTACAGTGAAAGCTGTTGTATGCCCTGACCAAACCAAAAAACAACAACTTGTAAAACAAAAAGGCATAATGAGCTAGTATGCATCATATACTAGTTCATTACGAAATACTTACCTTAGAACGAAGAGCCCGCACCGCCTCCCAGTCACTGCTGAGGGAGCCGACATGTTGCCTCTGCGTTTCTTCTGAGTTTGCGGATCGGGCGCTGAGAGTGGCCGGAGCCACGATGACGTCACTCCTGAACATGCGCGGGAGTCCTCTGTTCTGGCAAGGAGCACCGATTTTCCAGTGGCATGCGCCACTGACGTCAGCGGCTCATTGCAAGGTGAATATCTCCTAAACTGTACAGGTTTAGGAGATATTTATTTTACCTACAGGTAAGCCTATAATAAGGCTGACCTGTAGCGTAAAATGTGCAAGAGGAGGATACAACTGCTTTAAAGCAGAATAAAACCACAATGCAAACATTTATTATATTGCAGCATTAGATGTGATGGTTGTATTCATTTCCTTTCTTAGGCATTCTTCTATTTCCATCTGGTAATCCGGCAGAAAGTCTTTTTTTCACAGCACAAACTCTCCAACAGAAAGTATCAGTTTACATGGATGAGACAAACCCCTTAATGCCCAACTCCAGACAAAAAAAGTTTTCCCATGCAGTGGGGCTGTGCTCGCACTGCATGAGTCAACAGCTCGCTTTTGTCTAGAGCAGGGGTCTCCAAACTTTCTAAACAGTCCTTCAGACTTTAGGGGGGGGCGGGACTGTGGCCAGTGGGAGTAAACAATGCCTTTGGCTTGGTGGTCAGTGTGAGTAAAGCAATTACATAGTTCCCCATCACTGGTATTAGTTGGAGGAATAGCACCCCATTGTTGGTGTCAAAGGGAGGAATAGTGCCCTATCATTGGTATCAGAGGAAGAAATAGTGCTGGAAGGAATAGTACCACATCATTGGTATCAGTGGGGGGAATAGTTCCCAACCATTGGTCTTAGTGTGGGGAATAGTGCCCATCATGGTGTCAGAGGAAGAAGTTATGCCCCATCATTGGTGACGAACAAAAAAGTTATGCCCACTGTTGGTGTCCATGGGAGGAATAGTTTCCCAAGGGCGGCATACAGGCAAGCAAAGGGCTGCATCCGGCCTTTGGCCACAGTTTGGCGACCCCTGGTATAGAGGATTGGAGAAAGCTTACACTCCCCCGATCCTCCACGATCCAGTGGTGGACGGTTTGTGACATCCCAGGTCCAGAGCAGGTCTATGGGCATGATGTCAGGAAGTGCCCACCACACAAGAACCTTAGACCATGGGGGGCAGTTGGCTCAAGAGGAGCCACAGGGACCGGTCCTCTGCTGGGAGGATCAGAGGATTAGGCAAGTATATCTCCATTCTCCGATCCCCTAGACACCAGGGGTGGACTGACAACTCATGGGGCCCCCGGGCAATAGAAGATTATGAGGCCCCCTGGGCTTACAGATGGCCACCACGCCAGGAGGCAGTGCAGAGGCGGGGCAGCTAAAATCTCTGGATTTTCACATCAAAAGCATGTCAGTTTCGGACATATCAGGGACAGATGTAAAAAAAACACAGATTTTTACATACTGTCCCTGGTTTTACTGAGCCTGGCAACCCTGATGGGGCCCCCTAGTGACATGGGGCCCTCGGGCAGTGCCCGAGTGACTCAATGGTCAGTCCGCCCCTGCTAGACACTGACCCGTGCAGTGAGGGCACAGCCCAGAGTTGAGCTTTGACACTGGCAGGGGTGATTAAAATGATCAGCTTTTATTTATTCATGCAAAGCCTTTATCCCAAAAGGAACTTTTGAGCTTAACTTAAAGTTGTTTGTGGTTCTAAATCTGCTAACAAATCTAACACTACCCTTCCAACCAAACTGACAATGCTGCTGTACCTTCCAGGTGAAAACAGAGGGGGAAAAAGAGAAGGGAAAATTGATGAAGCCACAGCATTTATTGATTGGTAAGCTGCAATATAATATATTTTTGGTTTTGAGTTTAAAACAAATTTAACTACTTCATTACCCGCGTATAGTAAAATGACGGCCGCAAGGTGGCTCTGCCATCCTGGGCTGCCTTCATATGACGTCCTAGTGCTTCTCGGCCGCTAGGGGGAGCGCGCGCGCGATGTCCTCCAGTCACCCGCGATCGGCAGTTACACAGCCAAGGACGTGGATCTGTGTGTGTGTAAACACACAAATCGGATCCACGTCCACGATCCACGTCCTGTCAGGAGACCGATGGTGTGCCCCTTGTACATAGGGACACCGATCGGTCACCTCCCCCAGTCAGTCCCCTCCCCCCTAAGTTAGAATCACTCCCTAGGACACACATTTAACCCCTCGATCGCCGGAAAAAAAAACGCAGATCGCCGCCATTACTAGTAAAAAATTAAAATGACATAAATCTATGCCCTATTTTGTAGACGTTCTAACTTTTGCGCAAACCAATCAATATATGCTTATTGCGATTTTTTTTTCCCAAACATATGTAGAAGAATACATAGCGGCCTAAACTGAGGAAAATATATATATATTTCTTTAAATTGTGATATTTATTATAGCAAAAAATAGTGTTTTTTTTCAAAATTGTCGCTCTTCTTTTGTTTATAGCGCAAAAAATAAAAACCGCAGAGGTGATCAAATACCATGAAAAGAAAGCTCTATTTGTAAGGGGAAAAAAAACAAAAACTAATTTGGGTACAGTTTTGCATGACCGCGCAATTGTCATTCAAAGTGTGACTGCGCTGAAAACTAAAAATTGGTCTGGGCAGGAAGGGGGTGGAAACAGCCTCAGTGCCATGTCACAGGCACCAGCCACTTGGCACTGTGTTTTATACTAATATTTTATTAAAAACAAAATTACACTATGGCGGTTTTTTCTTTTCTTTGTTCCGCTGCATGATATTGGAGTCAGGCTGAACTAAAGGATTATGAGCCGCGTATGAAGTCCTTATATTGGAACAGAAAGCTACTATTGACCTCTTTTTAATTAAATAGGTCAACATCATCTGGTAAGGTGCCACCCTTTGAGCACAGTTTTGGGAAGATTTTACAGCTGGAGGAGGTGGAGATTTTATTTATCTATGGACTTTTGCGCTTATATTTTTAATAAATCCACCATCTTTGGTGGTGCTTCTGGACATTATTCACAATACTAATTGTTGGTTTTGCTATATACTTGTCTGATGTATTAGGATTTAATATATATACTATTACTACTCACTATATTTGTAGCGCCCCCTTCATTTATATATCCAACATTTAATTCAGTTCACCGATTTTTTTTGGGGAGCAGCTTATTATCTATAATATTTATGATTTATTATTTTTCACTATTATAATTTTTCACGATATATAACTTTTTACATTTAGTTGGCGCGAGATCCTTACCTTTCCAATACTTACCTTAAAACAAAGCCCTACTTCTGCACGCTGTCACCGCTGACAGGGCTTCCATCTTCACCCAGTCTTCCTTCCGGGTTTGCGTGTCCGGGCCATCTGTTTGGCCAAGTCGTGATGATGCCACTTACGCGCATGCAGATGGGTGTCACGGACTGCGGCACAGGGCTCTGAAGGGATGGGTATACGGTCCCTTCAGAGCCCATGCACCGGTGACATCACCAGCTGCATGCAGTGTAAATATGTCCTAAACCCCGTAGGGTTAGGAGATATTCACGGTACCTACAGGCAAGCCTCATTTTAGTCTTACCTGTGGGTACAAGTGCAAAAATAGTCTTTACTTCCACTTTTTTTTTTTTTTTTTTACTTTAATGCATTTTCTGCATTAGGGTAAAAAGCATTCCACAATTATAATAAAACACAAAGTTATTTTAAGTAATTTATTATAGGGGTCATCGGCAGTATAAACACTGTAGCATTTCTAAGCAGGAAGCAGCATCCATACTGGCAAATATGGCTGCTCTGATGTGCACAAAGGATTACAAACTATACACACAAACAAGAGTTTAAAGTTTAAAAAGTAAAATATTTATCAGATCATATACAAAAGGAGAACTCCATCAAAATAAAAAAAAAGCCATTTAAAGATTAAAAAAAAACATACGAGTGTTTGCTGCAATACTTTACTTATATCTGAAGCTGTCTCATGCAGGACTTTTTCAAAAGTAGATGTCCTCAGCCTGACATGAAGCATCTTTCAAGACAGTTCCTCCGGGTGCAGGCCATTGTGGACCTGCCGCCAGCCTGCGATTGGATGGTGAAGGAGAAGCAGCACAATGATGCACCCATGCCGGACTGAGCATTTTGCTCCTGTTGGTATGTCACCACAGGAACAGACTGGCTTCTTGTGATGCATCTTCCTCTTAAATTCAGGCACATACACTGCTTTCATTAGAAAAGCCATTTTATATTGTATTAATAAATAAAGAGAAGCTTTAATTAGCGTCTTTTACATCTGAAAATTTGAGGTCACTTGTGCTTCTCTCCGAATTATAAGTGAGTATATAAAAGAACCTAGGAAAGTAGAAGCCACACAGAGTTCCAGTCCTACACCCAACTTTACCCAGTACAGCACATCCCACTCAAGCTCCTTACTCTGACGGGTTTCACTCCAAAAAATAGTAAACTCCAGAATGAGCAAACACCGTCTAATGCCGGCCATACACGGTTCGATTTTATAAAGAATTTTCGTACGAATTTCGCACCATTAGCTGGCTGCAGCAACACCCAATTTTCGTGCGGCAATAAAATTTGAAGAATCGGACACGTTTGAAATTTTTTGAAAAACAAACGATTTTCTAATCAATGATGCAAGGGAACATACATACATACATACATACAAGGGAATCAGGTTCCCAACTTAAAGAGCAGGGTTAAGCCGGGTCACACTAGTTTGTTTTGAGTTGCACTGACAGCTCCGGTCGGAGCCGCTGTACTAATCATGCAAGGTTAGTTGAGCGATCTCCCCTGCTGAGCTGTTGTGTTCTGACAGGGGGATGGTCCCCCGGCAGCGGCGGTACGTCCATAGTGGGCGCAGGAGCGCCGCCCCCTCTCTCCCCTGCGCCATCAGGTGTACAATGCATATAATGCATGAATCTCTATGTATTTTCACTGCTGCCGTCCACTATTCAGATGGCCGGCCCTGGTGAGCGCCGGCCATCTGAATAAGCAGTGTTGTCAGCCCTGACCAGTTCTCATCTACGTGCCTCTGCCCAGTGACTCCTGTTAAAGGGCTGCAGACACTTTACCGCCAATATGCGGTAGGAATTGGGTCGTCAGGGATCGCCGCCACCTCCGTAGCAGACACACGAGTTCCCGGCTGCTAGCTCCACAGGTCGGAGAGCACGTCACGTGACCAGGTACCGCCTCCGACGTACGTTTCGTCATCAGGGGGGCGCCTTACAGTGAGAGGCCATTTGGCTTTTCCTATGTTTTTTAAGTGTTTTAATAAAAGCAATATTACGCTATTGGCTTTTCCCTGGTTTTTCCACATATCCTATTTGGAACGCCTGGGGACAAGGTTATACATCCATTTTCCTGTCAACATGTGTGCAGGCACAATCCTGCTCAAGCTCATTTGACTATCTTTTTCATTAAAGTAGTCAACTCGTTCTGGTAAGCGCATCCATTTTCTTCAGCACATTTTGGGTGTAAAGAAGATTCAAGTGTGGTGGTGGCACTCTTATTTTCATATTGGGACTTTATGTCATAGAGATCACCTATGACACAGAGAAATTATTTAATATATATTTTTTCAATTAGTTCACTTTATTGAATATTATATACTCATGATCACGATTATAGGAGATTTATTTGTTTTATCACTTGTGGTCTAACATCCTTAACAACGGATGGCACCTCATCAGGTGGCCCTGTTTCTTAGCATTTTTTGTGACGAGAGGCGTCAGAGCTGTCAAACGGCGGGACCTTTCGTTGGGTGTGGACCTTTCTTTTTCCGGGTCAGCAGTCAATGCGATATGGATTTTGGGGGGCCCTATGCCTTTTGTTTTTATCTTTGGCAGGGGGTTCCCCTTAAAATCTGCACCATACCCAAAATGGCCTGGTATGCTGTTTTTTCTAAAATTTTTATTGCCTGCAATTGCTTTGTTTGAACCTGCTGACAGCATATGAATCATCCGTTGTTAAGGACTCGGCGGCTGGCTATACACTGGTTGTTAAGGATGCCAACGGACTGCTGGCTAAGAAAAAATAAAACACTGGAAACTGATGCTTAGAGGTTTTCCTGCTTCTAGAAGCTGAAGCTTGAAAAAACGCATAGGATAATACCATTTCCTTATAGGTGCAGAAAAATGCTCAAAGCAGCCGCTAGTAGCTTAAAAATAAGCTAGTGTGCATGGAGCCCAACTGCTACAGGGGTGTTAAATTTGTAATATTTGCCCAAGCTATACTTGTACTCAGGCTTTATCTGACGCTTCTATATTTGTTCTAGACATGAAGGCACCAATGACCGCTGGCTATATTCAATTACCGTATTTATCAGCGTATAACACACACTTTTTTCCCCTTTAAATCAGGGGGAAATCATGGGTGCGTGTTATACGCTGAACGGCTGCCTCGGAGTGAAAGGAGGGAATGAACACTCAGTCACGCCCAGTCCCACCTCCTAGCATTTGCATCCCGCCATTGGACCGATGTTATGTCCATAATAGGAGCAGGGCCAAGTAGTGAGACTGCAAGACCAGCAGCTGAGTACACAAGAGATCTGGCTCTGTCTATCTCGGCAGGGGGAAAAAACTGCAGATGGGCCTTGATCCTGCTGCAAAGAGGGGCAGGACTACAGATTGGCACTGATCATGCTGCAATGATGGGCAAGGCTGCAGATGGGCACTGATCATGCTGCAAAGAGGAGAAGTACTGCAGATGGGCACTGATCATGCTGCAAAGAGGGGCAGGACTGCAGATTGGCACTGATCATGCTGCAATGATGGGCAAGGCTGCAGATGGGCACTGATCATGCTGCAAAGAGGAGAAGTACTGCAGATGGGCACTGATCATGCTGCAAAGAGGGACAAGGCTGCAGATTGGCGCTGATCATGCAATGATGGGCAAGGCTGCAGATGGGCACTGATCATGCTGCAATGATAAGCAAGGCTGCAGATGAGCACTGATCATGCTGCAATGATGGGCAAGGCTGCAGATTGGCACTGATAATGCTGCAAAGAGGGGCAGGACTGCAGATGGGCACTGATCATGCAGCAATGATGGGCAAGGCTGCAGATGGGCACCGATCATGCTGCAATGATGGGCAATTCTTTATTTAAAATTTAAAGTTTTTTTCCTTAAACGTCCATCCTAAAATTGGGGTGCGTGTTATACGCTGATAAATACAGTACATAAAAAAAACACTAAATTTTCTTTACAGGTTTACACCATGATGTTGGTAAAACCAAAAGCTAGTAGAGCGCTAGACATAAATTGAGACACTTTTCAAAAGTGGTAACCATGGAACTTTTATACACTACAACTGGCAGTTTAAGAGAAAAGTTTGCTTTAGAGTTACAGAGCTCACCCAGCCCAGTGGTGGGGGAACTTAGAAGAGGATTTCCACTATAACAGCAATACTGCATTAAGGACAGAAGTCACTAAAAGCAACTTGAGGGTGAAAAAAAGAAGAATTACGCACAGGGTGCAAAAATAAAACGCATAAATAAAAAATATCGCCACCTAAGAGGCTGAGTTCCCAATGGGGGAAGTTAAAAGCACTGCTCCCTCTCTGCTCGAAGCTGAGCCAATTACACAGCCACTCTCTCTGTGCAGAGAAGACTTATGTGAAACACAGCACTCTGAAAATGTCACTGCATGTTTTAAAAATGAAATTTACTGCCTCTCTGCTTACACTTTCATTTCCATCCGCTTGCCTGTTCTGTCTGAATCCTTAAATCGGAACCATATAGCGTTTTTCTTTCATTGCTTTAAATCAGGCACGATGAAATCAAAAGGAATTTCTAGAAATACAGCCAGCTTGTAGAAAGTGAGATACAAAAGAGAAAGAACAAATACAAACTGACAAAATCAGAACTTAGCGGAATTCCATTATGTAAATGTGAGGGCTGCAGTACTGGTAAAGTGTAAATATGGCCAAAGCAAAGAAAAATCTATTTATAATGCGGTCTATCAATTGTACCAACAACAGTTTTTGCTTGTCAGAGTGTAACCGCAACATAGGTTTGTTGACCCTGTCAGTAGACCGTTTGATTTTCCACTTCAATTACAGTGACAATAACTTTGGGTGCTGCAGTAAAATCACGCAGCGGTGTCACCTTGAATGGGGTCGTTTAGAAGTACAATCAATTATAACCACGGTTGCACCGATACCATTTTTTTTATCGGCGAGTACGGATACTTTTGATCAAGTACTCGCCAATACAGAGTATCGATACTTTGCGATTTGCGCAAGTCAAAAATAATTTGGCGCAAATCGCACTGCAAAGAATCTCATGTGATTTGAACAGGAATGCAGTGCTATTCGTGTGTGTGTGTGTGTGTAAAAAGGGAAAAACGCCATCTAGTGGGCAATTTAGAAAGGTTTTATGCTGCGTACACACGACCGTTTTTCATGTCATGGAAAAAAACAAAGTTTTTCTCGGCGCGATTCCTCTCAAGCCTGCCTTGCATACACACGATCGTGATAAAAAATGCTTGAGCAAAGCGCGGTGACGTACAACACGTACGACGGCACTATAAAGGGGAAGTTCCATTCGAATGGCGCCACCCTTTGGGATAATTATGCTAATTTCCTGTCTCATAACTTGCTTCTGAGCATACGCATTTTTTCCCTGCCGTTAAAGCGTGCACACGACTGTTTTTCAAGATGAGAAAAACTACGCAGTTTGTACGCGGCATTAGAACTCACAATACATCTGGCGACATGCAAAAATAATCTACATAGGTGTCCTGGTCCGCCGATGGTAGCAAATCAAGGTAGCAGGAGGTGACGTTTCTGGACCCCATGGGTATAGGGCGGAACAGATGTCAGTTTAGGGGCGCACTGCCTCTACATCTCCTCCAATCCTATGAGCACCTCCAGTGGCCAGTGCCTGTAGGTGCTATGTACTGCGAGTGCGGAAAAAAAAAAAAATTAACACACACTGGAATCCCCCCACATTCCTGTTCGAATTGCATGCGATTCTTTCCAGTGTTATTTAAGCCATCAATTTTGTATTAATTTTGACACAAATTGCACCACAAAGTATTGGGAGCATTTGGGCGAGATTCAATACTCGCACAAATGCTTGGCATCGGCACCCATACCGGTATTGGTGCATTCCTAATTATAACTATCCCCAAGAACAAAATGTAAAATAATGCAGCTTACCAACCCCTACATGCACATGTAGTGGTTGGTAAGCTGCATTCTTTTACATTTTGCTGCATTACTTTTCATTTTTCAGGCCAAGAACATTTTCAGCAAGTACAGAAAATACCTATTGGTCCTGCCAAAAATTCAGTGTCTGTGTCACTTTGTGTGAGCGGAACTGAAAGAAAATTATCTTTGTTCTGTACATCTCATCATTCTCCCATGTAATGGCAACAGACAAAGACAGATATCCTCATAGTCCAGCCCATATGGCAGCTATGTCTTCTTCCACACATCTAGTGGCGTGAGCATTACCTCCCTAGGACAAAAAGTGTCAGCAAAAGGATCAGCAGGTAAAATAAAAGGCATATGACATAAAAAAGGAACCCGTATACTAAACATTAGAAAGTACTAATACTCCCTGGATGTGCATCCCCACCTCTTCCTGGACTCACTGTACAATATTGCAGAGAAAGGTACTAAAGTCATAATGACAAAGCTGCTCTCTTGTAGGACTGAAAACCGTCAAGTCCAGAGAAGAAGAGGAAGAACCTTGGTATTTTGGTTGCCAATGATGATCAAAATAAAATATTTTTAATCAACTAAAAAAAAAAAAAAATCATCAATCACCTCCCCCGTGACTGAAAATTTAAACTGCATCCAAAAAAGAAATGAAATCAATGCAAAATACATAAGCGCTTTGCCAGCCAGAGTGCGACTAAAAAAGCTGTAAATTGTAATCAGGTGAAGGACATTATCTGGGGAGAATGTAATAGTATCTGTTACGCATTCTGGAAGAAATTATCGATAATATCCTACAGCGCTATTCCTGGCAGGTCTGAGCACGCGACCCGATTAAAATGCATCTCGCAAATCCAAATCCGTGGGATTATATAAATGTAAATGAACGGACAGACGTGACTGGGTGGCGTGCAATGTCGGGCAGCTGCGCTGATATGGTCGAAACAAACACAATTGGTCAAGGAGAAAAGCACATTGTGATCACTCAGCCAGAAAACCAATTACCGCGTTCATCAAACATCTATTGCTTTTTCAGGCAGGGGCCAGGGTATTTGTTTTCTTATTTAACATCCAGAAGGACAACAGAAAAAATATTTGGAAGGACTGGAGCTAACACAGCTAGAGAAATCACTTAAAGCTGAACTACAGGCATGCATTAGAACACAAATCATTGCAGCTGCGCATTCATTAATACATCATTCAATGTATTTTTAATGAAAGCTGTGTACATATCTGAATATATCCTATTATCAGCCTCTTACAGTTTTTATAAAGCAGAGCTCAGACTGTTAGAGGGATAAACAGCACAGGGAGCCAATCAGCTGTACTGCAGTTCCTTATGAGCCAATAATGGGCATGCTAATAGGAGAAGAGTGCACAGTGTCAGAGAGAGAAGCCCATCAGTCTGCTGCTTCACCTGTCACTGTCCTGTAGGAAATATATAAAGAGGTTCACTCTGGGGGGAAAAAAATAAATTAAAAGGTCAGCAGCTGAAAAACCTATAGCTGCTGACTTTTCAAAAAAAAGGACACTTACCTGTCCAGAGATCCAGCGCCTCCTCACTTGGGCTAGTTCTCCACTAGCCTTCGAGTTCCCAGCCCCGGCATCCTAACTGTGGGCAGCCGGCTATGTCGCTTTTTCCGTTAACAGCTGGCTTCCCACTGTGCGAGCACGAGCAGCGCTTTGTAAATGGTCCCGCAGAGTTTGACTTGTTACGTGTCCCAGAAGACTGCAGGGAGGGAGGGGGAGAGAAGAACTTCTGCTTGGATTGCTTAGGCCAGGGGTGTCCAAACTTTTTTCAAAGAAGGCCAGATTTGATGAAGTGAACATACGAGGGCCGACCATTTTGCCTGACATTCTTTGAACCATTAAAAATCAGTCTAAATGTGTTTGTTCGAGCACCAATACACTGCCCAACAAGAATTCCCTTACCTTTGTGGCTGTGTGTGGTGAAGAGATGAGCTCGGGCGTGATATTTGGATATACCGTATTTTTCGGCGTATAACACGCACCTTCACTTTAAGAGGGAAGTTTCAGGAAAAACATTACATTTATAAATAAAAGAACTGTGCATCAATGCAGCCCAATCGGTGCCTGAATGCAGCCCCACCATTGCCATGAATGCAGCCTCACCTTTGCCATCAATGCAGCCTGATCCATGCCCATCTGCAGCTTCGGAGGGGACAGGGACGAGCAGCAACAGATTACATACAGGAGAATCTGTTTTCTTGGTGGCCTCTTTAATACAAAGTCCCACCTCCTATGCTGGACAGAACAGTTGTCCAATGGCAGCGCAGGAGACAGGAAATTCTCACTGTATGTACGGCACTCGTCCCACCTCCTCTCTGTCCCCTCCGAGGCAAGCCAGAATATATATCTTTTGTGGACCACAGGGCTCAGCGTTTTGTTGGGGGCCACAAAAGATATACATGTTCAAATTACCAGGCGAACCGTTCGAAACCGGAATGGCGGGCCAGACTTTGGACATGCCTGGCCTAGGCAATCTGAGCGGAAGTGGGAGTGGGCACCTGCCATAACTAGGTACCTGCAGGGGAGGAGGACTTAAAAGCGGAACTTCCTCTTTTGGGTGGAGTTCCGCTTTACCTGCAACAGAGAAAAAACAGGTTTCCTGCCCTGCCAGACAGAGCTGTGCTATGCTGCAGGGCTCTGTGAACCTTAGGACTTAAAGCTGAGGTCCGGCAAAAAAAAAAAAAAAAATTAAATGTCAGTAGCTATAAATACTGCAGCTGCTGACTTTTAATATATGGACACTTACCTGTCCAGGGCGCCCGCGATGTCGGCACCCGAAGCCGATCTGTCCCTCGGGCGGAGGTGCCGCCATCTTCGGTAGGGGAATCTTGTGGTTTCACATGCTGGTTCCCTACTACACATGTGCAAGTCGCGCTGCGCGATTCCCACAGGTCCCTGCTGTCTTCTGGGACCTGTGTGTCTCCTAGAACACAGCGAGTGGACGGAGGAGGGGCCGCACATGGCGTAGATCTCCGTGGATACTGCGGCGATCTATGCCCGGAAGTGGGAACAAATACCCCTCCCCCCGAAAGGTGCCAAATGTGACACCGGAGGGGAATCCGAAAAGCGGAAGTTCAATTTTTGGCTGGAACTTCGCTTTAATAAACAAATACAAGATGTCAGGAAAAATAGCTCTAATGTATATTTGTCATCTGTGTGTACGACAGTTTGCTTTGAGTTTGGCTTTGGTTTAGATTATCTGATCAATTTATGATCATGCTTGTTTTTATTTTTATTTTCTTGTTTGTGCATAGTTTGTAAGTATATAAAAACACAAGAGGCCACCACGTTTCACTTAACACATGCACGCTCCGCTTCCTGCTTAAGCTGCCCATACATTAGTCAGTTTTCTGTTCAAACAGTGAGTGAACGAAAAAAACTGACCCGATAACCCCATCCACACATTCAAGGTGGATGGTGGGATCCCTTCCATTCCACTGTGTCATTGTATTCTGACAGCAGGACTCCACCATCATCAGAATACACAAATGGTAGATCAACGTCTGTTCAACATCAGTTGCAACACTTTGATCGAAATTCGGCCGGTCCATGATGGACCAGTCAAATTTCAATCCAAGTATGGTCAAGCTTTATTGTAGTTTCCATATAAAAACAGAAGAGAAGTCAGGCCACTCACCTGGGTTCCGGTGACTTGTGAACTGTGTATTCCAGTAATCGTGTCTATCAGGTTATGGGCCTCATCAATAATCACCACTTGATCTTTTAACTTAATGCCAGAAGCACGCCGAGTGGAATCATGAAGCAGCATTTGGTAAGGTAATACAACCAGCTGGAAAAAATACCAGAAAGCCGATGGACATGAATTCATTAGACAGCTACTTTGTACAAACAGGAGATGTTCGATATGTGCTTAAAGTTGTATTAAAGTGGAGGTTCACCCGGAAATGTAAATTTTTAACCTTAGATGGATGCTCATTTTGTCTAGGGGAATCGGCTAGTTTTTTTTTAAATCGAAGCTGTACTTACCGTTCAATCAAAATAGGAACGCCCAGTCCCGAAGACCATAACCGGAAGCGGCGGAGAAGATCTCTCTCTAAAACGGTAAGTACAGCTTTGATTTTAAAAAAACTAGCCGATTCCCCTAGACAAAATGAGCATCAATCTAAGGTTAAAAAAAAAAAAAATTCGGGTGAACTCCCGCTTTAAACACAAAAGCAAACATTTATTATACTGCAGCTTGCCATTTCATAGATGTGATGGCTTCATTGGTTCCCTTTTTAGGTGTTCTTTTTACTTTCACCTGGTGAGCTAGCCAGTAAGTCTATTGTTTATCAACAGAACAAGCTGTTCTGCAGATGTAGCATTTAGAGGGCTGGCACAAATAATTTACCACTGACAGGGGTGATTATAATGATCACTTTTTAATTTATGTAAAACCTTTATTCCAAAAAAGGAACAAAACTGTTGTCAGTTATGCTTAAAAAGTGTTGGCTGGAATTTGGCTTTGATTCTTTTTGTGCATCTAAATCTGCTAGTGCATCTAACACTACCCCCCCCCCCCCCCCCCCCATTCCCAGACTGACGATACGGCTGTCCAAAAGGTGTCTCTATTGCTCCTTCATCCAGAGTGGAGCCACTTTAATAAAGGTGGTGTGTTACTACCCAGATCACCAGGTGAAACGGGGGAAAATACCTAAAAAAATAAAAAATAAAGCAGCCACCACATCTAAGGCGTGGTAATCATTTTACATTCTAATACTGCTTTATAATACTAAAATGCAAACAAACTTTCAAATAATGCCAAGATTAGCCATGAATCAGCATATCCACTTAAAATGATGTGTCAATCTAAGCTTGCAACAGTGGGGCCTTACAGGTGTAGGATTGCCAGAAAAAACAAAACTACAACAAAACATAATATCATGTAAAATGAGACCAAACATAAGTCTAATAATCATAGATAACATACATGCAAAGAAATTAAAATAAAATATCAGATGTTTTTCTGAATCGACTACCAGGCCGTGACAGTCTCCGTGCTGCGAGCGTCAATGATTTGAAAGCTGCGCCTTTTCCTCAGACTGTCCTGTGATAGGCGGAACACAAATTTTCCCAGCAGCGCCTCTGTTCTGTGTTCCGCCTATCACGGACGTCTTCTCATCTCGTCCGAGGATGAGAAGGCATCTGTCATAGGAGGAACACAGAACAGAGGCGCTGCTGGGAAGATTTGTGTTCCGCCTATCACAGGACACTCTGAGGAGAAGGAACGGCTTTTAAATCATTGACGCTCGCAGCACGGAGACTGTCACCGGCGTATAAGACGACCCCCGACTTTGGATGCATTTTTTTGCATCCAGAAAGTCGTCTTATACGCTGGAAAATACGGTACTCACTTATCACCTGATGTATATATATTTTTTTATTTCTTCTTCATAAAGTTCCATTACCTTGTTAAGCAGGTCTTTTGACAGTTCTTTTCTGCCCCCCATGGTGAGTAGCTAGTCTGTTCAGTACATCAACATGAGAGCTAACAAACTCACTGACCATTTATACATAGACACTAAATGCAATTTAAAAAGCCACAGATGTGGGAAATTAATTGCCATTTTAACCAGTGTGTGTCACCTGTGTGTCTGTACCAAGACCAAACATTCCAACTTCTGATCAGAGTAATTTGGGTGATTTCTGTAAACTCATAGTGACTGAGTATTAACAGCATATAATACAGCATTTATTGAGTGGCATGTAAGGGGACGAGGAGTGCTTAAAGCGCAAGTTCCACTTTTGGGTGGAACTCCGCTTGAAGGGGGTAGGAAAGGCTTCCGACTTGTTTTTTTTTTTTTTTTATTGTTATTATTATAAATGAACAAATTAATTTGAAATGTTATCCTTTGGACTGGCACTCTTTCCATTAGTATATGCTTTTTTTCTGGTAATCTTCTGGGGTACTCACTGGGAGGTAGTCGAATGTTCTGAGCAGTCCAGGGACCTCGCCTGTGGAATGCACTACCAACCACCATCCGACTGGAGTCGGACCACTTGGCCTTCAGGAGAAAGATTAAAACCCATCTCTTCTGAGGTCAAGGGGTTCCTTACCCATGAAATGGATACAGCGCCCAGAGGCAATTCAGTTCGCATGTGTTGCGCGTTACAAGTCTCTCTCTCTCTCTCTAACCTGAGCCAGTGGACTCTCCAAAATGTTTTTGTCCTCTCACTACTTTTTATGATCTCGCACTGAAGTCTTAGCGCCTCTTGGATGCTTTTTTTCTTCTTTACTGGAGTCTACAGAAGGGCATTGTATAACCAACCTAGCTGGTAAGGGCAAAGGGTGTCTTCACTCCACTCCGACACACAATGCTGCCCCTTATATCCGCCCACACTTCCCTCTTGCACATACAAACCACTCTCATACCCTCTGCACTCCGCTCCTGTGCACATAGTCCAATGTATTACCCTTTACACTCCTCTCCTGCACATACTGTCCACTTTTATACCTCTTCTCACCCCTCTTCTGCAAATGTCTATTATCTTGCCCTCTTGAAAATACTGTATGCTCTTATACCCTCCTGTACATGCTGCCCACTTCCATACCCTTATACTGCCTATCTGTTATTTTTCTGTAGAAAAGGTTTCTTTTACAAATAAGCATTTAACACATGACAAACGATTCCCAGACCACTTTGGTTTTTTAAGGCGAGAGCACCGCGTTAGTCATCTCTATTCAAGCACAATGTCTTGACTTGAAACCTCTGACTTTACTGTACAAAAGGAGGTAGGGGGAAGAGTAACTGTTTTAACTATCTTTAGGCTTGAGCTATTGATGTTTGTAAACAATATATTTTTCAGAAATGCATATATTACTAGTCTAAACAAAATTCAATATTGCAGAGGCACCTAAAAAATAAAGAAAAAAACGTTTCTAAAACTTGTACTTTATTACTCTTAACCATAACAAATAAAAAACAAAATAAAACTATTGTGCATTACCTATAAAAACAATCAATCATTCTAGTATGCACAGCTCACCTGGGCAGCTGGGATGGCAAAGCGACTGGCATAGTAGGGGCAGGCTTTAACCTCTTTAGCCCGTACGACAAGCTGCTCAATGTCCTTCACCTCTACAAGAATCTCATCCCGTAGGAACTGCATCTGCTCATAGGAATAGTATGGACAGGTAAGTCGGCTTTCGCGTTTCTTCTTCCCTGCGGGCTCCTCTGTTTTCTTCTCTTGATAGAAAAGAACAAAATGTTACTGCATGAAATATGTCATGAACCAGGACCTGGTCCAGCCAACAAAGAGCAATATAACACAAAAATGAGTTTTAAATATAAAAAATATATGAAGAGTAAATCCTAGAACCCCTGGACCCAATATCTGATGGTTGATGCTCGGGTTACCTCTGTTTAGACAGTGTTCAGGGTAAGGAAGATTGGCAGGCTTTCTTGTTTTCTTCTGTCCCCATGTGAGTTAATAGGGGGCCCACTTCTACAAGCCCCCGACCCTCCCCCCCCCGAAGGATGTTGGGGACTTCGAAGACAGCTTGTGAACATAGTTAAAACTGATACCCAATTTTGTTATTTAATTGTAGACGACACATCAAGCCTTGGCATTTTTGCCATTTAGTTCAGTAAAGCCGTTTTGATTATTGGTGTTCTTGACCCGCCATATATTAAAGGCTATACAACACCTTTACTGTGTATACAGATAGATTTATGTATGCTTGTGTAGGCATGTGGCCTTGCATGTTTTCATACACTACTTTGCAATGTTTTATTTGTACTTTTATTCCTTGAATTTTTCTCAATAGAAAATTATTGGAAATGAAAATATGAAGAGTAGAATAGACACTATAAGTTGCCCATTTTCAAACAGCACCTCCTGATAGCCCCCCCCCCCACCAGGATAAACACACCCATCCAAATGCCTGAGCAACATCACATGAGGAAGATCAACGTTTCCTCTTACCAGGAAGCCATGCTTTCTTGGAGTAATGGAGCGAGAAGACAGAGTGGTACATTCATGACTATAGCAGAAGGGGGGGAGGCTATCAGGAGATGTCACTTGCCCCTGAAGAAGCTAAGTGATCGTGTCTAAACCACTTGACACGAGACCACCATCAAATGACGGAGGGATGGTGCGGCTCTCGTTCTGGGTGGATGCGATATGACGGCGCACCCAAACAGCCGCGCAGCGATCGCGGCCGTGCCGTGTTGCTAGGACACGGCATGACCCAGATCTCTGTAAATAGCTGCTGACATGACTTTTTATCCAAGTGATCGGCTGTGTCCAATCAAAGCTGGTCACATGTAAATACAGAAAGTGCCGGTAATCGACTCCAATCGCCTCACACTGACAGAGTGTGCAGTGAGGAGAACCGATCAGCGGCATCTCCATGCAGGAGAGAGCAGGCCATGTAATCAGGCACTAATCATCAGTGCCCTCATTACAATAAAACCCCAGAAGTTCCACCAATCAATGCTCAGGAGTGCAACCAATCAGTGCCCATCAGTGACACAAATCAGTGCATTGTACTGGTGCCAGTTGGTGCCTGCTCATCAGTGCCACCTATCAGTGCTCATCACTGCCGCATATCAGTGCCACCCATCAGTGCCTCCTCAGTGCCACCCATCAGTACCAATCAGTGCAGCCTCCTCAGCACACATCAGTGAATGAGAAAAATTTACTTATTTACAAAATTTACTAACAGAAATGAGAAAAAAATTCAAAAGTTTCGGTCTTTTTGTCTTTCTTTTTTTGTTAAAACTAAAAAAAACAGCAATGATTAAATACTACCAAAATAAAGTTATTTTTGCGTGAAAATAAATGATTAAACATTATTTGAGCAGTGTTGCATGACCGCGCAATGGTCATTCAAAGTGCGACAGCACTGAAAGCTGAAAAATTACATGGGCAGGAAGGGGGTGAAAGTGCCCAGTATTGAGGTGGTTAACCAGTTAAGGACCAGCCTCTGCACATATACGTCGGCAGAATGGCACAAACAGGCATTTCAACGTACCTGTACGTCCCCTTTAAATGTCTGTCCGTGTGGTCGCGCATACGATCCTGCTGCTATCTCTGTGAGTCGGACCGCAGGTCCCGCAGACTCAAACCCCGCAGGGATCCCCACGATCGTCTCACGGAGGTATAGAGCAGGGAGATGCGGATGTAAACAAGCATCTCCCCGCTCTGACTAGTGACAATGACACTGATCTCGGCTCCGTGTACTTTAATCAGACACTTCCAAAACACACCCACCGCTGTTATTCAGATGGCCGACGCTCAACAGGGGGCCGGACACCTGAAAAGTGGGCAACAGCGGCGACAATAGATATATTCATGCAATGCATGAGTATATCTATTGTTGAGTGACGGGGACGGCTCTCCTGCGCCCACTATAGTTGCACCGCCACTGAACTCCACTTCAACGTGTCACAGTCACACATCACATTAAGATTTGTCTTGCAAATTGGGATATGACTGATAATGCATCAAGCAGAGACTTCAGGAAACCGAGCTACTCACTTTACAAGTGAGGATCTCTCAAAGACCTGCCCGACTAGGTTAGGGTGACCAGACATCCCCGGTTTCAGGGGACAGTCCCTGGATTGAGGACACTGTCCCCGGACTAAGTCTGTCCCCAGTTTTGTCCCCAGATTGGATTTGAACAGGGGCTGGGGCAATTTCAAAAACAGTCAGTGCAGACTAAAAAAAATATAAAAATCTGAATTACACACCCCCACTTCGCTGCTCTTACTAGCTTAGGGGAGTATATTTGTTTCCATTATCTGTGCCCCTTTCTGATGATCATGTGCTGGTTGGAGCGGAGGGAATACGTCTTTAGTTCAGCTCCGCTGGCCTGTTCTTCTGCCTTGGCTCAAGTCCCGGCCAGCCCCGTTTTCCCTGGCGAAGTGATCTTCCTTCGCTACCCACTCAGTAGTAGCCCGGAGAGTAAGACTTGAGAAGCTGTGAAGCGGGCGGCAGTGGTGACGGGCAGAGTCTCTTATTGCTGCCATTACTAGTAAAAAAAAAAAAAAAATATGTCCCCGGATTTCATTTTAAAAATCTGGTCACCTCGCCCCCGCGCGGATGACGCTGGACACATGCTCTACCACCACTGTAAAATATGGCAGCTGGCCCTGCGTATTGGCGAGGCCCCCTCTCCCCACTCACATACGCCTCTCTGGGATAACCCCCTCCTGCCCGAGCTTGCTTCTGTCCCTGACCACGGCTTGTGGATCAACAGGGGTGTTATCTACCTGTCACAGGTCGTGGCTCGCAGTTCAGTCAAGTCATTTGTCACTCAAAAATAAATTTGCATTACCCAACCATATGTTCTTTCGCTTCCTTCAACTCCAGTATGCGCTCACCACACAACTCGGTGGCCCTATACCGGCCCTCGAGGTCCCTCTCCTGGTCGACATCGTATCGGGGTCGGACCACAAGAAACTCATATCCCAACTCTATATCTACCTCCTCCAGCCCGCCGCGACCGCCATATCCTACCGATTGAAGGCACGTTGGGAACCCGACCTCGGCGCGGTGACTGATGGAGACTGGGGGGAGGCCCTCGCCAACTGTAAGACTGTTTCCCCTAAGCTTTCTGACCGCCTCACCCACCTGTTTATCATCCACAGGTCATACCTGACGCCCTACCGCATCTCTAAGTTCAGACAAGACCACGACCCCAAGTGCCCTAGTTGTGGCCACCCCGACGCATCCTTCTTTCACCTACTCTGGGCCTGCCCACCCATACATGGGTTCTGGACTCAGGTGGTCCGGTTCCTTCATGACCGCATGGGCTCCCCTGTGTCACTCTGCCCCCGCCAGTGTGTGCTGGGGCTCCTCTCACTCCCCGAAAGTGAAAAATACCTCAATACATTCCTACAGGAAACATTATTCCTTGCTAGAATGCAGGTCGCCAGGAGGTGGAAGAGAGGGGCACCACCCACTCTACAGCAGTGGATTAGGGCTGTCAACATTACCCTTCCCTACAAAAAAGCGATGTACACCCGCAGGGGTTGCCCTAAGAAATACAACAAGATCTGAGACAGGTGGCTGGGAGACTCTTCCACCTGTAATACAATGGACTAGATGCTGTCCCTGCCCGCCGTCTGCCCACTCCCCCTGTGAACACCCTCCCCCCCCCCCCCCATCCCCCTTGGTTCCCCTTAAAATGCAATTTCCTGTGCCTGATGTTGCCTTTGCCGTGCCTTTATCCTCTCCTCTTGCCTGTCACCACCTACTCCCCACTTCCCCTTGTCTTAATATATATCTGCCATGCATGTCTCCATGAATGTCAAATGGATGTTACTTGTACTTGTAGTGCATGTTGCACTTATAACCCGTTTGTTCACCCATTTTTATTCTATGCTCAATAAAAGTCGTTTTGATTAAAAAAAAAAAAATCTGGTCACCTTATACTAGGTTCACAAAAAAGACCAGATTATAGCCAACCTCCATGAAAACAACTCAAAACACAAAGTAGAATAACTTCTTAAGGTTGCGTTTTTACCCATCAAAGGGTTTGTGTGTCTGTCCAGCCAGTCCTGATATTTAGGCAGCTTTGCTACTCAGCATATGCAGGTGGATGGTACGACTTACAGTTAAGAAATGAACGGATACCTTCTAATGTATTGGTTGACACAATTGCAATATATTGTGCATGTATGCCTTCTGAATGTTTTTTCTCTTGAATAAAGAATTAAAAGAAAAAAATATCGGTATTGATAGTCAATTTGTACTTGTAAGCAGTTTATTGGTCATGGAACACCACCTACCATGCTTTTTTTTCTGCATCTCCATGCAGCGATCGTTGATCAGCTGCATCGTACCCAAGCGCCGAACCTCATCATTGACACACGCGTTCTGTAGACACAACAAAGGCAGAGGTAAAATGTAGGTCTGCTTGTTTAAAGGATTTACTCTGTACTGACCCATTAATGCCTGGCATCATGCCCCTTTTACATTAGAAAAACAAAAACTCAACCTTGTTAGGACAGCCATTACCTGTTATAAACAAGGATCTTCATCAGCACTGGAAGCAGACAATACCCGACTCTCAGAAGGAATGCTAGTTCCAGGGCGGAACATACCCATCCTGCGTCATGCACAATGACTTTTCTACCCACAAACTAGCAGACTCTGGACTTTAGGCGATGGTGGGTTCCAATGCTGAAAAAGGAGCCACGGCTATTAGAGTTAACAGCCTAGGTCTGTGGTCACATGACTAGCTGTCCTGTGATTCAAGAGCAATGCAGCTCCTGCTACTAGATGGGAACCTTGGCAGGGGCAGCTGATGACTGTCACAGCATCTTCCCTTTAAAGAGTATATTTTAATAATGTCACATTTTAAGTTAAAGATGTAAAGTTAGTGAATAATCCTCCCTTCCAGTAAAGATCACATGGCCAAACGCCAAGTCATTTGATCACACGTCTGTCATTGGATCCAAAACAGCAATTTCTGCAGTGAAAATATTTCTGATCTTTAAAAAAACTTTTTACTCCAGTTATGTTGTAAAAAAACAAAAAAGTGTAATTGCATACAATTTTTTTTAATACAGAAAGTATAAGTACATGTCAATAGCATAGCGTTCTGTAAACCCAAACAGGGAAGAGCAGCATGGTAAGTTAATCAGGACCATCCCAAATACAGTGAGCCTTTGATTCCGTAAAACAAACAAAAAAAAAAAAAAAACAACAACAACCTGCAGTTAAGGTTACAAATAACCCATAGCCTCGCCACTAACTGGTATGGGGGGAGGTAGTAGGTCCAGAGAGGCTCACAGCAAAGCATTAGATGTCCATGTAGAAAGATCTGTATAAGGCACAAAGAGCAACATTTACATAAGTCGGATCTGGAGAGCGTGCAGGAGAAAACAGCATACAAAGCAGGCCAAGGCCTACTTCTGGGCCTGTTGCAGTCACAGTATATAGCTAAAGATATGAAAGGATATGAAAAATATCTTCCATAGTATATGCAAAGTGGTTAGGGCTTAAAGGGTCACTAAAGGAAAAAAATGTTTTGCTGAAATGACTGTTTACAGGGTATAGAGACATAAAAGTTAACTGATTCCTTTTAAAAATGATTAAAAATAGATTAAATTCTATCATATAATGTGCCTCTAGTTTCACTTTCAGTTTTAAACTGGTTTAATGTTAATGTGAAGTAAAGAGACCCACAGAACAAAAACAAACAAATCCAGGGCAGTGTTTTGTTTTTAAAATGAATCGGATTGGTTTTGAGGAGTTTTAGACACACAGCTCAGACCACAGTGAGAAGCTCCCATGAGTTTTTTCATAAGGAGCCAGACAAGCAGGAAGTGTGGAGATCACAGCAGAATTACAGCTACTTCAAAGCAAAAACGAACAATGAGGACATGAAACCAGTACTGCAGTAAGGTAAAGGAAGCTATTTAGCTAAAAAAAAAAAAAATTCCTTTAGTGATCCTTTAAAGCGGAGGTTCACCCATAGATTACACATTTTCCCCTTAGATGAATGCTCGTTTTGTCTAGGGGAATCGGCTAGTTGTTTTAAAATATGAGCAGTACTTACGGTTTACGAGATGCATCCTCTCCGTCACTTCCGGGTATGGGCTGCGGGACTGGGCGTTCCTATTTTGATTGACAGTCTTCCGAGAGGCTTCCGACGGTCGCATCCATCGCGTCACAATTTTCCGAAAGAAGCCGAACGTCGGTGCGCAGGCTCAGTATAGAGCCGCACCGACGTTCGGCTTCTTTCGGCTACTAGTGACGCGATGGATGTGACCGTCGGAAGCCTCTCGGAAGACTATCAATCAAGAAGGAACGCTCGCTCCCGAAGACCCATACCCGGAAGCGACGGAGAAGATGCATCTCGAAAACGGGTAAGTACGGATCATATTTTAAAACAACTAGCCGATTCCCCTAGACAAAACGAGCAGGAATCTAAGGGGAAAAGGTCTAAAAATAAATAAATGGGTGAACTCCCGCTTTAAGTATTATCCGCAGTTATGCCGATTATCTCACTCAGATATAGATATAGGGGGGTGTGCATAAGGACAGGGAAGGATGATGGTGCATCGCCAGTCATGTTTAGATGCGTCGGTGTCTAGGTTGCGCACCAAAGCAGTCATCCAGCCAAGCCATAGCCTCTCTTGGACTAGAATAAAAGTGAGCTTTACCATCATGGATAATTCCCAGCTTAGCAGGGAAGAGCATGGCATATTGCAGGCCTTCAGTGCCTAGGCGGTCGTTCACTGCTGCAAAGGAAATACCTTGGTGCTGGACCTCAGACGAGAAGTCAGGATATATGGATATATTATTGCCATTAAATTTGAGCAGCCCTTTTTCCCTAGCAAGACGTAGGATAGTGACTCTGTCTTGGAAGTTGAAGATCTGTGAAAACAGGGAGTGTGGAGGGGTCCCCGAGGGAGAGGGACGTGGAGGGGTGCGATGTTCCCACTCAGTAACAAAGGCATGTGAAAGCGCATCAGCCCCAAAGACAGCACGCAGCCAGGAACAAAGAAACCGTTCAGGGCGGGATCCCTCAGAATGCTCTGGGAATCCTACAAAGTGGAGATTATTCCTGCGGGAATGGTTCTCCAGGTCATCCAATTTGGTTTGAGGGTCACTAGTTCATATGTGGCAGCGCACATTGTGGCAGATAAGGGGCACACAGTTTCCTCCAGAGAACTAATGCGTTCCTCAGCCGCCCCTGTTCTCTCCCACAGGTTTTGCACATCTTGTTTTAGCAGGGAAAAATCTATATGGATAGTTTCCATTTGGGCTGTGAGGGAAGCTTTGCAATCCTTTATAGCCAGCATTATTTATGCGTGCTAGTGTAGACTATGCCTGAGAAGGGTCAGGAGCATGGCTTTCCTCTGAACAGGGAGGGGAGTCCTGAGGCAGCAGAGGATCCAGCTGGGTAGAAAAGGCAGCAGCTGCAGCATTTGTACCTGCTGGCTTTATTTAATTTTTTTTTTTTTTAAGTGGAACTCCGCTTTAACCCCTTCCCTGCCAGTGACATTTATACAGTAAATCGGTGTCATTTTTTAGCTCTGATCGCTGTATAAATGTCAATGGTCCCAAAAAAGTGGCACAGGTGTCCGATCGGTCCGCCGCAATCCTGCTAAAAACCACTGATCACCACCATTACTAGTAAAAATAAATAATAATAATAAAAATGGCATACATCTATCCCCTATTTTGTAGACGCTTCAACTTTTGCGAAAACCAATCAATATACACCGATTGCAATTTTTTACCAAAAATATGTAGAAGAATACACATTGTCCTAAACTGATGAAGAAATTTGTTAAACATTTTGGGGATATTTATTATAAAGTAAAAAATATTGTTTTAATTTCTAAATTGTCGCTCTTTTTTGTTTATAGTGCAAAAAAATAAATAAAAAATAAAAACGCAGAGGTGCTCAAATGCTACCAAAACAAAGCTCTATTTGTGGGGGGAAAAAAGACAGCAATTTTATTTGGGTACAGCATCGCATGACCACGCAATTGTCAGTTAAAGCGATGTAATGCATTATCATAAAAAATTATGGTCATTAAGGGGGAAAATTTTCCGGGCTAAAGTGGTTAAAAAAAAAACAACTGGTGCACACAAAGTAACCAATCAGCTTCTAACTTCAGCTTGTTAAATTAAATTTCTGTGTGCACTAGTTTTAGTAAATCTCCCCCACGAGTCTACAATTTTGAACTTTTTCACAATATTCAAATTTTCTGAGATATAGAATTTGGGGTTTTCACTAGCTGTAAGCCATTATCATCAAAATAAAAAGAAAGAAATCCTTAAAATATATATCACTCTGTGTGTAATGAATCTATATAATATGGAGTTTTAAATTATTAAATATTAAATTCTGGCGGGAGGGGCAGCCCTCCCGCCAGAACAATGTGGTAAACGCTTTCAGCCATTGGCTGACAGCGTTGATCGGAAGCCAGTCGGCAGACCTTTTTTAGTGATGACCCTTCGACAGACACACATAGGCAGAATGTCGGCTGCTTTCTATTGAACCGCTCGACGCCGCTCAACATTTGGCCTGTGTGTTTTAGGCTTTAGGGTGCACTCACACAGGGACAGTTTTACGTAAACCGTTTGGTGTTTTATATTGTAGGCCTTCAATTCTTAGGAATAACTAACTTAAATCTGTCCAAACAAGAGTCTAGTAGACATCCCGGGTATGAAAAAGTTTGAAACACAAAATCATAAATTATAATATAATAAATAACTATAAATAATTATAAAAAATAATAATATTATAATAATAAAATACATGTTGCTCAATTCTGAAAGTGTTCTAATTCCCCATCACTGTTTTCTAGCTGGTCTAAAACCGATTTTGGACGTAAATGGACACTTTTTGGTTGCTATGGACATTCTCCAGTTTCCAGGCAGAAAGAACAGTATATATAATATAAAAGTGCAGGCAGGGCACTGGACAAAGCATTAGGGACAAAAGGGAGGTGAAATGATTTGATACAGTAATGTAATGTTACAGATTACAGTGTACTGTATGTGTTATGTTTTTTGTACTTTTTAAATTTGCCCCCATGCGTCACATCACTCGCAGGGAGCGGAGCCCGGAACACAGAGCATCGGGCGGAGGCCATCGCAGGATCCTGGGGACAAGGTAAGTTACCTGGACCAGGATTCTGCAATATAATCCCGAATGTGGCTCGGGGTTACCACTAATGGTAATGAAAATTAACCCCAAGCCACACTCGGGAATACCGCCAGGGAGGTTAAAAGCACCAAGTGTAATTTCTGTCTGCTGCTTCATTCCTCTGCTATCATCCTGAAAAACAAGTTTTTCTGACACAAGGAGACAGAAGAGGGACCTCTAGCAGCTTAACAGCCTCAGCTCTGTTCCTGTGTGATCGGTGAAGGGGGGTGTGTCCTTGCCCTCCAATCAGCTATCAGCGCTCTCCTCATTAAGCTCTGCAAAATGTGACTTCAGCTCTCCGCCCCCCTTTTTTTCTAAAACTTATGAATTCAGCACTCCGAAAGGATGTAGATTAGAGAAGATTGCAGATAGACACAGGGCTGTGGAGTCGGAGTCGGAGTCGAGGAGTCGGAGGAAATTTTGGGTACCTGGAGTCGGAGTCGGCAAACAATGCACCGACTCCTACTAAATTTAGATTGGAATAAAAAATAAAAAAAAGCAAGTTTAAATGTCCCAATTCACAAAAAGTTATAATTAATGACTTCTCTACTGTAAGAATAAAGACCAATGCATGCAGTGCCTCACGTAACCGCAAAACGAACACGTTAAGTGACCGCGAAGAAGCATGCTTTTCATGTGCTTCACTATATGGCACGCAACGCACAATTAGGAGCTGCAATACTTATACTTTCCATAGTGTTGTGTTATGCTTTTACAGGGAACGCATGTTAGAGAACCAGTAAGTGTCCAAATAAAAAAATTCCAACAGGAGTTTTATAAAGCACTAAAAGAAGTTGAAAAGTATGATCGCTCATCAAAACTTACTGTTGAAGAAGCTATCCTTGTTTATCCAGAGATCGTTAGTGATGTGGCCAGAATAGTTACTGCAATGCCACCCACCCAAGTCAGTGTCGAAAGATTATTTTCAGCCCTAAAAATAATAAAGTCTGACTTAAGAGCCTCTATGAAAGAGGATCTGGCAGAGGCAATTCTCTTCCTTAGAACTCTACATTGAATTGATTTGCATTTGCTAAGCCTATAACTACATTTCAAGATTAATATAAACCATTTCTAGGTTTTACAGATTTTGTTTTTGGTTCATTATAGATAAGCTTTGTTTTTGTTCTAAAACAACCAAATAATGTGGTTTGTATTTTTGAACTGGTAAAGATCCTGTTCCTGATGTTTATGCCTGCTGCTACTATCCAGCCACTTGATTGATTAATATTTTTTTTTTTTATAAAACTTTGTTTTCATTGTGTTTGTCTTTTGCTTAAACTGTGCAATACAGTAGACTGTTGGCTTCCCAGCCAGTAGTCCTGTGGTAGGTTGCGTTTCTTTCCCTCAAGGAATGTATAAAATACATTCGCATATTAATACAGAGGAGTCGGGGAGTCGGAAGTACATAAAACTGAGGAGTCGGAGTCGGAACATTTATCTACCGACTCCACAGCCCTGGATAGACAGATACAACGTATGTAGGAATATTTGTTTAATCTCTGCGCATCACGTGAGGATAATACCTTCACTGGGTATATGTAACGGTTTACAACCACTATTTTCAATAAATAGACAAAACAAAAAAAAGTTTTATTCTTGCGACCAGAGTTCCTCATCAATTCCCCTCACCATGTGCTCTACTCTGACAAAAACAAGCTGTTCATTTTTCATCCTGCAGAAAATCTAACCTCTGCTTCTCCTTCAACCATAATAATCTTTTGTCCTCGGATGCTCAGAGCATTCAATTTAAGAGTATAGCTATTAATAGAGCTGTGTGCACCATTGCATATATTACAGGGGAGGTGATATTCACTGGCGATGGAGCAGCAATGCCAAATGGGACTTCTGTACTGAGCCAAAGCCCCATTTCTGCACATCCTGCCCAGAGAATGGGGACATTATGTAAAAATGTGCCAGGCGGGTGGCATGGGTGACTGAGAGTCTCACAGGGAGATCCATCACTCTGTCTCACTGAAACTGTCAGCACTTTATAAGTTTCATCAACAAACCGCAACCTACAAAACACAATGTCCTTAGCAACTAAACTTTACTGGGGTTTTTTCCGGTCATCAGAAGACAACCTGTCCGTTGCTCAGTCCGGCATTGACAGCTCCACAAAAGAGTAAGCAACCATATATGAAAAAGAAACAAAGTGATAACACCATGGAAGTAGAATTATAAGGAGGATTGCACCATTCTGAGGATAAAGGAGAGTAAACTCATTTGTGTAGATCATGGTATAGCTAGTAGTGCTTTGTCACATTTTGCTGGACATTGTTAACCACTTGCCGCCCGCCAATGACAGATTGACGGCGGCAAAGTGGTTATAGAATCCTGAGTGGACGTCATATGACGTCCTCAGGATTCTGAGCCGCTGCGCACCCCCGGGGGCGCGCATCGCGGCGACCGTTGTTGCAGGGTGTCAGTATGACACCCCGCAACACTGATCTAGGTAAAGTGTCTCTCAAGGAGACACTTTACCACGTGATCAGCCGTGTCCAATCACGGCTGATCACGATGTAAACAGCAAAAGACGGTAATCGGCTTTTCCTCACTCGCGTCTGTCAGACGCGAGTAGAGGAGAGCCGATCGGCTGCTCCGACAGGGGGGGTTTGTGCTGATCGATTATCAGCACAGCCCCCCCTGAGGATGCCCACTGGACCACCAGGGATGCCCACTGGACCACCAGGGATTCCACTAGATCACCAGGGATTTAAATCAAAGGTATACCCACCCTAGACCACCAGGGATGACACATAATGAATGCCAATCAGTGCCACAATGGATGCCAATCAGTGCCCACAATGGGCATCACTGATTGGCAGGCATTGTTTGGCACTGATTGGCATCCATTAGTACAACACATTAGTTAGTGCCCATCTATGCCCATCCATGCCACTTATCAGTGCCCATCAATGCCACCTATCAGTGCCCATACGTGTCGCCTATCCCTGCCCATCCGTGCCCCCTATCCCTGCCTATCCGTGCCGCATATCTGTGCCCATCTGTGCCACCTATCCGTGCCGCCCATCAGTGCTGCCCATCAGTGCCGCATATTGGTGCCCATCAATGCCACCACATCAGTGCCACCTCATCGGTGCCCATCAGTGCCACCTTATCAGTGCCAGTCAGTGCAGTACCATCAGTGCCCATTAGTGAAGGAGAAAAAGTACTTATTTACAATGTTTTATAACGGAAACAAAAAAAAAGTTTTTTTTTTTTTCTAAATTTTCGGTAATTTTTTAATTTTTTTTGGCAGAAAATAAAAATCCCAGAGGTGATCAAATACCACTAAAAGAAAGCTCTATTTGTGGGTACAAAATGATAAAAATTTAGTTTGGGTACAGTGTAGCATGACCGCGCAATTGTAATTTAAAGTGCAACAGCATTGAAAGCTAAAAATTGGTCTGGGCGGGAAGGTGTATAAGTGCCCTGTATGGAAGTGGTTAAAGACAATACATAGCTTATCCAGACCACTTCTTCAGCCCCAATGAGTGATAGGAACATACCTTAGCATTTTTATGCTGTCAGTTAGCAAAGGCACCTTAATCCAATCACCATGGACTGGATCAAGGCGTTGATTGTCCAAGAACAGGATGAGAAGTGTGAAGTTTGTGAAACATGCAATTATGATTAATTTCTGTAACTCCTGAACGATATGGTAAGCCTATCAGGGCAGAGTGACGGTTGCAATGGTGATGGTGCACTTCTGGCTTTCAGCCTATCAGCTCCAAATACACACAATAATAATGCGGCAATCATTTTGTTTATTGGAATTATACATTTTTACTGTGTGATGCTTAAGGCCCTTGAGAGACAATCTGGACTATTTTGATTAGGGCTGTGGAAATTAAAGATTATTTCCTCGATTAATCGCAAATTTTTTTAATCGGTCAAAATTATTTTGATCGGTACAAGTGGTGCAACGAATCGTAAATAATCCGTGATCCGAATGGGTCACCATATGCGGATCGGCACACCACGTGATCCGGAGCTCCGCTGCTGACTCGGCCATAGGAAAGGCCGTGGCTTCGGCCTAGCTCCCGGAGTGGCGGCCATCTTGGTCCACCCGGCGGCAGCCTAGGTGAGCCTAGAGCAGCGTGCTGAGGTCATCACCCGGCCTCAACTGCTCGTGTTCAGCCGGCTTCTCTGGTAAGACTAAGCAAGCACTAATCTTCCTATACAGTGGGGGAGATGTGGACCATATTACAGTGGGGGAGATGTCTGTGGATATTACAGCGGGGGGGAGATGTCTGTGGATATTACAGCGGGGGGGGGGGGGGAGATGTCTGTGGATATTACAGCGGGGGGGGGGAGATGTCTGTGGATATTACAGCGGGGGGGGGGGGGAGATGTCTGTGGATATTACAGCAGGGGGGGAGATGTCTGTGGATATTACAGCGGGGGGGGGAGATGTCTGTGGATATTACAGCGGGGGAGATGTCTGTGGATATTACAGCGGGGGAGATGTCTGTGGATATTACAGCGGGCACTATATCTGGTGGTGACCCGAAAAATGTATGTGCGTTATAATTAATCCAAATTAGTCGATTAATTGATTAAAAAAAAAAGATTAATCGAACATGAAAATTTTAATCAGTAACAGCCCTAATTTTGATACTTGATCAAGGAATTGTACGAAAAATACCGCTTCTTTAACCACTTAAGGACCCATTCACGCCGATATACGTCAGCAGAATGGCACGGCTGGGCACATCCACATACACATACATGTACGTGGCTCTTTAAGCCCAGCCGTGGGGTCGCACACAACCCGGTCTGAAGCACCGTGGCCGCGGGACTCGCGGACCCGATCGCCGCTGGAGTCTCGCGATCAGTCCCCGGAGCTGAAGAACGGGGAGAGCTGTGTGTAAACACAGCTTCCCCGTTCTTCACTGTGGCGCTGTCATCGATCGTGTGTTCCCTTTTATAGGGAACCACAATCGATGACGTCACACCCCCCTACAGTTAGAAACACAAATGAGGTCATACATAACCCCATCAGCACCCCCTGTGGTTATCTCCCAAACTGCAACTGTCATTTTCACAGTAAACAATGCATTTTAAATGCATTTTTTGCTGTGAAAATGACAATGGTCCCAAAAATGTGTCAAAATTGCCCGAAGTGTCCGCCATAATGTCACGGTCACGAAAAAAAAAAAAAAACGCTGATCGCCGCCATTAGTAGTAAAAAAAAAAAATGATTTATAAAAATGCAATAAAACTATCCCCTTTTTTGTAAACGCTATAAATTCTGCGCAAACCAAATCGATAAACGCTTATTGCGATTTTTTTTACCAAAAATAGGTAGAAGAATACGTATCAGCCTAAACTGAGGAAAAAAAAATAATGTTTTATATATTTTGGGGGGATATTTATTATAGAAAAAAGAAAATATTGCATTTTTTTTCAAAATTGTCGCTCTATTTTTGTTTATAGCGCAAAAAAGAAAAACTGCAGAGGTGATCAAATACCACCAAAAGAAAGCTCTATTTGTGGGGAAAAAAGGACGCCAATTTTGTTTGGGAGCCACGTCGCACGACCGCGCAATTGTCAGTTAAAGCGACGCAGTGCAAATCGCAAAAACTGGCAGGGGTCCTTTAGCTGCCTAAAGGTCCGGGTCTTAAGTGGTTAAAAGGAAATTGTACAATATTCTGGTCTTTAAAGCCCAAGTTCACATTGGAGCGATTTGTAATGTGATTTGAGAGATCAAAATCGCATGACAAGTCGCAGCCTATTAGAGGCAATGGCACTGTTCCAATCTGTGCGACACTGATTTTGCGGTGCCGCACCGATTTGCAAAAGTAGTTCCTGCACTACTTTTGCAGATTTCAGGTGCGACTTCAATAGACATCTGTGCATGAAGCCACACAGATGTCCATCAAGTAGCACCTGAAATAGCTCTGACCTTGCTACTTTGAAATTGCGCCATATCAAGTTAAGTAGCGCAATTTCAAAGTAGCAGCAATGTGAACCAGGGCTAAGTACACAGCTTTTGAGATCCAATCACGGCTGTTTGATAGTATCCAATCGAACAATCGTGAAAAATGTTCTCAAACGTACGATTTTCATTTCATCAGTACAGTTGTCGGTCAAAAATACAATACAAATACACCACAACACATTACATTAATTCCGATTTTTTTTCTGTTGTATGGGAATTTTCGCAACTTTAGTAAACTCTTAGGGCCAAATTCACATAGAACTGCGGCGGCGTAACGTATAGTAGATACGTTACACTGCCGCAAGTTTTCATCGCAAGTACCCGATTCACAGAGCACTTGCGATGAAAACTACGCCGGCGGCCTCCGGCGCAAGGCGGGCCAATTCAAATAGGCGTGTGCCATTTAAATTAGGCGCGCCCCCGCGCCGGACCTACTGCGCATGCTCCCTTTTGAATTACCCGCTGTGCTTTGCGCGTAGTGACGTCATTTTTTCAAACGGCGACGCGCGTAGCGTAATTCCGTATTCCCGGACAGCTTACGTAAACGACGTTAATTTTTAAATTTCGACGCGGGAACGACGGCTATAATTTATACATCACATACGTGTGCTGTGTAAAGTTAAGGCACCCAAAACGACGACTAACTTTGCGACGGGAAACTAGACTAGCGGCGACGTAGCGAACGCGAAAATCCGTCGTGGATCGCCGCAGCTCCTAATTTGCATACCCGACGCTGGTTTACAACGCGAACTCCCCCCAGCGGCGGCCGCGGTACTGCATCCTAAAATCCGACAGTGTAAAACAATTACACCTGTCGGATCTTAGGGCTATCTATGCGTAACTGATTCTATGAATCAGTCGCATAGATACTCTGAGAGATACGACGGAGTATCTGAGATACTCGGTCGTATCTCCTTTGTGAATCTGGGCCTTAATTTTCAATAAGAGATTAGCATGCGGAAAAAAACAAAAAACAGACGATTATCCGTCCGATACCAGGCATTAGGCACCAACTACTGAGTGTTTGGGAGGAGTCTCCTATTGGTTCTTGTTTCTGTATATTGAACTCTGGCTTTTACTTCAATTCTCACTGTCTGTTTGAAGAAGGGGCTTAGGAGTGGCTCTGAAAGGTTGCTTCCAAGTTTTCTTCTGTAAACTACAAATCCCCCCACCCTCCCATGTAAGGGAGATGGACAGCAAGGCGTGTTTGTATATCAAATCAGATCAGCCTACTGTGACAGTTCTGCGCCTCTAAACATCCAGTACATCAAGTAATGTCACTTGTCACTCTAAGGACAGAAACATTTTTGTTCTTGAGTTTTTACAAGCTTTACAATAAATGATTTATAAAGATATATAGTTCTTTAACCTTTTAGCACGTTCACTCAAGGGAAGAGCATAGATTTAGAAATTGCACAGAAATGTGTGTAAGTACCTGGCGAGACCCCAGAGAAACCATCCTGGTCTCCTTTCCAAAGGGGCTTTTCTGAAGCTCGTGGACAAACTGGGAAAGCTGAGAATGAGTGCGGCTGCAGTAATAAATCTGTGCAGAAAAAAAAAAAAACAATATACGCTCACCTTAGTGTAATGCAGACAGCTGACAACCATACGATTAATCATTATCCACCTTAGTCAAAACCAAAATAAATGCTTTGGCTATGCAAACACATTAGCTTCTGGTAACCTCACTATACATTATCTAAGATGCAAAAATTGCAGAAATGCAATATCCTTACCATTTTTTGTAACTATTATGTATTGCTGTTAGGGCTCATTCACACCTAGGCGTTTTTACGCCCGACGCCCCACGCTATTGCAGCCTGCAATACGCTGGAGGGGTGATTTAACATTGTCGGCTATGGAGATGGTTCACATCTCCACGCCGAACGCCTGAAGCACAAAACAAGTCCCGGACCCTTTTTTCAGGCGGCTTTCGGCATAGCCGACAATGTTAATCACCCCTCCGGCGTATTTTAGGCTAAAAAACAACGTGTTTTGTCGCGGAAAATCGCGGGACAAAACGCCGCAATTTGTCGCGGCAAATCGCGGTACAATACGCCGCGTTCAGGTGTGAATGCAGCCTTAATCTTTATTACAGTTTACAATGTAAGCCAACCCAAAAGTTTTTTCCTTTTAGTTTGGGCTTTTGACATTGAAACCTGAACAGAAAATTCAGGTATAATAAAGAGGTATAATAGAGACAGAAGAAAAAACTTGATGTTGACCCTAACATATAGAGTTTTTTAGGGGAGACCAGATGCTTGTCTCAGATGCTTGAAAATTAAAAAATGGTTTAATAAAAAAAAAAAAAGTTTTTTTTTTCTTTTTTCTGTGACCCTTTTACACACCCACAGCAAGGACTGCCACACCTCAGAAAACGTTACCTTCTAACTGCCTGTTTTAACCCCTTATTGCGGCAATACTATGCAATGCGGGCTGTTGTGGGGTGGCTGAAGCATGGCCCTATTCAGTTAAATGGATGACAGAAGTGCCTGACAAACATTACAGGGGGTATGATTGCTGCTGCAACCCCTAAGCAGAGCATCGCGGCCACGCCACGTGTAGGCCCCCCCCCCCCCGCCACTGTCTTTGCAGCTTAAGGGGGAACAACTGAAGAGCAGTAAAAATGAGCTTCAGCCACATGTTTTTACCTCTCCCAAACCTCAAGTATAAGGAAGGCCTCAGACGACTGTCACCAGAATTGGAGACCTGATTGGAAGATTTCCCCTTCAATTCAAAATTTTGGATTTCAGACAGCAATAAAAAACCTGACAGAGGTTCTAATCTTTCCACGCTACATCCACAAGTTTTGCTTTAGACCAATTGTCTTCAACCCCTAGTTGTCAAGCCTGCTGGGCCGTGGCTTAACAACTGCCAGGAGACCACGATTCTCTTTTCTCGTTGTCCGCATGGAATGCTTCCGCACCCCGAGCCACTGCTTGACAGCTGCTGCAAACACAGTCCTAGTGCGGAACTGCTTGTTTATAATGTGTTGGCTAATCTGGTGGGCTGAGAAGGATGCAGGTTGTTAAGAGGAGCTACAGCGACAAGTCCTTTATTACGGCAGCAGCCTGTACAGAAGAAAAACTAACGCAGCAGCAACTTCCAAATTACGAGGAGTAAATAAAATATACAAGAAAGATAAAAAAAAGAGAAGTGAAAACTAAAGAAAATTGGAAAAACAGTGTGGACCTAGGAATCAACTGCAAAAAAATTAAAAGGTTGGGCAAACTTATTTTAATGTTTACTGCAATGTATTCATAGGCCTCTTCCAAGGCTTTACATGAATCCTACTTGTGAATTAAGTTTTTTTTTCCTTCAAAAACACGCTTCAGTTAAAATTCTCCCCTCCCCTTCTTCATTAACAAAAAGACTGGGTTTCCCTTATTTTTTATGGTTGTCCCGATGCCGATACTACGATCGGTATCGATACCGAGCATTTGGGGCGAGTACTTGTATTCGCACAAATGCTCCCGATGCCCTAGCCGATACCTGGCGGAGTAGCGGGCGGCACGTCGAGCTGGCAGGGAGTGCAGGGCGACTGGAGCCGTCACATTTGGTTGCGGAAGTGACGCTCCGTGTTGCCGTCAGAGACGCCCATCTTGGTACACCCTGCATTCGGCCACAGTATGCCAGCGGCGGACATCTTGTTACACCCAGCCCATATAGTTTGGGCTGGGTGTAACAAGATGGCCACTGCCGCTGTTATGTGGCCGAGTACCAGGATGGGCGTTGCAGGCAGCCTTCTCCATCAGTGCCCATAAATGTCACCTATCAGTGCCCGCCAGCCGTCAGTGCCACCTGCCAGCCATCTATCAGTGCTGCATATCAGTGCCACCTAATCCTATCAGTGCCACCTAATGTGTATTGTGCTTTGAGAAACGGTCACATGACATTTAAAAAAAAGTATCAGTAATCGGTATCGGCAAGTACTTGAAAAAAAGTATCAGTACTTGTACTCGGTCTTAAAAAAGTGGTATCGAGACAACCCTAGTTTGTTTGCTCTTTTACTTGTTCATTTATTTAATTCAAGAGAAAAACTTTTTTTGATCCTGCCAGCCCCCCCCCCCCCCCTCTTTCCTTAAACTTTGCAAAGCACAGAAGCAGATCAATGCTTGTGGTCAATTTGCATCCCTTGGATCTTTTATGGGAGTTACAGAATGATGAGTCTTTTATTTTTTTATTTGGGGGGGGGGGGGGGCGCATTTATTTATATCTGTAGATTTTACCAAGCCCTGGTTTTACAAAGGTTGAGAACCACTGTTTTAGACAAACTTTAAAACAATTTCCACTTTCTATTAGCTTGTACATATCAATCAGCAGTTTTTGATGTTCTATCCCCACAAGGATTCCAATTAGTATGCTTGTTATTTATATCAGATGCACTCATTTTAGTTGCTCTGGGATATGACTCAGCTCTGCTGTGCTATTTAAAATGCAAATATATGCAATGTGGTAAAAGCCAGATCTCAATCAGTGACCCGACAGTAAATATATCTCGTTTCTTACGGTTACACCACCCTCTATCTCTGCGTGGACTTCCTAAAAAAGCTAGGGAGACTAAAAGAAAGTACGGTACATTACAGTTGACCAATTGTATTTTACAATATGATCTGTCTGACATTTGTGGTGCTTGAGGCCCAATGTGATCTGCAACTGCTTACTAACCTTGGTCACATGCTCTTCTTCCAAATCCTCTTCCTCATCGAACCTGCAAGCACACGAGGAATAGGTATGTTTAACAAGGCATCATAGTTAAAATAAGTAAGGATTATCATGGCCGCTATCTAGATACAGAAAATATTTTATCTATCCCTTGCAACTATTAGTGTCTCCTATGCAATACAGTTTCCCTACCCACTCTACACCAAGACTACAGGTGCCCTGCTTACAGTAAAGTTCTCTTAGGCCCCGTACACACGAGAGGATCCATCCGCTGAAAAATCTCAGCGGATCGGTTTCAGCGGATAGATCCCCTGGTGTGTACGTTCCAGCGGATATTTATCTGCGGATATTTCGGATTTCCAGCAGATAAAAATTTGTTAGCATGCTCCAGCAGATCGATCCAGTGGTCTGTACAGACTCACCGGATCGATCCGTCCGAACCCGTCCCTCGCATGCGTCGTAATGATTCGACGCATGCGTGGATTTCCTTGTATGACAGCGTCGCGCACGTCATCATCGCGGCGACGGCGCGACACGTCACCGCGGTTGAATTCCGCGCAGATTTGGATCCGATGGTGAGTACATGCCAACAGATCCAAATCCGCCAGAGGATTTATCCGCGGATACGGTCCAGAGGACCGTATCCGCGGATCAATCCTATCGTGTGTACCAGGCCTTAGAAGCCTTCCCTCTGCTTCTGCACACAAGGGTTTACTCTGCCTTACCTTTCTATGCTGTCTAGTCACCTGTTTAACCCCAAAAACAGAACTGCAGTTACGCAAGACGTAGGCCCCATACACACGGGAGGATATATCCGCGGATACGGTCCAGCGGACCGTTTCCGCGGATAAATCCTCTCGAGGATTTCAGCAGATTTTAATGCGATGGAGTGTACTCACCATCGCATTGAAATCCGCGCCGAAATCCTCTGGCGATGACGTGTCGCGCCGTCGCCGCGATTATGACGCGGCGACGTGCGCGACGCTGTCATATAAGGAATTCCACGCATGCGTCGAATCATTACGACGCATGCGGGGGATCCCTTCGGACGGATGGATCCGGTGAGTCTATACAGACCAGCGGATCCATCCGTTGGGATGGATTCCAGCAGATGGATTTGTTTGGCATGTCAGCAAATATTCTATCTGCTGGAATCCATCCCAGGGGAGATATATCCGCGGAAACAGATCCGCTGGAGTGTACACACCATAGGATCTATCCGCTGAAACCCATTTGCTGGGATTTTTCAGCGGATGGATTCTATCGTGTGTACGGGGCCTAAGTATATGTGATCCCTCACCTTGTAAAACACATTTAGTTTAAAACAGAAATGAAAGGCCAAACGTTTGTGTATACATATAAAAACATTATGAATATTTTCCCCCTACTTTTATAAGAAATCACATAACCTCTGTTCTCAGCTGCACAAGATTCTTAGAGAGCTGGGGACGGAGAAACAGCAGTACATTAGTCTTCTCAGTGAATGGCTGTGTGCGTGGGGGGGGGGGGGGGTTGAATCAGGACAAGTCTATTCAGTGGAGAAGAGCAGACCAAGCGCTGTGCTCTCATGCCTAGTGTGCTCAGTTTTTTATAGGAGCCGATTGATGCTCACAAACGTAAAAGAGTTGCCTGCATGTTTAGGAAGTGACCAGAGTTTGGTTAGCGGCTTGGACGAGCAGATTTTTTTTTGTTGCATGCCTTGGATTTGCAATCAATACAGTACTGCACTGAAAATTGTGTGTGTTTGTTGACCTGCTGAGGGCCCGTTTACACTACCTGAATCAAACCGCATATTGACTGGTGTCCATGTGGCTGAGTGGTGAGGGGGCAGTGCACAGTTTAAAAAAAATTTTGATAGTGTACAAATGTGCATGCCAATCAAATCTCTGAGCAGCATGGTTGTGCAATCCGACGAGCTGCAGAAAACTGCAACATATCTGCATTTTCCCCCACACTACACATCACATTTACATAAAATACATATTTTTTTAGTTTTCTATGTACCCTTGCGGTGACCGGTGTTATCGCCAGGGTACAAAGAATACAAACTGAACTGAATGCCATTCTTCAGAACAGCTTGGAATTCTGCTTTAAAAGTTTACTTTACATCTGCCTTGAGAATTACTTTATTCACAGAAAACAATCACTTTTCTCCAAGCTTGTCTGTTGCGTCTCTGTGCCACAGATGGCCGACCCTGCAGCTGACAGCATGTCACCAGGAAAAATGTCACCCGCTTGAAAGGTAAATGTGTATCCGTTTGCTTTTGAAGGGAGCTAAAGCCTCATTAAATAAAAAAGCCGGGTAAGCTGTGTCAATAGAAATATGTCAGCCAGGCGTTTTAAACCCGCAAAAACATTCTACTGCCATGCATGCCCTGTCACAGGAAGTGACAAGTGAGTCAGAGCGAATACTCATCTCACATCACAGGGAACCACGGGGACGACTCCATTAGAATGTCAGGTGGCGGTGTACCTGCAGTACATGTTGAGTGCCTCATACCGACCTAGCGACAACAGGCTGTGCTGGCAATACCAAAACAGATGGAAAACAGATTTGATACATTTTCAATAGTGCTATTAATCCTGACCTGTCAAACTGTTTAACAGAGAAGTATGGGAATGATCTTTTTTCAAGAATCATACTTAACTAGGTGGATGTAGCATCAGTCCGATGCTGCATCTGTCCCCCGCCGGCTATATGACTGAGAACTGGGCGATCAATGACCGCTGATTGCTCGATTCTCAGAGCTCTCTGCGCTTCGCCCCCTGAGCTCACTGGAGCGCTGGGCTGTGGAGAGGGCGGGAGCAGGTCACTGAGAGGCTGAGCCGGGTGCAAGCATGTGGGGGAATCCCAACCATATGCTCGTGATCTTTCCAGGGCCTGTGA
Organism: Rana temporaria; assembly: GCF_905171775.1. Classification (NCBI taxonomy): domain Eukaryota; kingdom Metazoa; phylum Chordata; class Amphibia; order Anura; family Ranidae; genus Rana; species Rana temporaria. Next base: position 358,627,574 of record NC_053491.1, on the reverse strand, counting down.
CATAAGTCAACAACGGACTTCAGCCCGCTGTCTTCTGAAAATAAATCACAGGAGTGCAGAAGGAACTGCACTTCTGTGATCCACAGGAGAAGTACGAATGAAATTCAAATTAATTGGCTGCCGTGCCTGAGGCTGGGTTCACACTACTACACTACTTTCATCCTACTTTGCTCTGTGTTCAATGTTTCCCTATGAGAGCGTCTTGTAGCGTCCTACACAAGTCGGTCCGACTTTGAAAATGCTCCCTGTACTACTTTTGGTCCTACATTGATCCTACTTCAGGCCCATTGAATATCATTGAAGTCGGACCAAAGTAGTATCCTGTTCATGAAAGTAGGATGGATGTAGGACCAATGTAGGATAAATGTAGGACCAATGTAGCAGAGCAAAGTAGGATGAAAGTAGTGTAGTAGTGTGAACCCAGCCTGAGGAAGCGTGGGACGCATAGCCCGCACTAGTGTGAACCCAGCCTAAGGAGCCATCAGCAAAACAGTTCCATCAGGTGCACCACAGCCCTGGGCCTGTAAAGCACTTGGTGGCCAACTCATACCTTACACCAATGATGTCTAGGAGAGCACTTTCAACAGTATCTCACTCTGAGGACACAATACAGACTTTCTCAGAGTATGATCCAGGTACGGCCTTCCAAGACTATGCCAAGGATCAGCCAATCTGGAAAGCTGCAAAATAAGCCCCATGGCTCTGCAGCATCTGAAGACGACTACACACAAACGGAATTTCCGATGGCCTAAAACCCGATGGAATTTTTTGTCGGAATTCCATTCAAGCTGTCTTGCATACACACCGTCGGACCAAATTCCGACCATCCAAAACTCGGTGACGTAAAACACTACGGCGAGCCGAGAAAAAAAAGTTCACTGCTTCCGAGCATGCGTCGACTTGATTCTGAGCATATGTGGGTTTTTTCTCCATCGGCGTTGCACACAGACAATTGTAATTTCCAATTGTTTTTTTTCCATCGTAAAAAAATAAAACATGTTTTATTTCTAAACACAGATGGAAAAAAGTCCGATGGGGCCCACACACGATCGGAATTTCAGATAAAAAAAAAGTCCATCTGACTTTTTTCATCGGAAATTCTGATCGTGTGTACGCGGCATAAAGCTACTTACACACTGAGGCAGTGACACTGAGGCGCTTTACAGGTGTTTTAGTACTAAAAATAGCACCTGCAAAGCGCCTCTCCTGTTACTCCAGTGTGAAAGCCCGAGTGCTTTTACACTGGAGTGGTGCGCTTGCGGGACGGCAGCAGCGCTACACAGCACTTTTAACCACGGCTAGCAGCCGAAGAAGGGGTTAATAGTGCCCCACTAGCGGTCGAAAAGCTAGAATCTGCACGAGAAAAATATAGAGGACCTGCTCTCTATTTTCTTGTTGTGATTCTCGGCAGTGTTTTTCTGTGTGTATACTTACCTGTCTCCATGGAAACCCGTGCATGCTCGAAATGACTGACGCATGCGCGGTAGCTTTCAAGGCATAGGTAGGGTGAAGCAAGATGGTGGCGACGGCATCGAATGTGACAAGCGCATGCTCGTCGATGACGTCACCGCGTTCGTGCCATTCAAAAGAACGGCGGTTCTTTTGAATCGTACGTGAGTACACTCGGCCGGCAAGAAAATCTTGCCAGGAATCTCGTCAGGAAAAACAAAGTTTTTTTCCTGACGAGAATTCCGGCCGTGTGAACAGGGCTTCACAGTACTCTCCCTGAGAACACTTTTATCTAGTCTTCTGTCCAGAAAGACTGTGCCATGGTTGTTTAGTCATCATCCAAGGTCACCATAGCCATTTTATTGCAGGGAACTGCATAGCGATTTTTATAGGCAGCAGGAAAGTAAGTAATGCTCAGCGAAAAATTAAAATATTAACATTTTTATGCAGAAGAATATGGACAATTTTGGCACGATCTGCCTACTCTAAATACAGGCGATAACATATATTTTCATACTCTGGTTGCTTCTTTGTGTCCTCGTCGCTCTCATATTCAGCAAGAACCAGCTCTTCCTCTCCATGCTCCAAGTCCATGCCGTCTCCTCCTCCTGAGAGCATCTGCCGACTGAGCTGCAAGAGGCGCATTGTCTCATCTTCCTCCTCCCTCTGGAGATACGAGAAAAGCAGCAACAGATAAAAGCCTGCACACTCACATAGAATATCCCGCAGGACCAGCAAAGCATCCAGGATGCATATTTTAACAGGGGTACTACTGCAGAAGAAAGATCAGAGCTTGCATATTCATGAATAACTGTATATAAAAGCAAAGATTAAAAAAACTGACATTTAACAGATAAGACAAGTTTCAAGATACTAAAAGTGTAATATGTGTAATCCTATGCTGACATCAAACCATAAAATTAGATGTAAACCCTAACTGAATGACATTAGTTTGTTCTGTGCATGATGTATCAAACAATTTACACTTTTTTATTTTTTTAAATACTTATCTCACCTGTTTAATTCTTTGTTACATCTCTGATCTCTTGCAGCCCCTTCCTGTCCACATGTACTCCATCAATGGCTGCACAGAATTCCTGATGCGTTAGTGTGTCTTATGTTCCCATAAGACACACAAAGTCGGCTTGGCCCCACCCCCCATCACGGACTATGATCGACAGCAGCAGGAGCCAATGGCACCTGCTGCTGTATCTGAGCCAATGAGAAGCAAGAGACCCCAGAGAGCCTCAGCTCTTGTGCAAACTACTGGATCGAGATCAGGCTCCGCTATGTATTTAGGGTGCGGGGCTGCAAGGGAAGCTGCATGCAGAAGATTTTTACTTTCCTGCATAGAATTCCTTTACAATCACTATCTTTTATTTTAATATCTCTCATCAAAACAGTATTAGTTCAGTACCAGTCACATTAGTTCTTTATCTTATATAGACCCCTTTGGGGAGATTTTCCCTCATTTACTGGCCCTACGACACCCATGCAAGAAATAAATGGTGAGGTGGACACTGAGACAAAAGGTATGGACAACAACATAAAACACTTTTAGAAGTGTGATGGAGGTAAATAAAATGAATATTTTTGTGTTATGTTACTTTCCTCCTGAGCTACTCAAATGTTGCCTTTCTTTCATTATATCGTTTATTTGTTCTATTAGTTTTTATATTCATTATCTATATATGCATGTGTGAAAAATATTATATCACAATAGTGTTTATTTTCCTTAAAGCGGGGGTTTACCCGAAAAACTAATTTTTAACATTAGATTGAGGCTAATTACGGGAAGCACAATCGGGTGGTTTTTTTTTTAAATCAATGCAGTACTTACCGTTTTAGAGATATATGTTCTCGGCGGAGAACATCTATCTCTAAAACGGTAAGTACTGCATTGATTTAAAAAAAAAAAACACCCGATTGTGCTTCCCGTAATTAGCCTCAATCTAATGTTAAAAATTAGTTTTTCGGGTAAACCCCCGCTTTAAAGAAGTTATATCAGATATGAAATGTTTAAAAGTTACAACTCAGCATTGGAGAAGAGACAAAGAGCTTTTCAATTTCCATTTCCCATTGCTTCTCTTATTCCAACCCCCCCCCCCCTCGTCCTTGTTTTACTGAAGGAACCAAATATGACTTTGGAGAGAAACCCTTGCAGAGCCGACAATGGACCCCTGTACATGGACATTCCACAAGAGACTGTTTATGCTAAATATGGACTTGCAAGAATAAACCCCCTCCTCCTCCCTGTTCCTTGAGCTGCCTATGTCCATATATTACTCTGAAAGGAATGTTGCCCCTGAAAACTTGGGTGTAAGATCCCTGTATGACACGGAGGCATTTGTGCCAATTAAAGGCTTTTGAAACGTGTGCAGTACAGACGTCACAAGGGGCTGAATTGTATAGACTGAACCAATCAAATGTGCTTATGTTTGTGATGTCATGTTGTTTATAAAGCTATAGGAAATAAAGGGTTTGGTCTCTTTATGGCTGAACGCTGAAAGGTGAGGATGTAGATTTTTCTCTCTGGTCTACATGTTTCACTATTATGATTTGGGTCAAACGGCAGAAATGGGGTTCGCCCTGAGGTTGTATCAGGGGTCAATCATTATCAGAAGTTCTCATTCTTCCCAATGGCAGAAAATCGTATGAAAAATGCCGCTTTTGAATCAATCGTACGATAATCTGATCATTGGTACACAGCTTTTTAAGAGCCGATCAGGACAATTATGGCGAAATTTTCGGATGGGACAGAAAAAAACGTTTCTCGTACGATACCAGTTTGTACGACTTTTGTTTTATCAGTACAGATGTCATTTGAAAATACAATACAATAAAAAAAATACAATAGAAATACACTACAACACATTACATCACTTCTGAATTTTTATTCTGTCGTACGAGAATTTTCCTAACTTTAATAAACTTTTAATTTTTAATACAAAACCAGCATGCAAAAAAAAAAATGGACGCTCATTGGTCCGATATTCTCATTGTATGTACCAGGCATTACTCTGCTAAAAATAAGCTTTTGTCCAAGTCTTCATTAGAGAGATTTCCCATCACTGCCTCTCCTCAAAGAAAGTGAGAAGATATCTCAATAGACACACACATTTTAATATGGATGTCAGCTCTGGAAAGGAACTTCACAATGTATGATACTACAGAGCGATGCCCTATAAGCATCACCACTTCCAGGCCCTGCTTCTATTTCTGGATGGAAACCCATGAATAAAAGGGGCTTCCTTCAAACCTTTGGCAGAGACTTGCAGTAAAGGTCATTTTTCCCCATTTTCCTAAAGCCCTTACCTTTCTCTTTGAGGCAAACTTCAGTTGAATGTTATGTCGCATCTGCTCCAGCCTTTCCTCTTTTTTCTTCCGCTGTATCTGATCCTCCTAAACAAAGAACGATAATCTCATGGTTATGGATTATATTAGGAGATCAATAACCTTTGTGATGAATGTACCCAATACACAGGAACTTTTTCCTTTTGTAAATAAAAAAACACTGTTATCTCAGCACATGCAGTTTAAAAATACATACAGGGTCATCCAGAAAAAAAAAATCTGCAGAAAATGTAATGCCGCGTACACACAGTCGGAATTTCCGATGTTCGATGGGAGCTTTTGGTCGGAAATTCCGACCGTGTGTAGGCTTCATCGGACATTTGTAGTTGGAGTTTCCGACAGCAAAAATATGAGAGCTTGTTCTCAAATTTTCCCGACAACAAAATCCGTTCTCGTAAATTCCGATCGTGTGTGCACAATTCCGACGCACAAAATTCCACGCATGCTCTGAACAAAGTACAAGACGGAAGCGCTTGGTTTGGTAAAACTAGCGTTTGTCCGCTGTTACGGACGCAAAAGCACAAGGCTGAAAAGCGTGAATCGTCTCTCACCCAACTTCTACTAACACGACTGGTATTGAACTTCCCTTTATAAGTGCCGTTGTACATCACTGCGTTCGGAATTTCTGACAACATTTGTGCGACCGTGTGTATGCAAGACAAGTTTGAGCGAACATCCGTCGGAATAAAATCTACGGTTTTGTTGTTGGAATTTCCGATCGTGTGTATGTGGCATAAGTGTGTATGGGGTTTAAAGCTTGGAAACACCAGTGATGTAATCCTCTGGTCGTAGTACCAAGGGGCCAGATCCACAAAAGGGATACAACGGCGTTTCTATCTATGGAACTGATCCACAGAATCAGTTTCCAATAGATAGGCAGAAGATCCGACATGTGTAAGGGACTTACACTGTCGGATCTTAGGATGCAGTACCGCAGCCGCCGCTGGGGGCATTTCTCGTCGAAATGCCGCTTCGGGTATGCAAATTAGCACTTACGGAGATCCACAAAGCTTTTACGCTTCCTTTTTTCTCCGTAAGTATTAGTTTGCCGTCGCAATATTAGGGCTACTTTTACAAGGCCTAAACTGTTTAGGCCTTGTAAAAGTAGACCCTTCTATCCCGCGTCGCCGTCTTTTTTTTTTCCAATTTTTTTTTTTCCCGCCGCAACTCGTATTTTTTTTTTTACGCCCGTCGCGATTCTCAAAACCCGGCGCAACGTAAAACCGCGCAAAGCACGTCGGGAAAATGACGTCGTGAGCATGCGCAGTACGGCCGGCGCGGGAGCTTGCCTAATTTAAATGGGACTCGCCCCATTAAATTAGGAACGCCTTGCGCCGGCCGGATTTAAGTTACACAGCCGAAAATTTCTAGGTAAGTGCTTTGTGGATCGGGCACTTAGGTAGAAATTTTCCGGCGGAGTAACTTAAATTGAAAAAGTTACGTTGCGCCGGGTTTTTGTGGATCTGGCCCAAACATTTTTCCTCCAACCTTGCAGTGCTCCAGCTTTGTGTTCTTCACAACATACAATGTAGAATCCCATCAATCCCACCCCAACAGCCATGAGAACCCTCAGGTGATAGAATAACCATTCTGGGTGGACTGCCCCCCTGACATATCTCTAATTCTAAATCAGTAGAAGGGGTTTCATTTTAAAGTTCAAACTACACTCTCCAAAATCTCTAGACAGTTTGCAGTTGGTTTCAGGCAACATTTACTTTTTAAAGAGTTTGCAGTTTTTACAAGTTAAAATGTATGAGCTCTAGAAAACCACTTCCCCAGCTGAAGGCAAGACTGAACTCTAGTAATGAGAGTGATAAAGTGCGCTCAGTATTAAAAATAGATTGGGGAAACAAGTGGAACTTTGCCATTAAAGATGCATTATTCAACATTTTCAGCATCAGGGGTCCGAAACACTTTATAACAGAGACCCCCTCTGGCAGAAAGGGGAGAGAATATCCAAAGAAGAGCTAAAACGCGACAGAAGTCAAAAGACATTCCAATTAATAACATGCAGCCGCTTTTTAACTCGCTCTCCCTTTAAAGGGCACCTGTCAGAAGAGAAATATGGGAACAGAAACTGCCGACTTGTCTTTAAACACGCAGGCTTTGGGTTTTACTTTATGAGTTAGTGCTGAGAACAAGCACAGAGGCACTGAAGTCATAACTCCTAACCTGTATACATATTTTAATTCCTTATCTCATTAAAGCGGACCAAGTATGTTAAACAGCTTTTCAAGATGAGTGCTGAATAATGTGCAACACTCAAAAGGGTTACTGGTTACTGGTTACAAAGTTTACAGTACAACTTTCCCATAATGCCTTAATCTGCTTTTATCTCCAGAAGCACAGAGTCATCGTTGTTCAGGCATCATCCAGGACCGTCGGCAGGACTGCGATGCCAGCTCAGAAATGACACAATCGTGCAAATCATGTGCAGTTTTTGTGCTCACAAATGTCTAACACAGATCAGCTCCTGCTGCAGTTGCTCACCTTGTGAATTGCTACCAAGTAAAGATTTTATATTTCCTTAGTCCCCTTGATGATTGGGGGGGGGGGGGGGGACTAAGGAAATGCTACTGCATGCCTGCAGCAGACAGATGCCATAATTTCAGCCTAGGCAAAGGCTCTGACTGGAGCTCTGGATTTTTATAGATAAAAGTTAAGCACTGCTGATATTTATTTTGGCATGTTGGGAAAGGGGTTGTAAAGCTTTTGTGTTTTTTCACCTTAACCACTTAAGCCCCGGACCAATATGCTGCCTAAAGACCCAAGGGGTTTTTACAGTTCGGGACTGCGTCGCTTTAACAGACAATTGCGCGGTCGTGCGACGTGGCTCCCAAACAAAATTGGCGTCCTTTTTTCCCCACAAATAGAGCTTTCTTTTGGTGGTATTTGATCACCTCTGCGGTTTTTATTTTTTGCTCTATAAACAAAAATAGAGCGACAATTTTGAAAAAAATTCAATATTTTTTTCTTTTTGCTATAATAAATATCCCCCAAAAACATATCTAAAAAAATTTTTTTCCTCAGTTTAGGCCGATACGTATTCTTCTACCTATTTTTGGTAAAAAAACAAATCGCAATAATCGTTTATCGGTTGGTTTGCGCAAAATTTATAGTGTTCACAAAATAGGGGATAGTTTTATTGCATTTTTATTTTTTTTACTACTAATGGCGGCGATCAGCGATTTTTTTTCGTGACTGCGACATTATGGCGGACACTTCGGACAATTTTGACACATTTTTGGGACCATTGTCATTTTCACAGCAAAAAATGCATTTAAATTGCATTCTTTATTGTGAAAATGACAGTTGCAGTTTGGGAGTTAAACACAGGGGGCGCTGTAACATTTAGTGTTCACTTTGTGTGTGTTTACAACTGTAGGGGGGTGTGGCTGTAGGACTGACATCATCGATCGAGTCTCCCTAATAAAAGGGATCACTCGATCGATGCGCCGCCATAGTGAAGCACGGGGAAGCCGTGTTTACATACGGCTCTCCCCGTTCTTCAGCTCCGGGGAGCGATCGCGACGGGGCGGCTATAAACGAATAGCCGCGCCGTCGTCCCGGATCGCTCCCCGAGGCTTAAGGACCGCCGCATGTACGGGGGGGGGGTCCCGATCGGACCCCCGACCCACGTCAAGCAGACGACGTATAGGTACGTGCATGTGCCTGTCCGTGCCATTCTGCTGACGTATATTTACATTAGGCCGGTCCTTAAGTGGTTAATGCATCCTATGCATTAAAGTGGAGGTTCACCCAAAAACTCAATTTTTAACATTAGATTGAGGCTCATTTTGTCAAGGGGAATCGGGTGTTTTTTTTACAATCGAAGCAGTACTTACCGTTTTAGAGATAGATCTTCTCCGCCGCTTCTGGGTATGGGCTGCGGTACTGGGCGTTCCTATTTGATTGACAGACTTCCGACAGTCGCATACAGCGCGTCAAATTTTCCGAAAGTAGCCGAACGTCGGTGCGCAGGCGCCGTATAGAGCCGCACCGACGTTCGGCTTCTTTCGGCTACTCGTGACGCGATGTATGCGACCGTCTGAAGCCTGTCAATCAAATGGGAACGCCCAATCCTAAAGACCATACCCGGAAGCGGCGGAGAAGATCTCTCTCTAAAACGGTAAGTACTGCTTCGATTTAAAAAAAAAAACACCCGATTCCCCTTCACAAAATGAGCCTCAATCTAATGTTAAAAATTGTTTTTCGGGTGAACTCCCGCTTTAAGGTGAAAAAACAACTTGCACTCTCGGGCCCCCCATATTTAACTGAGCCACAAAACTCTGTGGGCGCGATCCCACGATGCTTTCCCCCAGCTTGAGGCTGCTCTTCATTGGCTCCCGCTGCTGTCAATCAAATCAGTGACGCAGCACGCCGGGCCGAGTGATACAATTGGCGGCTATGGCCGCCACTTTATCACACCAGAACACACCCGCAAGCTAACCCCGTTGGGAGAACGCTTCCCAGAAGGGGGTTAGCTCTTGCGGGGAGGAGCCGAGACAGCCATCGAGGGACCCCAGAAGACGAGGATCGGGGCCACTCTGTGCAAAATGAACTGCACAGTGGAGGTAAGTATGACATGTTTGTTATTTAAAAAAAAAAAAATGTTTTAACCCTTACAACCCCTTTACAAGTTTGCATAAATAATATTTAATTTAAAGTTAGTGACAGATATACCAAACCAGTGAAGCAAGAGTGGCCACGACAGGTCTGAAGCATTTGAAAACAAGTCAGTCAATTAAAATCCACCATTAAAATTAGACTGATCATTTCTTTGTAAGTGGGCAAACATACAAAATCAGCAGGAGAGCAAATACTTTTTTCCCCTCACTGTACACATTGGGGAACAGTTGGGGCATTATATATGGATATTGAACACATTGCGTCTGTGCATCCTTTATTTTTTTAGTGTGAAAGTAGCCTAAATCTCTTCCAATGTCTCAAAAACAAAGAGGCAAATCTATTTCTAGGCTGGTGAGAGGAAAATGTAGTATCTTGCTGAGGAACGGAGACAGTACACATCTTTTATATCGCTACGAGTTCATTTCATAGACAATGTTTATCTTTTGCGAAGGATTTATAAGAGTACTAAACAACGAGGAAATATGCATGTATTTCACAGGTGAAGCCCAAAAGAGAAGATCCAAAGTGGAAGAAAAACTGTATGGGTAAATACCCCCTTCCACAATCATTAATGTAACCAAAAATCAGCCATATGCTGCAAAATGCAAAAAAAAAAAAAAAAAAAAAAAATCGCTGTTCTACTTTTTTTGGTGCTATTCACTACCCGTCACGTGATCGCAGTCTCACTTATTTCTGATTCTAAGGGCGGCAGGTGGGCATGTGCAGTGAAAGCCAGTGGGGGGTGCGATTCCGGAGCTCTCTCGTGATTTGAAGACACTTGTGCATCTTCATTCATGATAAAGCATGTGATGTCATGGAAGGGGCGGGGCTGGATGTGGCTGATCGGAGCGGGGAGGGTCTGGGAGGACCTGTTAGAGCAGACACCAACAACGGTACTAGAAGTGCCTGTGAGAAGCCACATTCTGCTGCACAGGGCAACCGTTGTCGGTGAAGGAGAGGAGGGTTGCTCAATGTCTGAATTTAATAGAAAAGGTTTATTTTTTTTCCCTAAATAAAAGGGTTGTTTTTTTAATATTAAATGGAGTTTACTTTAAATTGTCCTCAATCTTGCCATCTATAGAGATATGTGTGGAACTCTACAAATACACAGCCACAAACCCGTTCCTACATTGGTAAAATCATTATACCTCTACCTTCAAAAACGGGACCCCAGAGGGACAAAAAATTAGGGCAAATAGGAGCTGCACCACAGTGGAGAATTTTGAAAAAGACTAAAAACGTCCTACACAACAGATTCAGGGGTTACCCAGAAAAAACCTTGAGGAAGGCAAGCTATAGGGCTAAAAACAAGAACATCTACTGGTATACCCAGATGGACATCGAACGAATTTCACCTGAACAAGAAATTACTCACCACAATCAAGTGAGATTTAGACCCCCTTTCACACTGGGGCCACGGTGGCGTTAGCGATAAAGAGCTGTTTGTTTTAGCGGCACTTTAGCGCGGTTTAAGTGGCGCTTTTTGGCCGCTAGTGGGGCACTTTCAAACCCAAAGGGGTTAAAAACTCCTTTGTTGTGGCGCTTCCGAATCGTTTTTCAGGCGCTTCGGAAGCACTGCCTGTTCATTGCAATGGTTGGAGCATTTTGGGAGCACTAAATACAGCGCTCCCAAATTGCCCCAAAGATGCTAATTGCAGGACTTTTCAGAACGTTCCGCAAGCGCACTGCCCCAGTGTAAAAAATCAAACTTGAATAAATGAGAGGCGGTTTTCAGGTGCTTAGCAGAGGCAATTTTCAGCGCTAAAGCACCAGAAAACTGTGAAAGGGGTTCTATGGTGTTTTGAACAAATACTGGTCTATTTTGACACTGGACAAAGACCTGAAAGAAGTACTGGATGAGCGCCCCATAACGTTGAAGCACAAACCTCTGGAAAAAAAATGATGATATGGATGCCTGGAGACAATGTATGGCATACTAATTCAAGCTTACTGTAAAGGATTTTATGAACCCCAAAAATGTTGAGAGTGTAAGGGCTCATTTACACTTGCTTCGGCTTCAACACACATTAACGGCTAGTTCACGTTTTAAAAACAAGGCTTCGGACATGCTTTGTTAAAGCACTCTGAATGCCAGTCAAAGCCCGTCACAAAAAAAAAAAAAAAAAAAAGTTAGCTTACAGTCCTGTTTACATTTTGCTTTGCTTCAAAAATTATACCCCATGTAGGTTTAGTGGTGCGTCAAAGTGTCTTCAAAGCCTCTATAGAAGTCTATTACAAAGCTTGCTTGAAGCCCCACTGAAGCCCCATCGAAGCCCCACAAAGCCTCACTGAAGCCCCACCAAAGGCTCATCGAAGCACCAAGCAAAAGCAAGGTGTAAACAGGACTGTAAGCCAACCATTTTATTTAATGATCAGAGCTTTGACTGGTGTTCAGAGAATTTTAACAAAGCCTGTCCGAAGCCTTGTTTTGAAACAAGTGTAAACTAGCCCTAAAATGTACTACTTCATAAATTGTGGTTCAACAGGAGTAGTACGTGTGGTGAAATTCCCCTGCAATTTACTGTATGTGCATAAAACTATTAGACAGAAAGAGAATCTTGGCGATATAACTCTTAAAAAAAATAAAAAAATAAAGTAAACCTATGCTTCACCATACTGTATGTAGGAAAACATGGCAGAAAATGGAAATTTTACAGTTTTGGGGCCTTCAAACTGTAAAATTGGGCCAAAGAAAAGGCGATTTGTATGAAACATTATTATGTACAGAGCCTAAATGGATTTTTGTTCTAGATTCAATGTACCCAAACAGGCTAAATAGAGGCCTTGCCTATCTTCCATTAATTTAAATAGCAAAGCTTGATTAGGTTTAAAATACAGTAAAGTGGGTGTAAACCCTTACATATACCCAGTGCAGTGATTGGCCTTTAGGTGATGCACAGAAATTAAACAAATCCTCCTACATAAGTTGTACCTCTTTATCTGCAGTCTTCGCTACATTCATTCAAAGTCCAGACTTCATAAAGCTCATCTGTGCTTTCAGAAAACAGGGGGCGGAGAGATGAAATTACACACTGCAGAGCTCAGTAGTGAGAGCTCTGGCAGCCGATTGGAGGGAAGGGACACACACACACACACACACACACACACCACTTCACACAGGAACAGAGCTGAAACTGTCACTCTGCTAGAGGTCCCTCCCCTGTCACTTTTTGTCTCTTATTGTCAGGAAAACTTGTCAGCATTAACTCATGTTGATTGCAGTGGAATGGGACAGCAGAGAGAAATGACACTGATGCTCTGGATTGAGACAAGTACACACTTTAGAAGGACATGTTTTGTTCATATTTTATGTCTTAGGTTTACAACTACTTTAAATGTGGTATAATATGGAAATAATTTATATTATGAGTAATTGGCTGACAGGTCTATAAGTTCAGGAAAATAAATATATATGATATTAATCAATCAATTGATTGGAAGGAAGTGTAGAATATATATGTAGATTAAAAAAAAAATATTCACACACACACACACACACACACATATATACACACACACACACACATATATACACACACACACATATATACACACACACACATATATACACACACACACAATATATATATAGTTTATGTACACCACCTTCATACGTGTGTGTGTATATATATATATATATATATATATATATATATATATATATATATATATATATATATATATATATATATAATGACCCTATATAGTGAGAAATATGCCCTGCACATATGTCCTGCAATTGTTCGGATGTGAGCCTGTTGATGTTGTATGCATGTCTCTTGACAAAAAGCAAACAAAATGACGAAATTTGGGTGTGCGCATGCAAGGATGCCGTCAAATGCACTTATCTGAGGAGGTTCTCAATTACACAATTTTAGGATGCCTATGACTCGAGAGGCTCTAAAAAACACCACGTCTCACAAGCCAAATGGCAATTTGTTATGATTTTGCACTGAAGCACTGGTATACTTTTTTAGCTCATTTCAAATGACATGCAGCATTCTGAAAATGTCCACAATTATTCTGCATTGGTAACTTTGTAATTGGCATGATATGTCCCAACACCGAGATTGATCATGTGATTACAGTAGAAGCCAGGCAGAATCTCCTGCTTAATGAAGCCAAAAGATGTTTTAAGTGCATAAGAATCGGCTAATCAATGTCTACCGTAACAAAGTGCAACAAAGTTCACCGCCATCTTGAGTGTGGGAAATTGACTGACTTGCATCTGGATCGACACTGCGCATTCACAAGTCATGCTGCACTTTCTGAATGGACCAGCAACCCCCTGAGCCCTGTAATGTGTCTCAGGAGGTTGCAGGCGAGAATTAGAACTTTTTCTCTCTCTATATATATATATATATATATATATTTTTTTTTATTATGTGAAGCTCCACTTTAACGTAAATAGAAAGGCGTGAATGGGCCTTAAAAGAACCTACTGATATTAGGGCCAACGCTCACTGGCTCCTGAATTTTACATTATGTCATCCTTTCCTGATGTACAGATATATTGACATTTTCTTTTTCCCTTCTTTTTTAAGGCTAGCAGGTTTGTTAAAAGGAGAACAGCACCACCTTGTGACCGATACAAAGTATTGCAGACTCAAAAGTTATAGTAGTTTTAAAATCTAACACCACCTTTATAGTATGTTACACCCATTTTTATGTGTAGCATATAACATGATGACAGTGTGCTAGGGTTCCTTCTTCCCAGCAGTAGCTGTCAGACTTGAAAGCAGCAGGGCTCAGCCTGCACAGCCACAGCAATCAGAGATCTGTGAATGAATTACGATTACCGTCCACTGACACTTCCTGCGGCTGTCTCAGCCTAGGTTCACAATGACTGCGGGTTAGAAACCATGCAAGTTCAGCTGAACTAGTACAATGTCAAACCGGCAACACAGTGCGACTTCGGGGGGGCGATTTGACAGACATCTGTGCGGGATTTTGCACAGATGTCTATTCAAATCGCCCCCCAATGTCGCCAAAAGTAGTACAGGAACTATTTTTGGGAGTCGGTGCGGCGCCACAAAGTTGGCGCCGCACCCATTCAGATGGTATCATTGCCGGCAATAGCCGCCGATTTGGCATGTCAAATCGCATGCCAAATTAGCCCATGTGCACGTGGGCTAAATGAAAGTACATACCTTCTTACAGACAAATTGTTGGAGGAAATGTTGGCAGGCGCATGTGCATTTTACTCGTGAGCCAGTGAGCCAGTGATCGCAGTTACAATATTTTTCAAGTTCATTTGCAAAATAAATGAATGCACATTTTTTTTTGCAAAAAGGTGGGTGCATTTACTATTATCGTAATATATATTTTTCTAAAAAGGAGGATTTTGACTTTAGGCCCCTTTCACGCTATAAGCCCACTTGGATCCGCCTGTCTGTTTTTCAGGAAGATCCGAGCGGGCCACCCATTGAGTCCTATGGGCAGGCGGATGTCAGCGAAGATGTGCCCCCGCCTTCTGTCTGCCATCTGATCAGATAGATCCGCTCAAAACAGACGTATGGCGATTCGTTTGGCGGATCAGCTGGGATCTGATGAAAACGGACATGCTGTCCATTTTCGTCCGATCTCCCCATAGAAATAAGTGGGGCTGCGACAGGTCCCTCCCTGCTCAGTTAGCAGAGAAGGACCTGTCATCCGCCGGCTCATCGGCGATCAACGGAGGGATCCCCCGCTGAGCATTGCAAGGATGCAGAGAAATATGGCAATTGTTAACGTTATATGTGTAGCCAAACACTAAAAACAGCCAAACATGGATCGAAATTCGGTTCAGCGGGGAGCAGCCAAATTGTGATCATGTATGGGCACTCTGGTTGTATTCACTGATCGACTTCTGTACAGCCAGCCTGACAGGTTTTTCCTGATCGATCAGTGCCACCAGCCCTAACCGGCACCACTGATCATTATATTATGAGAGCAAGGAAGACTCCCTGCCATCAGTACACGATAGAACAGCAGGAGCGATTCCCCCATCCACCTCAGGATGTGTGGATCCGATATTTTTTTCTTTGTTCGATCAGCAAGTTAAAAAAGCATCAGGTCTCCAAAAATTTGGGACGGGGCCATGTTTACAACAGTGTAGAATCCACTCTTTTAGCAACATGCTGTAAATGTCTGGCAACTGAGGAGACCCATTGCTGTAGTTTTGGGAGAGGAACATTGTCCCATTCTTGCCTGATATAAGATTCTAACTGTTCAACAGTCCTGGGTCTTCTTTGTAGTTTTTATTTCAAGATATGCCAAATATTTTCAGTTGGACCCTGAAAGCTCCAAAGCATTGCGCCCACGGCCAATGGATCAGGGGTGCAATATCAGGATCCTGCAAACAAGCCCTGCAGCTTTCACCCCCCCATCTCAGATAATGGCTTACTGCTTACAGGCTGCAGGGCTTGTGAATGAACTGCTCCACTGAACTACAAGCTGCAATAGCTGACGATACTTGTAGCACTTTCACAGATCACTGTGAATTAATGAAGTGTCCATGTAGGTGGAAGCCTGCACTACCACACTATTTTAAAGGGGAGTTCCAGCCTTTTAGTGCTTATTAAAAGTCAGAAGCTACGAAAAGTGTAGCTGTTGACTTTTGACAGACAGACACTTACCTGCTCCACAGTTCAGCAACGCGACCGCATGGAGCTCCGCTCCTCTCTCTCCCCCTCTCTGGCCGGCACCTCCATTCATAGTGTGGACACCCAGCCGTGACAGCTTTCGGCTTCACGGCCGGGCACTCACTGCGCATGCGCGAGTGGTGCTGCGCTCTATGAGTGGACAGGCAATCTCCTGGGACCTGTCACATGTCACTGGGGATTGCCTAAAGGGAGGGGCCGCCTAAGGCGAGAAGAAAAGAAGAAGTCGCAGAGGGGGTCCCTGGGTGAAAGTGGGACAGGACGTCCCACTCCTACCAAAGTGAGGGCGAGGAGTGCTTAAAGCGGAAATTCCACTTTTGGGTGGAACTATGCTTTAAAAATGTGACATCAGGTGTGGGGAGAAGATCCCCTGTCCGCGGGTGGGGAGAATCAGGAGTGCAGGGACAGGTCTGGAGCATGTTATACGTTACACCAGAACTAGGTTAGTTGAAAAATGCTCTTCCTTGTTAGTACCACTTACTTTACGAGCCTTTTGTTGCCCTGTCTCATATTTTTGGAGACATGATGCCAACATCAATTTCATAATTACGTAATTTTTTTCTTAAAATGGTAAATTTTCTCAGTTTAAGCATTTGATATGGTTTCTATTTCCTACTGTGAATAAAATATGGGTTTGTAAGGTTTGCAAATCATTGTATATTGTTTATAGATTTCACACAATGTAACAGCTTTTTTTATACTTGGGTTTGTAAAAGAACACATCCCCAGGATCCCTTTAGACCTACATGCTCCTCACTGTGGGCCACTGCGTGGTGAAGACTTTAGCCGTGCAGTCTGCCGAACAGTTTGAGCATGCACACATTAAGGGATGTCATATATTTTCTTTTTTTTCCTTGTTAAAAAGAAAGGGATGTCATATAAGTTTTCTTTGATATAATGCTTGAAACAAAATGATTGACTGATTGGCAGAGAAAGCTAAATCCTGCAAGAGGCGGGCAGCAACAGTAAGGATCAGGAAGGAAGGTAACTGATGATCAGTCATTTAAATAGGAACTAAAGATGCGAACAAGCTAGCTGCTGCAGCTTCAAAGGGTTTTATTGTGGAGGGGAAGAGATTTGCGAGTAATCCATTTCAACACAGGAGAGAACTTGCTACATATATAGGAGTAAAAGCTAAGGAGTTCAGCTTTCAAAAAAGCAACAAGCAAGCCCACGTCAGACTTGACTTCACACTATAGATGCAGGAACAGCTCTCAAGCTTGTCTCTGCTTACAATCCTCAGTGTAAATGGAGCAAAATTTAGCAAAACCAACATACAATCCACTTTATTAAAGGGGTTGTAAAGCTTTATTTTTTATTTTCTAAATAGGTTCCTTTTAAGCTAGTGCATTATTTTTTCACTTACTTTTTCCTTTGATTTTCCTTTGTCTAAATTTCTCACTTCCTGTTTCTCCTCAGTAAGCTTGCCCCTATCATCTGACTGGGGGTTAGTCAGCCAGAACAGCTTACTGAGGAGGAACAGGAAGTGAGAAATTCAGACAAAGAAAACAAAGAAAAACAAACATTTAGAAGGGAAATCGAAGGAAAAAGGTAAGTGAACCAACAATGCACTAGCTTAAAAAGGAACCTATTTAGAAAATAAAAACTGAACCTTTACAACCCCTTTAACTCCAATGGTCCCTAGTACTCACAGCTAGGTTCCTTTGTGACAACTTTCACCTGATAAAGGCCTGCTCAGAGAGGTACTACTTCTGTATCCTGTAATGACGCTGAGGTGCTCTAGTGGTACAGGCAGCGGGAAAGAAGCATTTACATTTTTATTTTGTAGGTTCAATGGTTTCTGAAACTTATGTAATAAGAGGGTCACTTTAAAGAGACTCTGCTGCCATACCATTCATTTCAACCAAAATCTTTCCAGAAGATTGTATGCACATTTAATTTGTTTTATATGCGTGTAATTTACCTGTAAATGCATCCCTTCTGTAGACATCCAAAAGTCTTGAGACTACTGCTGGGTGCCACCATCTTGGATGTCAGCAGCCCCAGCGTTGTCACTCAAAGGACACTCTTTCTACACCCCCCCCACAAGTACGCACTCAAAAATACTTGATTTTTCTGTGTAGTTTTTTTTTTTTTATAGATGTGTGATGTGTCCCAGGAGGCTGTGGGTGGAAAAGGGGGCAACACACAAAGTTATCCTCTTCCCCCCAAAAAAACGCAACTCAGGCTGGGGGAGGGGAATAATAAGCGGCACTTCACTTTTTGAGTAACATTATACTGGTTGGTGACAGGCCTCCCTGGGGCCCTAAGCAAAATGACATGTCACATTAAAGTTGAGAAGTGGGGGGGGGGGGGGGGGGGGCTGCCGAAAATGACATGTCACATTTAAGAGAGAGGGGGGGGGGGGGTTGTTCTGCTGTCTGTCTGAAATTGCTTCTTACAACATTAAAGTGAGAAGCGGGGGTGCTGACTTCTTACCTCCCATGCAGCCAGCGAGTTGAGAAGCGGGGTGAGGGTCCGAAAATGACTTCTCACCAGGCGGGGCCTCTAGTAATTTTGAATTTGGGGGGCCCTCCGCAGCTTTGTGGGGCCCTAAGCGGCTTGCATAGTGAGCCTATAGGGAGGATCTCTTTAGCAGAAGGAAAAGAGGTTTGGCCATTACCAGCAAATAATGGTGAAGGTGGCTTACCTTTATCTTGTTTTTTATGTCCATCTCCTCCTTTTTGTGCAGGAATTGTGTGATCCAGTCTGGCTCGGCAGAGGATGCAGTTGCCGATGTCGTGTTATCTGTCCCTTGGTTTTCATTATTTTCAGAATCCCCGACAGACAGCGCCAGTAACTCCTCCTGACGCTTCTTCTCTTCAAAGTCTCTCAACCAAGAAAGAGAGCCACAAATCAGGCTCAAAGACTTGCCCTGAAACAGTGCAATACACGCTGTTAAAAGATAATCCTAAAGACAATGGTCAATGTACAAAATGTGGTGCGCCTGCCATCCATGACAATCAAACTCCTCTATTTATTTTCTTACTACAAAACAACTGGATAAAAACTCTACTCTAAATGATTACCCGCATTCAGACAGCATCAAGGATTGTTGATCTCAATTAGAACCCCCCAAACACAGCTACTAGCCAGGCCTCAAGGGTTACTCGCCACCAGTTGCCCAGTCCAACCCCTACCATGTCCCGCCCCTAATCCCGCCCCTAGACACGCTCTCATAAAATGACAATGTACGTCCCTGCCTTATTGCGGGTCAGGGGTTTGATCGGGACCCCCCCCCCCGCGCTACATGCGGCGGGCGTCTTACCTCCGGGAGCGATCCGTGATGAGGGGGCGGCTGTTCGTTTTTGTCGGCCCCCTCGTGATCGCTCCCAGCCAATCCGGCAACCCCCCGCCGTGTGACTTCCTCTGCCTGTGTAATGTAAACACTGGCAGAGGAAGTGATGTCAGCTCTCCTTTCGGCGGTATTTTCAATCCGACGAGAGGAGAGAAGACATCACAGTAAGTGGCACCAACACTACACTGACACCACACAAATAGGCACACTTAACCCCTTCCGATCACCCCTCCCAGCCCCCTGTCACAGTGTCACTGATTGCAGTGATCATATATTTACTGATCACTGCATTTAGTGTCAGTGTCACAGTTAGTGTGAGTTAGTGTGACAGACAGTTAGTGCGACAGGCAGTTAGTGTTAGGTCCAGGGTAGCCCCGTACCCCCCCCCCCCCCTAATAAAGGTTTAACCCCTTGATCACCGCCCTAGTTAACCCTTTCACCCCCTATTGCCAGTGTCACTAAGCGATCGGTTTTCTGATCACTGTATTAGTGTCACTGTTGCCGCTCGGTAGCTAATTTTTTTTTTATATTGAGAATTTTTTTTTTACTAAAGACATGTGGCTGAATACATTTTGATCTAAATTTTTGACTAAAATTCAGTTTATTCGATTTTTCTTATAACAAAAAGTAAAAAATATTGTTTTCTTTTCAAAAATGTCGCTCTATTTTTGTTTATAGCGCAAAAAATAAAAATCGCAGAGGCAATCAAATACCATCAAAAGAAAGCTCTATTAATGGGAAGAAAAGGACGCAAATTTTATTTGGTAGCCACGTCGCACGACCGCGCAATTGTCTGTTAAAGCGACGCAGTGCCGAATTGTAAAAACGTCTTTGGGCATTTAGCAGCATATTGGTCCAGGGCTTAAGCGGTTAACAACAACTTTATCCGTGCCCAAAAATGCAGCCTGCCCATGTCTACCAATGCAGCCACGTGTCCCCAGTGCAGCCACGTGTCCCCAGTGCAGCCTACACATACTGTAAGTTGGACGTGTGTCTTTTTTTAACCTTACCAACGATGTAACTAAGTAATTTGCGCCCCCTAACCCATGGACTTTTGATACCCCCCCACTCCGATCATACCCCCAGATGCCCCCCACTCTAATCACACCACTTAGATACCCCCAGATGCCCCCCACTCTAATCACACCACTTAGATACCTTCCAATCTAATCACACCCCCAGATGCCCCCCCACTCTGATCATACCCCCACCCCGATTGCACACCCCAGGTGCCCACCCCCACTTGGATCACACACCCCAGATTACCCCCACTCTGATCACACCTCCAGATACCCCACCAGATCCCTCCAGTCTGATCACACCCCCAGATACCCCCCTCCCCATCACATCTCACCAGTCCTGCAGCACCAGGGACAGAAGGATTATCTGTGTCCCGTACAGGTAGGAGAATATCTTCAGCAAAAGTTCCCGGTGACAGTGGCAGCTGCAGCAAACAGTGGGGAGCCTTCTATACCCTGACCTCCTCCACCGGCACTCCCTGGCTGACCCCCCCAGCGTGGCACTCGTACCTTACTACTCCGCCCTCCTATACATACTTGGATACATTCTCCCTGCTTTCTCCTGATAGAAACTAAACAACAACAGGTACCTGTGCTGGGTAAGAGCGAGGAGAGGAGGAGCCAGAGCCACCGCCTGGTTGTTCAAAGCGCGGGGAACATAACAGCTTTCAATTCAATAGCTGTGTTCCCCGCTGCGAGCCGTCATATACAGCCCCTCCCCCCTTGTCCAGGAAACATTGATAGACAGATCACCCGTCCAATCCTGGGATGGGTGATCTGTCTATCAAAGTGCCTAGACAAGGGGGAGGGGCTGTATATGACTTCGCGCGGCGGGGAACACAGCTATTGAATTGAAAGCTGTTATGTTCACACACACACTCACAGAGTATCTCACAAAAGTGAGTACACCCCTCACATTTTTGTAAATATATTCTAACTTTTCATGTGACTACATGATAACGACCCCAAACACACCTCCAAGATAACCACTGCCTTGCTAAAGGATCTGAGTGTAAAAGTGATGGCCAAGCAGGTCTCCAGACCTAAACCCTATTGAGCATCTGTGGGACATCCTCAAACAGAAGGTGGAAGAAAGCGAGGTCTCCGACATCCACCAGCTCCATGATGTCATCATGGAGTAGTGGAAGAGGACTCCAGTGGCAACCTGTGAACTCCATGCCCAAGAGGGTTAAGGAAGTGCTGGAAAATAATGGCGGCCACACAAAATATTGACACTTTGGGCCCAATTTGGACATTTTCACTTAGGGGTGTACTCACGTTTGTTCCCAGCAGTTTAGACATTAATGGCTGTGTGTTGTTATTTTGAGGGGGCAGCAAATTTAAAGTTATACAAGCTGTACACTCACTACTTTACATTATAGCAAAGTGTCATTTCTTCAGTGTTGTCACATGAAAAGATTTAATAAAATATTTACAAAAATGTGAGGGGACACACACACACACACACACACACACACACATTATATATAATTACAGTGGGGATCGAAAGTTTGGGCACCCCAGGTAAAAATTTGTATTAATGTGCATAACGAAGCCAATGAAAGATGGAAAAATCTCCAAAAGGCATCAAATTACAGATTAGACATTCTTATAATATGTCAAAAAAAGTTAGATTTTATTTTCATCATTTACACTTTCAATATTACAGAAAACCAAAAAATGGCGTCTGCAAAAGTTTGGGCGCCCTGCAGAATTTATAGCATGCACTGCCCCCTTTGCAAAGCTGAGACCTGCCAGTGTCATGGATTGTTCTCAATCATTGTCTGGGAAGACCAGGTGATGTCAATCTCAAAGGTTTTAAATGCCCAGACTCATCTGACCTTGCCCCAACAATCAGCACCATGGGTTCCTCTAAGCAGTTGTCTAGAAAACTGAAAATAGTTGACGCTCACAAAGCTGGAGAACCCTATAAGAAGATAGCAAAGCGTTTTCAGATGTCAATATCCTCTGTTCGGAATGTAATTAAGAAATGGCAGTCATCAGGAACAGTGGAAGTTAAAGCAAGATCTGGAAGACCAAGAAAAATATCAGACAGAACAGCTCGCAGGATTGTGAGAAAAGCAATTCAAAACCCACGTTTGACTGCACGATCCCTCCAGAAAGATCTGGCAGACACTGGAGTTGTGGTACACTATTTCACTATAAAGAGATACTTGTACAAATATGGTCTTCATGGAAGAGTCATCAGAAGAAAACCTCTTCTACATCCTCACCACAAAAATCAGCGTTTGAACTTTGCAAATTAACAAATAGACAAGCCTGATGCATTTTGGAAACAAGTTCTGTGGACCGATGAGGTTAAAATAGAACTTTTTGGCCGGAATGAGCAAAGGTACGTTTGGAGAAGAAAGGGCACAGAATTTAATGAAATGAACCTCTGTCCAACTGTTAAGCATGGGGGTGGATCAATCATGCTTTGGGGTTGTATTGCAGCCAGTGGCACAGGGAACATTTCACAAGTAGAAGGAAAAATGGATTCAATAAAATTTCAGCAAATTTTGGATGGTATCTTGATGCCATCTGTGAAAAAGCTGAAGTTAAAGAGAGGATGGCTTCTACAAATGGATAGTGATCCTAAACACACCTCAAAATCCACGGGGGATTATATCAAGAGGCGTAAACTGAAGGTTTTGCTATGGCCTTCACAATCCCCTGACCTCAACATAATTGAAAATCTATGGATGGACCTTAAAAGAGCAGTGCGTGACAGACAGCCCAGAAATCTCAAAGAACCCGAAGACTTTTGTAAGGAAGAATGGGCAAAGATACCTCACACAAGAATTGAAAGTCTCTTGGCTGGCTACAAAAAGCATTTACAAGCTGTGATACTTGCCAAAGGGGGCAGTACAAGATATTAACTCTGCAGGGTGCCCAAACTTTTGCAGACACCATTTTTTTGTTTTCTGTCATTTTGAAAGTGTAAATGATGGAAATAAAATCTAACTTTTTTTTTACATATTATAAGAATGTCTAATCTGTAATTTGATGCCTTTTGGAGATTTTTCCATCTTTCCTTGGCTTCGTTATGCACATTAATACCAACTTTTACCTGGGGTGCCCAAACTTTCTATCCCCACTGTATACACAAATCCCTGTGCTGGCTCTCGTGCCCCCTGGCAGCTCTTAAAGGAACACCGTACCCATACAGGGTTTTGCCCAGCAAAGCCATTTTGGCAACATATATCGGCGTGAGCCAGTCGGCAAGTGGTTAATATTAGTGGAGAAATGTTGATTTATAATAGGGTGCAAGAAACATATGAGCCAACTGAATTTTTGAAAAGGATCGACATGTATTTTTTGCACTTTTCGAAAAGGTATATTTTTGAACAGGACAAAGAGGGAAAAAAAAAAAAAGTACAAAATCATTACAAATTCCCTTTAAAGTGATTGTAAAGTCCTCTTTTTATTCCTATAAAAATAACAAACATGTTATACTTACCTGCTCTTTGCAGTGTTTTTTCACAGAGCAGCCCTCTTCTCAGGGTCCCTTTTCTCTGATCAGTGCCCCCACAGAAAGAAGCTTGCTATAGGGGCACCCAAGCAGAGTCACAGCTCCCTGTGTCCATTCAGACACGAGCTGTGGCCCCAGCTCCATTTCTCTCCTGCTTGGCGAACCGACTTTGATTGAAAGCAGCAGGAGTCAATGGCACCGCTGCTGTGTCTTAGCCAATCAGGAGGGAGAGTCTCAGACGGCCAAAGAACTTGTGGACATTGCTGGACCGAGATGGGGTTCAGGTAAGTATTAGGGGGCTTCTGCACACAGAAGGCCTTTTGTCTTGATGCATAGAATGCATTAATCTAAAAAACCTTCTGACTTTACAACCCTTTTATTGGTTTGAATATAAGAATTTATTAGGCACACATTCCTAAAACATAAAGGGCTAGATTCAGAGAGAGTTACGCCGGCGTATCAGTAGATACGCCGTCGTAACTCTGAATCTACGCCGTCGTCAATTTAAGCGTATTCTGTAAACCAGATACGCTTAAATTAGGCTAAGATACGAGCGGCGTAAGTCTCTTACGCCGTCCTATCTTAGTTGCATATTTACGCTGGCCGCTAGGTGGCGCTTCCGTTGTTGTCAGCGTAGAATATGCAAATGACCTAGATACGCTGATTCACAAATGTACGTACGCCCGGCGATATTTTTTTACGTCGTTTACGTTAGGCTTTTTCGGCGTAAGGTTACTCTTGCTATTAGGAGGCGTACGCAATGTTAAGTATGGCCGTCGTTCCCGCGTCAAAATTTGAAAATTTTACGTTGCTTGCGTAACTCGTCCGTGAATGGGGCTGGACGTAATTTATGTTCACGTTGAAACCAATGACGTCCTTGCGGCATTCTTTGGAGCAATGCACACTGGGAAATTCCACGGACGGCGCATGCGCCGTTCGGGAAAAACGTCAATCACGTCGGGTCACCAATAATTAACATAAAACACACCCCCTCATCCTCATTTGAATTAGGCGCGCTTACGCCGGCCCTATTTACGCTACGCTGCCGTAACAAAGCTACCTGAATCTAGCCCCATGTGCACACACCAAGAACAGTATGAGAGACATGTTGGCATCTTTGCCTTGGGTGCCAGACTGAATACTGTACAGACTACATCAGTTAAAGGAGAGGACATAACCTGTTAGTAATGCGTAAATACTTGCCATAAGAAATAACAAATATACAACAGTCATGGGACTTTGTTTTTATGCTTACCGTTCCTGTGGGACTTTCAAAAATGCCAACCTTCCTGGCCTCTAGCACATGGTACAGCTCTGACATGAACTGCTCCTGGATGGGGTACGGAGGAAAGGGAAAGGGGAACTTTGGGGCTGTGGTCTCAGAAGATACATCCATTTCTTAAAAATGAAAAAGTAACCAATGTCTGTAATAAAATAAAAATAAAGTAATTAGCACTTTTTTTTTTTTTGCTCTGTAAAAGAGCCAGCATTTTTACCACAATGCTTATAAATACGCTCACATTTTCAGTGACAAGGAAATGTACATCTTTCACATGCAACCAAGATTCAGGTACTTGCTGAAGTACACAATTCCTATGACAACTAAAAGAGAATCAGGACATGCTGGGTCCAAAGAAACACAAAGCAAGGCAAGCACAGCCTTTGAACTACCTTGTGTTCTGTTCAGTTAGAATCAATGTAAGTTTGCTAAAATGCAGTTCGCATGCACATCAAATGTAGGAAAACAATGGAGTTCTATTTGCCTTTAGAAAATGATTGTGCACTTCTTTTATTTGCCTTTAGGCTCAATTCACATTGGTGCCATGCGAGAACCCTGCGAATCCACTGCAGGTTCCCGCATCGCACCCGACTCACAGGCAGTTCACACAAAGTTAATGCCAAACCTATTCAGTTTGCCTATATCGCAGTGTGAACTGTCAATTTGGCCGAAAACGAATCGTATGAGCGTTAACACCCATGCGATTCGATTCTGTTGCGGACCAAAAAAAAAAGGGTCATGTGCGAGTTTGTTCCAAATGCGATGCAAATTCAGAGTTTGCATTGCACAGACATTACATGCGATTTGCACTGCACATCTGATGTCGGACATCGCAGCAGTATGAACCGAGCCTTAGAAAATTAACACCAGTGATCATCAATATGAGCCCTAAACCAGCTAAATACATTCCTGGTGTAACAAAAAGGCATGCAAAGCCTTACAGCT
Source organism: Rana temporaria (assembly GCF_905171775.1). Taxonomy (NCBI): domain Eukaryota; kingdom Metazoa; phylum Chordata; class Amphibia; order Anura; family Ranidae; genus Rana; species Rana temporaria. Next base: position 358,601,488 of record NC_053491.1, on the reverse strand, counting down.
AGCTTTCTTTAGAAAGCAGTTCAAGTAGAAAACCCTGCCCCATGCCAGTGTGCAGCAGAAAAGGACCCTTGCTACCTGTCTGACACACACCCATGCATCAGCTTTGAGTGCTCTAGTTCTGACCTAGTAAGGAGATATAGGACTTCTGTAGATGGACCACTGAGATAGCAAGGGCTCTTCTCTGAAGCATGTTGGCAGGGGACAGGATTTTTATTTTCATGTGAAAAGGCAGGAAGTCCCCTTCCAGGCATAACCTTTCTCAGCTCTATAGCAATCAATAAGGAACCAACAAAGAGGGAATGGATCCCTGTATCCTGTGATGTTCTCAAAGAAAAGAGATTTACAGACTAAACATTTCTTAACCATGCATCCCAGGCCATAGGGTCCTCCATATATTCATGACTACTTGAAATGTCCCAAAGCACGGAACATGAGGAATGCAATGCCGCACTCACCCGAAAAAAATTGAAAGCTGAAAAAGAAAAACAGTTCTTCACCTTTTAAACTCAGTTTTATTTTTCATTTTTTCATCATTTTGCTAATTTCCTTTATTATGTATTCTTATTTTAATCTATTATTATTATTAGTCATCAATATTATTAAAAAAAAAAAAATAGGATTTTTGTACTCACCGTAAAATCCATTTCGGAGTTCATGGACGGACACAGCAGCATCTTGACCTTAGGGTATTATCCTCCTTCTAGGAGATTGACTAGGCAAAAGCCTAGTCAAGATGCTGCTGTGTCCGTCCATGAACGGAAGAGAAAATAGGATTTTTGTACTCACTGTAAAATCAATTTCTCTGAGTTCATGGACGGACACAGCACCCTCCCCCTCCTTTGTTTGTACTGCTTGTTGACGAACTGAGGCTGCAGAGCAGAGAGTGAGGGATGTACCCGGGCAAACCGCCCCCTGGGAGGTACTGTACTGTGTGAAGTGTTTAACACTTAACACTTAACATGCTGTTTTTCTGCCTAGTCAATCTCAAAGAAGGAGAATAATACCCTAAGGTCAAGATGCTGCTGTGTCCGTCCATGAACGGAAGAGAAATTTTAGTTTCTTCTTCTTTTTCTCAATCAGTCATTCCCACATTATTCTTTAAAAAAATGTTTTTATAACAAACATGTTATACTTACCTCCTCTGTGCAAGGGTAAAAGTACGCTTTTACGGTTAAGAGAAGGAGTAAGCGTCCTTTATTCAAACGTGCCAGGAGCGTCAGCCTCCAGGCAGTCAAAGGGTAGGCCTCAGGGCCAAGCAAAATGCCAGAAGAAGCCCTGGGGACAGAGACCTACAAAACAGAGTCCATATGGTCTCCTTATGAAGGGGCGCGCCCGCTCGATCGAGTGGGGGGGAAGACTTCTGTGGTTTTCAGGGGCTTGGCTGAAAGAGATCCTAGACAGATGGGTCATCAGCCCTAGGCTACAAACTAGAGTTTCAGAAGTTCCCTCCGGTTCACTTTCTAAGTTTGAACATTCCCAAAGACCCAGTGAAAAGAAGGTCTTTATTTCTGGCACTAGACCGGCTGATGTCTCAGGGTGAATCATAGAGACCCCATCAGAAGAGCAGGGCATGGGGTTTTATTCAAATCTCTTCATGGTACCAAAACCAAATGGAGATGTCAGACCCATTCTAGATCTCAAAGATCTGAAATCGGTTCCTAAACATCTGCTCCTTTCGCATGGAGTCAATCTGGTCAGTCGTTTCCACCTTGCAGGGAGGAGAATTTCTAGCATCAATAGACATCAAAGATGCATATCTGCATGTGTCAATCTTTCCAACTTACCGGGAAAGCTTCTGCATTTTGCGGTAGAACACTGCCACGTTCAAGTTAGGGTCTTACCCTACGGGATGGCCACCACTCCCCAAGTGTTTACAAAGGTTCTGGACCCAGTACTAGCAAAACTAAGGGGCCAGGGTATAGCAGTAAGGGCATACCTGGACGACCTGTTGCTGGTAGATCAGTCAGTGGCACGGTTAAAGCAGGTTGTGTCCAACACGGTCAAGTATCTGGAACACCTGGGTTGAATTCTCAACCTAGAAAAATCATTCTTGCATCCGGTAAGGAGGCTGGAGTATTTAGGGCTGGTTATAGACACAGCCCAAAGAAGGGTGTTTTTGCCTCAAAGTTCAACGCTATAAGAGAGCTGATCCAGGTGGTCAGGGCAAGGAAGGGTCCTTCCATGAGGCTGCTAAGGAAGATTGTGGCGTCATTCAAAGCCGTTCCCTATGCCCAGTTTTATTCAAGACTGTTGCAAAACAGCATTCTGTCTGTCTGGAACAAAGAGACCCAAGCCTTGGATTACCCAATGTGTCTAAGGGTGTGCCAGAGTCTCAATTGGTGGTTAACGACCAAAAATGTTGCAGCAGGGGGAAATCCTTCATGCCAGTTACCTGGAAGGTAGTAACAACGTATGACAACCTGTTGGGCTGGGGTGCAGTCCTGAAAGAAACCACTGTCCAAGGGAAGTGGTCAATGTCCAAGAAGACCTTGCCCATCAACATCCTAGAGATTCGGGCAGCACGTCTAGCTCAAATAGCCTGGACGTTGAGGTTGCAAGGTTGTCCCATCAGGATACAATCCGACAATGCCACGGCAGTGGCCTATATCAATCACCAGGGGCGCACCAGAAGCCGTTCAGCCCAGGAGGTGAATCATATTCTGACCTGGGCAGAGGAGCCTGTACCTTGCCTATCTGCAGTCTTCATTCCAGGTGTGGAGAATTGGCAGGCGGATTTCTTGAGCCATCAACACATTTTCCCGGCAGAATGGGCTCTACATCCCAAAAATGTTCTGGCCATATGCCAAATATGGGGTACCTCGGACATAGATCTATTGGCATCCAGGTTCAATAGAAAGTTGGACAACTTTGTGTCAAGGACAAGGGATCCACTCGCATACGGGACAGATGCGTTTGTGACCCCGTGGAATCAGTTTCATTGATTTATGCTGTCCCCCCAGTTCAGCTGCTACTGCAGCTTCTTCCCAAAATCAAAAAGAGGAACAGAAGCCAGTGGTTCTAGTAGCCCCGGCATGGCCCAGAAGATCCTGGATTTCAGAGATCGTAAGGATGACTCTTCCATATCGTTCCGGACCTACTGTCGCAAGGGCCGGTGTTCCATCCTGCCTTACAATCACTAAATTTAATTGTTTGGCTATTGAAACCCACATTCTAAAGAATCTGGGACTTTCAGGTTCAGTGGAAACTACCCTGATTAATGCAAGGAAGCCGCCTTTCAGGACCTTTTATTATAGGGTCTGGAAGGCCTATATTTCTTGATGTCAAACCAAAAGATGGCATCCTCGGAAGTATGTCACAAGTAGAATTATTGCCTTCCTTCAGTTGGGGGTAGAAATTAAGCTGGCCTTGAGTACAATCAATGGCCAGATTTCAGCCTTGTCAGTGTTTTTTCAAAGGCCGCTTGCTTCGCATTCTTGGGTCTGGGCCTTTATACAAGGGGTAGTGCAAATGGCTCCACCAGTTAGGGCACCCTTGTGCCGTTGGGATTTGAATCTGGTTCTGTCAGTTTTACAAAGACAGCCTTTTGAGCCAATGAGCGATATTTCCTTGGTTCTTTTGACAAGGAAATTAGTGTTCTTGGTTGCGGTAACTTCCGCAAGAAGGGTATCAGAATTGGCAGCTTTTTCTTGTAAAGAGCCTACCTAGTTGTTCATAAGGATAAGGTGGTGTTGCGTCCTCACCCAACATTTCTGCCCAAGGTAATGTCAGGTTTTCATCTGAGATGTTGGCCTGCCTTCCTTTTTTCCAGAACCTTGTTCTGCGGAAGAAAGATTGTTAAACTCTCTATGTAGTGAGAGCAGTAAAAGCCTATATGAAGGCGACAGGTCAGATACGGAAAACTGATGTTTTGTTTGTGTGTGTTTTGTTTGTGCTGCCAGATGGCCCCAGGAAAAGGGCAGGCAGCATCAAAATCGAATCAAAATGGATTTGTCAGGTTATTATTCAGGCCTATGGCCTGAAAAGGAAGGTTCCACCTTTTCAAGTAAAGGCGCACTCTACCAGGGCAGTTAGTGCATCTTGGGCGGTGCATCACCAGGCTTCTATGACTCAGATTTGCAAGGCAGCAACTTGGTTGTCAGTGCATATGTTCACAAAATTCTATCAGGTGGATGCAAGATGGCAAGAGGATGCCGCCTTTGGGCGCAGTGTGCTGCATGCAGCAGTATAGGTCCTCGCGTCTGATGGCGGCCTGCTTTTGTGTCTCCCTCCCCTCAGAGGCATTGCTTTGGGACATCCCACATAGTTATTACTACACCCAAATTATTATGCCAATGATATTTTTCTCACTTACCTAAATAATAATTGATGTAAACAACAGTCAGCAAAATTCTCATGTTATCAACTATTCAAATATTATTGAACAAACCTTCCAATAACGTTTTTTTTTTCATATAAAAAAACTTCCAATGCACTGTTCCAAATTATTATGCACAGTAAGTTTCAAAACACTTTATAGGTTGTAAAGAACTAAAAAATTTCATTTGTTGTGTTTGCAGCATATATACTGAAATCAAAAGCTATTTCAATTAAAACTTTGAACAACATTTTAACAGGTCACGTTACATTTTAACATAGGACCCCTTATTTGATAGCAGCTTCACAAGTCTTGCACCCATTGAACTGAACTGAGTTTTCTGCTTGAATTTGTTTTCAAGATGTCAGGATAGCCTCTCAGAGTTGCTGTTTGGATGTAAACTGCCTCCCATCCTCATAGATCTTTTGCGTGAGGATGCTCCAAAGGTTCTCAATAGGATTGAGGTCAGGGGAGGATGGAGGCCACACCATGACCTTCTCTCCTTTTATCCCCATAGCAGCCATTGATGCAGAGGTATTCTTTGCAGCATGAGATGGTGCATTGTCATGCATGAAGACGATTTTATTACGGAAAGCATAGTTCTTCCTTCTGTACCAGGGAAGGAAGTGATCAGTCAGGAACTCCACATACTTTGCAGAGGTCATCTTTACACCTTTGGGGACCCTAAAGGGGCAGACCAGATCTCTTCCCATGATTCCGGCCCAAAACATGACTTCACCACCGCCTTGCTGACATTGCAGCCTTGTTGGAACAGGGTGGCCATCCACCAACCATCCAGGGTTGCACGGCACTCATCAGTGAACAGGACTGTTTGAAAATTAGTCTTCATGTATTTTTCTGCCCAATACAGCCGTTTCTGAGAGCATTGGTTAGTGGTGGCCGAATGAAAGGTTTATGCACAGTTGCAAGACTCTGGAGGACTCTACACCTTGATGTCCGTGGGACTCCAGAGGCACCAGCAGCTTTAAATATCTGTTTGCTGTTATGTAATGGGGTTTTAGCAGCTGCTCTCTTGATCCGATGCATGGATCTGGCAGAAATCTTCCTCAGTGTGCCTTTATCTGAACGAAACCCGTCTGTGCTCTGAATCAGCCACAAATCTCTTCATAGTGCGATGATCATGCTTACGTTTTCGTGAAATATCTAATGTTTTCATACCTCGCCCAAGGCATTGAACTATTTCACTCTTTTCGGCAGGAAAGAGCTCCCTTTTCTTTCTCATATTGCATAATCTTTGTGACACTGAAATAGAATTTGCATAATAATTTGGAACAGCGTGTATGGCTGCTCTGTGTCCCGTGATGTACTATAAAGAGAGTAAGATTTTTATAATAGCTTACGTGTAAAATCCTTTTCTTGGAGTACATCACGGGAGAGGGGGAGGCGGAGGGGGGAGAGGGATATTAAAAAAAAACTGTAGGTACTCCCTGTGTGGGAGGAGTTATATAGGGGGGACTTCCTGTCTTGAGTGTACCAGTGTCTATTCACCTATGGGTGGCGTATAACCCACACAGTAATTACTATGGCCGCTGTGTGTCCCATGATGTACTCCAAGAAAAGGATTTTACAGGTAAGCGGTTATAAAAATCCTACTTTTTGCTATAATAAATATCCCCCAAATTTTTTTTAAAAAACAAAATTTCTTCATAAGTTTAGGCCAATATGTATTATCCTACATATTTCTGGTAAAAAAAAAAAAAAAAAAAAATTTGCAATAAGCGTATATTGATTGGTTTGCTCAAAAGTTCAAGGGCCAGATTCACAGAAAAAGTACGCCGGAGTATCTGCTGATACTCCGGCGTACTTTCAAATTTGCCGCGTCGTATCTTTAGTTTGAATTCTCAAACCAAGATACGACGGCTTCTGGCCTCGATCCGACAGACGTACGGCTTCGTACGCCTTCGGATCGTAGGTGTAATACTTCGGCGACCGCTGGGTGGAGTTTGCGTCGTTTTCCGCGTCGGGTATGCTAATTAGCTGTTTACGGCGATCCACGAAGGTACGCGCGGTCGTCGCATTCTCTTATGTCGTCACTAGTCAGGTTTTCCTGGCGTAAAGTTACGGCTGCTATTTCGTGGCTTATATTTAGACTAGCCATGTTAAAGTATGACCCTACGTTACGCCGCCGAAATTCTATGTGAATCTGGCCCATATAGTCTACGAACTATGGGAAAGACTAATGCCATTTTTATGGTGTTTTTATTATTATTATTTTTTTTACTAGTAATGGCAGTGATCTGCAATTTTTAGCGGTATTGCGGCGGACAGATCAGACACTTTTGACACATTTTTGGGACCATTGACATTTATAGAGCGATCAGTGCTATAAATATGCACTGATTACTGTATAAATGTTACTGGCAGGGAAGGGGATAACACTAGGGGGCTATCAAGGGGGTTAAGTGTGTGTTCCCACTATGTGGGGAGGGGAGTGACTAGGAGAGATGACAGATTGCTGTTTCTACTTTGTAGAAACACACAATCTGTTTCCTCTCCTCTGACAACACCGGGTTCCCCACTGTGCAGCGGCGCTTGCGCGCCCTCTGGTGGCTCTAGTTACATGTGTGCTGCAACACGTAATGAGTTTGTCCATCTTGTATTTTTGCATAGTTGTGTTAGAATGAAATTCTGTTATTTTGCTTGTTCTTTTTGGTGGTTCTACAAAGTTTAGATTTACTACACTTGTAGAAACCTTTTTGGTCAAAAGAAGGTTACCATTCTCTTAGGTGGGTCAGGTACATACTGCACTGTCTCCAATTCTCCTCACTCTTCTATAAATAAACTTTGGTTTAGACGGCAGAATCTTAGTTGACGGTCATTACAGATAATTGGCCAATTTTTCTTTACAATTTCCTTCAGGACTCTATACCCAGTATTAAATCCTGTAATGAAGGATACATCATTATGCTCTCTTTTTGTTGTTGGTAAAAGCAACAGCAAGCCTGCTGATCTCACAGGTTTGCTTATCTGACAGAAGACCGCTGCTTTTAAAATTCAACATCAATACACTGTCACAGACTTCGAAATACTGTATTTCACAATATAAGCTCAGTTTAGTGGTAAAAATGTGTAAGATGAAAGATTTCAGTGGGTGTAAAAAGATGTCCACTTGGCGACTTCAGACTGTAGGCTTACTGCGGCTGAGTTGGGGATGTACCAAGATGGCTGCAACAGAACGTCACTTCCGTTAAACAACATTAAACGGGGCGCCCAATGTAATTGAATACCTGCATTCACACCTGAGCGTATTGTTTTCAGGCCGAAAGTGGGGCGATTTTTGCCACAACTTTGTACCAGGTAAAAAAAAAAAAAAACACACACACACACACACACACACAGCAGAAAAACGTATGTAATCTGCCTAAAAAGAAGCTCATGTACTTTTTTTGAGATTCTGGCATTTTGCTTAAGGCAATAGAATGCTCAGATGTGAATAGGGGCCATTTAAATGAATGGGATTTTGCCTGTTGGGTGTTTTGGAACTTTAAAAATTAGCGCTTTACGAGCTAACAACTGTCAGGTGTGAATGGGCCCTCAAGGCCATAGAGATGAGCAGAGGCCATTTTGCCTTCACTTATCCCTACTGCAAGCCACCGGCGCAGGCGGATTGGCCCTGGGCTTTACCAATTTTAAGGGTAAGCCCAGGAACCACCCCTCCCGCCGCTTCTAAAAGTGACCCAGTGGCGAATTTGCCACTTGGATCTGCAACACATCTCAATGCTGAAAAAAAAAAAAAAAAAAGTCTTGCTTTTATTAAAGCGGTAGTTCACCCTCACTTAAATCATTTTTCCATCGAGACAGGCATTGTAGCGCGAGCTACAGTATGCCTGTCCCGATTTTTTTACCCCCGTACTCACTGTGTACTTGTACATTAAAGATTTCGGCTCCCGCGGGGAATGGGCGTGCCTATGGAGAGGGAGGATGATTGACGGCCGGCCCTGGCACGCGCCGTGAAGAGCCAAGCCTATTTCGGCTATTTCCGGAGAAGCGTGACGCGCCAGAGCCAGCCGTCAATCATCCTCCGTCTCCATAGGCACGCCCATTCCCCGGTATCTTCGATGTACGAGTACGGGGGTAAAAAAAATCGGGACAGGCATACTGTAGCTCGCGCTACAATGCCTGATTTTATGGTACAAGAAAAAAAAATTAAAATTTTGCGTTCATAGGGTGAACCCCCGCTTTAAGAGTGCTTTCACACTGCGGTGGTGCACTTGCAAAGCAGGGAAAAAAAAAATTCCTGCAAGCAGCATCTTTGGGGCGGTGCTATACCGTCGGAATTGCTGCGGTATTCGGCCGCTAGGGTTAATACCTCCCGCAATGCGCCTCTGCAGAGGCGCATTGCCAGTGGTATAGCCGCGGTGTCCCATTGTTTTCAATGGGAAGGAGCGGTGGAGGAGCGGTAATCCAGGGTTTGACAAATTTGCTTGGAATCTAGGAGCCAGCTAAAAGTTAGGAGCCAGAAAACGCGCCCATGTCCCGACGAGCTCACGCGCAGAAGCGAACACATACGTGAGTAGCGCCCGCATATGTAAACGGTATTCAATCCACACATGTGAGGTATCCCCGCGATCGTTAGAGCGAGAGCAATAATTCTAGCCCTAGACCTCCTCTGTAACTTAAAACATGCAACCTGTAGATTTTTTTTAAACGTCGCCTATGGAGATTTTAAAGGGTAAAAGTTTGTCGGCATTCCACGAGCGGACGCAATTTTGAAGCGTGACATGTTGGGTATCAATTTACTCAGCGTAACATTATCTTTCACAATATTAAAAAAAATTGGGATAACTTTACTGTTGTCTTATTTTTTAATTTAAAAAAAGTGTAATTTGTTCCCAAAAAAGTGTGCTTGTAAGACGGCAAATACGGCGTGACAGAAAGTATTGCAACGATCGCCATTTTATTCTCTTGGGTGTTAAAATAAAAAAGATATATAATGTTTGGGGGGTTCTAATAAGAGGGAAGGAGATGGCAGTGAAAAATGACATATCAGAATTGCTGTTTAACTTGTAATGCCAACGGCCACCACCAGATGGCACCAGCTGACAGAAGGAAGAGCTTGGACTTCACAAGGCTGCGGCCTCAATTACCGGCCGCCATGGACACAGCGGGGGCGCATGGAGACACAGGATCCTGTGCCTCCGTGTGCCCCCATGCGTGATTGAGGCCGCGGCCTCAATTACCGGCGGGCGCCAGGTCACAATTTCTAGGCGCAATTGCGACCTGGCGCCCGGATATTGTCGACCCCTGCGGTAATCACACCGCTCCAAAGATGCTGCTAGCAGAACTTTTGGAGCATTCCCACCAGCGCAAAGGCTCAGTGCGAAAGCACTCGGGCCTTCACACTGAGACTGCAGGACAGGAGTTTTTCAGGCGGTATTTTTAGCGCTAAACCGCCTGAAAAACTCCTCAGTGTGAAAGGGGTCTTAGGGCTCATTTAGAGGTGCAAAGAAATTTGAGTGCCAATTAGCGCATCTTATGTGTTAAGACGCATTAACAGCATGTTTACGTCACGTTAACAAAACGCTTACCAGACACCCCCTCTGTGTTGATTTTCTATCCGTTTCAAATATTTTATTGGATTTTATAATTATCAAAAAATTCCATTAACAGAGCATATACAATAATGAAATAGAAATAGATATTCCATTAACAGAACATGTACAAGCGAGGGTCACTTTTTGACGAGCGAGGGTCACTTAAGCAACTTGGTAACCAGTCGCGGGCCACAATGAGCGGAGCGGGCAGATGACAGGTCAAGCCTATTCTATAGGCGCTCCAATCCGATCCGCCCAGATGGAAGGGAACTAATTCCCTTCTGTTTTTTGATCGGATTGGAGGTAGATTATGTAACATGAAGTGTCATAATCATAGCTTCATGGCAGCTATTTGACGACAAGTAATTGAGAAATTAAGTTGATTGAAATAATATAATATAATTATGTCATCTATGAAGAGAATATAATTGAATTGATTTTCTATCATATATAATGTATTTTTGTACTATCATCTTGGCTAGTAACACTTTCTAAATGATTCCCAAATGTGCTGTAAACAGGGCATTTGCAGCGCGTTTACATTGACATTAGGACCCCTTCCACACTGGGGCGCAGGCCGTGTTAGCAGTAAAGCACATCTAGCTTTTCGGCCACTAGCAGGACGCTTTTATCCCCCCCACTAGCGGCCGAGGAAAGGCTTCAAAGCGCCGCTGCTTATTGATTTCAATGGCAGAAGTGGTTTAGGAGCGGTGTATACACCGCTCCTGTACTGCCCAAAAGACACTGTTTGCAGGACTTTTTTCCCAATCCTGCAAGCGCATTGCCCCAGTGTGAAAGGGGTCTAATAGAAGCGTTTGGGGAGTAGTAAAGCAAACAACACGTTAGGTCAATTTTAACTAGAGATGCAAAATGGTGTTATCAGCATTTGCCAATAGGAAAAAAAAAGGTGCCGATAATGACACCGAAAACACGTGATTTTACCACAATTTTACTGTTAATGGTGTGTTTTTTTATAGGTCATGCGACTCAAAAACCGCATCAAAAATGTAACACAGGTGCCTTAGGTTCCATTCACACCTAGGCATTCTGGATCGCGGGCGGAAACACACATTATTTCCTAGTAGCACCCCAAAATAGGGTTGATTTTGCCACGATTGTCGAATGACAAATCGCAGTGCAGTCGCGGCAAAAATCAAGGCCGCAAACACTCATTTGGTACATGAGCTTTTTTTTGAGCATTTTTGGAGCTGAGGGAGGCCCATTCAATGTAAAGTAAAAAAAATTAAAAAAACACAGAGCGGCTACAGCTGTCCCTGCAGATCGCTCAGGTGTTAATGGAGCCTCATTGATGCGTTTTTTTCAATGGGGAGGTGCGTTTTATTTTAACTGACCAAAAATGTAGCAGGATTTTTAACAGCACTATGAAGCGCAAGGAACCAGTGTGAAGACATACATAGGAGTTAAATGGTGTGACAGACTCAGACTCTCTCATGTCTAAAATCATCCTATGACCACTAGGGGCATAGGATGAACTGAAGAATGATATCTTGGACTACCTGAGATAGGATTATTATGTTTTTAATATCCACATTATATTTCAGGATATCTGTAGGACTATTTTAAGTTTGCTGATTCTGAACTCAAAGGGTTAATTGTAGATGTGACCCTTTCATACTGCTAAATGCTAATGTCCTCACCACCAGCCATTTCGAGGTGGACCCGACAGATCCTGATCAGGCTTACGCCATAAAAGGGTCGGGCGCCTCCCTATCACAATCCATTTGTTTCATTCATTTAGCGGACCTCCAGATGTTGCAGAACTACAAGTCCCATGAGGCATAGCAAGACTCTTGACAGACACAAGCATGAAACCCAGAGGAAGAGGCATGATGGGACTTGTAGTTTTGCAACAGCTGGAGGTCCGCTAATTGCATATCCCTGGACTAGGGCAATGGTGCCTGTTGGGCTTTTTGACATCAAGTGTCTGTTTCCCAGGTGTCTAAGGCGGGCGACCTGGTTGCCCCGGTCACACTTTCAATAAACTTTACAAGTTGATGTGGATGCTTCTTCGGCTGCAAGTTTTGCAGGCGGCTGTTTAGAGTTACAACTCCTCAGCTCTGTTTTGGGGTGAAGTTTTATTTTTATGCTGTTCCCACCCCTCATTTTGACACTGCTTTGAGACATCCCACTATGTCAAAATTAAGGCTGTGTCCATCCATGAACGAAAGAGAAAATAGGATTTTATGCTCACCGTAAAATCTTTCTCTGAGTTCATGGATGTACACAGCACCCACCCCTCCTTTTTTTTTTTTTTTATTTGTACTGCTTGCTACGAACTGAACTGCTTGGTGCAGGCTGAGAGGATATAGTCAGTGGGATCGCACCCTGGGCGGGGTGGTTCTGTTTGAAGTTAACACTTTCTGCCTAGTCACTCATATGTTAAGACTAAGGCTGTGTCCATCCATGAACTCCGAGAAAGAGATTTTACGGCGAGCATAAAATACTATTTTTTACTAGTAATGGCGGCAATCTGCGATTTTTATCGGTACTGCGACCTTATGGCGGACACATCGGACACCTTTGACACATTTTTGGGACCATTGGCATTTTTATAGCGATCAGTGCTATAAAAATGCATTGATTACTGTAAAAATGTCACTGGTAGGGAAGGTATTAACACTAGGGGGCGATCAAGGGGTTAATTATGTTCCCTCATTGTGTTCTAACTGAAGGGGGGTGGGACTGACTAGGGGAAGTGACAGATCGCTGTTCATACTTTGTATGAACAGACGATCAGCCATTTCTCCCCTGAAAGAACCGGGAGCTGTGTGTTTACACACACACAGCTTCCGGTTCTCGCTCTGTCACGAGCGATCACGGGTGCCCGGCGGTGATCGCACCCGCCGGGCACTCACATCGGCACCAGGGGCACGTGCGCGCCCCTAGTGTCTGCAATGCAAAATCACGTTGTATTACGCGATTTTGCGCAGCCGGTCGGCAAGCGGTTATGCAGCGCTTTACATGTATATATTGTACATTCACATCAGTCCCTGCCCTCAAGGAGCTTACAATCTAAGGTCCCTAAATCACATTCACATATTAGGGCCAATTAACTCACCAGCATGTCTTTGGAGTGTGGGAGGAAACTCACACAGGCACAGGGAGAACATGCAAACTCCATGCAGGTAGTGTGGTGGTTGGGATTTAAACCAGTGACACTTTTTGCTGCTAGACGAAAGTGCTAACCACTACACTACTGTGGTGAACATTCCACGACCCTGGAATTATGGGACAGAGGACAATTTCATAATCACAACTGTGCTTTATGCTACCCATAGTAACTTGTATATACTCACTGGTCACTTTATTAGGTACACCTGTCCAATTGCTTGGTAACACAAGTTGCTAATCAGCCAATCACATGGCAGCAACTCAATGCATTTGGGCATCTGGATGTACTGAACAGGACTTGCTGATATTCAAACGGAGCATCAGAATGGGGATTTAGCCTTGGTTCACACTGGGTACGATTTGGAACGATTTGAGATGCGATTTGACATGTCAAATCGCATCTCAAATCGTTCCAAATCGTACCCAGTGTGAACCAGGGCTAAAGCGGAGTTTCCATCAAAAATACAATTTAGCATTAATGTGCATATAATACCCTGAAAAAAAACATTTGGATAATTTTTTTTTACTCACCTGGAAATACCTGTTGCTATGTGGTCCCACGAAATCTTCCTTCTGAATCACCTCGGTTTGTGACGTCATCTCCCTTGGCTCCTCAGCGTGCTACTGCTCCTGGGAAATGTGTGTCATCATTTCCCAGAATGCAGTGCGCAGTGTTGCGATTCCGGCTTCTTACACTGTTCTACGTTGTTGTTGGTTGCCATCACAATGGCGGTCACGTCCGACGACACTGCCCGTTGTGATGGCAACCCGAGTGCTTGACGGCGCTGCTGTTACAATGTGCATGCGCGATAATGGGGCGGGACAGGCGGTCCGTGATGGCGACTCTCGTCAGCGCTGTCCAGGAAGTAAATGCTTGTGGGCTTCAAATGCAAACAAGCAGAATGAGAACTGCGGCAAAGGAATTTAAAAGTCTCTTCACACAATAACTCTGCAGATCGGTGGCGGATATGAACATAGTAAGGGAACTGAGTTGTACAATTATAATGCATGATGAAAGAACATACTTTTAAAAATTGCACAATGTGGTTGGAACCCTGCTTTTATGCATTAAGGTGAAAAACATTCCATAGTACAGCCCCCCCCCCCCTTTTACTCATCATAGCCAGGTCTTTCCAGTGCCTAGAACTAGCACACCAGCCGATAACTCAGGTCCTTATTGGATAGATTGAAAGCAACACAGCCATTGGCTCCCGCCTCTGTCAATCAAATCCAATGATGTGGGGGGCGGGGCTGAGTCCTGCTGCGTCAATAGACCCAGCAGCAGGACATGGGAGTGCGCCTGCAGGGGGTACCCCGAGGGAGATCGCTTCTCCAATGGGGCACTCGAGAAGAGGAGCGCTGCTGAGGGTCCCCAGAGGAGGAGGATCGAGGCCAATCTGTCCAAAACCAACTGCACAGAGGAGATAAGTATGACATGTTTGTTATTTATTTTAAACCAAGGTTTTAGTTATCCTTTAAACATGTCATAGTTGTTGGTGCCAGACGGGCTAGTCTGAGTATGTCAAAAACTGATCTACTGGGGATTTTCACACACAGTCATCTCTACGGTTTACAGAGAATGGTCCGAAAAAGAGAAAATATCCAGTGAGCGACAGTTGTGTGGTCGAAAATGCCTTGCTGATGTCAGAGGAGAATGGGCAGACTGGTTTGAGATGATAGAAAGGCAGCAGTAACTCAAATAACCACTTGTTACAACCAAGGTATGTAGAATACCATCTCTGAATGCACAACACATCAAACTTTGAAGATGGGCTACAGCAGCAAAAGACCATACCGAGTGCCACTTCTGTCAGGTCAAATAACATCCACATGAATGGCAGGACCCAAGATTTCCCAGCAGAACATTGCCCAAAGCATCACACTGTGTCTGTCTGCTTGACTTCTTCCCATACTTCATCCTGGTGCCATCTCCTTCCCAGGTAAGTGACACACACCCAGCCAACCACATGATTTAAAAGAAAACAGGATTCATCAGACCAGGCCACTTTCTTCCATTGTTCTGTGGTCAAGTACTTCTGTTCATGTGCCCATTGCAGGCACTTTTGGCTTTAGAAATGGATCGGCATCCTGACTGGTCTGCCACTATGCAGCGCCATACACAACAAACTGATGGCCATTTTTCTGCCTTCAGCTTCAGGGATAACACGTTTACTTGCTGCCTAATATATATCTCACCAACTTCTAGATGTTATTTTAATGAGATACTCAACCTGTCGGTGGTCATAAAGTTATAGCTTATCAAGATACATTTAAACACCACCCCACCCTGACTGTCATTCATACAGAACCCCCCCCCCCCCCCCCCCATACAGAGAGGGCTGATCATTTCCTGCAGTAGACCCCCCAATTTCCAGGTCTCCCCATGTCTGCACACCTTACTGACCCTTCTAGGACCACCTAAGACTACAGGCAGATCCCTCTCTTATGTTTTACTTCTTCTACCACTTACCTGCTCAGGATCAGTGCAGAGACTTCATAAGCGAATCCTCCTGGATTGGGCTTCCCGTATTTGTCCTTTTATACCCAAATGGCATACCTACTCGTTGGGTAGGTATTGAGATCCCGCTATTATTCTTTTCCTGAGCAGTTTTTAACTTCTTTACTTGTTGCTGCAGCCTTCTCCAATATGGCCGCGGCTGTACTTCCGCCCATGACTAGCATCACTTCCGGAGCCAAGTCAGGATAGCTGCATATGCTCAGAGGAGGAGTGGCAAGCGTTGCTATTACAGAGTATGGGCGCCCAGGGGTGTTCCCAAAACATCTGGTGGGAATTTTTAAAAACTGGGGACTTTTAAATAAAAGCAATAATAATAATAAACGCACATATTTTTTTCAGGAGGAAAAATGTACATTGATTATTTTTTCACATGAACCTGCAAAGCACTGCAGTTGACCGCAGCGCTAGGGACTTGAAGCCCAGCGAAGAACCAGCCTGGGTGATGATGGCACTGTATCCTTGGACAGGTGAGTGTCTGTATATTAAATGTCAGCAGCTACAGTTTTTGCAGAACTGACTCAAGCTTCTCTTTAAAGCTCCACCAAGAAGGGAAGCTCCATTTTAAGGCCTCCTCCTCCCTTTCACAAATAGCACTTTATTTGGGGGAGCGCAAAATGCTTTAGATCACCTATGTGATCCAAGGGGAAGTTCACTATACCCCCCCCCCCCCCCCCCGCGGTCTTCTGGAACCCATCACAAATCCCAGAAGACTGCGGGACCATTCACAATGTGCAGCGCGGCTCGTGCATTCACAGTGGGTACCCGGTTGTGAAGCAGGTGTGCCCGACGTTAAGATGCCAGGGATCGTGGACGGGTTTAGAAAAAAGGGCTCGCTGGATCCCGGGACAGTTACGAGTCCGTTTATTTATAGTCAGCAGCTACAGTTTTTGTAGCTGCTGACTTTGAATTTTTACCAAAATTATTGGAGCTCCTCTAGCTGATGCAGAGGTGCAAAACCCCTGTTCAATAACTAGCAGCCTGTTATATTATCTGATCTGTTAGGGTTCTTTTTTGTGTGTTTTTTTTTTTTTCTGTGCAAACCTTTCTTCCATTTCTGCTTGGCTCCATTATCTGTCTTTCTATATGCTGCCTGTTCTCTGTTAGGCCCCTTTCACACAAGGCAGACTCCATTGTGATCAGCAGGGGATCTGTCTGCTGATCAGAGCAGGCAGATAACAGGTCAGTGTCCGCTCAGTTGTTGCAGATTGAATACGGACAGATCTCTATAAGTGGCCGGGTGTAAACGGACTCTGCTGTCCTTTTACCTCCGACTGCCCTCCTGTTCAACCTGAACGGAGGAGGATAGATTCCCTTTTGTTTTGTTTTTTGCGTACCAGATCAAGGTTAGGCAGGTGTAAATGGACACATGCTCGTTTACACCCACCGGTCCATAGGGATTAAGGATGAGCTCCGGCGCGTTCGAATAGTACACTTGCAGAGCCCGCCAGGAAGTGTGCCCGGCGCTGCGCTAATCACAGCCAGGGAGACATTGTCCCGATGCTCGGCTGCAGAGATCGGGAAATGTCTCCCTGGCTGTGATTAGCGCAGCGCCGTGCACACTTCCTGGCGGGCTCTACAAGTGTACCATGCGAACACGCCGGAGCTCATCCTTAATAGGGATGAATAGAGAAGCACTGAAACCACAAGAGGAGAACTAGGGAGCCTCTCTCTATATAAATAAAAGTGTGGGTTTCTGATCGTCATTCATGTCTGTGAAGGATATGCTTCAGTTAATTCTCCCTGCTAGTAATGCTGTGTATGAAAGGGTAATTGATCTAGTGTGTTGTGTGAAGAAGCCCTGTGTTTACTGTGATTAGAAGGGGCTCATGTTAATTATTCTGATTGCTTCATTGTGGTAATTACCTCTTCTATATGCGGGGCCAAGCTGTCTAGATAACGTATTCTGTTACAACTAGTAATTACCTTCACTGATGTCATTATCTAAAGAAATGTGTCTTCAGAGTCGGCGCCGAAGTGTCTGCCTATAATCTGTATAGGAGCCCCCACTGTGTGTGGAAAGGGGGTGGAGATTTCATTGTTCTTTGATTGAGGATTTAGCTTGTAAACTGCATATATACCTAGCAGCATGCTGCCATTAAAGTGTCTTGTCCCAGCAGTAAGCTTGGCTCATGTGTGGCTTATTGGGCGATTCCAGGAATATTCCTCCTCATGGAATATTGGGTGATTTTCTTTATGGGAGAAGGGAATGTTTGACGGGGATATCATTCTACTACCGTCACAATGTCCGGCTGGGGAAGAAGCCCCTAGGGCAGCCTTTTGGTACACTCAATAAGGAGGAGATCGAGATCAAGATTACCAGCTTTTATCATTCTAGAAGGCTCTCACATAATGGAAGTAAGTGGAGTTCTTCAAACAGACCATCAAGATCTTGCCAGGTGTCCACCTAGTCAGGTGGAATGAGTACTGTATGTTGGGTATACAACACAGGGCAATAAGGAATCATTGGAGGTGGGTATCTATGTACATCCATCACACAGTAGCAGAAAGTATGAAGTTATGTTACCTGGACCCCATCTATAGAGGGTTGACTGTGATCGGATGGTAGTCATTCCTCAACTTCAGTGGCTCCTCCTGGAAAAAGGAGCACATTCAACAGAATTCGTTCAAGTTTCACCATTAGTGGGCAGGTAAGACATCAGGGGTCTAAAAGACCCCTAATCTTTCATTAAAGAGACACTGTCACCAAAAAAAGCATAACATTGGGGAGTTGTTAGTTTATTCATGGTTATCTCTAAACTAGTGACCTTTAGGCTGCATTCACACCTAGGCGTATATACGCCTGAAGCGCGACGCCGCAGCCGCCCCTAATACGCTGGAGGGGTGATTTTACATGGTCGGCTATGGAGATGGTTCACATCTCCACGCCGAACGCCGAGACGCCTGAAGCTCAAAAGAAGTCCCGGACCCTTTTTTTCGGGCGGCTTCGGCGTTCGGGCATAGCCGACCATGTAAAAAATCACCCCTCCAGCAAAAAACAACGTCGCGTTTTGTCGCCGCAAATCGGGGGACAAAACGCCTATTTCATGTCGCCGCAATACGCGGCAGATCACCTACGCTGAGGTGTGAATGGAGCCTTAAGGGGCTTTTAATACGCTGCCTATGGAAAATATAGGGTTGCCGAAGTTTGTCACCATTTCATGGGCGTACACACTTTTAAGGATTAACATGCTTGGTATCTATTTACTCAGCACAACCTCACCTTTTTATATTTTTATTTAAATTATTTTTATACATTCTTTAACATTTCCTTTACAGAACCAACAATCATGCAATCCAACCTCTCTTTACAATTACAGTCAATTGTCAATATAATTGTATATTACTAAAAATAGGTAGTATATTGCATTTGTGTATACTAAAATGTAACTATAGTTTATTTTTTTACTTCTCAGCAGGGATGAGCTTTGTATTCAAGTAGAGAAAAAAATTACTGCTAGGAGGCAGTAATAGGGCGGACTTTAAAGGCAAGACGGGAACAAAGGATATATAATTTTAATTACAAAAAGTACAATAAGATGCATAAAAACCATATAAAGTATGCAATAGGTTTGAAAATATCCTCTCGTCTACGCGTTTCGTCTTTTGGCTTCCTCAGGACGAGGTAGGAGAATTTTGGCAGTAGGACATTAAATATTTCATTTATCGAAATGGTCGCCAGCATTCCGTGCACCAAAGATGCTTGTGATCGCAGGTGTACCGTCAATCATTTATGCGTAGTTTATGGAAAAAACTTGTAGTACCAAGCATAGGGGGATTCCTCTAAGTGGCGTCGGAATCTAATGAGATGCGTTTAAAGGAAGTAAATCTAGCTAATAGCCAAAGCATCAAAAAACCGGGACCAAAGAACGAGGGACAAAGCCAAGTGGGAGTTGCATCCAAACAGGGCAGCCAAGATACACCGTTTAGTAATGGGTAACCAGAGGGTTAAAACCTTGCGGAAGAAAAGATGTCGCGCGTCCCAGGGGATAGCCTGTGCTTGTACTGCCTGTGTCCTCTGCAGTGTGCACCTAAAGCTACGTGGTGTGTACTGCCATTGTCCTCTGCAGTGTGAGGAGGAGATGGGGTATGTGGGGAGGGATGGGGGTTGTAGGTGAGGAGAAGAGGGGGTGTCTGAATGGGGGGTAGGTGAGAAGAGGGGGTGTCTGGGAGGGGTAGGTGAGAAGAGGGGTGTCTGGGGGGTTGTAGGTGAGAAGAGGGGGTGTCTGGGGGTGGTAGGTGAGAAGAGGGGGGGGTTGTAGGTGAGGAGAAGAGGGGGTGTCTATGGGTGGTAGGTGAGAAGAGGGGGATGGGGGTTGTAGGTGAGGAGAAGAGGGGGTGTCTGGGGGTGGTAGGTGAGAAGAGGGGGGTGGAGGTTGTAGGTGAGGAGAAGAGGGGGGGGTGGTAGGTGAGAAGAGGGGGGTGGGGGTTGTAGGTGAGGAGAAGAGGGGGTGTCTGGGGGTGGTAGGTGAGAAGAGGGGGGGTGGTAGGTGAGAAGAGGGGGGTGGGGGTTGTAGGTGAGGAGAAGAGGGCAGGGCTTTTTTTCAGGGGGAACTCAGTTCCACCACCTCTGGCTCAGACCCTTTGGTGCCTGCTCACCACAATCACTTGTAAACACAGAAGTCTGGTTTCTGTGTTTACAAATGACAGCTCTGCACTGTGTGTAACCCCCTGAACTCTGCACTCTGTATGTAGTGCAAACCTCGTATTTAATGCCCCTTTATAACCCTTCTACTGTTTGTGAAATCTAAACGAGGTCATGGTTGAGTTCCTGCACCTATTTTCTGAGAAAAAAGCTCTGGAAGAGGGGGTGTCTGGGGGTGGTAGGTGAGAAGAGGGGGGTGGGGGTTGTAGGTGAGAAGAGGGGGTGTCTGGGGGTGGTAGGTGCGAAGAGGGGGGGGGTTGTAGGTGAGGAGAAGAGGGATTGTCTGGGGGTGGTAGGTGAGAAGAGGGGGTGGGGTTTGTAGGTGAGGAGAAGAGGGGGTGTCTGGGGGTGGTAGGTGAGAAGAGGGAGTGTCTGGGGGTGGTAGGTGAGAAGAGGGGGGTGGGGGTTGTAGAGGCGAAGAGGGGGTGTCTGGGGGTGGTAGGTGAGAAGAGGGGGTGTCTGGGGGTGGTAGGTGAGAAGAGGGAGTGTCTGGGGGTGGTAGGTGAGAAGAGGGGGGTGGGGGTTGTAGAGGCGAAGAGGGGGTGTCTGGGGGTGGTAGGTGAGAAGAGGGGGTGGGGTTTGTAGGAGAGTTGAAGAGGGGGTGTCTGGGGGTGGTAGGTGAGAAGAGGGGGGTGGGGGTTGTAGAGGAGAAGAGGGGGTGTCTGGGGGTGGTAGGTGAGAAGAGGGGGGGGGGGGGGTTTGTAGGTGAGTTGAAGAGGGGGTGTTTGGGGGTGGTAGGTGAGAAGAGGTAGGGGGGTTGTAGGTGAGAAGAGGGGGTGTCTGGGGGTGGTAGGTGAGAAGAGGGGGGTAGGGGTTGTAGGTGAGGAGAAGAGGGGGTGTCTGGGGGTGGTAGGTGAGAATAGGGGGTGGGGGTTGTAGGTGAGCAGAAGAGAGGGTGTCTGGGGGTGGTAGGTGAGAAGAGGGGGGGGGGTTGTAGGTGAGGAGAAGAGGGGGTGTCTGGGGGTGGTAGGTGAGAAGTGGGGGGGGGGGGTTGTAGGTGAGAAGAGGGGGTGTCTGGGGGTGGTAGGTGAGAAAAGGGGGGGTTGTAGGTGAGGAGAAGAGGGGGTGTCTGGGGGTGGTAGGTGAGAAGAGGGGGGGGGGGTTGTAGGTGAGGAGAAGAGGGGGTGTCTGGGGGTGGTAGGTGAGAAGAGGGGGGGGGGTTGTAGGTGAGAAGAGGGGGTGTCTGGGGGTGGTAGGTGAGAAGAGGGGGGGGGGTTGTAGGTGAGGAGAAGAGGGGGTGTCTGGGGGTGGTAGGTGAGAAGAGGGGGGTTGTAGGTGAGGAGAAGAGGGGGTGGTAGGTGAGAAGAGGGGGGGTTGTAGGTGAGAAGAGGGGGTGTCTGGGGGTGGTAGGTGAGAAGAGGGGGGGGGTTGTAGGTGAGGAGAAGAGGGGGTGGTAGGTGAGAAGAGGGAGTGTCTGGGGTTGTAGGTGAGGAGAAGAGGGGGTGTCTGGGGGTGGTAGGTGAGAAGAGGGGGGGGTTGTAGGTGAGGAGAAGAGGGGGTGTCTGGGGGTGGTAGGTGAGAAGAGGGGGGTTGTAGGTGAGGAGAAGAGGGGGTGGTAGGTGAGAAGAGGGGGGGTTGTAGGTGAGAAGAGGGGGTGTCTGGGGGTGGTAGGTGAGAAGAGGGGGGGGGGTTGTAGGTGAGGAGAAGAGGGGGTGGTAGGTGAGAAGAGGGAGTGTCTGGGGGTTGTAGGTGAGGAGAAGAGGGGGTGTCTGGGGGTGGTAGGTGAGAAGAGGGGGGTAGGGGTTGTAGGTGAGGAGAAGAGGGGGTGTCTGGGGGTGGTAGGTGAGAAGAGGGGGGTGGGGGTTGTAGGTGAGGAGAAGAGGGGGTGTCTGGGAGGGGTAGGTGAGGAGAGGGGTGTCTGGGGGGGGTAGGTGAGAAGAGGGGTGTCTGGGGGGGTGGGGGTTGTAGGTGAGAAGAAGAGGGGGTGTATGGGGGTGGTAGGTGAGAAGAGGGGGGTAGGGGGTTGTAGGTGAGGAGAAGAGGGGGTGTCTGGGGGTGGTAGGTGAGAAGAGGGGGGTGGGGGTTGTAGGTGAGGAGAAGAGGGGGTGTCTGGGAGGGGTAGGTGAGGAGAGGGGTGTCTGGGGGGGGTAGGTGAGAAGAGGGGTGTCTGGGGGGGTGGGGGTTGTAGGTGAGAAGAAGAGGGGGTGTATGGGGGTGGTAGGTGAGAAGAGGGGGGTAGGGGTTGTAGGTGAGGAGAAGAGGGGGTGTCTGGGGGTGGTAGGTGAGAAGAGGGGGGTAGGGGTTGTAGGTGAGGAGAAGAGGGGGTGTCTGGGGGTGGTAGGTGAGAAGAGGGGGGTTGTAGGTGAGGAGAAGAGGGGGTGGTAGGTGAGAAGAGGGGGGGTTGTAGGTGAGAAGAGGGGGTGTCTGGGGGTGGTAGGTGAGAAGAGGGGGGGGTTGTAGGTGAGGAGAAGAGGGGGTGGTAGGTGAGAAGAGGGAGTGTCTGGGGGTTGTAGGTGAGGAGAAGAGGGGGTGTCTGGGGGTGGTAGGTGAGAAGAGGGGGGTAGGGGTTGTAGGTGAGGAGAAGAGGGGGTGTCTGGGGGTGGTAGGTGAGAAGAGGGGGGTGGGGGTTGTAGGTGAGGAGAAGAGGGGGTGTCTGGGAGGGGTAGGTGAGGAGAGGGGTGTCTGGGGGGGGTAGGTGAGAAGAGGGGTGTCTGGGGGGGTGGGGGTTGTAGGTGAGAAGAAGAGGGGGTGTATGGGGGTGGTAGGTGAGAAGAGGGGGGTAGGGGTTGTAGGTGAGGAGAAGAGGGGGTGTCTGGGGGTGGTAGGTGAGAAGAGGGGGGTGGGGGTTGTAGGTGAGGAGAAGAGGGGGTGTCTGGGAGGGGTAGGTGAGGAGAGGGGTGTCTGGGGGGGGGGGGGGTAGGTGAGAAGAGGGGTGTCTGGGGGGGTGGGGGTTGTAGGTGAGAAGAAGAGGGGGTGTATGGGGGTGGTAGGTGAGAAGAGGGGGGTAGGGGTTGTAGGTGAGGAGAAGAGGGGGTGTCTGGGGGTGGTAGGTGAGAAGAGGGGGGTGGGGGTTGTAGGTGAGGAGAAGAGGGGGTGTCTGGGGGGGGTAGGTGAGGAGAGGGGTGTCTGGGGGGGGTAGGTGAGAAGAGGGGTGTCTGGGGGGGTGGGGGTTGTAGGTGAGAAGAAGAGGGGGTGTATGGGGGTGGTAGGTGAGAAGAGGGGGGTAGGGGGTTGTAGGTGAGGAGAAGAGGGGGTGTCTGGGGGTGGTAGGTGAGAAGAGGGGGGTGGGGGTTGTAGGTGAGGAGAAGAGGGGGTGTCTGGGAGGGGTAGGTGAGGAGAGGGGTGTCTGGGGGGGGTAGGTGAGAAGAGGGGTGTCTGGGGGGGTGGGGGTTGTAGGTGAGAAGAAGAGGGGGTGTATGGGGGTGGTAGGTGAGAAGAGGGGGGTAGGGGTTGTAGGTGAGGAGAAGAGGGGGTGTCTGGGGGTGGTAGGTGAGAAGAGGGAGTGTCTGGGGGTTAGGAAGAAAAGGGGGGTGAGGAGGAGAGTATACTCCTCCGGTACTCAGTATATGGAAGCAGGGCACTGTATTTATATGGAGAAAGGGGTTTGGTATGTTCCAATCAGTAGCTATGCTCTGTGTATCGCTGTCAGTGTCTGTCGAGCTGTACTGAGCTCCACCCCTTCTAACATCTTCCCATTGTTGATGTTTAGATTACAGGGTGACTCCTCTTCGTATTAGAAACTTCTAGTATCTCCAGGAAGTTTCCTCCTCCCAGTGCTGACAAGTGGAGGGGGTGGGGCTCAGAGCTGGCAGAGCCTCTCCGGCCTACAGAACTCCCAGACAGATCTGAGCATGGACAACACTGTACAGCATGCTGCAGCCTGACCTGCTCTGCTGACACACTGCTGCACCCACAAAGCTGGGAGACATCTTCACCCACACATCCAGAGCGGAGATCTTGCTGCACCCACAGAGCCAGAGCTGGGAGAGATCTGCACCCAGAGATCCACAGCTGAGACCCTGCTGCCCCCAGAAATCCTGACCCTCCAGCACCCAGATCTAGAAGACAGTTGCATTTACAGATCTTACTTCACCTGGAGAACCCCCTGAGAGTACTGGCATTTATCAGCAGCTCAGACTAACCTGTAGGAGATCACAATGACAGCGGAGGAGATGAAGACAGAACAGGGACCCCAGGAGATCTCCATGGATGGGATAGACATCAGCCCAAAGGGAGATCATGGTGTGCTGAAGGTAAAGCAGTGACTGACCCCTGTCTTGTGTGTGATTGCATGCACTGTGCTGGAGCATGATCTGCAAAGTGCATTGAGGCAGATTTAAAAAAAAAAGGGGGTACTTTTGTGAGGTCCAGTACTCAAGCAGTTTTTATAAATGGGTTTAACATTTTATTTTTTATTATTGCAGCTGATGTGTTTGCTGTATGGATTGTAATGGCTGCACAGTAGGGTGTGTGGCCTGGTATGGAAACTGCATGAAATGTTGGTAAAGATCAGATATTGCAAGGTACAATAATCCACCCGGTATGAAACCTGTACGCGGGGCCCCTTGTGCAAAGGGCCAGTAGTTATTCCTAGGGCTGGAACAGGTACGTGTGGCCATGTTACACTATTGGAAAGTTTTATTTTTTTATCTTATTTATCAATAGATATTTTTTTTTTCTTAATTTTTTTTTACATTCTCAACCACGGAGAAGTTGACATGTCCTGAATGATATTTGCCCATATCTCGCCCGCAGCATGATGCCTCATTCACACCTATGCATTTTTAGTGCATTTTGCAGATTTGCACTACAGAATGTGTACTGTAGTGCAAATCTGCAAAATGCACTAAAAAATGCATAGCTGTGAATCCAACCTGACTGCACATGTGAAATTCTGAGAACCCCCTCGTGCACAGAAAGTTGGTCACAGGACCAGAAAGAGAAGCGCAGTGGGATCTTTGCACATGCCAACCTGGCCGAGACCCAAGTTGGGTCGGAGCATTTGTAGGATATTGGTCCAAGATGGTGCCACCAGAGCAGAGTGGGGTTGAAGAACTTTGAGATGGAAGGAGGACAACGCTGAACTCCATGGACTTGAAAGTAATTTTATTTATTTTATTTATTTACACACAGGTTCATGTACCCCATGGCGTGCAGAGCCAGCTGCAGATCAGGCATCTGGGTGGATCCCAACAATATGGTAGGGATCCTTCCAGAGCCTGGAGTGGCTCTGTGACACAAGAGCACTCCTGGGACTCAGAAGAGAAGTATTGCTAGAAAATCTTCGTCCATACCTCTTTTAAAGACTAGCAGGCATGGAAACTGGACACAATGAAGACTGATGTCTGATACACCATACCTGACCCATGTACCCCCAAAATATATATGTTGATCAGTATGATTCATATGTTTGGCATTCCTAGTGTACAGTAATGTGGAAAAAATTGCATAGATCATCTTCTTCTTTCTTAAAGTATTTCTTCCACATCTATGACTTATTAGAGGTGGGTTTGCCCAAGGCCTCCATAAAGATGATCGGGTCTGCATATGGGTCAGCTATGCTTTGGTTGAGCGATGAAAACTAGTAGAGGTCGACCGATATATCGGCAGGCCGATATTTGGCCGTTTTGGCGAAATCGGCATCGGCCGTTTTTTATCCAAATCGGGACGATATTTTACAATTCCCGCTAGCGATGCCACGGCTCCGGAGCCGCGGCCTTTCCTGATGCTGTGACCGCGGCGGCAATCCGCGGATTGCCGCCGCGGTCACGGCATCAGGAAAGACCGCGACTTCGGCCTAGCTCCGGAGCCGCAGCCAACTTGGTACACCCAGCGCGGCGTCCCTCCTCTGTTAACGCCCACAGAGGAGGTGGGGCCCGCGCTTGTGGGACACACACCGCTCTGGTGTCTGTACTACGGGGGGCAGGGGGGGGTGTCTATACTGGAGGGAGAGGGGGTCTGTACTGAGGGGGGGGTGACACCATTTTTTTGGACCAGTGCCACCTGCCAGTGCCACTTGCCATCTGCCAGTAACCATACCAGTGCCACCATCCAGTGCCATCCGCCAATGCCACCTACTAGTGCCACCATCCAGTGCCAATTAGTGCCACCTTCCATCAGTGCCAATGTCACCTGCCAATACCAGTGCCACCATCTAGTGTCAATTAGTGCCACCTTCCATCAGTGCCATGCGCCAATGCCACCTGCCAGTGCCACCATCCAGTGCCAATTAGTGCCACCTTCCATCCAGTGCCATCCGCCAATGCCACCTGCCAGTGCCAATACCAGTGGCACCATCCAGTGCCAGTAAGTGCCACCTTCCATCCAGTGCCACCTACCAGTGCCAACTAAAGCCATAAGTGCCACCTGCCAATGCCAACCAGTGCTAACTATTGCCACCCAGTGCCACCTGCCAGTGCCATCTGCCAATCAGTGCCACCTGCTAGTACCATCTTTCAGTGCCATCCAGTGCAACCTGCCAGTGCCAATAAGTGCCTTCTGCTAGTGCCATCTTCCTTCCAGTGCCAATTAGTGCCATCCAGTGCCACGAGCCAGTGCCACCAATAAAAAAAAAAAAATCGGCCGCAAAAATCGGCATCATATATCGGCCATCGGCCGCCCAGATTTTTAAATTTTCGGTATCGGCCAGAGAAAAACCCATATCGGTCTACCTCTAAAAACTAGTATGCTCCCACTTAGAGTGAGCAGCAATAAATGTTGGACTGTGTAGTTCAGTAGCTGGAGAGAAACTGATTTGCCCAACCAGAGCCTATATCCTTCTATAAAATTCTGCAGAGGTACAAAACGTCAGGGAAAAAAAAGTTTATAGCGACAGTCTGGTAGCTTGTTGGTTAGCCTTGTACGTCATCCCTCTGTTTTCTGGGGTTTCTTCCGGGTCTTCAAGTTTTGTCCCTCATTCTGTCATGTACTGGTAAGGTAATGGTTTTAACCAGAGTGAGCCTATCATGGGTATGACTGTGGTGAGGTCTTTACATTGGGTTATGACTGTGACAGGATCATTAGACTGTAAGCTCCTGCATTTTATCTTGGTGCCACCACTGCATGAGTCTATACAGCAGGTCACCAAGCAGTTTACCTGTATGAGAAGACTCAGATGGAAGCGACCATTGTCGGAGTTCTGGACCACACATTATTTTAGAGGCTGCAGAGTTGAAACGTTCAAGGGCATCGTTGCCCTGAAGTTGGTGTGCCACCCAGGAGACAGAGGGTGGCAGCTGAGGCTTCTTGTCACTTTGTGACAGATTCTCTTTAAGCCAATCTATAAGCTCCTTCTGACACACTAAAAATCATGGTGTCGTAACGGGCCATAAAATCAGCAAATGGGCCTTTTTTTAATGTTTTAATGCTGCATTTTCTAGTAGTGGGTATGCCCCAGGCCACATGTACACTGGGCATTTTATGCCCTGTCCATCCAATCCCAGAGGCACAGGTACAGGGCCCAGCCATACTCCTGCAGCTTGTCAAAATCTAGCACATGCTGACATACAATGAGACTGGACACTGTACCAAGTGGCACACGACGTGTTTAGTGCCCTATGCCTCTTCGCCTCAGCCAATCGGAGGAAGCTTTGTATTCATTCAGATAATACAAAGCTGCATATGAATGGCTGCGTGCTGCTCAGCCCCACTCCATTTTGTTCTGGGTGTGTAACGGGATGTTAATGTTCCACAGCAGAATGTATCAGTTTACATGGATGAAACAAACCACTTAGGCCTCATTTCCACTGGCGTTTTTACAGCCACGTTTCTGAGCGTTTTTTACAGCTTAAAAACGCCTGTCCATGTTATTCTATGGCTTCATTCCCACATAGGCGTTTTTGAGCTGCAAGTGGCATAGACGTTTTTGAGCTGTAAAAAAAACGCGGGACCAGGGCGTTCTGAAGCTCCAGAGTAGAGCTGTAAAAATGCCAGACGTTAAAAACGCTCAAAAACGCGACCGCGGCATTTTTAAAGCTGCAGCTCACAAAAAAAAAAAGCCTTAAAGTGGAGGTTCACCCGGAAATGTTAATTTTTAGCATTAGATTGAGGCTCATTTTGTCAAGGGGAATCGGGTAGTTTTTTTAAAAACTAAGCAGTACTTACCGTTTTAGAGAGCGATCTTCTCCGCCGCTTCCGGGTATGGGCTGCGG
Organism: Rana temporaria; assembly: GCF_905171775.1. Classification (NCBI taxonomy): domain Eukaryota; kingdom Metazoa; phylum Chordata; class Amphibia; order Anura; family Ranidae; genus Rana; species Rana temporaria. The sequence continues at coordinate 358,573,236 of NC_053491.1, read as the reverse complement.
CACTGGGCGTTCCTATTTGATTGACAGGCTTCCGACGGTCGCATCTATCGCGTAACGATTTTCCGAAAGTAGCCGGACGTCGGTGCGCAGGCGCCGTATAGAGCCACACCGACGTTCGGCTACTCGTGCCTCGATGTATGCAACCGTCGGAAGCCTGTCAATCAAATAGGAACGCCCAGTCCCGCAGCCCATACCCGGATGCGGCGGAGAAGATCGCTCTCTAAAACGGTAAGTACTGCTTCGTTTTTAAAAAAAACTACCCGATTCCCCTTGACAAAATGAGCATGAATCTAATGTTACATTTTTTTTTTCCGGGTGAACTCCCGCTTTAACACTGGTAGGGATAATTTAAAATGATCAGCTTTTATTTAGTCGTGCAAAACTGTTTGCTGTAACTGATTATGAAGTGTAAGCTGGAGTTTGTTTTCAATTTGTTAGTGTATTTAAATCTGCTAAAATATTTACCACTGTCCTCCTCCTGTCCACTGTGCCTCCTGTTCTCATTCATCCAGAGTTGTGTCTCACTAATACAGGAAGTGTGTTATTGGCCAGATCACCAGGTAAAAACAAAGCAAAGAAAACAAATGCAGCCATCCATATCTAATGCTTGGTAAGCTGCTAAATAAACCATTTTGGGTTTAAAGCGGACCTTCAGTAATTTCTTCATCTTTCCATCTATTAAATCATCTGCCCTTGTTTTACCTTTGGATAGTAAAACTTTTTTTTTCTCTGCAAGTAAATACCTTATACAGCCCACTTCCTGTTTCCTGTATGGTCTTATGGCTCAGTTCACACTGCAGCCAATGTGGGAACCCTGCGAATCCACTACAGGTTCCCACATCACATTTCTCTCGGCAGCATTGAAAAATGCTGGGAGTGTCAATTAAAAGTTGATGACACCCACAAATCAGTTCACATATCGCAGTGCGAACTGAAAATTCGGACAGGAATCAGATAGCATGGGTGTGAATGAAATTGGATTCTGCTGCGGACCAAAAAAGGGTCCTGAGCGAGTTTGGTCCGAATGCGATGCAAATTCAGCCATTCTATCCGTATGGCTCAAATCTCATCGCACAGAGAGCACATGTGATTTGCACTGCGGTGCGAATTGCATCTGATGTCGGACGTAGCACTAGTCCTATGACATCATGCACAGCGCTCTCTCTCATCCTCGTGAAGGTTTGTCAGGAAGGGATGGGTCATAAAAGAGCCAATGAGAGCTGCAGATCTGGAGGTGTGCTTCTGTGTAAATCCAGGAAGTGAACAGGCAGCAGCTTCAACTGCCCACAGTTAAAATGGATGCAGCCAGACTTGGTGGAGGGAGATTTCTGCAGCATATTTGGCAAGTACAGAATCACAGTATATGCAAAGTGGTCGGAGGGAAGCTTCAGAATGGCAAAGATGTTTGTATTACAAACTGTGAGCAGACTGCAGTTTCTACCAGTTTCAAGTGAAAATAAAGCTTTAGGGTTTTGCAGGAGGTTAAAAAATGCAGCTCCACCTGCAATAAACACGCTCTCCCCTGGAGTAATCGTTTTTCACCACAAGATGTCCTCAGGAATGATGTCCCCTATACTGGAAGACTGAGGCCACCCTGTGGGTGCAGGGGGCTCTTCATTCACAGTGTAAGGCGCCTTTCACATGGACGGCTGTTTTGCCGCTGTTAAAAGCATGTAAATGTTCTGTGAAATTCAAGGCTCCAGGCACTGAGATTGGCTGCATTTGTACATTTCGATTACGTGCGGTTACATGCGCCCGCGTTTAGCTGCGGTAGTCATTCCCCTAGCAACCCTTTTTTTTTTTTTTTTTTTGATTATGATGTCCTTCCGGTTTTTTTTTCTCATGCTGCTATACGCAGTTGACACAAAAGACTGCGGTTATGTGCATATAGCTGCGCTAAATTGCACCTGGACGCATTCAATTCTATTTTTTCTATTCGCACCAAACCGCATGTAACAAAATCGCAGCTAAACGCTGTGTGTGAATGGGGCCATAGGAAAGCATTGTGTGCTTTTAGCTGCGGTAGAAAACTAGAAAATCCGCAGCTAAAAGCCCCATTCTATCCGTCCGTGTGAAAGGGGTCTTAAGATGAAGAGAGCCTTTCTGATGTCATCACATCAACATCCTTGAGGTGAGTGGGCACTTTAGCCGGGGATGGTGTGCACAAAGTATTCAATGTAAGCAAGGGTGGATCTGCACAGCGCTGTTTGTTTGAAGAACTATTTCTTTATTAAACACAGGAGTCTTGGTTTTATCACAATTATTTATTTAAGATTTCTTTGGATGGTTACACAAGGACTTGTTACATTGTGCAGTTCATCTCTGGAATTGAAGATTGTATATTTGGTTATTTTCTTATATAATAGTATGATACACAGCGCTGCGCTATTGGCAAATTATATGTGAGCCATAAGTCATTGATTCCTACTTGCAGGGGGAGTCCTGGACACACATACTAAGGGCCAGATCCACAGACGAAGTACGCCGGCGTATCTACTGATACGCCGGCATACTTTCACATTTCCCGCGTCGTATCGTTGTTTAGAATCCTCAAAACAAGATACGACGGCTTCTGGGTTAGATCCGACAGGTGTACGTCTTCGTACGCCTTCGGATCTAAGATGCAATACTTTGGCGTCCGCTGGGTGGCGTTTTCTGTTTCGGGTATGCAAATTATCGATTTACGACGATCCACGAACGTACGCGCGGCCGTCGCATTTTCTAACGTCGGCTTTTTCCGGCGTATAGTTAAAGCTGGTATTTTCCGGCGTATACATAGACTTGCCATGTTAAGTATGGCCGTCGTTCCCGCGTCAAAATTTGAATTTTTTTTTTGCGTAAGTCGTCCGTGAATCGGGATGGACGTAACTCACGTCCAAGTTCAAAAAATTATTTCTTGACGAAGCACGCGCATTTCATTCGGCGCGGGATGCGCTTCATTTAAATGAAACCCGCCCAATTTGAAATCCGTCGCCAGAAATACACTACGCCACCGTAACTTACGGCGCGAAATCGCTAAGGATTCGAAAATGCGCCAGGTAAGGTACGGCGGCGTAGTGTATGTGGATCTGGCCCAAGGTTTTTTTTCCCCCCGACATTGCAGTAAATGAAGTGTACATTTTGTACACTTCAAATAAAGCTTGTCCAAAACAGAGGGGGGGGAAGGGATGGTGCGTTGCACTGAATCGTACACCACACTGTCCACTAGCCAGCGGGCGACGCAGAGCTACTGGAACTTTGAATCTCGCTGGCTGCTCTGCGATTTGATTGAGGGTATGTGTGAATTCGCCCTAACTGAGGATGTATGTTACTGGCAGGACCAACGGGGGAAAAAGCCTAATGCAGCTACTACATCGAAGAATTGTTGAGCTGCGATATATTACATTTTAATTCTTGCGTGTAGATATAGTTTAAATGCATTGTCCACTTTTGGGAGCATGTATCACGTTACATTTATATTTAGGGTGTAACATAAGCCATGGTCACATTCCCCAAACCCCCCACCCTTAAAGGCCAAGTTCATCTTTTCCAGAAAATGGTGTATATGGTCAAGGGGGATATAAGAAATCGGTGCCACTTTGTAAAATGTTATTGTTTTACCTGTAGGCCATTTAGATCCCCTCCTTGCAGTTAGCCGCGCCCCACATGCCCATTGCTAGGGAGGGAAAGTCAACCACTTTGGCATCTTGGAAACAAGGTGGGATGTGGGGGTTTGACTGCATAAGTTATTTTTTGGAAAAGGTGCACTTAGCCTTTCAATCCCCTCCCCCCCTCCCCCCCTTACCTGACCTGTCGGGATCGAGGGATCGGCCTGGGGGGGCGACAAAGTCAGCAGCTACAAACACTGCAGCTGCTGACTTTTAAAAAATAAATAAAAAAATTGCGTGTGGAACCCCCCTTTCAGCTCTGTTTTATGTTGCACAGTCGGGCATGTTTGCGCTTTCTCTTTTTTTTTATAGATTTAATTAAAATAATAGAGGGTATCTGTGGGTGTCCTCAGGACTTCCCAGACGCTTCAAGATCTTCTGACAATATGCAGCGACGCCCAGAAATGGGCCACACCCCCAAGCTGTTGTACCGTGACCTTATTGTTTGGCTCCTCCTCTCAGTTTTACCTAAGGGATCAGGTGACCGAGACAAAGGAAATTGTTGAGCTCACGCAACCTGTCTGGAGAATAAATAATTGCGATAGATTACAGGGAAAGAGATTTATACATAAGATTAGTGTGTTGAATTTATCGTTCTCTTTTGATTGTTGTACCTTTTTTTTTGTATTCTGAACAAATACTGCATAAAGTTGTAACGAATTGTTCTTTTAAAGTTGAAGTTTAATCCACTTATATGTTTCCTTCTGTGGTTACTACTAGGGTTGTCCCGATACCACTTTTTTAGGACCGAGTACAAGTACCGATACTTTTTTTCAAGTAGTCGCCGATACCGAATACCGATACTTTTTTTAAATGTGTCCCCAAATGCAGCCATGTCCCCCCCATATGCAGCCATGTCCCCCACATATGCAGCCATGTCCCTCTAGCCATGTCCCTCACATATGCAGCCATGTCCCTCTAGCCATGTCCCTCACATATGCAGCAATGTCCCTCTAGCCATGTCCCTCACATATGCAGCCATGTCCCTCACATATGCAGCAATGTCCCTCTAGCCATGTCCCTCACATATGCAGCCATGTCCCTCACATATGCAGCCATGTCCCTCACATATGCAGCAATGTCCCTCACATATGCAGCCATGTCCCTCACATATGCAGCAATGTCCCTCTAGCCATGTCCCTCGATGCGGCGGCACGATGCGGCAGGAGCGGAGGGGGGGGAAGTATTCTATTTAGGTATCGGGGGTATTTGCGCGAGTACGAGTACTCCTGCAACTACTCGGTATCGGTCCCGATACCGATACTGGTATCGGTATCTGGACAACCCTAGTTACTACTTTTTTTTGCCCCTCAACCACATGGTCATTTTTTTTTTTTTTTTAATAAAAACTTCCATTATTCTAATTCTTACCTTATTTTAGTCCCAAGTGATGTGATCACTAGGTCTCTGTGCTTCTCTGTGCAATGCAAGTCAGATCATGGCTGGTGGAAGGGGCCAGCGGTGTAACTTCCTGAAAACAATACAGCACCCTGCCTAGGAACGCTCAGTCCTGATGCAGGCATTGGGCTGACTCTTGTAAGGGTCAATAGCTTGTTTTGTCTAGGGGAGAAACAGTGTTACTTACCTGATCCTTTGCTTTGCTGGCAGGTGGAGCGCCCCCGTAATCCCCTGGTGGGCTAAGGACCCTGCTCTGGTCTCTATGATGTCAGGTGGGCACATCCTCGCTACAAGGGGTTATTTTTTTATTTGCCCTTCTTCTTCTTCTTTCTCCAGCAAATGAAGAAAGAAGGCAGCGGGACAGAGAATCCTATGATTGGGGATAAAGTCAGCGTCCACTACACTGGCTGGCTGCCTGATGGGACCAAGTTTGACTCCAGCAGAGACAGAAAGGACAAGTTCACCTTTGACCTGGGGAAAGGTACGGTCTTCAAGCCGCTGTCTGAACACCGGCTCCATCTAGTGGTAATGCAAAAATTGCACATAGAATCTTTAGCGCTGTGAGCGCCTCATGGACACTGGAGCTCAAAGAAGCTGCTTTTGGGTTTTTATTTTTCTTCGCCTATAAATTCTCCTCCGTGTTATCTAACATGTACATGCACACTTTAGTTATTTTCTGAAGTTGAAGCGGAGCTCCAGCCAAAAGTGGAAGCTCCGCTTGTTCGCCAATACCCCACCCGCTGCCACATTTAGCACCTTTTGAGGGGAGGGAGGAGCGGATACCTGTCAAAACCTGAAATTTCTGGACCCTTTTCCAACCACCCCCATGCTGCCTTTTGGGAGACACATAGGTACCAGAAGACAGAGGGACTATTCGGAAAGTAGTCATGGGCATAAAACTGATATTATGATGGCTGTGATTTCAGTATCTGATCATTAAGCAGGGGCGGCTGGTGTTAAAAATAAAAAATAAAATTTGGGGGGGGGCCCACAAACCCCTCCAGGTATTTGTCATGGCTCCCGATACCCGACGGTTTCCATATTCCATCTTCAGCCTCCTGATTGGACAAATTTTGATTTGCTAAAGTCAAAAGTGGGAGGGTTCTGCGCCCTGAGCACACTGTAAAATAAGCCAACTGGAGCCTCGGGCTCTAATCACGTGCTTGTTTAAAGTGGAGGTTCACCCTAAAAACAAATTTTTAACATTAGAGCCAGCATAGTAAGGGCATATACTTTCGGCATTTTTTTTTTTTTTTCTCCGTACTTACCTTTTTATATTCTGGTTTGGTCCAGGGCTTTCCGCGTTCTGATGACTCCGGGACTGGGCGTTTCTATCCCTGCCTCAGGTCTCCGATGACTGCGGGACTGGGCGTTCCTATCCTTCGGTTCGATGATTGACGGCTTGTGAAACAGGTGACCTGTCGCACAACGCGCGTCACCAGATTTCCAGAAATAGCCGAGCTTCGAGTCGGCACTATACGGCGCCTGCGCCCGCCGTGTAGAGCTGACTGCGCAGGCGCCGTATAGTGCCGACTTGGAGCTCGGCTATTTCCCGACATCTGGTGACGCGCGTTGTGCGACAGGTCACCTGTTTCACAAGCCGTCAATCATCGAATGGAAGGATAGGAACGCCCAGTCCCGCAGTCATTGGATCCCGGAAGCCCTGGACAAAAACAGAATATAAAGGTATGTACGGAGAAAAAAAAAAAACCCAGCCGAAAGTAAATGCCCTTACTATGCTGGCTCTGCTAGATGTAATATTAGAAAAAAAATTTTTTGGGTGAACCCTCGCTTTAACTTGTGTTAGTCCGCCCCTGCAGTGCACTGCACACACGTAAAACAATTTATTTTTTATATTTTTAAATAAATGATAATATGACTAACCTTTTTTAACATCTTAAAGTTAAAAAAAATGTTAATTATGTTCTCATTTTATTTAAAAATCTTTCTATTAATCGCTTTTCTATGGACCGGTCGCCATTGTCATTCAGTAATGATAATCTCCAGCTGTAAGTTCATATGTTCTCCTTACAGGTCAGGTGATTAAAGCGTGGGACATCGCTGTGGCCACCATGAAAGTTGGAGAGATCTGTCAGGTTACCTGTAAGCCAGAGTATGCCTATGGAGCATCAGGGAGTCCTCCCAAAATTCCACCAAATGCTACGCTCATCTTTGAGGTACGAGACACATTTCAAGCTCTTCTATTGGTGAATGTTTCGTGAGTTTTTCATATTCTGTATCATTTCGTTTGTTTGCCTCCAGATTGAGCTTTATGACTTCCAAGGTGAAGATCTGTCAAAAGAAGAAGATGGCGGTATTATTCGTAGAATTCTAGTAAAGGGCGAGGGATATTCCAAACCCAACGAGGGTGCCGTGGTAGAATGTAAGTGATTGGCGATCCTGCTTAAGGGGAAATCTCATGTTGCGCTGTCCACATGGCCTTTTTTAATCACTTCCACCCTATATCTGTGCACCCCTTATGACCCACCACAGTTTTTACTTTTCCTCTTTAGGCTTTTTTTTATTTTGAAAATTACAAAGTAATACGTACCCCCTTTTTTTTTTTTTTTTTTTTTTTTTTTTTTTTTTTTGAGAAGGGGGGAAAAATAGCTAGGCTTTCTTTTGGCAATACAGTAAGACCTCAGATTGCTAGTAACGTGGTTAACAAGCGTTTCGCAATACGAGATATTTTATTTTTTAAATCCTGACTCAGTTCGCGAGTGTTGTCTCGCAAAACGAGAAGGATTCAAGCTGCACCGGTGTGCAGTACCGCATTTGGCAAGAGGTGCGGGGGGCGCCTGTGACACTCGGAAAAACTTTTCAGAGTTTCTCCCGCACCCCCCACCTCTGGCCACATGCGGTACTGCATACAATAGAAGTTAATGTGAAACTTATTCTCTTCGTTTCCATTGACTTCTGTGGGAAAATTCACTTTTATTTGCGAGTGTTTTGGATTACAAGCATTTTTCTGGAACAAATTATGCTCATCATCCAAGGTTCCACTGTATTCCTTTGCAAAAATGTATATTTTGTAGAGAATATATAGACAGAAATAAATATATGTAGAGCTATGTTCACAAGGAAGTGTCAGGTCTCACACTACAGGCAGAGGTCATGCATTAACATGTGCATTGCCATGCCTCATGTTTAAACTGAAACTACTGACACAGGAATGTGAAGATTCCTTCTACTGTAGACTCTGCATATAGGGCAAAAAATTACACTGTGAAACTACATGATAAATGCACATCGCGTGCAGGTGGAAATGTTTACCATGCCTTGAAAGTGGTTGTAAACAGAAATCAAACTTGCTGCTCTTAATTGAGACAGGTACACACTATAGAGGGATATGCTTTGCCCATATTTCATGTCTGCGGTTTACAACAACTAAGTGATGGTATATGGAGAACTAAAGAAATGCCACTCCTTATATGAAAGAAATGGCTTTTACACATGCGTTTTGACAGTTGGCCCTTGCGGTAGGGAAAGCGGTGGCAGAGGGAAGAGTAGCTGGAAAGAAATGCGTCCTAAAATGTCTGATGGGGATTTTATTTTTATTTTTATTTATTTTTTTAGGACATATCTCTTGCATTCAAAATCTTTAGGTAGTTAAAGTTTGGAAGGTAAAGGACAGTTGTACCTTTTCGGTTATATTTATCCTCTTGACCACTGGGCACTTAAACCCCCTTCCTAACCAGACCAATTTTCAGCTTTCGGTGCTCTCACAATTTGAATGACAATTACTCAGTCATACAACATTGTGCCCATCTGAATTTTTTGTCCTTTTTTCCCCACAAATAGAGCTTTCTTTTGGTGGTATTTGATCACCTCTGGGTTTTTTATTTTTTGCGCTATAAAAGAAAAAACACTGAAAATTATGTAAAAAAAAAAAAAAAAAAAAAAAATCTTGTTTCTGTCATATTAGCGGGTATTGCAGCGTATGGGGGGGGGGTTATTGCAGCGTATGGGGGGGGGTTATTGCAGAGTATGGGGGGGGGGTTATTGCAGAGTATGGGGGGGGGGTTATTGCAGAGTATGGGGGGGGGGTTATTGCAGAGTATGGGGGGGGGGGTTATTGCAGAGTATGGGGGGGGGTTATTGCAGAGTATGGGGGGGGGTTATTGCAGAGTATGGGGGGTATTGCAGAGTATGGGGGGTATTGCAGAGTATGGGGAGGTTATTGCAGAGTATTGATGGTACTGCAGAGTATTGCACAGGGAGGGATGGCTGGATCTGTGACTGCATTTGTCACAGATCCAGCCACAGCAGCTGCTGCTGCTTCCGCTCTCCCCCCCTCTCCTCTCACACTGTACCGATCGGTACAGAGAGGAGAGGGAGGAACCGGCGTCATTACATGACGCCGGTTTGTTTACAAGTGATCACGTGGTAAATGGCCGCTATCAGCGGCAATTTACTGAGATCTGTGCTGCTCACAGATGATTCCGGGAGCGCGCCCCAGAGGACGCGCGAGTGAAGGATTCTGGGAGGACGTCCCAGGGACGTCCTCCCAGAATAACTCCACCGCGCTGTAGACGTCTTTTGTCTATGGCGCGGTGGTAAAGAGGTTAAAAGTTTCTAATTGCTACATCCCACCTCACCAATCCTTGGCTTCAAACATTAAGGACTCGTTCAGAAAACCGTGCCGACTTCCCTTGCAGAGACATGCGTTTACATCAGCTTACCTCAGTTTTCATGCATGTGGACAGCAGTTTTCATACGTGTCAGTTATGTGCCCTAATCGCACCAGTGTTTTCTTTTTTTTTTAGTCCTTTCAGAAAGTGTTCAGAAAAACTCTTGTCTCTGAACCATGGTGTGAACGAGGCCTACGTTTTTAGAAGAAGATGAATGTATACATGTCTGGTGACTTCACCTGCCATTACCGAAAGAAAACTGATATATCTGTTTTTGTTGCAGTTATTTATTTGATTAGCCTAGGCATATTAGAAGTATCTATAACTGTTTAGGGTCTGATTGAGCACCATAGAATAATCTGTTTCTCTGCTATTTTAATACAGTGAAGCTGCAAGGAATCCACAATGAGCGCGTGTTTGATGAACGGGAGATGCAGTTTGAAGTTGGGGAGGGAGAGAGCCTCGGGATCCCCCCAGGAGTGGAGACTGCACTGCAGCAGATGGAGAAAGGAGAGGAAGCTGTGCTCTACCTGAAACCAGAGTGAGCTGACTGTCCTGGTGTGGTGGTTGGTTGCTTATTATGGACTGTTTCCTACTAGGTTCTTGATTAACCACTTCACCTCTGAAATATTTACCCCCCTCCTTCATGAACAGGTCATTTTTTTGCGATATGGCACTGTTACTTTAACTGACAATTGCGCGGTCATGCAACGCTGTACCCAAACAAAATGTATGTCTTTTAAAAAAAAAAAAGGTGTGATCCGGTAGCCGGCTGCTCACTGACACAGGGGATCATGTGACTGGAATGGAGTGGGCTATAAAAAAGTGTTTGCGTGTGTGTGTGTGTGTGTGTGTGTGTGTGTGTGTGTGTGTGTGTGTGTGTTTTTTTTTTTTTCTTCAGAAGGTAGACAGGATAGGTAGCGAGAAAATATATACCTGTGCTCAAATCCCAATAGCTTGTATATAATCAGGCGCTAAAGAGGTGTGACCACATATTAACGCTACAAATTCTGGATGGACTTCACACTGCTATAAACCCTTTCTAGCCAACTTTGCAATGAAAAAACAGGAATTTTTAGTTCACATATATTGAAATACATGTTTAAGTTGGCTAACTACATCAAAGTAATCCCTTTTTATTGCCAGTCCCACACTGCTTTGCCACTGCAAATGCTACGGTGGACACCATGCCAACCTGGGGCATAAAGACACGAGGTGGCATGGTGTACACAGTAGCATTTGTAGTGGTAAAGCAGTATAGGACTGGCCATAAGAGGGATTACTTTGACTCAGTCGGTGGGCTTAAGAACGTATTGCAATTTGTGTGAACTAAATCCCTGTTTTCATTGCATTTGCTGGAAAGGGTATATAGCAGTTAGCAGAGGGTCCATCCAGGATTTGTAGTGTTAATATGCGGTCACACCTCTTTAGCACCTGATAGTTTAAATACATGTACAAGTTATTGGGATTTGAGCACAGGTATATCTATCTTTCTTGATTTTTTTTTTTCTTCCCCCCCCCCCCCCTGTTGTAACGCAGGTCATTGACAAGACCTGAACCTAGTAGCTCCTCCCCCACCTTGTGTCTTTATGCCCCAGGTTGGCATAGTGTCCACCATAGCAGTGTAGGACTGGCCATTAGAGGAATTATTATAATAATAATAATATTTTTTTTTTTCCGTTTGCTAGCTTAAAGAGTAAGTAAACCCTCAGGGACAAGTTTACACCTACAGGTAAGCCTAGATTTAAGGCTTGCCTGTAAGTGCTTGTAATATCTCAGAGGCCTACACGGTTTCTGAGATATTTGCAATTTCCCCGAGCGATGCCTTCAACGGTGCATGCTCCACGTTGAAAGGGCACGCTGTGTCGTTTTAAGCCGGGGTCATGTCGTTTAAGGTGGCTCCGGCCAGTCACAGAGCCGGAGTTTGCGGCTCCCGGAAGAAGAGGGGTGAAGAATGGCTGCTCGCTGCCATGGAGGAAGATGGTGACATTGCGGGCTTCTTTTGCAGGTAAGTGTCACATAATGGGCTACTATGCGATGCATAGTAGCCCATTATGCTTTACCTTTGCAGGGAGACATAGAGGAAGTAACACCCATCAGGGTTTACTTCCTCTTTAAGCATGTATTGCAATATGTGTGAACTAAAAATCCCTGTTTTTCATTGCATAGTTTTCTGGAAAGGGTATATAGCAGTGTGCAGAGGGTCCATGCAGAATTTGTAAGATAGGTAGAAAGACGGGTTATATAAGCTATGGTTAGACGGGAATTCCACTTCATCTCCACCCTCATTTCCTTTCCCTTCACAAACAGTATTTCTGCTCTGGAAGAGAAGTTCAACTGTTGATGATAATAGACAGATTCAAGGCTGTAAATAACAATGTAATTGGTCTCCTTTTGAGTGGTTTGGACACATGTTCTGTTTGGGGGGGAAAAGGTGTAATATAAAGCACATTATTCTGTTTACTGCTCTGAACATTATCCAGCTTGTGGAACGTAATTGCACTGATCGTAGCATCATTCTGTTACAGATACGGTTTTGACAGCGCAGGCTATGAGCCATTTCAGATCCCACCCAATGCCGAATTGAAATATAAAGTCAAACTGAAGAGCTTTGAGAAGGTGAGTGTTGTCCTCGGGCGGTGGTTTCTGGGTGAACGTTGTCTGGCATGCTGGTTGAGTGTTTTTCTTTGGCAGTACTTGATGGGGAGTGTTAAAGTGTGTGTGTGTGTGTGTGTGTGTGTGTGTGTGTGTGTGCGCGCGTGTGCGTGTGCTAGTTGTCCTCGGCTGGTGCATGCTGGGTAAGTGCTGTTCTTAGTTGTGCCTACACGGTATGCACTATGGGCATGTTGTCTTTGGACAGTGCTTGCTGGTTGACTGTGGTTGAGTGTCCCGGGAGTGAAGTGGGGCAATGTTGGTAATGATGTATGCTCATTGAGTGTCATCCTCAGGTGATGCATGCTGGGTGTTTTTCTCTTAGACCCCTTTCGCCCTTAGCGCCTGCAAACGACCCTAAACAGCCGCGGTGGGACACCGCAGCTATACCGCCTGCAATGCGCCTCTGCAGAGGCGCATTGTGGGCAGGGCCGTCTTAATAGCATCATGGGCCCCTGGGCAAAGTAATGCTCTGGGGCCCCTACAATGGAGACAGTGCAGGTAAACGGAAATCAAGAAGGTAGGAGGTAGGGGATATCTGGGGTGTAGAGGGGTCAGAGTGCTGGGGGATATCTGGGGTGTAGAGGGGTCAGAGTGCTGGGGGGATATCTGGGGTGTAGAGCGGTCAGAGTGCTGGGGGGGATATCTGGGGTGTAGAGGGGTCAGAGTGCTGCCCCTCTACATCTATGATGCAGAGGGGCAGCCCGGGCTCAAGGACCAACTGCTTTGGGGAAAGGGCAGGGCCCCCCCATGCATCTGGGGCCCCTGGGCAGTGCCCAGGTGTGCCCTCTCATTAAGACAGCCCTGATTGTGGGCGGTTTACACCCTTTCTCGGCTGCTAGCGGGGGCCCCAGTGTGAAAGGGGCCTAAGGGAGTGTTGTGTGAAAGGGGCCTAAGGGAGTGTTGTGTGAAAGGGGCCTAAGGGAGTGTTGTGCTTGAGGGGCAAGTGCCAGGGGGAAGGTGGAGTGTTGTGCTTGAGGGTGTTGTCCCCGGAGAGTACATATTAAGGAAGTGTTGTCCCCAGGTCATGTCTGCACAGGAATAGTTGTCCATGGGCAATGCGGGTTGGGGTTGTTCCTGCGCTTTGCTTGCTGTTAGTATTACAGAGAGCATTGTAAGAAATTGATGTTATATTGCTATTTTTTTTACCCAATCAGGCCAAGGAATCATGGGAGATGAATAGTGATGAAAAGTTGGAGCAAGGAGTTCTGGTCAAGGAAAGAGGAACACAATATTTCAGGGTAGGTGTCAAAAATAACACTTTTCAGTGTCTCAGGTCTTATAAAGTTATGAGAACACTTTAACATATAATTGTAAACTATATTAGTAGCGCTCCAAAGACCGCTGTACTATATTTTCAGTGAACATGAATTTAAGGTAATTTACTGTAAAGTTTTTTTATAATAGAAAATTAGATTTTAGATGATCCTTCTAGCAGCAGCGATCACATGACTAAATGCTTTGGTATTTGATCACATAACTAGCTGCCATGGAATTTTTAGCAGCCTATATTTAACCACTTGACCTCCTGGAAGATTTACACCTCTTCGTGACCAGGCCATTTTCTTTGGGATACGGCACTGCGCTACTTGAACTGACGATTGTGTGGTCGTGGAACGCTGTATCCAATATAATTGATGTAATTTTAATCGCAGTAATAGAGCATTCTATATTCTAATATTTCTAATCTACTAACTAGAGCGTTTTATTTTCCCTATCCGTCTTTCAGGACAGCCACAACTTGAGAGATAGGCTCCTCCTCTTCCTTAGGAAACACTGCCCAGCCTTTAAAATCTCTCCTCCCCCTGCTAGACCTCAGTTCTTAGTGTTTCCTCCGGTGGGGAGACACTGCTAAGGAACCAGGCAGAGCAGTCAGGGGACTGTGGCCATCATTATCTTTTCCTGTGGAGGAAGCAAGGGCTTCCTAAAGGAGATTGAGCGACTTACCGCCAAAGAACGCACCCCAACCAGGTCGAGCGCGACAGACGGTTCTGTGGGGGGGTCCCTATCGTGTCCACAGGACCGCGGCGGGGGAATTCAGCTCCGGGCGGCCGCATATTATTTTTTTTTTTTTTTTTTCCTTTTGAAAAATGCGGGCCGAGTGGACGGGCGACGTCATTTCCGGTGCGCCTTGGAAAGGATTCCCTATGACCCGCGACTTCCGGTTCCGGGTCGCGGCGCTGATAGGAGACCCACGCGTCCTGCTGGAGGTGTCGGATACTCGTTGGGACGAGTTAGACACAGCACAACCACCCCGCTATGTCGGTAACCTCTCCGGAACGGGACCCGACTAGGGACGCTACCTCCAGCCAGTCCAAGGTAAGGGTTCCTGGGGAGGGTTCCCAAAAACTTTTAGACTATGTCTTTTTTCCCTTCCTCTATTTTTTCCCTTGGTGGTTGGGGGAGAGGAGGGAAAGACAGCAGGGCACCTAGCAGTAGTGTCTGTCTAGTGCTTCCCAGAGGGTTGTAACCATGTTGTTATTTTAAAAAAAAAAAAAAATAAAAAAAAACTTTTTTTATAAAATGTTGTTTGCAGATCTCTGCTCTTTTAATGTGGGTCCCTATGTCTTCTATTTTTTCAGAAGAGCCTAGAAAAGAGCCAAGAAAAAACAGGAAAGACACATAGTTCTAGGAAAAAGTGTGCTTCCTGTAGGGATTCCCTTCCTGATTCTTGGGCAAAGGTTTTATGCAGAGATTGCATAAACTCTCTAGTTAGGGAAAGGGATGCAGAACAGGAGGATAGTCTAGCTGCTTCAGTTAAGGAACTAGCCTCTACCTTTTCCTCTTTCAAGACTTTGTTTGAAAGGGTGCAACCCTCCCTGGTACCCACACAGGTTACAGCCCACCCTGATGTTCAGGGTTCTGCACCTGCCTCTCCTGATCCTTCAGCGGAAGCAGTTGATTTTGCAGGCCCTTCTCAGGGGCAGCACTCCCTAATGGAGAACGTTGCTTTCGACTCACAGGCAGAGTCAGGTGAAGAAGACCAGGACAGTGAGTCCAAGAAGTCTTCCAGATACAAGCTATCTCTTGATGAGGTTGAGGAACTACTAGGGGCCATTTACACGACCCTAGGCATTCACACGGATGTTAAACCTCTTAGTCTCCATGACCAGATGTATAAAGGTCTAGGGGAACACAAGGGTAGGGTTTTCCCAGTGCACGATCTTCTGGTTGATACTGTTAAGAAGGAGTGGCAGGACCCTGAAAGAAAGCCTTTCTTTTCTCAATCCCTTAAGAGAAGGTTTCCCTTTGCGGAAGATTCCACGTCTGTTTGGAATAAAAACCCTAAATTAGATGCGGCCTTTTCACAAGTCTCTAAAAAGACTGATTTAGCATTTGAGGATATGGGCAACCTGACGGATGCTATGGATAAGAGAATGGACTCGTTGTTGAAAAAAGCATGGGAGTCCATAATGGGCAATTTAAAACCAGAATTAGCAGTTACAGTAGTGGCCCGTAATTTAGAACACTGGCTCTCAAAGATCCAGGAACATATTGAGGCAGATACGGACAAGGACACTATTTTGGCTTCCTTCCCCACAATTTTAAAAGGGGTAGCCTACATTGCGGATGCCTCAGCAGAATCCGTCCGCATGTCAGCCAGGTCAGCAGCCCTGGCTAATTCTGCCAGAAGAGCTCTCTGGCTCAAGACTTGGTCAGGAGACATTGCATCCAAGTCTAAGTTATGTGGGATTCCCTTTACAGGAGATCTCCTATTTGGTCCTGACCTGGAGTCAGTCTTAGACCGCACGGCGGATAAGAAAAAATCTTTTCCGTTTAAACGTAAAACTCCACAAAAAGGAAGAGGGTTTCGTCCCCAAAGACAAACAGGGGTCCCGAAGCCAGAGACTCAAAAAAGGATCTGGACACCTAGGGGTAGGGGAAGAGGAGCGATTTTTCGCCCACCTGACCAGCCCCCCAAAAAACAATGACTCCCAGATCAGAGTGGGGGGAAGGTTGGGGGCCTTCCTCCCACAATGGGAGTCTTTTTCCCCAAACAGGTACGTATTGGCGATAGTGAGAAAGGGGTATTCCCTAGAGTTCTCATGCCTTCCGCCACAGAGGTACCTGGTCACTCAGCTTCCCAAAGCCAAGGAAAAAGCAGAAGCTCTAGTGGGGGCCTTGAGGGATCTGGAGGTCCAAAATGTTGTTTGCAGAGTCCCAAAAAGAGAGGAGAAAAGAGGGTTTTACTCCCACGTTTTCGTGGTAAAGAAACCCTCTGGCAAGTACAGGTTAATCTTAAACCTGAAACCACTGAACAAGTCAGTAACATACAAAAGATTCCGTATGGAGTCAATATTCACGGTAAGGGCCCTCCTACCACAGAATTGCTTTATGGTCTCCCTGGACCTCAGGGACGCGTACCTGCACATACCTATTGCAGAGGGGTCTCAGGAGTTTCTACGGCTAGCGATAGACTTGGGAACTTCGGTGGTGCACCTACAGTTCCAGGCTTTGCCATTCGGTCTATCCTCCTCACCCCGCGTGTTCACAAAAGTCCTGGCGGAACCAATAGCTTTTCTGCGTCTTCAGGGAGTGGGTATAATAGCATACCTGGACGACCTGCTTCTTTTTGCAGCCTCTCCGGAACAAGTCTCCAGGGACCTGGAACTAACCAAAAGGACCCTTATGGGCCTAGGTTGGCTGTTAAACCTGGAAAAATCCAGTCTAATACCATCACAGCGCATTCCTTATTTAGGGTACACCCTGGACTCCACCCTCCTAAGGGTCTTCCTTCCATTAGAGAAGGCTCTAAAGTTAGAAAGGTCAGTATCTGCCCTCCAGGGCAGCCATCAGGTCTCAATCAGATTCCTGATGTCAACACTAGGACTGTTAACTTCCACTTTACCGGCAGTCCAGTGGGCAGGGATTCACTTTCGGGCCCTGCAGGCCTTTGTACTCAGAATCTGGGACCACAGCTCAGAACACCTAGACGTCCTGGTACAGGTCCCAAGTCAGGTAAAGAGATCCCTCTGGTGGTGGAGAAGGTTAACCAATCTGTCACAGGGTCGTCTATGGCATATCCGATCTCCATTGATTGTCACCACAGACGCCAGCGGCAGAGGTTGGGGAGCTCACCTAGGGGTACTTCCAGCACAGGGTGTTTGGGAAGTGGCAGAGCTGAAACATTCCTCCAATTGGAAGGAGCTGAGGGCGATCGGTTTAGCGCTCATCTTCTTCCAGGAGAGACTTCGAGGACACCACGTCCAGGTGAGGTCAGACAATGCGTCGGCCGTGGCCTATGTAAACAAGCAGGGTGGCACCAGATGTGTAGCCCTGTCGGCCATAACAACAAGAATTTTTCGCTGGGCCGAAACAAACACCCTGTCCTTATCAGCAGTTTTTCTAAGGGGGATAGAAAACAGTACAGCGGATTTCCTCAGTCGAAGTCAACTGAGGGAAGACGAGTGGTCCCTCAATCAGGAGGTCTTCCATCTTTTGACCAAGAGATGGGGATCCCCGGAGATAGATCTCTTCGCATCCAGGGAGAACGCAAAAACACATTGGTTTTTCTCTCGGGGCAAGGGAGAGGGAGCAAGAGGGATAGATGCCCTATCCCAGAGCTGGCGATTCGAGATTTGTTACGCCTTCCCACCCCCAGCTCTTCTACCACTGGTCCTGAGAAAATTTCAGCTGGAGAACACCTCACTTATCCTGGTGGCACCCCACTGGCCCAAGAGGGCTTGGTTTTCGGTTCTCAAGCAACTGACCACAGAACCCCCCCTTTTTCTCCCTCTTCGAGAGGATCTCCTCTCGCAGGGTCCAGTTCTGTGCCCTCAGGTACACAGGTGGAACCTGGCGGCGTGGTTACTGAGGAGTCCTTGCTGAGGTCAAGAGGTTTTTCGGACAAACTGACTGCCACCCTTCTCAACAGTAGGAAGAAGGAGACACGTTCTATTTATAAAAAAATCTGGATTCGTTTTAATACTTGGTGCCAGGAATTTTCCTTTCCAGCACAAAGCCACAAGTCCGTTCTGGAATTTCTCCAGTGCGGAGCGGATAAAGGCTTGTCAGTGAGTACCCTTAAAGGCCAGGTCTCAGCACTCAGTGTGTTTCTAGAGAGCCCTCTAGCATCCAATCCCTGGGTCATCAGGTTCTTTAAGGCCTTGTCCAGACAGAAACCTTCCCAGGGACCTTCCTTCCCCAAGTGGGATCTATCACTAGTTTTACAGGTGCTAACAGGGGTACCCTTTGAACCCTTAGACAAGTGTTCCTTAAAGGATCTAACATTTAAAACAGTCTTTTTAGTTGCAGTGACTACTGCCAGGAGGGTCAGTGAATTGGAAGCCCTGTCCATTCGTCCTCCTTTTTGTGTAATTTTCCCGGATCGAGTTGTTTTTAAAACCGATCCGGCCTTCCTTCCGAAAGTGGCTTCCAAGTTCCATAGAAGCCAGGAGGTTGTGTTACCCTCATTTTGTTCCAATCCCTCTGGTGAAAGGGAATTTAAGTTTAGTACACTAGATGTTAGGAGATGTATCCTACAGTACTTGGAGCTGACTCGAGCCTTTAGGAAGTCAGACTCTCTGTTCGTTTTATTTTCTGGGACCAGAAAGGGACAGAAAGCGTCTCGGCGCACTATTGCTAGGTGGCTCAGACTAGTTATTGGGCAGGCTTACTCCTTGACTGATAGGGAAGTCCCTACAGGAATTAAGGCACACTCTACTCGGGCGGTGGCTACTTCTCAGGCTGAAAGGGCTGGAGCGACGCCGGATCAAATATGCAGAGCCGCAACTTGGTCCAGTTATGCCACTTTCATCAAACATTACAGAGTAGACCTGGTGTCAGCAGGTGAACAAGCCTTTGGGAGAAAGGTCTTGCAAGCCGTGGTCCCACCCTAAATTGTAAGTACTCGATTATCCTCTCAAGTTGTGGCTGTCCTGAAAGACGGATAGGGAAAAATGGAGTTACACTTACCGGTAACGTCCTTTCCAGTAGTCTTTCAGGACAGCCCTAGTTACCCTCCCGAAAAGTAAGAAGAAAGGGTTTCTAATCCAGGAACATAGTATGATATTGATGTGTTAACTATGGATTACTAACATGTTCTTGTGTCTCCCCAGCGGACCGGAGTGCTCGTATAAAAACTGAGGTCTAGCAGGGGGAGGAGAGATTTTAAAGGCTGGGCAGTGTTTCCTAAGGAAGAGGAGGAGCCTATCTCTCAAGTTGTGGCTGTCCTGAAAGACTACTGGAAAGGACGTTACCGGTAAGTGTAACTCCATTTTTTTTTGTGCTATAAACAAAAGACAGACAATTTTGGGAAAACAAAAAAAAATCTTCACTTTCTGCTATAAAAGATATACATTAAAAAATCTAACTTCTTCATGAATTTAGGCCAATATGTACTCTGTACATATTTTTTGGTAAAAAATCCCAATAAGCGTATATTGATTTTGCACAAACATCAGCCTTTTTTTATATATATATATATATATATATATATATATATATATATAATAAAGCTGTGCTGTGAGGCCCTTGGAGGATTGTAATGCCTCGTACACACGGTCGGACTTTTGATTGCAACAGTCCGCTGTGAGTCCGTCCGGAAGTCCGACGGAAAGAAAGAACTGGAGGCTACACATGGCCGGACTTTCCGAAGGGAAAAAAAAACCCGTCTTACTTTTTTACTCGGAAAGTCCGGCCATGTGTACGAGGCATGAGAGAACCTTTAGTGAGAAAACGGCATCATGAAGGCCAAGGAACACACCAGACAGATCAGGAATAAAGTTGTGGAGAAGTTTTAAAGCGGGGTTAGGTTATAAAATATCCCAAGCTTTAAAAATCTCACAGAGCACTGTTCAATTAATCATCTGAAAATGGGGAAAAAGTATGGCACAACTGCAAACCTACCAAGACTCTGGAGGAGCTGCAGAGATCCACAGCACAGGTGGGAGAATCTGTCACAGAACAACTATTGGTCGTGCACTCCACAAATTTGGCCTTTATGGAAGAGTGGCAAGAAGAAAGCCATTATTGAAAGAAAAACATAAGAAGTCCATTTGCAAGAAACCATTTGGGGGACACGGCAAACATGTGGAAGAAGGTGCACTTGGCAGATGGGACCAAAATGTTACTTTTTTGCCCTAAAAGCAAAACACTATGTGTGGTAGAAAACAAACACTGCATCTCACCCTGAACACAGCATCCCCACTGTGAAACATGGTGGTGGCAGCATCATGTTGTGGGGATGCTTTTCTTCAGGGACAGAATCTGGTCAGAGTTGATGGGAAGATGGATGGAGCCAAATACAGGGCAATCTTAGAAGAAAACCTGTTGGGCCCTGTGCGCACGATCAGTCCATCTGATGAAAACGGACTGAAGTCTGATGGTCTGATGTGCCTAAACACCATCAGTTCAAAATCCGATCGAGTCCAACGCGGTGACGTAAAACACAACGACGTGCTGAAAAAAACGAAGTTCAATGCTTCCAAGCATGCGTCGACTTGATTCTGAGCATGCGCGGGTTTTGAACCGATGCTTTTGCGTACTAACCATCGGTTTTGATCGGTCATTAGTCCATCAGTCCGATTCTAAAGCAAGTTCTAAAACTTTGGACTGAAGGACAAAAGTCTGATGGCCATACACACGGTAGGTTTGGACTGATGAAACTGAACCTCAGTCCGTTTTCATCAGTTTGGACTGATCGTGTGTACAAGGCCTAAGAGTCTGCAAAAGACTTAAGGCTAGGGCGGAGGTTCACCTTCCAGCAGGACAACAACCCTAAATATACAGCCAGGAACAAAATCAAGCGCAGGGCGGCCCTAGCTTATCTTAAAGCGCAAAAGGCGAATGTTATTGCTTTAACAGAAACGCACGTTACCGGTCATTTACAGTCCGCACTGAAACGCCCATGGATTGGATGGGCTTATTATAGCACCCACTCCAGTTTCTCCAGGGGAGTTTCACTCCTAGTGTCGAAGGCCACCCCTTTTGAATTGCTTACACTGGAGTCGGATCAGCAGGGGAAATATCTATTCTTACATGTACGCATTGGGGGAATGCCTATGTTATTGATTGCCTGCTATATCCCTCCTCCCTACAGCTCGGAGGTCGCCACTCAGGGCTTGGCATTTATGGCTAAGCACCCGACGGTACCGGTGGTATGGATGGGAGATTTTAATATGGTTATGGACCCCAGCCTGGATAGACCGGCAATGCCGGGGGGACCTGCGGGGGCCCCCGGGTTGTCCAGACTGGGCCGCCTGATGAAAGAATTTGCTTTGGTAGATGTGTGGAGACAAAGGAATCCTAAGGTCAGGGCTTTCACGTGCCATTCAGCCAGCCACGCTACTATGTCCCGCATTGATTATGTTCTGGTCTCAGCTGCACTACTGCCCAAAGTGGGGGGGGGGGGGCTGGATTTGCTCCCAGGGCCCTGTCAGATCACTCGCCATGTTGGGTACAGTTATCTCTGCTAGATAGGGCCCCTGTGAGGAGGCTGAGGGCCCTGACTGACCATGACAGAATTGAACGGGAACTACAGTTCCTACTTCCTGAGGGTCAGGGGTACAAGGATATTAATTCCCGGTGGGATACATTTAAAACTCGGGTGTGCAGGGTGTTAGACACTAAGATACGTAGACTTAAACAGACCTCCAAAATAGTTGTAAATAGCGCGGAAGACATGCTGCAGGACCTTGAGGCTGCATTTAACACTCAGCCCACAATAGAGAACCTGACCAAGGTGAGCATGCAGACTAGGATGGTCACACAGTTACATCTGGAGAGGGCCAAATAGCACATTTTTTTTCAGCAAGACACGAGTGTATGAGCATGGGGAGAAAGCGGGGAAGATGTTGGCGTATTTGGCGCACTTGGAGGACAGACCGCCAGTGGTGGTTTCACTGGTGGAGCCGGACGGCTCGGTCGTCACGGACCCTCCAGTGGTGGCAGATAGGTTCAGAAACTTCTACGAGGACTTATATAGATCCCAAAGTAGACATACGCAGCAGGAAATATGGGCATACCTACACACACTGCAATTTTCACAGCTGAGTCGGGGGCAAGTGCAGATGCTGGAAGCCCCAATTACTACTCAAGATATAGCCACGGCACTATCGCAACTGGCCAAGTCTAAGGCTCCTGGCCTAGACGGCCTCCCGCTAGAGTTTTACACTACATATTCGGAGACACTGATCCCCAGGTTGAGGGCGTTATACCTCTCTATATTTGATTTGGGAACTCTCCCCTCCTCCATGCAGGAAGCACAGATAATTGTGCTTCCTAAGCCGGGCAAGGACCCTCAATACCCCGAATCTTATAGACCAATATCCCTGCTTCCGGTGGACATTAAAATTTTTGCCAAGGTTCTGTCATCTAGATTGAACTCAGTGATCCTTTCACTGATTCATGGAGACCAAACAGGGTTTATGCCAGGGAAGAACACCGCCATGAACATTAGGAGGTTATTTATGAACATACAAGCGCAGCATGACAACGTGGGAACCCGGGTGGTAGTTGCTTTGGACACGGCCAAGGCCTTTGACTCAGTCGAGTGGCTATATCTGTGGGAATGCCTGAGATGTTACGGCTTTGGCCCATGTTTCATTAAATGGGTCCAGTTGTTATATCAGACCCCCAAGGCTAGAGTGTTCGTGAATGGGTGGCTATCGGAACAGATCTCCCTGGAGAGAGGCACGAGGCAGGGATGCCACCTGTCGCGCTGTTATATGCGTTAGCTGCCAAGCCGTTGGCAATCGCCATTGGAATAAGCTCGGAGGTGGTGGGTCTCAGGAAGGGAAATACATGGGAAAAGATTGGCCTATATGCGGATAACACGATTCTATATCTGGAGGACCAGGGCCCTTCACTGAGGGCAGCTCTAACTATTATAGAGGAGGTGGGGAAATTGAGTGGAAGTTAAGAGTGGCGGAAGTTAAATATTTAGGGGTGCGGGTCACGAGGAATCTTAAAGATTATGTCCCTCTTAATGTGGAACCACTCTTTGCGGTGGTCAAATCTAGAACGCAGGCATGGGCGAAGCTACCCCTAGGGGTGATGGGTAGAATAAACCTGATTAAAATGATCTTATTGCCTAATATTCTATACATGGTTTGGCATGCTCCCCTTTACATATCTCTTAAGATTTTTAAACAGTTTGAAGCAATCTTAAACTCGTTTGTGTGGGGCTCAGGCAGGCACAAGCTGGCATGGTGTATACTCCAAAACCCGAACACGGAGGGGGGGTGCTCTCTCCCTGACATACAGGATTATTACAGATCATAATTGTCTCACTTTTTTACTATTTTAACATGTCTGAGTCGCAGAGGTATAGATCACTAGTTTGTAATAAGCCGGATAGCCCTTTCCACACTCCCGTGCAGGCAATCTTTAGAAGAGGTCATGGAGGATGCAAGACTGCCCGATTCGGGGCAGACATGCTGACACACCACCAAAAAGTATGGGACGTTGGCCTTAAAAAAACAAGGCAGGAGTCACATGCATTCACATACGCCGCTATGGAAAAATAGCTCCCTGCCTGAGCTAGATACAGTACCTGATCCGGGGGTATGGGCATCTTATGGGATACTATTTTTGTCTCGGGTCATGTCCACTACGGGCCCAAAGCCGTACACCAGACTCAGGGAGGAGTTTTCCCTCCCGCCACAGCTCCACTTTAGATATCTGCAACTCAGGCATGCCCTCAGAGCCCAGCTGGGCTCGGACAGTATAGATGTGAGCGCCCCGCAGGTGTTGGATGTGATATTTGGGAAGGAATCGGCTAAACTCACGTCCAATTGTTACTATGTTATCAGGAGGCGTAGGACCAGCAAGATAGCGCAGGTAGCCAAACTAAAATGGGAGAGAGATTTGGGCCCCATAGATGACACAGAGTGGGATGAGGTGCTGGAGGGGGTTAAGGCTGCGTCCCCAAAGCTGTCAGACAGGTTAACCCAGTTGTACATACTACACCAAGCATATATTACACCGCAGAGAATGGCAAAATTTCAAACCACAAGGAGCCCTTTGTGTCCCATGTGTGCAGCTGAGGAGGGCTCGTTTTATCACATGTTATGGCACTGCTCGGATGCACAGGCATACTGGCTGCAGGTGACACAATTTCTTCACGATAATATGGGAACCCCGGTGGGGATGGACCCAAAGTTGTGTCTTTTTGGACTGTTACCTGATGTAGATCTAGAAAAGTATCAAGCAATCTTTATGTGTGAAACGTTAATCCTGGCTAGGAAGGCAGTGGCGAAAGTATGGATGCAACCTGAGGCGCCGACACTGAGGGATTGGAAGAGGGAGGTGAATGCTATTCTCCCATACAGGAAAATGATTTATACACATAGAGGGAGACCACAAAAATGTTCCAATGTATGGGACAGATGGCTGGAAGATGGTGAAACGTGTACAGTCTGAGTATAGAGGTGGTGAAACGTGTACAGTCTGAGTATAGAGGTGCCGAAACACGGTGTGAGTTAGAGGGGGATTGGACGGGTGGGAGTCACTTGGGACCTAGCGGGCAGTGCTGTCGATCAATACGTTTCTTTTTATGTTATACATGGTCGCGGATGTGCCTATTTCTATTTACTTATGCCTGGGGGTACACCTACGGAAGGGAATGTAGTCGCTATGGATAAATGGAACTGTTTTTGCCATTGAATATATGGGGAATGTTGACCCAGCGTTATAAATGTTTGTATACCCTTTTTTACATTTTAATAAACTTGGATTTATCTGGGGAAAAAAAAATATACAGCCAGAGCTACAATGGAATGGTTTAGATCAAATCATATTCATGTGTTAGAATGGCCCAGTCAAAGTCCAGACCTAAATCCAATTGAGAATATGTGGCAAGACTTGAAAATTCAGAGACGCTCCCCATCCAATCTGACAGAGCTTGAGCTATTTTGCAAAGAAGAATGGGCAATAATGTGTGCAAATAAAATGTTGTTCATGTAGTTTTTTATTTTATATTTTACTTTTTACATCTTAGGCAGGGAAGTTCCGTCCAGCTGTCATCCAGTACAAGAAGATTGTCCAGTGGCTGGAACATGAGAGTGGATTGTCAGATGAAGAGAGCGCAAAATCCAAATCCCTGCTTCTGGCGGCATTTCTAAACCTGGCCGCCTGTTACCTGAAGCTGGCAGAGTACAGGCATGCTCTGGAACATTGTAACAAGGTGAGGACAGAGCAATTCTTATAAATATTTAATATACTGTATACCACATAAAAACGGCAGAGGAAGTTTTTGAAGGCTCTTTTCAGCTTTCCACCGGCATGGCTTACTGCTATGCTGTGAATTGCTGACGAATGCATGTTTTGAAAATCAGCATTGAAGTGAACCTTTCAGAAGCTCTACAAGTCATAAATTGCTGACTTGTTGCAAAACATGGCACCAGTAAAGCTTCCAAATATCCAAAGCCATCCTTTATTTTATCCAGTGGTTAGATTATGTCATTGGTCTGCTGCAGGCAAGAGGAAGCATTTCCTCAGCTTCCTCCTGCTTTCCTTGTGATCAGACTGTAACATTGCAACTTTGCAGTAAGTCACAAGGTGAGAGGCTGCTGCAGGAATTGATCTGCCAGGCTTTATACAAACGAGAAGTCCAAACTGATGAAAACGGACTGAGGTTTAGTTTCATCAGTCCAAACCTACCGTGTGTACGGCCCATCAGACTTTTGTCCTTCAGTCCAAAGTTTTAGAACTTGCTTTAAAATCGGACTGATGACTGATCGGTCAAAACCGATGGTTGGTACGCAAAAACATTGGTTCAAAACCCGGGCATGCTCCGAATCAAGTCGACGCATGCTTGGAAGCATTGAACTTCGTTTTTTTTCAGCACTTTGTTGTGTTTTACGTCACCGCGTTGGACTCGATCGGATTATGAACTGATGGTGTGTAGGCACATCAGACCATCAGAATTCAGCCTTCAGTCCGTTTTCATCGGATGGACTGATCGTGTGTACAGGGCCTGAGACATTTGTGAACACAGACTAATGGCCCGTACACAAGACCCGAAAATCGGACGATAGATCATCTGACTTTTTTGCTTGATAGTCACAAGTAGAAATTGAATAAGTTACTAAAGTCACAAATTCTCGTACAACAAAAAAAATCGGACGTGATGTCATGTGTTGTAATGTATTTGTATTTTCGGACAACTATACTGACTAAACCGAAATCGTACAAGGAAAATTTTCGCGCTTGTCCGATCGAATAATATCGGATGAATTTTCGTGATCGGCTCTTGAAACCGGTGTACTAACGATCTGATTATTGTACGATATTCGGATTGTGTGTCCGGGCTATAAAGGCCCGTACACGAGATTGGAAAGTAAAATTTCGTCCCAACGATCTGTGGATTATTTAATACATTACATCACTTCTGAAGTTGAATTCTGTCGTACGAGAATTTTCATACGTTGAGTAACCTCTTCACTTTCGATATGAGACTAGCATGCAACAAAAAACGGAAAAAAATTTGTCCGATCTGATTGTGTGTGTGTGTGTGTGTGTGTGTGTATGAGGCTTTAGAACTGCAGAGACACCAGGATTTGAATGATTCTGGCATCTCAGTCCAGGAAGTAAATGGTAAAAGTGGATAATGCCTGAGCAAAGAATACTCCAACCTTCTGGAATAAAAAAAAAAAGATGAAGGCATTGTCGGAAAGTACTTTGCTGCGATCTGTTAGTATTACAAGTATTACACTGGCACATTACCTAGA
Source organism: Rana temporaria (assembly GCF_905171775.1). NCBI lineage: Eukaryota > Metazoa > Chordata > Amphibia > Anura > Ranidae > Rana > Rana temporaria. The sequence continues at coordinate 358,546,236 of NC_053491.1, read as the reverse complement.
AAATTTGGACTTAACATGAGAAAATATATATATATATTTTTTTTTTTACCTTGATGCATTTCAGCATGCAATAGAAGTGGGTTAACCACTTTAATAATAATAATTAATGACAAGGGGGGGTGAAATGGCACTTGCAACAGGATCTAATTAAAACTAAATACCAATAACGATTTCCATAATGTGAATACGTTTTTAGGAAAATGTGCTCCACTGGTTCCTGTGTAAAATGTGTTCCACTCTGAATAAAATCAAATACCCACCCAACATTAACTGAGTAATGTGGAGAGTAATAAGAGTGGATAAATGATGATAAAAAAGACAAATGTGCCAGTGACCCGCACAATATTAATAGCGAGTGATCTGGAATCGTTCAGATAAAATTAACAAGCAGTAGCTATCTTCATAAACATATAACATATATAAATATGCAAATGAGCTCAAACCAATCCAAAGTGCATAGTGCAATAAATTAATAATATCCATAAAAGAGGATATTATTTGCACTGTATATGTTTATGAAGATAGCTACTGCTTGTTAATTTTATCTGAACGATTCCAGATCACTCACTATTAATATTGTGCGGGTCACTGGCACATTTGTCTTTTTTATCATTTATCCACTCTTATTACTCTCCACATTACTCAGTTAATGTTGGGTGGGTATTTGATTTTATTCAGAGTGGAACACATTTTACACAGGAACCAGTGGAGCACATTTTCCTGACAACTTATTCACATTATGGAAATCGTTATTGGTATTTAGTTTTAATTAGACCCCCCCCCCCTTGTCATTAATTGCTTTAAGTGTGTGAACACTATTAGTCGTGGCAGCTGCATTATTAGTTTGATTTTCTTATTTTAGCTTTGTTGTGCCCTTGTTTAGGTTGGTTTTGCGATTTAGTTCCCCCCCCGGTTTTTAATAATAATAATTGCATTTCCATGTTCTGTGTACTGTGGGAGACCAGACATAGTGACTGCAGGGTTCTGCGTTTAGTAACACTTTAAAGGCTCATTTACACTTGCTTCAGCTTCAACATGCTTTTATGATGTGTTTTTGATGCTTCAGTGGTGCTTCCGTGATGCTCTTTTGAAGATTTGTTGAAGCTTGACAGATGCCCTGTTTGTGTGGATATCTCATACCTGCAATTTCTCCAAAACAAAGCGAAGCTAAAGCTGAATTAAAGCCTTTCAAAAGCTGCAGGTGTTTAAAGAGAGCTTTGCCATAGACTTCTATGGAGGCATTTGAATACTCTCTTTTAAGCACCACTAAAGCTACATGGTGTATAATTTTTGAAGCAAAGCAAGGTGTAAACAGGACTGTAAGATAACCATTTTATTTAGTGACAGGGGCTTTGACTGGCGTTCAGAGAGCTTTCACAAAGCATGTCCGAAGCCTTGTTTTTGAAGCAAGTGTAAACTAGCCCTAAGTTTCTGACCACCAGTTGCCCCACCCACCCCAAAAAAACGCCCATATAAATTTATTATTATTATTATTATTATTATTATTATTATACAGGATTTACAGGGAGTGCAGAATTATTAGGCAAATGAGTATTTTGACCACATCATCCTCTTTATGCATGTTGTCTTACTCCAAGCTGTATAGGCTCGAAAGCCTACTACCAATTAAGCATATTAGGTGATGTGCATCTCTGTAATGAGAAGGTGTGTGGTCTAATGACATCAACACCCTATATCAGGTGTGCATAATTATTAGTCAACTTCCTTTCCTTTGGCAAAATGGGTCAAAAGAAGGGCTTGACAGGCTCAGAAAAGTCAAAAATAGTGAGATATCTTGCAGAGGGATGCAGCACTCTTAAAATTGCAAAGCTTCTGAAGCGTGATCATCGAACAATCAAGCGTTTCATTCAAAATAGTCAACAGGGTCGCAAGAAGCGTGTGGAAAAACCAAGGCGCAAAATAACTGCCCATGAACTGAGAAAAGTCAAGCGTGCAGCTGCCAAGATGCCACTTGCCACCAGTTTGGTCATATTTCAGAGCTGCAACATCACTGGAGTGCCCAAAAGCACAAGGTGTGCAATACTCAGAGACATGGCCAAGGTAAGAAAGGCTGAAAGACGACCACCACTGAACAAGACACACAAGCTGAAACGTCAAGACTGGGCCAAGAAATATCTCAAGACTGATTTTTCTAAGGTTTTATGGACTGATGAAATGAGAGTGAGTCTTGATGGGCCAGATGGATGGGCCTGTGGCTGGATTGGTAAAGGGCAGAGAGCTCCAGTCTGACTCAGACACCAGCAAGGTGGAGGTGGAGTACTGGTTTGGGCTGGTATCATCAAAGATGAGCTTGTGGGGCGTTTTCGGGTTGAGGATGGAGTCAAGTTCAACTCCCAGTCCTACTGCCAGTTTCTGGAAGACACCTTCTTCAAGCAGTGGTACAGGAAGAAGTCTGCATCCTTCAAGAAAAACATGATTTTCATGCAGGACAATGCTCCATCACACGCGTCCAAGTACTCCACAGCATGGCTGGCAAGAAAGGGTATAAAAGAAGAAAAACTAATGACATGGCCTCCTTGTTCACCTGATCTGAACCCCAATGAGAACCTGTGGTCCATCATCAAATGTGAGATTTACAAGGAAGGGAAAACAGTACACCTCTCTGAACAGTGTCTGGGAGGCTGTGGTTGCTGCTGCACGCAATGTTGATGGTGAACAGATCAAAACACTGACAGAATCCATGGATGGCAGGCTTTTGAGTGTCCTTGCAAAGAAAGGTGGCTATATTGGTCACTGATTTGTTTTTGTTTTGTTTTTGAATGTCAGAAATGTATATTTGTGAATGTTGAGATGTTATATTGGTTTCACTGGTAAAAATAAATAATTGAAATGGGTATATATTTTTTTTTTTGTTAAGTTGCCTAATAATTATGCACAGTAATAGTCACCTGCACACACAGATATCCCCCTAAAATAGCTAAAACTAAAAACAAACTAAAAACTACTTCCAAAAATATTCAGCTTTGATATTAATGAGTTTTTTGGGTTCATTGAGAACATGGTTGTTGTTCAATAATAAAATGAATCCTCAAAAATACAACTTGCCTAATAATTCTGCACTCCCTGTATATACCGCCAACAGTTTGCGCAGCGCTTTACATCAGGGAAGACAGTACAGTCACAATACAAATCAATACAGGAGGGATCAGAGGGCCCTGCTCGTTAGAGATTATCTCATGAAATGGCACTGTTAAAGGAGTTGTAAAGGGGGGAAAAAAATGTTTTGGCTAAAATTAATGTCTGCAAGGTAGACAGACAGAATAGTGTAATGATTCTGTTAAAAAACAAGTAAATACCTATTAAATTCCTTCATCTATATCACCTCCGGCGTTCTAGTTTCTGTTCTCTCATTCACTTCCTGGTTTGCGGTGTTTGTTCATGTAAGAACTACATTTCCCAATATGCATTGCGGCACGCCCAGTAATTCACACCTCCTTGAAGTCTCTAACACGTAGAGAGCGTCTTGCCGCACAGATGTAGTTCCCAGGAGGGGGCAAGCACGTCACTGACCACCGCAGTAAAGCCTCCCTTCATGGTGGTAACTAACAATCATGTAAATATATTCGCCAGCACACCAAGGATCGTTTTTAAAACGTCCAAAAAATTTCAATGCATAGAAACGATCACCGAAAAAAGCAACGTTTCGAAGTCACACAGGACCTCTTCGTCAGGCAAGTTCACTTGCTTTTCCAGTTCCCAGCTGGTGATCGCTTCAGCACCCTCTTTTCTCACTGGCCACTCTCCAGGAAGGTGTGCGATTGGAATATTTTTGAGTAAGTAACAATCAGACAAGCAGGAAGTGAACAGAACAGAGAAGAAATAGAGCAACTTCTGAGCAAAAGCGAACAATGAGGAGGTGAAACAAGGAATGTCTGCAGGTAAAGGATGCTTATTATAAAAAAAAAAAAAATTTCCTTTACAACCCCTTTAAATGTTTTATGAAGAATTAATTTACAAAAATAAATAACACCAACTTTGTCTATTCCCTCTCTCTTGCCGTACAACTGTACTGGGAAAATGTACTATAGCTGGTGTAATATCGGCTGGTAAGGAAGCAAACTTGAAAGGCTCTGAAAAGTAGTAAGCTATTTCACTTGAACAAATTAAACATCCACTTGGGGGATGATTCTAGTCTGCAGGCTCAGCGGTATAACTGTTTGCCTTCTTACCAGCCGGTTATTACACATCCGGCTGGCAGTTTTTCTTCCCAGTTCTCTCCCCTCTTGCTGCTGGGGAGACGCATAATTAAGTCAAGCGGTGCTGCGGATGGGGGGACGCCCATACATACACACATGCACCTAAATAAAAGGAGGACACGCAGTAGAAGAGAGGTATCACGGACTATCTAGGCTTTGAAGAAGGGGGTACGCCCCAGAAACGCGTCAGCCGTTCAGATGTCAGATGTTCCACTGGCAGGTGCCGCGAGGTCCACTCCAGCTGTCTGAAAAGCGCTTACTCTTGATTGTCTTGTGAGTAGGACTATTGCTTTTTATTCTGTTTTTAATAAATTTTAAGTGGTAATGCACAAGGTCGGTGCGCCCTCCTTTCTTTTCTTTTCGTGCTGCGGATGGAGCAGAGGTGCAGAGGAGTGGCGTTTTTCAGCAGGGAGAGCTCTGTGATCCCACAGCGAGCCACCACACAGCCGGTGCACAATCGGGGAACCACAAGGGCACTGAGCCCTGGACCTACAGCGCAAGATGTACATGCAGATGCAGGGGATGAGGCAAAGTTGTGGGGAAGGGAGAGGCGGTAAAGCACAGGGGGTGATCAGGAAAAGGAGGAGACACTGAAGGGATGGTGCTGGGATTTTTCTCAGGGGAAGGGGCATTTTACCACCCCCACCATCCCAGCACTGTAAGGCCTTGCCCATAGACATACCTGGAGAAGAACGGTGCTCACCTGACAGTCAGATCAGAGCAGCGCAGCGGATACTTGGCTAGGAGGAGGAGGAAATCTGTAGAGCTGATCTGGTATCGTCAGCGCTCACCCCGCCCCCCGATGCAGCTCCACACTTGCCCCTCACTAATTTCCACTTCTCAAATGCGAGCAGGAGAGTGGAAATTGAGAGCTGATATAAGGCATTAAAGTTACATTTAAAGTAAAAGTTTACTAGTATTGTGCATTCTTATTAAATATATTTACAGTGCCTTTGCGAAAGTATTCGGCCCCCTTGAACTTTGCGACCTTTTGCCACATTTCAGGCTTCAAACATAAAGATATAAAACCAATTTTTTTTTATTTTTTTTTAAGAATTGACAACAAGTGGGACACAATCATGAAGTGGAATGAAATTTATTGGATATTTCAAACTTTTTTAACAAATAAAAAACTGAAAAATTGGGCGTGCAAAATTATTCGGCCCCCCTTAATCACTTAACGACCGCCGCATGTATATATACGTCCACAGAATGGCACGTACAGGCATATGGGCGTACATGTACGTCCCTGCCTTTCCGCGGGTCGGGGGTCCGATCGGGACCCCCCCGGTACATGTGGCAGTCGGTTCTTCCGTGGGGGCGGCTATTAGTTTCTAGCTGACGCCTCGTGATCGCTCCCCGGAGCTGAAGAACGGGGAGACGCGTATGTAAACACGGCTTTCCCGTGCTTCACTGTGGCGGCTGCATTGATCGTGTCATCCCTTTTATAGGGAGACACAATCGATGACGTCAGACCTACAGCCACACCCCCCTACAGTTGTAAACACACACTAGGTGAAACATAACTCCTTCAGCGCCCCCTGTGGTTATCTCCCAAACTGCAACTGTCATTTTCACAATAAACAATGCAATATAAATGCATTTTTTGCTGTGAAAATGACAATGGTCCCAAAAATGTGTCAAAATTGTCCGAAGAGTCCGTCATAATGTCGCAGTCACGAAAAAAAACGCTGATCACCGCCATTAGTAGTAAAAAAAAAGAATAAAAATGCAATAAACTATCCCCTATTTTGTAAACGCTATAAATTTTGCGCAAACCAACCGATAAACGCTTATTGCGATTTTTTTTTTTTTTTTTTTTTTTTTTTTTTTTTTTTTACCAAAAATATGTAGAAGAATACGTATCTGCCTAAACTGAGGGAAAAAAACATTTTTTTAATATATTTTTGGGGGATATTTATTATAGAAAAAAGTTAAAAATATTGCATTTTTTTCAAAACTGTCGCTCTATTTTTGTTTATAGCGCAAAAAATAAAAACGGCAGAGGTGATCAAATACCACCAAAAGAAAGCTCTATTTGTGGGGAAAAAAAGGATGTCAATTTTGTTTGGGAGCCACGTCGCACGACCGCGCAATTGTCTGTTAAAGTGACGCAGTGCCGAATCGCAAAACCTGGCCTGGGCCTTTAGCTGCACATTGGTCTGGGGCTTAAGTGGTTAAGTTAATACTTTGTAGCGCCACCTTTTGCTGCGATTACAGCTGTAAGTCGCTTGGGGTATGTCTCTATCAGTTTTGGACATCGAGAGACTGAAATTTTTGCCCATTCCTCCTTGCAAAACAGCTCGAGCTCAGTGAGGTTGGATGGAGAGCGTTTGTGAACAGCAGTTTTCAGTTCTTTACACAGATTCTCGATTGGATTCAGGTCTGGACTTTGACTTGGCCATTCTAACACCTGGATATGTTTATTTGTGAACCATTCCATTGTAGATTTTGCTTTGTTTTTGGATCATTTTCTTGTTGGAAGACAAATCTCCGTCCCAGTCTCAGGTCTTTTGCAGACTCCATCAGGTTTTCTTCCAGAATGGTCCTGTATTTGGCTCCATCCATCTTCCCATCAATTTTAACCATCTTCCCTGTCCCTGCTGAAGAAAAGCAGGCCCAAACCATGATGCTACCACCACCATGTTTGACAGTGGGGATGGTGTGTTCAGGGTGATGAGCTGTGTTGCTTTTACTCCAAACATAACGTTTTGCATTGTTGCCAAAAAGTTCGATTTTGATTTCATCTGACCAGATCACCTTCTTCCACATATTTGTGTCTCCCAGGTGGCTTGTGGCAAACTTTAAACAACACTTTTTATGGATATCTTTAAGAAATGGCTTTCTTCTTGCCACTCTTCCATAAAGGCCAGATTTGTGCAGTATACAGGGACTGATTGTTGTCCTATGGACAGAGTCTCCCACCTCAGCTGTAGATCTCTGCAGTTCATCCAGAGGGATCATGGGCCTCTTGGCTGCATCTCTGATCAGTCTTCTCCTTGTATGAGCTGAAAGTTTAGAGGGACGGCCAGGTCTTCGTAGATTTGCAGTGGTCTGATACTCCCATTTCAATATTATCGTTTGCACAGTGCTCCTTGGGATGTTTAAAGCTTGGGAAATCTTTTTGTATCCAAATCCGGCTTTAAACTTCTCCACAACAGTATCTCGGACCTGCCTGGTGTGTTCCTTGTTCTTCATGATGCTCTCTGCGCTTTAAACGGACCTCTGAGACTATCACAGTGCAGGTGCATTTATACAGAGAGTTGATTACACACAGGTGGATTCTATTTATCATCATTAGTCATTTAGGTCAACATTGGATCATTCAGAGATCCTCACTGAACTTCTGGAGAGAGTTTGCTGCACTGAAAGTAAAGGGGCTGAATAATTTTGCATGCCCAATTTTTCAGGTTTTTTATTTGTTAAAGTTTGAAATATCCAATAAATTTCATTCCACTTCATGATTGTGTCCCATTTGTTGTTGATTCTTCAAAAAAAAATGACAGTTTTAAATCTTTATGTTTTAAGCCTGAAATGTGGCAAAAGGTCGCAAAGTTCAAGGGGGCCGAATACACTGTATATCCATGCAAAAAAGTCTCAGCCTTTAATACTAAAAATACATTTTATTGTATGTAACAGTAATTGACTACACAAAGTATAAAATCAATAACCTCTATCATTAACTATCCAATGACAATGTTGTCAATGACCAGACAAATGCAAACAAACTAATGCCTTGTACACACGATCGGAATTTCTGTCGGGATAAACTCCGGAATTCCGTTCAAGCTGTCTTGCATACACACTGTCGCACCAAATTCCGACCGTCAAGAACCCAGTGACGTACAACACTATGACGAGCCGAGAAAAATTAAGTTCAATGCTTCCGATCATGCGTGGACTTGATTCTGCGCATGCGTGTTTTTTTTTTTCTCCTCCAGGGTTCCATACTGACGACCGGAATTTCCGATAGAAATTTTTTCCATCGGGGGAAAAAAAGAGAACATGTTCTTTCTAAGTCCATCCGGAATTTCCAAAGGAAAAACTCCGATGGGGCACACACGCGGTCAGAATATCCGATGAAAAAATGCCGTCTTGACTTTTTTCCGATCATGTGTACGCGGCATTACAGACTGATAAACATAGGGGGGAACGTCTTCACTGCATGTGCATAAATATATGGGCCATAGAAATGCTATATAAATTTAAACAATATGGCAACATCAGATGCAGAGCCAGGTAATCCTTTTTATGAAAAGAAAATGGGAACAGAAAATAAATAAATCAATAAAATAAAATATATAGCTCGTAGTCATTCAAAATCGTTCGATTGAAAACTGTAGATGAAGTGGGTTGTATGAAACTGTTAAGGGTAAACGACAAAAGGGTATTGGCATATTGGATTATGGCAGATGGATAACCATTTGGCGAGCACAAAAATGTGTGTTGCAGTCCATAGGACACAGGAAAATAGTATAGCGGGTAGGTATATAGTATTATATACCTTACCCGAGATTTAAACAGTGATATGCTGAGTAAAGGATGAATGATGAGATGGCCGTTTTTTAGATTGTCAGCTGGATAGAATTTACCAGGAAAGCCGTGTCTTGCATTATTTGCCAATAAACAGCCGTGCCATGGATCCTGAGCACTGATGCACAATGCTCTGAGTCACAGACTTTCACATGGAGGGGGAGTGATGGGGAAACTCCTGCTTCTTCAGTTAAAATACCCTGTATATCCTACTTTATTGTACATATGTTATATGCAGTGGCGGTGCGTCCATAGGGACGCAGGAGCGCCGCCCCCTCTGGCTCTCTCACAGCCAGTAAAATATACAGATTCATACACTGTATGAATCTGTATATTTTCGCCGCTGCAGCCCACTATTCAGTTGACCGGACATTGAGCATCGGTCAGCTGAATAGTGGCAGCTGACTGGCTGTGTGGAAGTGCCTATCGGGGCCAGCGGCCCTGATAGGCTGTCCGAGTACAGCCCTGAGGCTGTAATCGGCTTCCTTAAGCTCATCCTCGGGACATACCGGCCGTGCGTCTGAGGATAAGACTGACAGGCGTCTCAGCCAATCAGGTAACCTGATTGGCTGAAGCGTCATCGAGGGTGGGATGAGGGACATTTAGGGACGTAAAAGCCATAATGGTAAGTGCCAGGGGGGGGAGTACTGGGCACAGTGGCGACAAGTGGGGGCACAGTGGCGACAATTGGGGGCACAGTGGCGACAATTGGGGGCACAGTGGCGACAATTGGGGGCACAGTGGAGACAATTGGGGGCACAGTGGCTGTGTTTGATGGCATAGTGATGACAATTGATGGCGCAGTGGCTGCGTTTTGATGGCATGGCACAGTGGCTGCGTTTTGATGGCATGGCACAGTGGCTGCGTTTTGATGGCACGGTGGCTGCGTTCTGATGGCATGGCACAGTGGCTGCGTTTTGATGACACAGTGGTTGCTTTTTGATGGCACAGTGACTGCATTTGATGGCATGGCACAGTGGTGACAATTGATAGGTACAGTGAGGCTGCAATTGATTTTTTTTTTTTTTTTTTTTTTTAACCCCAGGTGACAGGTGATACAGAAAGCATGCTGCTGCTACTAAATGTCTTAATGGAAGTAGGCACGGGCAGCTTGTATAAAGGAACCTGCCTATGACCAGGGAGTCCATCACGCATAATGATTCTGGGTTTCTATGATTCTCTGTGCAATGTAGACAGACCATGGCTAGTGGGCGGGTCTTGCAGGAGCTGTACATAGCTTCTTGAAAGCATCACAGCACCCTGCCTAAGTACTCCTCTCAATAGCCCTCTGCCCTGATGCAAGCAGAAGTGATGCAAGTATCACAATGCATGGGTTTGTGGATGTCAGTCTGGAAGAGTAGGCATTCCTAGGCCGACCGTATTTTCAAGCAGACCTCCTTGGGTAACACCCACATGTAATGCTGATTAAAGGAACTGAAATCCAATTAATCAAAAGAGTGAGCCAGGACAGTCGGGATGGGGAGTGCAAAGGGCTATATGGTGCTAGACATCCTCCAAGCATGTTTGAGGCCGTTCTATCTGACTTGCTGCATTTTTAAATGTACAGGGTGGGCCATTTATATGGATACACCTTAATAAAATGGAAATGGTTGGTTATATTAACTTCCTGTTTGTGGCACATTAGTATATGTGAGGGGGGGAACTTTTCAAGATGGGTGGTGGCCATTTTGAAGTTGGCCATTTTGAATTAAACTTTTGTTTTTTCAATAGCAAGAGGGTCATGTGACACATCAAACTTATTGGGAATTTCACAAGAAAATTTTAAAATCGCGGTAAAATAGCTGTGTTTTACCGCGATTTTAACGCTCCGCTATAGGCGTATCCAGTGTTAAAGGGGTCTAACCTGCCTGGCGGTATCCCCGAGCGTGACTCAGGGTGGATTTTCGATGCTAGGATCGGTATCCCCGAGTCACGCTTGGGGTAGCTGTGCAGAGCGTGCAGCGGCGCGGCTTACCTTCGCAGCATCCACAGACAAGTTACTCACCCTGTCCCTGGATCCTGCGATGCATCCCCTGCTGTGTGAGCGAGCGGGTCCTCGCTGGATTCACAGTGTCCCCGTGTGCCGCCAATCTCCGTTCCCTGCGACGTTACGACGCACGGGGGCCAAATTCAAAAAAGTAAACAAACACAATACATACAGTATACTGTAATCTTATAGATTACAGTACTGTATGTAAAAAATACACACACCCCTTGTCCCTAGTGGTCTGCCCAGTGCCCTACATGTTCTTTTGTATAATAAAAACTATTCTTTCTGCCTGAAAACTGTAGATTGTCCAAAAGTGTCCCTTTATGTCAAAAATGGTTTTAGAGCAGCTAAAAAACAGCGATAATTAATTATTATCACTTGCAGAATTGTGCGATAGCGATTTGTGGGAAAATACGTCATAAAAAAATAAAAGTAATGACAGCGACAATTCTGCAACTGAGCAAATTTCAGTGATTTTGAGTTGATTACATTATTGAATAATTCTTATTATAATTATATTATTTGTTATAATTCTTTATAATTATGTATTATATTATAATTTATAATTTTGTTTTTAAAAAAAAAATCATACCCGGGATGCCTACAAGACTCTTGTTTGGTCAGATTTAAGTGAGTTATTCCTAAAAAAATTACAGACCTACAGTATAAAACGCCAAATTTCCTTGCAAAATAATTGTACCGCTTTTGGTACGTAATTCCAGACAGAATCATACCGCCAGGGAGGTTAAGAAACATCAGTGGCTGTCCTAGCTTCATTCAGCAAGAGCCCACAGCCTAGCACTCGCCGCATGTCACTGGAGAGCACATTGAACACCTTTTATAAGTGGTAAGAAACTTAATAAAGTTACGTTAAAAGCAAGCACACCATTGTTTTTCTTGTGAAATTCCCAATAAGTTTGTGTCACATGACCCTCTTCCTATTGAAAAAAACAAAAGTTGGATTCAAAATGGCTGACTTCAAAATGGCTGCCATGGTCACCACCCATCTTGAAACGTTTCCCCCCTCACATATACTAATGTGCCACAAACAGGAAGTTAATATCACCAACCATTTCCATTTTATTAAGGTGTATCCATATAAATGGCCCACCCTGTACATTGTGGGAAGATTGCATTGAAATCAAAGTAAGCCATTTCAGTTCAGGAGAGGAGCCTGTACAACTGCACAAGACTGGAGTGAAGGCTGGAGTTCTGCTTTAACAATAAATTTGTCTCCCCTACAGGCACTAGAATTCGAACCCAACAATGAGAAAGGATTGTTCCGCCGAGGCGAATCCTACATAGGAGTGAACGAACACGAGCTGGCAAGGGATGACTTCGCTAAGGTGATCCAGCTTTACCCCAATAACAAGGCAGCACGAACGCAGCTGGCCAAGTGCCAGCAGCGTATACATGAGCAACACCTGCGGGAAAAGAAGATCTATGCCAACATGTTCCAGAGGATTGCGGAGAAAGAGGAAAAGGTGAGAGTATGCATTGTGGTTGGAGTGGCAGTGTCTCATCAGAGAACATTTTTAATTTTAAAAAAGATTTAAAGGGGAAGATGAATAACCCAAAAGAGAGAAAAACACAATTGAAAAGCATTAGTAGTCAGGTGTTCATGTTCTGCTATTAACCTTAAAGTGAACCCTTTACAACCACTTTATGCTACAAGTAAGACTATATTAAGGCTTACCTGTAGCTACCCTGGAAATCTCCTACACCTAAACGGTTTAGGAGATATCCCTTGTCCCCCGCACTGGGGCAAACTGAAGCAATGGGCCATTGCTTCAGTCTGTGTGCCGTTACCGGCGGCTCCCGCTCGCATAAGCGGGAGTGATGTCATTGCGGCTCTGGCCAATCACAGCCAATACCAGGAAGTAACCCCCCGGGGTGATGTTGGCAGCCGGAGCAGTGTACGAGGACTGCAGGGGGGCTTTGATCTCGGGTAAGAAATTCATAATGAGCTAGTATGCTATGCTATATTTTTTGTCTTGCAGGGTGTTTTTTTTTTTTTTTTTTTTTTTTCGGGGTTTACAGCAACTTTTAATTTTGTATGTATCTCCAAAAAAAAAAAAATATCATGAAAGAATTCAAAGCCCCTGTTTTTACTAACTGGGGCTCCAATAGGATTTCCCATTACTTCCTGTCCTGGTTAACCATGTCTTAGGCCAAATTAGAAATCTGACGGGTTCTAGCCTTCCCTACTCTACTAAAGAAAAGTATTTTATTCCTGTTTGTGATGCAGTTATATAGTTCCCTCAGTTCTTTTCTAGTGAAACATTTTCAGCAATAAAAGGGAATGTTGGGAAATTTCGAAAACTGAGCCTCAGGCAGCAGTATAAACTTGGCAGGGGTTATAATATAATAAAACTATAATCCTGACACTTTATAAAACTCTGGTTTGGCCGCATCTGGAGTATTCCGTCCAGTTCTGGTCACCAATCCTCAGGAAGGATGTGCTGGAGAGAGTCCCGAGAGGGGCAACAAAATTAATGGGACTGGAGTATTACAAGCACTAAACTTATTCTCCCTGGAGAAGAGGTGCTTGAGAGGAGATATGATGGTGGCATACAAATGCCTCAATGGTGATCCCAGCGTAAGAAAAAAGTTTCTATCTCAGGGCTTGTAAGAGGACACAGGGCCACACAATGAGATTGGAGAAAGTGGTTTAACCCTAAGCTGCACAGAGGGTTTTTCACTGTTGGGGCGTGGGGAAACGCTCTTCCACAATTGGTGGTGTCAGTGGGGAGTATTGATATTTTTAAAAGACTCTTGGACGTGAATTTTAGTGAACACAACATACAGGGATATGGCAAATGATTATCAACACTGACACGTGCACCTACACAGGTTTAACTGGATGGACGATTGTCTTCAACTTTTACCTACTATGAAATGTTTCTCACTGTATCCAAGACAAAAATTAAGGTTTTAGCAGGATATACATATTAAGGAGACCTGTCGCCACACTATGAATTGCAACAAAAATCTGCCCATAAGATTTTATGTCTATTTTCAAGGGTAACGCCACTTTTGTAGGAAAAAAAAAAATGACAAAAAATATAAAGTCATATTGTAATTATTGAATGTTCTTAAAAATAACCTTTTCAATCTGCACCGCTGTAAAATGCAATGCCATGTGTCTACCTGGAGGCCTTCTGTACAAAGATGGGCCACAGAAATTTAATTACCAGCTTGTGTTATTTGGCTTGCTAATTTTCCCAAAACTCTGCCCTGTGATACCAGTCTGATTTTTTTATTTATTTTTTGGCATCCCCCTGCAACAAAACTGTCATTTTTGGCGAGAAACTCCAAAAGGTAAATCATGTCTAAAGGGATGGAGACCGTGCAACAGCTGATTGATAATTATAAAACCACTCCCATACAGATTCACAAATATCATGCCTCTGGAAGTCATGACTACGACTGTCAGGCTTGCAATGCCATGGGACTTGTAGTTCCACAGCTGCAGTGCCGAGGTTGCCTACCCCTGCTATTGTCTAGTCTTCACCCCTGCCCTGGCAGCTACTTAAAATAAGGGTATGTAGGGTGGGAAGGGACAGATGAGCTGAAGAGGCATGGGCTATGAATTGCAAGGAATGAGGAGGCTTTGCTAGGAAATTGGGTCTTCCTAAAGTGTCAATTCCATAGCAAGTTCACAGTCGCATTGCAACTTGATAGAAAGAGGAGGACTGCATTTAAAATACTTGATTTTTCTGTGCAGTAGTTTTTATTTTTTTATGGTGGTGACAGGTTAAGTTATTTTTTTATTTCCTGTTCTAGGAGCCTTCTAAAGTCCCCGAAGAGCAGTCCCCGGGCACCACTGATGTAGAGATGAGCGACGAAACATCCACAGAAGAGCCTCGGCACAACGGAGCCACAGACGCCGAAATCAGTGAAGCATAGGAGCAACTGAGCGAGTCCCTTTTTATACAAATCAGTCCGTCTCTGCACCAGTAGGGTAGGGGTTATGAAGATTTGTTACGAGAGGAGGGTGGGGATGCGGTTACCTGTACAAACTTTCCACACGCCAGTACACCCATAACCGCTGTTCAATCTCTTCATTCCAGCCTGTTCACTCATTCTATCTCAGGAGTTTATATCCCATCGGACTATCAGGAAAGAGCACAAGTGAGATCCTTTCATCTGATTGGCCACCAATGGGAAATTGTTTACCTGCACTCTATCGTTCACACTAATGGTTTTGAGGAGTACCTTGTCAATACACCCCTCCTGGGGGCCTTGATGGGTTCAACTCTTAAATCACAATTTCCATGTCAGACTCTGGTTTAGGTGCTTAATTTCTGCCCCTTCTTATCTGCTGCAGTTTTTGTTTCTTATTTTATTTTTGTTCATCATTTGTAATGTTTGTTTCACTGTGTTCATCTCCTGTAAATAATAAATAAATGTATTATTGGTGCTTATTTTGTGATGACGGCTTTTTTATGAATATCAAAAACTTGGTTGTGGATTAAAATGATACGAATATTAAAATTTGGGGGAAAAAGCAAAAGATGGAAAGAAAATAGTCATTAGCAGGGGCCTTGGGCTATGGGGCTCTTTGTTGTGAGGGGTGCAGTTAGGGTGTTAACCTCTGCATTACCTGGCCATCTCCTATACTGTGTGGGTTTAAGTTTCCAAACTGCTAGCTCAGTCTTGCAAATCACACTGGGAGACTAGAGATTTGCTGTTGTAACCGGCTGCGAGACGCTGTCGGTGTGACAGCCATCCACTTTCTCTTTAGGAGCTCTGTGTGTTCCTAATTAACCGAGTACAATGCTTGAGTGTTGCAGTTTACACAAGGAGAGCCATGACTGTCCTTTTGGAGGCAGTAGATAACAGGGATCACAAGCAAGCCCTCCTAAATCAATCTTGCTTTCCCAAGGCGTCTTTCAGGACAGCACCTTGAGAGATAATGACAACCCACAACCATAGGAAACACCTTTTTCCACCAGATCTTTAAAGGGAGATACCTCCCTAGCACACCTCAGTTTTTGTTTCCTCCGAGCCTGGAGGGAACCTCTTCTGTGAGGGGAGTCAATATCTCGGGTGTTCCTGGGAGACGGCAGCGGTAACTTTCGGGCTCCCTTTTCCCCCTTAGTGCTCGGTGAGAGCCAGAGAAGCGCTCGTGGCCTGGAAGGAACGGTGGACGTGTGCGTCGCTTCCATTTTGGCGTGGCCAGGAGGCAACAGCAGGTCGCCGGGTCAACGCGAGCGTAATTTCCGGCACGACCGCAGAGGGAAGAGGCAGGACAGAGGCTGGGGCCTATTTACGTTTCCGGTCCGTTGCAGAGGCACTGTGGGAGTCTGGAAATGGTGTGTGAGCCACTGTGAAGCGATGTTCATCTGCAATGGAGGACGCAGAGGTTACAGCGGTGGGCACAGGCACAGGCACCAGCAAGGCCCAGGTAGGAGGCAGCAGTATAAGTCTGCCTTTTTCCCTTACCTGTATTTTTTTTCTTCTTTTACGGTCTCCTTTTGTTTCTAAATTCCCCCCCCCCCCCTAGTGGCAAGGGGCCGGTCTGGGCACTGGAATGGGCACATTTCTTTCCTAGTGAACCTATAGGGGGGTCCATTTACTGGGACTGGGTCTCACTAAGGATTCCCCTGCTTTCTTTCTTCTCCCCAGGCCAAGACTTCTGACACAAAAAAGAAGTGTCCTTCATGTAGGACAAAGATGGGCGAGAATTGGAAGAAGGCTCTATGCAGCACATGCCTTTCTTCTTTAGTTCAGGAGGAATCAACCTCTGTACGAGAAGAGTTGATTGCCTCTGTAAAGAAATAACTTTTTTTCACGATTCAAACTTTTCGTGACTCATTAGTTTCCCCTACCACTACCCAAGCCTCCACTTCACAGTCCTCTCAGGACTCTGTGGCTTTACCAGCATTAGAATCTTTAGCTGAAGAGCCTGTTACCAGGAAGGTCACTTTCATGTTCCTACTAGTGAGGATTCAGGGGAAGAGTCTGCAGTATGCCCTTCAAGATTTAAATTATCCCTGGAGGAGGTGGATGGGTTACTTAGGGCCATTTATGTTACTTTGGGTCTAAGTGAGGAAAGAAAGGATTTAAGTTTACATGACCGCATGCATACAGGTCTAAGTGAACCCAAGGTCGGACATTTCCGGTCCACTCAGTCATTTCTGAAGCCATTAAAGAGTTTTGGACTAACCAGTTAAAATTCCATATAGTGGCGGATTCACCTAAACAGGACATTTTTGACTCTTTTTCCACTTTATCTTCTGCAGTTGCTTACATAGCAGATGCTTCAGCTGAAGCAATTAAGATGTCAGCGAGGTCTGCAGCCTTGACTAATACTGCAAGAAGGGCATTGTGGTTGAAGACCTGGCCAGGTGATGCAGCTTCAAAAAAACGGCTTTGCAGGATTCCTTTTTTCGGGGACTTTTTGGGCCTGAACTAGAAAGTATCCTAGACAGGGACAGTTGGCAGGAAAAAATCTTTCCCAGTTAAAAAGAAGAAACAACCCCCAAGATGTTTTTTTCGACCTCAAAGGGCTCAAGAAAAAGACAACAAACCCCAAGGAGGCAGGAGGAATTGGGCTGCACAGAAGGCCAAAGGAAAAGGGGAATCCTTTTCCATCCTCCTACACAAGCCGAGAAATCCCAATGACTCAGCTGTGTGGGTAGGCGGAAGGCTACAGAAGTTCCTTCTGCAGTGGTCATCGGTAGCATCCAATCAGTATATCCTGACCACTCTTGCCCAGGGTTATGTCATAAAGTTCTTGGAGACCCCTTCAAAGAGGTTTTTGATAAATACACCACAACACCCAGAAAAATCCCTGGCCATGAAGTCCTTATTGGGAGAGCTGATTCAACAGGGTGTGGTGGTACAGCAACTGGGGTTCTATTCTCACATCTTCCTGATAAAGAAGCCAACAGGAAAATTCAGAATGATCCTAAACTTGAAGCCTCAGAACAAATCTGTCAAATACAGAAAATTCAAGATGGATTCAATATTTTCGGTCAAAAATCTATTAACGCCAGAGTGTTATATGGCGTCAATAGACTTGAGAGACGCATATCTGCACATCCCAATCTCCCCTCAGTCACATAGGTACAGGTTGGCAGTGAGGATGGAGGGAGTAGTACATCACCTACAATTCAGGGCCCTCCCATTCAGACTGTCATCCTCGCCTCGAATTTTCACCAAAGTGATTAATGGAAGCCCTAGCCCTGCTTCGTCTACAGGGGGTTGCAGTTATACCTTACCTAGACGACCTGTTATTCTTTGCCCCTTCGAAAGAAAGGTTACTAAACAACCTATCCAAGGTGCAAAGTCACCTGGAATCACTGGGCTGGATTTTGAACCTTCAAAAGTCATCCCTAGTTCCATCGCAGGAGATCCGTTTCTTGGGTTACCAGGTAGGTTCGGTGAACCAAAAAATGTTTCTTCCACAGGAGAAAAAGGTCAGGGTTCAGGACGCCATATTGCAGCTACAGTCCAACCTGCCTATAACTATAAGGCAGGTAATGTCGGCATTGGGGGTTCTGACTTCAACAATGCCGTCCATTCAATGGGCAAGACTACATTTCAGATGCCTACAAGCCTTTATCCTGAGGTCATGGGATCACAATCTCAGATCCCTGGACACTCAAATAAAAATCCCATCCCGAGTGAAGAGGTCACTCTATTGGTGAAAAGATCAGGAGGTCCTTTCAAGGGGTCTGGAGTGGTCCTTTCCAGTGGGAAAAAGACTGACTACAGATGCCAGTGTGTGGGGATGGGGAGCCCACTTACGAAAAAAATCCATCCAGGGGTCTTGGATGAAAGAAGTCAAAAAGATCCTCAAACTGGAGAGAGCTAAAGGCGATTGCATTGGCCTTAATAAAGTTTGCTCCGGACCTCCAAAATCACCATGTTCAGGTGTTAACAGACAATGCCACAGCAGTGGCATATGTAAACAAGCAAGGGGGCACAAGAAGCAGACCTCTGCAAATCCTTGCTGCAAAAATTCTTCTATGGGCAGAAAAGAACTTGTGGTCCCTCCAGCTATTCATTTAAAGGGGTCCCTGAACAGGGTGGCGGATTACCTGAGCAGACATCAAGTATAGGAGTCAGAGTGGTCTCTGAACCCGGAGGTCTTTGTGGACATTTCCAACAAGTGGGGTCAGCCAGAAGTGAACCTGTTTGCCTCAAGGGAAAATTCTCAAGTACCTCAATTCTTTTCCTTAAACAGACTGGACGGGTCTCTAGGAATAGATGCTCTGGCGCATCCTCGGAGGTTTCGCCTGTGCTTTGTGTCGTCCCCCCCCCCCCCCCGTTCCAGTTAATCCCTTTAGTGCTAAGGAAGATTCAGAGAGAAAAGGTACCGGTCATCTTGAGAGCTTGGTTCTCGACGGTCCTAGGAATGGCGACCATGCCATATTGGCAACTACCTCTCAGGCAGGATCTGTTAATACAGGGTCCTGCAAATCATCCAGATGTGTCCAGTCTCTCCCTTGCAGCATTGTATCTGAAAGGCAACTCTTAAAGAAAAAAGTTTTTTCAGACCGTTTAGTTTCTACACTGCTAGAAAGCAGGAAGAAAGTGATGAGGGCTATATACACAAAAGTGTATACTTCCTGGTGTAACTTATCTGGTCAAGATCCAAACGATCTTAGGTCCATTTTAGAGTTTTTGCAAGAGGGAGCAGATAAGGGTCTGGCAATCAAGGGTTTTCCAAAATTGAATCTCTTGGTAGTTCTGCAATCCATGGCAGGAAAGCCATTTGAACCTTTAGAAGACGCATCTCTTGGAGATCTTGCCTTTAAAACTCTATTCCTGGTCGCTATAACTTCAGCGCGCAGGATCAGTGAATTACATGCCCTGTCAATAAGGGAACCTTATTTATCTTTATTTTCGGATAGAATTGATCCAAGAACAGATCCAAAATTTTTGCCTAAGGTAGCTTCAACAATTAATCGTTCCCAGGATATTGTGCTACCGTACCTACTTTCTGTAAAAATCCCTCAGGGGAGAAAAACTTTTTTTCATATGTTAGATGTTAGAAGGACTTTGTTATGCTATCTTAAAATAACAAAGAGCTTCAGACGCACAGACTCTTTATTTGTTCTTTTTGGGGGCAACAAAAAGGGTTGCCAAGCTTCAAAAGGTACCTTGGTTAGATGGTTGAAATTATCCATTCGAGAAGCCACTCTCACGCAGACGTGGTGCCACCAGTGGGAATCTGTGCTTATTCAACAAGAGCACTTGTAGCCGCATGGGCAGAGAGAGCTGGCGCCACCCCTGAGCAAATCTGCAAAGCAGTGATGTGGTCAAGCTTCCGTTCGTGCAGCATTACAGACTGGACCTCACATCTGCCAGTGACCAGGCATTCGGCAGAAAGGTCCTACAGGCTGTGGTCCCACCCTAAGGTGGTAAGTCTCTGTTATCTTCT
Organism: Rana temporaria; assembly: GCF_905171775.1. Taxonomy (NCBI): domain Eukaryota; kingdom Metazoa; phylum Chordata; class Amphibia; order Anura; family Ranidae; genus Rana; species Rana temporaria. Next base: position 358,526,099 of record NC_053491.1, on the reverse strand, counting down.
CAAGGCGCTGTCCTGAAAGACGCCTTGGGAAAATTCAAGTTAGACTTACCGGTAACTTGTTTTCCAGAAGTCTTTCAGGACAGCAACGACCCGCCCTATTGGTTTAATGTACCATGCTGTGACTAACGTATGTGTTTATGTGTTCCAGCCGGGGCCGGAGGTTCCCTGAGGTGTGCTAGGGAGGTACCTCCCTTTAAAGATCTGGAGGAAGACGGTTTCTCCTATGGCTGTGGGTGGAGTCACTATGTCTCAAGGTGCTGTCCTGAAAGACTTCTGAAAAACAAGTTACCAGTAAGTCTAACTTTAATTTTCCTGACGGCTCCATGTCAGCAGAGCTGGGGTGAAGCTCCACCCCAACCCCTGCATAATCAAGACCTATCTCCTAAAAATGTGCCCATCTGTAGCTTTGGTGTTCTATTTCCTGTCACCTGTGTCAGGGCATGCAGCGTCTCCCTTCCTAGCCGGTTCAATGGGCTGGTTGTCCGCCCAGAAGAATCCAGAGGTTGGACGTGGTGCTCCATAATATGAGGTGCAGGGAGCCCCGCTGCTGGTCCTCTAGCAGTGGTATGCTGACTAAGTAAGTCAAAACCAGAGAAAATTCCCAGCTCAAGTCACCAACCAGTCTGCTTACCAACTGAATTAACCTGTCTAACGGTATGCGTTTAAAAACAGGGGTTTAGGTGGCCTGGACATGGCTGAGTGAGGAAGCAGAAACTTGGAGCTCCCGGCCTTGTCCCCTCTTTCACCGGCCAAAACCCGTGATTTCAGGCATGCAATCTGCCAAAAAGAATAAGGGCAGAGCAGTGACCCGTAGCACCCGGTCTAGCGCAAGAACAGGAGATTTACTCCGTTTTTTCAGCCCCTCAGCAACGATCTCCCCGGGCGCGAGAGTGGCGGCACCAAGAGACAGCCCACGTGGCAGCCCAGCAGAGGACTTGGAGCAGAGCCTCTGGACTTTCCAACCGGAGGACACTACAACATACCCCGCCGTGCCGGGCACGTCTGAGGCTGTCAGCACGGATATGTCGATCGTGACTCCCCCAGCGGGAACCATGTCGGCGGAGCAGGAGATAAGGGCGCTCCTACAGGCCCTCCCCACGAGGACCGACATAGAGTCCCTCATCCTCAAGTTAGAGGAGACCCACAGGAGAGACTTTCAGGAGGTGCGCGCGGAGGTCTCCACGCTATCAGACAGAGTCACCTCTGGAGAGGGATCGCTGGCGACATTGGAGAGGAGAGTGGCTGACCTAGAGAGAGACAGAGACCGGCAGAAGGAAACGGCGAGTGCGCTCCAACTGCACCTCGAGGAGGTAGAAGACAGAAGCAGGCGCAATAATTTGCGGATCCGGGGGATCCCGGAGACGGTGGAACCCGCTGCCCTGGATGATGCTATTTTGGGTCTTTTCCGTGAGGTGCTGGGAGACCCGGCTGAGACAGTGGAGGTGGACCGAGCGCACCGCGCTCTAGGCCAAAGGTCGGCGGACCCGGATAGGCCGCGAGATGTGGTGTGTCGGCTGCTGCGCTACACACAGAAGGAACGTATTATCCGTGGAGCCTGGGACCGAGGAGAGATTCTCCTGAATGGGGCCTCTGTGAGGGTGCTTCCGGATCTATCCAGGGCTACACTACGCAGGAGAGCGATGCTAAAACCTGTCCTCGACCTGGCTAGACAACGAGAATTCACCTACCGCTGGGGCTACCCACTGGCCGTGACGTTTAAAAAGGACGGTACAGCCTTCACGGTTCAATCACCCGCAGACCTGCCGGCCCTCTTTAGGTTTTTGGACGTGGAGCCGATACAGGTCCCTGACTGGCTGCAGATGCTGCCCCGCGCTACGGGGAGATCGGGACCCTCAATGTACAGACCTGGCATGGAGAATCGGCAGAGAGGACGTGGACGGAGGAGACAGCGAGATCCCTCAGGAGAGGGACACCGTGAGTAGGCCTTGGGCCGCGTTTCTCTGACCTCCGTGCTCTCCCCCTAGGAGGAACCTCTAATACCTCCCGATCCCCTCTCATGCCGTCCCGGAACCCTTCCCGTGGTACTGTCCTGCTGACTCTGGGTCACCGGTCCCCACACCCCGATGACTTCTTCTTGGGAAGAGGGATGGTTACCCGCCCCGTTGTTTTTTTTTCTTTTTTTTTTTTCTTTGGTGGACCCCCCCGCCCGTACCTTGCCCCGAGTGACCCGGGAGACACTACCCATGATACCAGGGGACTACAGCCTCCACCCTGACCGCTCCGGTACACTACACCTGCGGAGCTTCCACGCTGATGGAGCGCGCCCCGGAACGCCTCTGAGACCCGCACATCCCCCCCCACGAGCTATGGACCCCACCTGAATTTTTTGTGATCACCCTCGATTGGAACCAATCCCATGGGTTGAAAGACCCCCACTTCTCCCTGTACTTTTCTTTTTTCTTTTTACATATTTTATGATGTTTTTGTCGGGGCATGCCTTATATCTCAGGCCTATCTGATACGGACATATGCAGCTGCCCCTATACACTGCACTTGGCAGAGGAGTGACCGCCGTGCTGCCCGATACAACCGGGGAGGGGGGAGTGGGGTGGGATCTTATGTGATGTGTTGTGCTACGAGGGGTGGGGGTGGTGGGTTATACATAAGAGGAACAATGGGAGGCCGAGGTCCGAGGCGGAAATGGAGAACTATGGGGGAGGAGCACTCCGAATGGGGTGGAGGGGAGGAGGGAGGAGACGGGGAACTTTTTTCCGTTCAGGGGGGGGGGGAGAACGGGGACCGGAGATCCCACAGAACTTTATGTGGCTCATTGGCCGACCTCCCTATCAGGTGTACCCCTCAGCTTTGAATGGGGTCCTCCAGAGGGGACGCCCGACGTTGGTTATGTATGTTCCTCAAGTTAAATGTTTCTTGCCTAAATTCTGTTGTGTGTTATATGTACCTTGTTACAGATTGCATTGCCATAATAGTGTTTTACTGATAACAACGGCCGGGGGGGGGGTGGATGGGGTCGGGAGTTCACAGTGCTGGCCCTGTCCATCCACCTACCCACATAGGTCTGCGCTCGTTCTCCAGACTAGGTCTGGTGAGCGCTCTAGCTTATTAAGCTAATTTAGATTTCTCTCTTAGCCACACTCCCTGGTGCTGGCTTCCTAAGACGCACTTTTCGTTTCCCACTTTTCTATTCCCTCCTCTTCCGGCCCTCTTCGGAAGACTTTCTGCTTTCTCTCCCTTACCATCCCCAACCTCTCCACCCGCCCCCTTACCCCCACCTGACCGCGAGCATGGACACGCTGACTATTACTTCATTGAATGTTAAAGGCCTGAACACCCCCGAAAAACGCAGGATGCTGCTCCGTGAGGTGCGCAGCCTGAGAGCGGATGTTGTACTGCTGCAGGAGACACACTTCAGGGAAGACAAGCTCCCAATCTTAAAAAATAGATATTACCCTACGGTATATCATTCCTCCTACTCAGAGGCGAAATCCCGAGGTGTTTCTATTCTGATAGCGGCCGGTGTACCTTGGACACTGGATGACATACAGCGGGACGCGGGGGGACGCTTTCTGTTCCTGAAAGGACGGATAGGCTCGACGGCCGTGACTCTGGCGAACCTTTACGCACCCAATGACAACCAAGACAGCTTCCTGACAAAACACCTAGAACGACTGTCGAGATTTGCTGCCGGACAATTGATTGTAGGGGGCGACTTTAACGTCCCACTGTCCCCCCGGGAAGACACCTCCTCAGGGACATCCTCGACCTCGGGGAAGATGCGGGGACGTATACAGACGGCACTTCACACCTGCCAACTGGTAGACACGTGGCGCCTATTTCACCCGGGAGAGAAAGATTTCACTTTCTTCTCCAGACCCCACCAGGTATACTCCCGGATCGACTATTTCCTGGTCCAACATAGGAACCTGATTGCGGTCAAAGACGCCAAGATAGGATCGATAACCTGGTCGGACCACGCCCCAATAATCTTAGTATATGCCCTGTCGGTAGCAGAGACGGAAAGGAGACACCCCTGGAGATTAAACGAATCCCTATTGCAGGACCCGGACATACTGGCAGACGTAGTGAAGGAGCTGGGACACTACTTCTCCACCAACACCACCCCAGATAGTAGACCGGAGGTGATCTGGGAAGCCCATAAGGCGGTAATACGGGGCATTTTTATTAAACATGGGGCCAGACGGAAAAAACTTAGGACGGAACAGCTGACGACGTTAATGACCAAACTGAAACTTCTAGAGACACAACATAAACAGACGCCGACCACGCAGCTGGGATTGGAATTAGACACAATACGACGACAGGTGACGGACGTTCTTACATATAAAGCCAAAGCAGACATCCAGATCTGCAGGCGCAAGGTTTATGAATCGGGGAACAAGTGTGGGAGGATGTTAGCCCGATCATTGCGGACACAAAATAGCGCAGCGTACATACCCCACATTATCACCAAAAGCGGACAGAAGGTGGCGATTCCACAAGCGATCGCCCGTGAATTCAGAGACTTCTATGACACCCTGTACAATATACCCCCAGCGAATCTGAACCCCGACGGAGATTCCTCTCGTGACTATTTGGCCACCTCGACCATGCCAACACTGCCCGCCGAGGCCAGAAACCTGTTAGAGGAACCCATTACCTTGCAGGAACTTCAAATAGCTCTAGGGAACACCAAACCGGGCAAGGCCCCGGGCCCGGACGGCCTAACGGTAGCGTACTACAGGGCATTGCTCCCCGCCCTGGGCACACGCATGGTTGAGCTGTTCAATGGGCTGGGGACGGGAGAGAAATTACATGTGTCCACCCTACAGGCACAAATTGCTATCATTCCCAAGGAAGGGAAAGACCCAAGTCAGTGCGGTAGTTACCGCCCTATCTCACTCCTCAATGTAGACCTCAAACTCCTGACTAAAATCGTAGCGACCAGAATTCAACAACACCTAACGGGCCTCATCCACCTCGACCAAGTGGGGTTTGTCCCTACTAGGGAAGCTAGGGACAACACGGTTAAAGTCCTTAACCTGCTACATGTTGTAAACACCACCAAAACACCGTGTGTCTTAGTGAGCACGGACGCCGAAAAGGCGTTCGATCGCGTCAGCTGGCAATTTATGTTTGACACACTGAGACACATCGGCATGGGCCGCAGAATGCTGAACTGGATCTCGGCGACGTACGCAGAGCCGACGGCTCGAGTTAGGGCCAATGGGGTGCTATCGGAGACCTTTCAGATTCGAAACGGAACGAGACAGGGATGTCCCCTGTCGCCGCTGTTATTTGCGCTTACTCTCGAACCATTTCTGAGACGCGTGCGCCTGAATGCGGACATTTCGGGTGTTAAAGTGGGGGACGGGGAGTACAAGGTTTCCGCCTACGCGGACGACCTGATGTTCTCACTGACGGATCCTGAGGTATCCCTACCGAGCTTGATGAGGGAGTTTGAGGTCTATGGACGACTGTCCAACATGAAAATTAACATGGGGAAGTCAGTAGCGATGGGGGTGGGAATTCCGAGCCCCCGTCTAGACAGACTACGCCAAAGCTTCAATCTGCAATGGACAGACACAGCCATAAGCTACTTGGGAACCCGCATTCCCCCGTCCCTCTCACAGCTCTTTAGGCTCAACTTCCCGCCATTACTAAAAAATACCCAGAAGTTATTGGACCAATGGACAACCGGCCTCCACTCCTGGTTCGGGAGGTGCGGAATACTTAAGATGTCCATTCTCCCTAAATTTACATATCTCCTCCAGGCTCTCCCTATACACATACCGGCGGACTACTTCAGGCAGGTGCAGTCCATGTTTAAAAACTTTCTGTGGGCTGGAAAACATCCCAGAATCCACAGGACAGTGTTGTCTCTACCCAAAGCACACGGCGGACTGGCCATGCCCAATATTCGCACTTACTACCACGCGGCACACCTAAACCGGCTCATAGACTGGTGCCGACATAGGAGCACCAAACTATGGCCACACATAGAGCAGGCGCAGAGCGAGTTTCCCTTACAGAGAGCCCCTTGGTGCGAAGCGACTTTACCCAGATCCCTGAGGTCTCACCCACTGATAGGGACTACGACCAAAATTTGCGCGAAGATGTTGTGCCAACTGGGGTCGCCACCGGGGAATTCGCCCCTACGTCCGGTACTAGGCAACCCGGAGTTCGACCCGGGGGTCCATGACGGTAGATTCCGAGCCCTAAGGGAGTCGGGTGTGAGTCAAGTCTCCCACTTTAGTGTAATGGGCCGCTGGAGAACACTCGCGGAACTGATGGATCAGGAGGGGGGATTCCGGTTAGACTTTCTGCGGGCAAACCAACTTCAACACTTCTTACGCACCATGACTCCCCCCCAGGCAGGAAACCCAACTCTTACGCCGATAGAGGAGATATGTTCGGAGACAGACATACTACCACATGCACTGTCCATCCTACATAACATACTGATCACACCGCAGGAGGGATACCAGCTCCCCTGTATTGCGAAATGGGAACTGGAACTACATTGCACATTCTCGGCCAAAACAAAACAACAGATCCTGACCTTCACACACAAATCTTCTATTTGTGCTAAAATACAGGAAACAAATTATAAACTCCTGACTCGCTGGTACCGCACCCCGGCCCTACTTCACAAATTTTTTAGGTCCACATCGGACGTGTGCTGGCGCTGCCAGGCAGATGTAGGGACATTGTCCCACATTTTTTGGTCCTGCCCACTGTTGGAATCCTACTGGACGGAGGTTAGGAGAATATCACAGAAGTTCACCGAGCGCCAGATCCCGAACGACCCGGCATACCTCCTGCTGCATGCTAACACCTACCCCGCACGCGTGTATAAAAAATCAGTGGTACGACATCTCTTAGACGCTGCCAAGGCGTGCATCCCCGCCTGTTGGAAGTCCCCACGTCCACCCACGGTGGCAATGTGGCTCCGGAGGGTTGATGACATCAACAGAATGGAGGATCTCATCCTCACAGACCGAGACAGGCAAGAATCGTACAAGCAGACGTGGCAGCTGTGGAACGTTTTTACCTATTCAGACGAAGGACAAATGCTCAGGGGACTGACATAGACGGTTCGACCTACATCCCCCCTGTCTGGGAGGAATTGGCCCGGCCACTCGGTAAAGAAATAGTAGGCCGGAAGGCTGCTTAGCTCCATGCTCGCGGACACCTCCCCCCCATTCCCCCCCCCCTCTCCTCTTCCTTCTGCTACTCTCTTCTTTCTTCCCAACTTTTTTGCTTTTCTTCTTTCTCTTCTACTTTTTGGTTAACGGAAAAAGAAGGGCGGGTCTGCAGACCCCTGACTTTGTACCGCACCTCATAGGTAGATGTCCTCTTGATGGCTAGTCCGTCGGAAGGGGACCAGACGCACTCAGACTCATGGTCGAGACGCTGTAGATCCATTTACTTTGTTATAACCACTGTCTTAACGTATTATACTGAGGTAAGCTGGTACGTATGAAGATGTTACTGTTTATGTGTTACTAATGTGGTCCTTGTGGACGCGCCTTTTGCTGTGAGTAAATAAAGAATTTTGAAAAAAAAAAACAGGGGTTTAGTTGGCACACATTTGCAAACGCATGCATAAACTGCAGAGCCACTTCACGGCACCATGTATTACCTGCAGTCCTAACTTGTAAATTTATGAGAGTCTCCAACAGTGGAAGCGCATGCATTCTAATGGATAGATAGGGGGTGGGGGGCCCTGGAGGTAGCCCAGTCCACCTTAAAAGGCACAGGGGCACATTAGACACCCAGCACATAGCTCAATGGTAGCAAAGGTGTCTAGTGTGTCCCTTCAGCAATATTGCATCAGTAACAAACGAATGACCGCTGCACACACCTATTACTGGCCTACACTGGAGCACGTGGAAGGGCAACGCATGCAAGACAAAACCAGAGAAAATTCCCAGCTCAACTCGCCAACCAGTCTGCTTACCACCCAAATTAACCCTAAAAATATGTGTAAAAATAGAGGTTAAGTTGGCACACATATGGAAACACATGCGTAAGCTGCAAAGCCACTTCATGGCTAGGGTGACCACATGTCCCGGATTGCCTGGGATAGTCCTGCATTTTTCAGGCGGGTCCCAGGCACCTTCATTCGAGGACAATACAGTGTCCCGGAATGAAACTGACGCAGCAAGCGGTTCGGAATGCAGGGAACAGGGCTGCCGATTTAGATGCCCGAAAATAGGCCACTGCAGCTTCCAAAAACCTGGCCATAGCACTGGCTCTGCTTCCACCTGAGACTCTACTGGCCACTGGTTGCTAGAGCCACCTGGTGTCTAGCAACTAGTGACTTCACGACCAAGACTCCCTGCCCAGAATTCTAAGCAGAGGAGGCCTCCAGCATGCTCTAAAGCAGGGGTGAGGAACCTTTTTTCTGCCAAGGGCCATTTGGATTTTTGTAACATCATTACGATACACTACGCCGCCGCAAAGTTAAGGCGCTCTCCTTGAATCTAGCTATTAGAGTTAAGGCGCTCTACTTGAATCTAGCTATTAGACTTCAGGGGTTCATGCTGGGGCTTGTAGTCCTTCAATTTTGGAGGGAGTGACATCCTTGGATCTAAGGAGTTCATGCTGGAAGTTGTAGTCCTTCACTTTTGGGGGAATGTGAATTTAACTAAACTAATTTATGTGAATGACAAATTGATTCAAACCCGAATAAACAAAATTAATTCCAAAAACAAATTAAATGAATTGGACAAATCTAACGAAACAAATTTTATGTAAATATCGAATCTAAACTAAACAATTTTTTTCGTTCTGTGCATGTTTACCCTCAGTGATTTGGGGGGGCTAAAATGCTGGTTCATCCGTGACATCTAGACATTGCACACGATGTTAGATTCTGTCTGCTCCAGTTTAAAGTAGAGTTAAAGGTCCGCTTTAATACACTAAATATACATTCTGAATTCACAGCACTAGGTGGTGCTGGTGTACTGCACTCATTTTAGCACAGTATTCAGGATGCTAAGCACAGAATTGAATATACATTATAACATCAGACGGCATATGCCAATGTTTATCTCTTGTCTGTACCATCATTCCTTCCAGCTGAGCATATGTGTGACACAGTTTGCCGTGAACTGTTTAGAACAAGTTATACTGGATGTTGTGGTTCCTTAACAGCATCTAATGTATACACTGATTCTGTATAACTGCTATGTACAAAGATAAAAAAAGGGGGGGGGTATGAGGTATTCCCCTGAATGTAATACTTTCATGTACAAGTATATACAGTCATTCACTTCCAACTAAAGTTGTCCAACTTTACATGCCACTTGCGGCTCCCCGGGCACGAGAAAATTCTGGGAACTTTATGCTAGACCACCTTTGCACCTTCAAATGTCCAAGTGCATGACCCCTAACAGTGAACATAATCTCGTATAACAGGTCATAGCTGATAATTCAGCTAACACGTGTTTTGGTTATTATTAAAATGTCAAGCGTTTTACTGTCAAAAAAAATAAAATGTCAAGCGAAAACGAGAGGTACCCGCTGTGAAGACTGATGCCACATGTTAGAAAAGATCCTTACCACTGGTGTTTATCATCCAAACTGGACACATTTTGATTTCTCTTAAATAGATGGGAGGGCCTGGAAAAAAATGAAAATTTGGGGGGAAAAAAGGGGTTTCCTGTTCCCCCGCCAAGCCCCCCCTCCCCGGAAAAATTGGTAACACAAAAAGAATTATATGGAATATGTTCTTTACAATGATAAGTAATGTATATGTAACATAGTATTCAAACTATATAACATTAAGATCTTAATGAAAGATTTCTGAGAATTTTCGTAAAGTCTTAGATTTTTGCAAGTTCTCTCAGCTGAAGACAAGCAAATCCTGGTATACAGTTCAAGTAACACTGTACCTCTCAATGCAGTTCTTAAACAATAGAAATATTTATTTTTTCTTTCAAAATATTTTATTTTTACAGTCTATATAATACAATTATTATTGTTTTAAAGTCTCATTAACAAGCAGTCCTGGATAATGACAAATTAAAAAGAATAAGTACTTAAGTTACTAAAAAATAATATATATGGAAAAGTACAACCCTATTAAGCTCCACTAAACAAGAAACTGACCCAGGGAGGGACATCCAAGAAGTAGAAGCATTCTCGATCCCCCGGCACCCCTAAAGGGATCATACTGTGCCGGTGGAGAGAACCCCCCACCCCCCCTAATGACCCTAACCCCCGACCAAAAAGGTAATTTGGTCATGAATATCCAGCAAAATAGCTGAAAGCATGATGTCAATTTAACCAGGGCTTTTTTTTCTCAGAAAATAGGTGCAGGAACTCAACCGCGACCCCCCCAAAACCCCCTCACACACACACCCTCCAAACCTCATTACATAGTGGGTTAATAGTGTAGTCAAATTTCACCAACAGTGGGAGGATCTTAAGGGGCATTACATACAGATTGCAGTGTTGGGGTGTGGGGGGTACACACAGAGTGCAGGGTTCGGAGGAGAGCCAGGGCCATCATGAGTCAGACTTGTGCTTTTAAGTGATAGTGGTGGTCAGGGAGCAGAGGGCCTAACCCATAAGTGGTGAAACTGAGTTCCACCAAGTTCCAGCTGAAAAGAAGCCCTGAATTTATCTATAACTTATATATAATAATAAAAGAACATGGGGGATAATTTTCCCTAGTGTCATTTCCAGGTATTCCCCAGAGCAGGGCATAGCAAAAGAGAGGTAAAGAAAGGGATAGGAACAAAGAAGGAAAGAAAAAAAGGGACGAGAAAGGGGGGTACGCATCTATGTTAAAGCTGTGGCAAGGTGATAGCAGATGAAACATCCTTAGAAATCGAAATCCCTACATATTTAGCCCAGGCATCCCAGATTCTTTCAAACTGTAGGGACGTGTCAGTTAGGATGCTGACTAATTTTTCTTGGGCCATTATCCAAGATATTTTTCTTCTAACTTACAATAAAAAAGGGCTTAGGTTTCTTCCAAGCTTTAGCCACTGTGAGCTTGACTCCTGTGAGTATAAAGTGTATCAGTTTTTGTGTGTACTTGGAAATGAGAGGTACATGGGCATTTAGCAGAGCTACGTAAATGGACCTGGGAACCTGACAACCAGTCACCTTAAATATCATGTTAAAGACTTTGTTCCAGAAGGGACGGATCCTAGGACATCCCCAACAAATATGAATCACTGACCCTAAGGCCCCTTTCACATTGAGGAGTTTTTCAGGCGGTAAAGCGCTAAAAATAGCGCTGCTATCCCACCTGAAAAACTCCTGCACTGCAGACTCAATGTGAAAGCCCGAGGGCTTTCACACTGAGGCGATGCGCTGGCGGGAGACAAAAAAATCTCCTGTCAGCAGCATCTTTGGAGCGGTGAGAGGAGCGGCATGTATACCGCTCCTTCACCGCTCCTTCCCATTGAAAACAATGGGAAACCGCGGCAATACCGCCCGCAATGCGCCTCTATAGAGGCGCATTGCGGGCGATATTAACTCTTTATCGGCCGCTAGCGGGGGTTAATACCGCACCGCTAGCGGCTGATACCCGCGGCAATTCCGGCGGTATAGCGCCACTATTTTTAGCGGCGTTATACCGCCACCGCAGCTCCCGCCCCAGTCTGAAAGGGGCCTTATAGTTGACAACCTCTGAAACAAGTTGGATCCGCAGTTGGATAAATGACTGCAAGTTTAGTGGGGGTCAAATACCACGTAGTTAGAACCTTGATATTAGCTTCCATCAGGGAACCATTAAGAATTCTCCTGAAAGACTTTTAAGCAGCCTTTATGCCAGGTCTCCAGATCCCAGCTAAATTGTAGATAATTTTCCCAAGCTTTCATATAAGAAGGGTGAGTGAGAGACGAGTAAATCACAGAAATGCCTCCCTTTTTCTCCATGTTTTGTTAACACCATATCTAAAAAAAAATGGAATTGGAGCTGAAGCCATTTGTCCTTCCAAATTTGGTGTAAGAATTTTTAAATTAGATCATAGTGAGTTCTTTCAGAGTCTGGAAGTTTCAGTTTTTTGACGCAATAGTTAAGGGTTATGGTCTTCCCTGATCTAAAGAAATGTCCTATACGGTAAAGTCCCTTGTCCATCCACCATTGAAATGTTTTTCTATCTAAGCCTGGAGGGATGTCCGAATTGTTAAATAGGTGTGTTAAAGGCCGTCCTGTGGAAATGAGGGCCAGATGATTTCTGAGGCTGTCCCAGAGTGCACAGGATTGGGGCCAGTATGGCCGGTCTTTTTTTTGGTGGACATCTTAATATGTAGTCTAGAGGTAAGTGATTGTTCAATGTTGATCCAGTCTGTTTTTTTTTTGTCCTCATCTCAGTAAAATGTTGAGACCAACATCTAGAAACTGGAAACATTTGAGGGGCACTCGGTAGGGGTGTTCTTTGTCGCCCCTGCTGTTTGCACTGGCCATAGAACCGTTGGCTATTCAAATCAGGGATAATCCTGGTATTACTGGGTTCTGCTATGGAGATAGGCAGGAAAAAGTAATGCTATACGCAGATGACACAATCATTTTGCTAGGGGATACAGACGCCTCACTGAAGGAGACTATGGTTACCATTACAAAATTCGGAAATTATTCAGGGCTTAAGATAAATTGTTCCAAATCCGCACTAATGCTTACTGATGGCGGAGAAGTGAGGACTGGTGATATAATATGTGATATACCACTTTTGGGAAACCTCATAAAACTTTTCCAACATATAAGTTAATTCAGAAAGTGTGGGATAAAGTCAAATACCTTCAGAGAGCGATGGGTATTACAGAATTTAGCCCCATTTGGTCAAATAATACCTATCTTGAGTTAGCCAAATTATAGCATAGGGCCCTGTGGAAGAAGCACAGTACTGTATATTTGAGGCAAATCTTTCATAATGGCAAATTGCTCAATTTTGCCGCTTTACGGGAGGCATTTGATCTCCCACCCTCTGCACTTTTATTGCGTTTAATTACGGCACGCAATAGTGACCCAGATCAGAACTTCTGATTGGTCTTTATCGTCCCCTATTCACCCTGATTAAGGAAGCGGTAACCTCCAAGGGTTTTATATCCAGAAGTCATGCTATGTTGCTTCAGCTGTATCTACACAAACATCCCCTAAGTGTAAAGGCTAAGTGGGAGGGGGACGTTGGTCCATTAGATGGGGATCAGTGGGAGGAGGCTCTGCAGGCTGTGACCATGTGCACCTTGAATGTAACCCAGAAATTGACGCATCTGTATATTATTTTGAGAGTGTACTATACCCCTCTTAGATTGCACATTATGGGACTGCTGCCCGAGCCGACATGCAATAGGTGTAGACGAGACCACGATGATCCCTGAACAGTTTTTTTAAGGTGTCACTTCCTCTGGACCCTAAATCTTTAGTGGATCTAACCATGGGTAGGCTACTGGGTCTTAATATGGGCTGAATGTATAGTTTGAACTCAACCTGGGAATGACACTGATGAATTTGTGTATCTCTGTTATGTCCGCTGCACTATATAATAGTGTTGACTGATTTTCATTGTTAACAATTGGTAGGCACTGTGGATGCAATTCTGCTTTGTTTCTGTATAATGTACAGTATATGTGGTTGTGGGCTGGATGTAAACAATAAAAGTTTTTTCTTGGATAAAAAAAGAAAATGGAAACATTTCCACAGTGTAATTTCTGCTAAGAGCAAAGCTGCAATTTGCAAATATTGTGAAGAAATATTATTTTCTGAATGCTACAAGGATGACAAAACTTGCATGACAGAGGTGCCCTAAAGACATTGAAAAATACTTTATAGAATGAAATAATGAGGACCAGAATGAAAGTGCAAGTAGCTTTTCCCTCCAGAGTTCTTCTTGCAGAAACACTCTTTCTGCTGCTTCTGGATCATCACAAAGTGTTTCTTCACCAGCAGCATCTTCAAGTAAGGAAGTGTTACAAACCAGGGCCTCCCAAAAATACACAATCCCTTCATTTATAGATGAAATGACATCTGAAAATCAGGAGAACATTGATCAAGCTCTTGTAAGAGCAATATGTGCTTCTGGATCAGCATTGTCAATAACTGATAATGCATATTGGCAGGAAGCTTTTAAATATTATGAGGTAAAGGGAGGTGGTTACCTGTTCTCATGTATAGGTGAAATGTTCCTAACATATACAGTCCTTGTTATTCCATTTGTAATAAAAAAGTAACATTTTAAAAAGCAAGTTTACTTTATTTCCTGAATAAGCTGTGCTTTTATTTCAAGCAAAATACTTTTATATACACTAAATTTCACCTTCCAAATATAACAAAATTACTTTCAATTTGTAAAACTACTCTGAAACTTTTCCAGAAAAAAAAAAACAGGGAAAAAAACGTTTCTTTCTATGGCTTCAAAATTTCCAGAAATTTTACATCTCTAATCTTAAATATTTTTAATGATCTGTTATATGAGATTACCTTCACTGTTTGAATTGCATATGCATCCTTAAAAAAAGTGGACTTTGTTCCAAGAAGTGTGCTGGTTAAAATCAACATACCGGTATGCAATTTATGGCATGTAATTAGATGTCTTGTTTTTATATGAATAAAATATGAACATTATATATTATATATATATATATATATGTTTTAGTATTAAAAGTCTGCATATTATAAAGCCCCCCCCCCTTCTCTTTCCTCTATTGCAGTGTTGCTTTATAAAAGATCAGTTAGGGAATTAAGAAAAAAACACTTATGTACCTTCCCAGCAAGTGAGATATTTGGCCATTTACATTTTTCCATTCAAGTATTTAAAGTCTTAACAAACAGTAAAAGATATTTAAAACAATTCTTTACTGATATTTGTAGCTGCATGTACTATGAAAAATGAATCACCATGATAAAGTATGTGTTTGGCCTCATATACACAGACATCTTCAAAGTCCCCTAGCATAAAATCCCATTGCATTCCCCAGGGAGCCGCAAACCTGCATACAGCCGCCCTTACATGTGTACACAGCCATATTCATGTAAACATCTATATTTTCTGCATTTAGGTTTACCCACACATGCACATATGCATAGCTCCCAACTGTCCCTGATTTCGAGGGATTGTCCCTGATTTGGAACAATGTCCCTCTGTCCCTCATTCCTCCTCAATTGTCCCTCATTTTGATCTGATCTATAGAATTGTATATAAAATGCAAATTTTTATCTTTCAAAAAGTGTTTCCCGGTGCTAAACCTTTCATCCAATTTCTAAATTGCTGCATTTGTAAATGTCAAAAGCCAATATAAAGGAATATTAGTGGTAGAAAAAAAGCACTTGTGGGCTTAACTAATTTTTTTTTGTATAATTCTCCTTTAAGGGGGCATGACAGGGAGTGTGTCCTATGCCTACATATATTTGCTAATTGGGTGTCCCTCATTCCCATCTCAAAAAGTTGGGAGGTATGATATATGGTATATTACTCCAAATTCTCCACTTTCGCTTGTGGGGAAATACTCCATACTTATGTGCAAATAATCAGCATTTATGCAAGTATGATCATGTACAGTAGGGTGATCAGACATCCCGGGTTCCGGGGACAGTCCCTGGACTGAGAACACTGTCCCCGGAGCCAGTCTGTCCCTGAATTTGTCCCCAGATTGCAGTGGCATGGAGGAGGGCATCTGGTACTCTCGCCCCAGGTGCAACATTTAGGGGGGCGCAAAATCATTACTGTGCCCCCCCAAGTGTGCTGTTTTCCCCCTATCCCAGGGACTCCTGTAGTCCAGCCTATCCCCCATGATCCCACTGGTGTGGGCGGCTCGTGGGTGTGTGAGAACAGCGGAGGGGAGTGGCGGTGCAGAGCATACGGCAACTATTGGAGAAGCTCTTGGCAGGGGATACTGAGGAGCGACTGGGTGTCGGGAACAGTACCTGGTGCTGGGGAGAGCCCTGCTCCGATAGATTATCATGGAGGCCATGGAGAGGTGAGCAAATTATCAACCAATCTACACTGTTCATGTAGGGGAGGGTGTAAGTAGTGCAGTAATTAAGTATGTCAATGTAGTGGTCAGTTTAGAACTCAGGTAGGTCAGTGTAGTGGTCAGTATAAGAATCAGTTAGGTCAGTATAGTGGTCAGTATAGGAATCGGGTAGGTCAGTGTAGGAATCAGGTAGTTTAGTGTAGTGGTCATTATAGAATTCAGGTAGTTCAGTGTAGGAATCAGGTAGGTTAGCGTAGTGGTCAGTGTAGGAATCAGGTAGGTTAGTGTAGTGGTCAGTGTGGGAATCAGGTAGGTTATTTTAGTGGTCAGTGTAGGGATAAGGTAGGTCAGTGTAGGGATAAGGTAGGTCAGTGTAGGAATCAAGTTGATCAGTAGTACTATAGTAGTGGAAGGGACTCGGAGTGCTAAAAGTCTAGCAGGGGGTGCAAATTTCTTGCCTTGTCCCGGTCACTGACAACCCATGCTACACTTCTGACTGCATATATAATTTGAGGAAAATATGCGTATAAAATAGTTTGCCAATAAAAAAAATGATGTCCCTGGATCTCATTTTAAAAATCTGGTAACCGTAATGTACAGCCAATCACTTGTATGGGCAGCTGTATGTGACACCTGCAGCTCCCCGGATGCCAGAAAGCACCAAGAATTTTACACTTAATACTTTAAAGCCTGTAGATGTCTATGTGCGTTTCTTTTATTACTTGTTAAGGATATGCAAATACTTGAATGCTTATAGTCTGGATATAGGAGCAGTGTAAAAGCTCCTTTAGTCTAAAATGAAAAAACGCGACAGGTTGTTTTTCTATTGGATAGAGTGAAAAACAGTTAATAATTTCAGTTAGGTTTTCATTTCTGTCTGCAACTCTACTAGGGAGATTGCCCTTCACTTCCTCTCCCTGTGACACCGTTGCAAGAAATTGGGGGGGGGGGGGCAGTTATTACCAGTACAGTAAGGCACGGAAAGTAAATAAATAAAATAAAATGAAATAGAATGTATCCTTTACCTACTTCATCCATTTTTCTTTGGATGAAGTTACACTTTACCCTTTGGTAGTTTAGTGGCTATGGAATGATATCAGATTCTGTCTCTGGACTAACAGGGTTTTCAGTTTGTATTTCACAATTCTCTCTCTTTGATTAATGTCTTTTAATAAAGCTTCACCATAACCCCAGGCTGTCAGATGTGGCTGTCTGAGCAGTCAGGGTGTGACCTGGAGCCTTGAACACATTCACCTCATTCATCCATTTTAATAATGGCCGTCCCTAGAGTCTAGTCTGGATCATCCATTCCATGCCTCCTTTTCCTTTGACTCTCTCTCTGGCTCTTGTGTCACTTCTATACATTATGAACTACTTAAAGCGGACCCAGCAGTAAAATGCAAGGTCTGCCTATCCGGTCCAGTCCTCTTCCCCCTTTATAAACTGCCTAGAGTTCGAAATTCCAAAATGTCCCCGTAAAAGTTAGATTTATACTTATACAACTGCCGCCCGCGATGCCTATTGAAAGACAATGTCAGATGGTGAATACAGAACAGCCGAAATCTTGAAAGAGACACTTTTGAAATGGAATGGAATGTCGTCTGGGGAGATTTTACATGCTCTGCATTTCCCAGGAAACTTTAGGGAATGTTGATGATGTCATGCCCAGTGATGTAAAAGATGGTGGTAAGGTAAGTAGAAATCTAACTTTTTTCTTTACAAGTACGTTTTGAAAGTACTAACAGCATGTATTTTTGAAAGGTGAAGACCTAATTTTTTTCAAAAATTACAAACATGTCATACTTACCTGCTCTATGCAATGGTTTTGCACAGAGCAGCCCCAATTCTCCTTTTCTGTGGTCTCACACTGGTGCTCCTGACACCTCCCCCCTTCCCCGCCGCTTGCTGTAGGGTTACTCATGCCGGCTCAATCCTGAGATGTGCTCTGTGTGTCCGTAGACACACACACAGAATGGCTCAGCCTGCCCCTGCTCATTGGCTGTGATTGAGGTACGCTGGACTGATGGAGTGAATGCAGGCTCAGCACATCTCTTCTAATGCATCTTACATCAGACAACAGTGTGCACTTTTCAAAAGAACTCTGTAATTTTATTCCTGCGCACAGTAACACGGCTCATCTCACAAGTTGTGCAACTGCCTTGATGTTGGAGGTTGCTCTGTGCAAAACCATTAGGCTTTGGAGAAAGGGAGCTCTGCTGTGCCACCAGCTTGCAGAATGCAGGGAGGAAGCCACTGTTGGGACCATGTGCTGCTGCAACCATTTTCCTTTGTTGAGTAGCTGAGAGAAAGCACTGCAAGGTTGCTTTGAAAGGGGATCAGTGGTGCGTGGCCAGAGTTTGCTGGAGCTATCTGATTACGTGATGCCCAGGTGAAGAGGGCTGATCAGAGACTGCTGCGGCCATCATACTCTGTCCAATGCTACATGTGAGGGGATGGTCCTGGAAGCAAGCAGGTCGGTGGGAAAGAGACCCAGCAACTGCTGGGTGAACAAATCCCTGCCATAGCTGACTACAATTGGGTGAGAACTCAGAGAAGCAAAGAGCTGAGAACCTTCCTCTGTGAGGGTGTGTTTTGGATGCCTGGAGGGTTAAAACTTTACTAGAGAGCACTCCCACCACTTGTAAGAATGGAAAAGAGATGCTGTCTCAGCAGTATTGAAAAAGAGAGGTCATCAGGGACTTCTATCTGACTTGAACTGGAGTTTTAGTGAATCAGAGCACATGACAAGAGACCCAGAAGTGGGGGTCCTGGGTCTGGTAAGAGACTAACATAGTACAAGGTAATCTGTTTGCTGAAAACTGTTGTGCTTTGTTCAAGGGCCCCAACTTTGCCAGCCAACATTTTTTTTCATCAATCACAGGCCTCCGGGACTGGTATAGTAAGTTAGGACTGTCTATTTACTGTTGCTAGTTAAATGCAGTTCAGTTTTGGTAATTACTGTATGTCAGAATATTACTGGTATTAATCATATATCTCAAGGTAATGTTGTCTTATTATTTGTTTGCATATGTAAACTTGCCAAACCTCTCTTCTTTTAGGCTAGTCTTGGCCTAATAGATTTGTATCATCTTCAGGTCTGCGTAGAAGAGAAATCACAAAACTGTTCCGTGGCTCCCCTTGAGGTAGCGCTACACTGCTATGCTATAGCATAGGGGGTTGATAACAATAAAGTGTAAGTTTGGGGTGATCAGACTCCAGCGGTAGGTGCGTTTTCCAGTGAGTACGCCAGTCCAGAACTGAGCCTGGTAGCCCACTTTTATTTAAAAGCACAAAAGTTCACAAATACAACGGTATTTCTGCATCTTGCACACTCAACAGTTTAGCCTCCTGGTTTTCATACTTGCCATCCGGCTGTTTCAGGCCTTTAGCCTAGGCCTAAGTTCTGTTCTTCAGAACAAACAGTTTCCTAGGGATAAGCTCAAACCTAGTTTTCTCCTGATAAGCGTCTTGCTGCTCAATCATCAAACGACATCTGCCTCCTGCAGACATTCATGCTCTAGCTGCACCCATGCAGCATCTCTGACTCCTCTCAGAGGGATTGGGAATCCACCTGATTCCCAGGAACAGACTTCCTGTCTGTTGGGTGGGGCTCTGAGCCATGTCAGGTCAGAACTAAAAAGCCCAAGACACAGCTGTGCAATTAATGTGTCTTTCTCTCCAAAATCTGGCGTAAACCAGCAATCTTTCACATAGCTCAGAGTGATCAGACCCGGAAGATACGGGCTGCACGTTCTGGAAGCCGGCCGGCTTGATATTTTTAAACGTTTCTTGTTTTCATCGTTGATGTAAGTGTACATCTTTATATTTTTAATAAAACATCCAAAGATTTTATGCTATGCGAGTTCCCTCTTCTCTCTGCATATATCTTCCACTGGGGCACTGCTTGAGGAAACTTATCAGTGAGAACTGCTTGGGTTGGCGATACCATCCGAAAGATTCCATTTGTCTATGCTGTCTTTAATCTCCCATAATTTAGAGATCAAATTTTTCTGGTAAGAGTCAGTGTGTGATCGTGGTGGAGGTGCTTCTGTCATCACTGTTTCTTGACCGTCTGTGGATTAATTTCTCACTGGGGACATTGCTGAATGTCATCACCTGTTTATATTGGACTCTTTTCTCATTGATTGTGGGTTCTTCCACAACTGTTCCATTCATTCATTATTTAACTTGATCACAGCAAATGTATTCATATCAGTGGTTTGATTGATTTGTTTTCACTGGTTCCAGCACATTATTTTGTTTACTATATTTAGCGCGACTTCCCTTTTTCTGTGTTCTTTCCTTCTTCTATGTTGCTGTTTATGTTGTATAACATTTTTGAGTCGCAGCTTTCACTTTATTTACTTTTTTAGAGTATGCGCAGTATTTTTTCTATTTTTACACTGTGAATTTATAACTTGTAAAGGCTTTTAAAGCTTCGCCTATGGACAATCTTTTGGTACCGAAGTTTGTCACCATTTCATGGGTGTGTGCAATGTTAACCCCTGACATGTTTGGTACTTAGGGCCAGATTCACAAAGCACTTACGCCGGCGTATCTAGAGATGCGCAGCGTAATTGTAAATATGCGCCGTGCGTATCTATGCGCCATATCCTGAAAACGAGATACGGCGGAAAACCAGCTTTTTCCGACCGACATAAAAAGATTACACCGTCGCATTGTGGGACGTAAAAATACGCTAGACGCACCATTGTTTTGCTAGTCAAATATGCAAATGAGGGAGATATGGCGATCCACAAAAGTACGTTTGTGCAGCGCAGGCTACGCCCTGTGCGCATCAGCTGTTTGTCCGGTGTAAAGTTACCCCTTATAAAAGCAGGCTTAACTTTGCACCAGACGTGTGCAGGTCAGCTAAAGCAACACCGTTAGGGACGAACTGAACACACACACTTGCAGGACAACAATCTGTATGCCAACATGCCAGGGGCATCCATGCTCATAGCTATACTAGTGACTTTAGAGGCGTGCAGAAGGAGGAGGGAACGGAGGAGGAGGGCACAGGGGAGGATATTCCGCACACGCATAGACGTCTTTGGCATGCCTGCTTCTGAGGTGTTTCGCATCTTCAGATTCAGCCCTGAAGCCATCGTGGAATTAACCACAACCCTGAAAGATAACCAGCCCAACACACCGCTCACATGCAGTGGAGCCACTGGTCAAGGTAATGGCAACACTGCATTTCCTTGCCACTGGCTCTTTTCAGGAAACAAGTGGAGTGGTGGCTGGGATGTCACAATCCTCCATCAGCAGATGTGTGCACCAGGTTGTCCCCACAATCCTCAGATGCATGGCCAACCAAATCATCAAACCCACCCAGGAGGACCTGCGGCTGAAGACAATGCGTGAATTCTACAGAATTGCACAATTCCCAGGCACCGTGGGGGCCATTGATTGCACACATGTGGCACTACAGCCCCCCTGTGAGACAGAGCACATGTACCGCAATCGGAAGCACTGGCATTCCATCAACGTACAGGTGATAGTCAATGCCCAATACCTCATATGGCACGTCCGTGCCAAACACCCAGGATCCAGCCATGACAGCTACATATACCATCAGAGCCACATCCCAACAGAATTTGAACAGAACGTGTATGGGGACAGCTGGCTGGTTGGTGAGTGACATGGGAGTCAGGCATGACTGTCCGCCCCCATGATGCAGACATCACGAGGGGCACATGCATGACTAACATCCTCCTGTCTTTTCCCTTCCAGGTGACTCTGCATATGCACTTGGACCCCATCTCATGACTCCATTCCGGAACCCCCAAACCCCAGGAGAGGAAAGATACAATGAAGCACACATATGTACCCGTGCAGTGGTGGAACGCACCTTTGGCCTCCTGAAGTCCCATTTCCGATGCCTGGATAAGTCTGGGGGTACCCTGTTGTATTCCCCAAACTTTGTGTGCCAGATCATCGGTGCATGTTGCATGCTGCACAACTTTGCTGTGAGAAGGGGCCTGGAGATTGACCTACGTGATGACCTGACCCCCAAACCAGACAATCCCCCCCTGCGCGAGGGTCCCCCGTCTTCTGAGGGAGCAACAGTCAGGAGACGCCTTGCAGAAGGCATCTTTGCATGTTAACACACACATTAATCATGGCACAAGTAGAATGCATGCATGCACACCACTGTGGTCCCTAGCGCACACACCCCACATCCTCATTGAATTGGATTAGACCAAAGTACACCGCACGGTACTAGGGAGCAGCAACGCCACGCCAAGGCTCCAATTATGTCACTGTACATTCATACACCATTCACATGGAGCTGGGATCACTTCTCCCTGGTCCTGGGGAACCCTACTCCACCACAAATGAGGGTGTCACCCCTTTTTCAGCAGGAATGTCACCCCCACATTCATACATCATTCACAACATAAAACAAATCATAAACACAGTAAAAACAAAAACAAAAAAAGCACTGAAAACAAAAATACACAAAAAATTAACATCGGCGTGACCCACGCCTGGGCCAGCCACGGCCACGCCCCCAGCCCCTCAGGGGAGACTCATGGGGGGGGAATCAGGGGAAGGAGGAGCCTCCCCTGGTCTCTGCCCACCTGCCGGCCTGCCCTCCAAGGCCACGGCTATCCTGTTTAGGCCAACATTCAGGGCTGCCGTATTGGCCTGGACTGCCTGGGTCAGGGCATGCACCTCCTGACCCACGCTTGTTGTGGCAGTCTGCATTTCATTAAAACAGTTTATGAATGCCAAGGAGTTCGTGCTCACGTCCATCACGGAGTCCTTTATGGAGACCAGGCTCTCCTCCATCTGGGCCAAAGTCCGGGTGACCTGACCCAGATGGTGGGTCTGATGGCCTGGTCCCTCCTAAGATTGGCCGGCAGAAAGTCATTGTCTTCCGGGTGGCCTTCCTGCCTCCAGGTGAGGCTTGTGGTCTGGGAGAAGGGGAGCCCCCTGGGGGGAGCCCTGTTGTGGGAGGAGTGGGAGGGGCTACCCCTGATGGTGGCCTGACTGTTGCCAGCCAAAGGGGAACGTCCTCCAAATGGAGTAGTACCTCATTCCCAGAGGTGACCTCCTCCTCCTCAACCTCCTCCTCCTCATCCTCCTCATCCTCCTCATGAGGTGAGCTCTGGCCACTCCCCTCCCCTGAGGACTCCTGGCTTTCCTGGGGGTCTTCAGCAGCCTGATGTCCGGGGGATGGTGCAGACTGGCCAGATGGCCCAGCACCCTCCTGGCAATCTGTGGATGACACAAAACATACACAGGTTGGAGGATCCACACACTTGTCACATATTCCCTTCCCCCCACACACATGCTACACACCAGATAGAAAAAAAAAACGTACCTGTCCTCACGGCCTCCTCGGAGTCAAAGCCAGGCAGGCCCACCACTTGCTGCCTGTTGAAGCACTGGGCCACTGCACGCTCCTCAGTCAGCCTTATGGTGCATGGTGGTCCCCCTCCAGTGCCCATGGAATGTGCTGTAAGCTTTACCAGCTTCTTACGGACCACGCGCCTCAGATCATTGATCTTTTTGGTGATCCCACTGACGGTCCTCCTCTCCCCCCCCCCCAACACATTGATGTCATCAACTATGTCCTGAAGGATTTGCCTCTTCCTGGCCGGGGTGGTGTCCCGGCTCTCAGGGCCATGCAGATAACGCCCATATCGGGTGATGGCCCTGGCAAGGATCTCCTTCTCACGGACTGAGAAGTTTAGCTTCCTCTTCCTTGGTGCCATACCACCACCAAACACTCAGCACCAAACAGACACAAAAATCAGACAGCACACACAGACACAAAAACAGACAGCAAAAACCAGACACCAAAATCAGACAGCACAAACAGACAGCTAATACACACACCAAAAAACACACAGAAAAAACACACAGCAAATACAATCTCCTATAAAACTTTCCTCTTAGGCCCCGTACACACGAGAGGATCGATCCACTGAAATTTATCCGCGGACCTGTTTCAGCGGATAGATCCCCTGGTGTGTACGATCCAGCGGATATTTTTCCGCTAATTTTTTCCCCCGGGGATGGATTTCCAGTGGATCAAGTCTATCTGCTGGAATCCAGTCCAGCGGATTGATCCGCTGGTCTGTACAGACTCAGCGGATCAATCCGTCCGATTGCATCCCTCGCATGCGT
The DNA here is from genome assembly GCF_905171775.1 of Rana temporaria. Lineage (NCBI taxonomy): Eukaryota > Metazoa > Chordata > Amphibia > Anura > Ranidae > Rana > Rana temporaria. The sequence continues at coordinate 358,502,042 of NC_053491.1, read as the reverse complement.
CGCAATGATTCGACGTATGCGTGGAATTCCTTATATGACAGCGTCGCGCACGTCGCCGCGTCATATAAGGACCCCGGACCATTTCCGCGGATCGATCCTCTCGTGTGTACTAGGCCTAACACTCCTACACAAACCAACAAACACCAACAGACAACAGAGCAAAAGCACCTTGCTTCAGGAAGGGAAACACATGGATGTACTTTTGCAATGGAAGGGCGTTTGTCTGGGCCTATTTATACACAGGGCGTATCTCACTAAGTACGCCGGGCCTAGTTCCTATCTCACTGATTGCGCCGGGCCGAGTTCTGAGAATGCGCAGTGAGGTGCAGAATCATGCGCGCATGCACAGTCCGGCCGGCCCCTCATTTGCATGGGGTCACGGCTCATTTCAATGGAGCACGCCCACTTCCTTCCCACTTTCAATTACCCCGCCTTACGCCTCGGAATTTACGTTACGCTGGCGCAAATTTGGGCGCAAATACTCTGTGGATACAGTACTTGCGTCTCGAAATTGAGCCGGCGTAACGTAACAGAGATGCACTACGTCTAAATATGCACCGCTCTACGTGAATCTGACCCTTAGTTTTTTGATGCAACCCCATCTTTTATTTTTTACCCCAAAAATTGGGTAATATATTGTATTTGTGTGCACTACAATTATATTTTTTTACCAAGAATATGGTTTTGATAAACGTACACTAATATCATGTGCCATAAAAAGTTGCAATTATAACTATTTTGTTCTCCAGGGTCTCTCTTTAAGAAAATATATAATATTTCTATTTTAACAAAATGGCTGTGGACAGGTAATAAAAGTAATTTATAACCAAACAACAACAGGAAATAAAAGTCATATTGACAATAAACAATATTAAACTTAGCGCTGCTCCTATATAAACAGATATTAAACAAACTAATATATACAGTGCTAGTGCAACCATAGAGTTCAAAATAGTGCAATCATAAGTAAAAGTCCATCCATGCAGATAAAGTGCCAAACGTAGTTAATTCCTGTTTGTGAGGATTCCAGTGCCACTCTGTGCTCCCCTCCTGGGTCCCCACTCACCAGCAATATGGTTTAAACCGCAAGGTATTTATCCTGCATCAGTGGAGGGGATATCTCCTTCCTGCTCTTCAAGTTAACAGGTTCCCATTTTGGTGGTATAGGGTATACAGTATCAGGGCCGTCTTAAAAGCATCATGGGCCCTGGGCAAAGTAATGCTCTGGGGCCTCTACAATGGAGACAGCGCAGGTAAACAGACCAGATACCCCCCCAGCACTCTGACCCCTCTATACCCCAGATAGCCCCCCTGCACTTTGACCTCTCTACACCCTGCTTTGGGGAAAGTGCAGGGGCCCCCATGCAGCTGGGGTCCCTGGGCAGCACCCAGGTGTGCCCTCTTATTAAGACAGCCCTGTACAGTATACCAATGAAGAGAGAGCATATAGCGTTTATTAAAAGAGTTAAAAACAAATGCACTTACAGCATAAAAAAATCATATGGGCATGTCAATTAAAATAGCTGTCTTGGCCGTCAGTTTGTATTGTCTATCTCATCCCCGCTAGACGCGTTTCGCCCCTCCCACTGGGCGTCTTCAGAAGCTGGGGGCACTTGTGACTAGCTGTCTTTATGTGCTAAATCCCACCCACTACACCAGAACCTCCTACTCCTCTCATAGAGCTTAGTGAATACTTATGTCACTTCCTATTTCAAACGGAAGTGTTGCGGCCGCCACATTGGTACTCCCTTTATATTATCATTGCTTCCTGTTTCCACAAGAAGTTTCTCGGCCGCCATAGTTGTACTATATGCATATCAACATGTTATGTTGTGGGTCCTGCATTTAACTACACCCTTCGTGCATGGTATTATAACTATATTTGGGCATCACAATGCCCCCATGATGCAGACATCACGAGGGGCACATGCATGACTAACATCAACTAGATGCTAGTTATAATAGTTACAATAACCCGCCTAATTAGCTAATAACTAAAATAAATGCAATTAGTTAAATTCATTGCTGTACAGAAATGGATATATTATATTATATTTATAATTAACTCATACGTGTAAATAATTCCATAAAATATATAAACTATTAATAAGAGTAATTATGGAACTATATATATATATATATATATATATATATATATATATATATATATATATATATATATATATATATATTAGGGTTGTGCAAATTAACTTTTAATTAATCGATTAATCTTTAATTTTTTTGATCGATTAAAATTCTTTTGATTGGTACTCAATTCTCCGCCAGCTTCTGGGCCTTCAGGGAGTTCCGTCGGAGATCCAGTAACATCACGGACACCAGCGGGGCTTGCCGTGTCCATCTGAAGGGCTCCTTTGCTGTGCCTTCATATCTGCATGCCGGCGGGACCTTACTATCTGCCACACACAAGGGCTGTTACACTTCCCTCTATCACTTCCCTTCTATCAACCTGGGATTCTACAACCATCCACTGGGAGTTGTGATAGTTCCCTTCATGGGACATCTACATGCCGACGAACTGATGTTAACCTCTCCTCATCTGGATTCAGCAGTGGTATCGTTGTACACATTTTTATACCAGTATCATACTTAGCTACATGTTTTTATGACTGCTTTTGGTATTGTTTGGTATTACTCGCACCATTTTTACAGTTTATGTAGCTACATCGATTTTATCTCCAGTGCAATATTTATTTGGTTACCTACTTGAAGACTATAAAAGTTTTAATGCTATTCCCATCGAGCGCTGCCTTTGTGTGTTTTTTGTATCCTGCTATCCATTTTTCCAGTGGTTGGTAGCTGCACTGGGAATCAGCCTGCAAGGAGATCAGCTAAAAGTAGTTGGATCTGTATGTGCGTTATAATTAATCGAAATTAGTCGATTAATCGATTAAAAAAAATAAAGGATTATTAGAACAGAACATTTTTGATCAGTAACAGCCCTAATATATATATGTATATATATATATATATATATATATATATATATATATATATATATATATATATATATATAAATCATTAAATTGTGTACTCTTTATTTCTCTTATGGATACACAACTAATTAATGATTAGTGATGAAACGGTTCACATCTAAGTCCACATTCAACCTTGAAGGTATCATCGTATGTAATTGATATATTCATTTTGTCTCGATTTGCAAAATGGCTTTTTTCATATTTCTACCCCTCCAATGTCTTTCTACTCAGCTTTCCTAACAAAGTTAATAAAATGAAGGGTGCTAGGTCCAGTCACAGGATGGAGGCGGGCCAAGGGCTGTATGATGCTTGCCATAAGCAGCAAAATGGGAATTATTGTTTGATCTTTTGATGGGACATTCATTTTTTATTTTAAAATTTTAGTTGGAATTCTGATTTAACATTCTCAGTGCCCATCATACCTACCTTCACTAACACAGCAGCCTATAATAAGTATAATGAAAAAAAGACCTTCTTCAGATAAGATCTTTGGATTACAGCCTTAAAAGGGATTTCTGTATGTAATTATAAAAAAATGAGGTAGAACTAAAAAGAGTCCTATGAATCTTCTGATGCATGACTCAAAGACAAAAAAGGTGATTTTATGAAAACTGGAACATACAGAAAATGGAGCAGTGGTGCATGGCAACCAATCAGCTTCTACCTTTCATTTTCAAAGCCTTATAGAGGTTGTATCCCCCCCCCCCCCCCCCCAAAAAAAAACCAAGAGATCCCTTATAGCAGGTTAAAGAGGACAATGCTTGTGCTGTCTAATCTGTTCCTCTATATGCTGTAAAAAAAAAAAACTGATTGATCTTGCATGTTTCTGTTTCCCCCTTAGTGTGCTGACCACAGTAATCCATTGCTGCTGATCCATGATTCAAAATACCAGTTACAGGGTCAGGTTACCCATCACAGGCCTGATGAAAAGAACCTGCGTGGCTTTGAAACGTCGCTTTCTGCTGTAATTATGTGATAGCTGATTAAAGCTTTGGACCCTTTTTTGGATATCCTGGTGTGCTGGTGACATTACTTTCTTTTTTTTTTTTAAAGGGTAAATTTATTGAATTTGTTCAGAAAAACAAAGACAAAATAAAACAAAAAGGTGTTACATCACATGGCTATTGAAATTCACAGTAATGATGTATAAGAAGAAAGAAGGTGCACTCTATAATTCAGTGCACAAGATAGATATTGTTTGCTTAAAGTCCAATGTTATTGTCCCCTTAAGCATGGACATCCATAAGACAGATATGTTAAGATGGCCGCTCTCGACTTCTGGGTTTGATGGCATCAAGTGGTTACACCCCCTAATGTGTTTCGTCATGTAGTACAGTGACTTCATCATAGGGAAAAGTGACTTCCCTACCGCCCTTTCTTCTTTCTTTCTTTCTTTCTTTCTTTCTTTCTTTCTTTCTTTCTTTCTTTCTTTCTTTCTTTCTTTCTTTCTTTCTTTCTTTCTTTCTTTCTCTTTCTTCCTCCTCTCTCTTGCACCCCAACCACCCCCCTCCATCTGCCCCCCCCCCCCATTTCTTCTTTCTGTTTCCCTGTCCCTTCTTTCTTCTTCTATCTGTCTGTCCCTCATCCCTCTCTCTGTTTAATTTCCCAGTCCTCCCCCCTCTGTCTGACAATCTACCTGTCTCTCTCCCTTCTGTCTGTTTCTTTTCTCTGTCTCTCTCTCCCCCTCTCTGTCTGTCTGTCCCCCCACTCTCGGTGTCTCTTTTTTCTCTCCCCCTCCGTCTGTCCCTTCTCTCTCTGTTTCTCGCTTCCCCCTTTATCTATCTCCCCCTCCCTCTGTCTGTCTCCCCTCTCTCTTGGTTCTCTTTTGTCTCCCTCCCCCCTCTCTTTCTTTCTGTCTGTCTCTCTCCACCCTTCTGTCTGTCCCCTTCTGTCTTGGTTTCTCTTTTCTCCCTCCCCTTTTTTCATGTCTCCCTCTCTATCTGTGTTTCTCTTCTCTGTCTGTGCCTAGCTTCTTCTCCATCTGCCTGTGCCCCCTCTCGGTTTCTCAGTTCTCTCTCCCACTTTGTCTGCCCCCCTCTTTTTCTGGGTTTCTCTTCTCTGTCTCCCCCCTCCCTTTCTCTCTCTGTTCTTCTCTCCCTCTCTGTCTGTCTGTCTGTCTCCCCTATCTCTTGGTTTCACTTTTGTCTCTCTCTATCCTCTCTCTCTGCCTCTCTCCCCCCACTCTGTTTGTCTGTCTGTCCCACCTCTCGGTTTCTTCTTTCTGTTTCTCTTTCCCTTCTTTTATCTGTCTGTCCCTAGTCCCTCTCTCTGTTTAATTTCTCTGTCCCCCCCCCCTCTGTCTGTCAACCCCCCCTGTCTCTCTCCCTTCTGTCTGTCCCACTCTCTGTGTTTCTCTACTCTGTCTATCTCTCTCCCTCTCCATCTGTCTGCCCCCACTCTCGGTTTCTATTTTCTCTCTCCCCTTTGTCTGTCCCTTCTCTCTCTCTTTTTTTCTCTTTCCCATTTGTCTATCTGTCCCCCTCTATTCCTCTGTCTGTCTGTCCCCCCTCTCTCTTGGTTCTCTTTTGTCTCTCTGTCTGTCTCTCTGCCCCCTCTCTCTTGTTTTTTTTTTATCTCTCTGTTTGCCCCCCCCCCCATCTCCCTCTTTTCTCTTTTCTCTCTCCCCCCCCCTTTGACTGTCACCCCTCTCTTTCTGTGTTTCTCTTCTCTGGTTTTCTCCCCTCTCCCCTTCTCTGTCTGTCCCTCTCTCTTTCTCCGTCTGCCTGTCCCCCTCTCGGTTTCTTGTTTCTCTCTCTACCATTTGTCTGTCCCCCTCTCTTTCTGTGTTTCTCCTCTCTGTCTCTCTCTCCCCCCCTTTATCTGTCCGTCCCTCTTTCCCATTCCATCTGCCTGTCCCCTCTCTCTCTTGGTTTCTCTTTTGTCTCTGTCTCCCCTCTTTCTCTGTCTCTCTCTCCCTCTCTCTGTCTGTCTGCCCCCTTCTCTCTGTGTCCCTCTCTGTCTGTCTATCCCCCCTCTCTTTCTGTGCCTCTCCACCTGTCTGCCCCCCCCTTTCTGTCTCTGTTCTCTGTCACTCTCTGTCCCTCTCCATCTGTCTGCCCCCTCTCTCTGTCTCTGTTCTCTGTCCCTCTCCGTCTGTCCCCCCTCTCCGTCTCTTTTTTCTGTCCCTATCCATCTGTCAGCCCCTCCCCTTTCTTTCTCTGTCTCTTTTCTCTGTCCCTCTACGTCTGCCTGTCCCCCCTCTCTCTCTTTTGTAACACTCTCTCCCTCTCCGTCTGTCTGTCCCCCTCTCTCTCTCTCGGTTTCTCTTTTCTCTCTCCCTCCTCTCGGTTTCTCCTCTCTTTCTTTCTTTTCATCTATTGTACAACAATGACTTCTTTGCTGTCTCTCATCATCCTCTATATCCACTACCTACATCAATGTGCTCTGCTCTGTCCTTGGTATCCATTGTCCTTTTATTCTCAGAAAACATCCCCCTCTATCAGCAGACATTTAGAAAGAGAGGCCCGGAGCAAAACAACAAGACATCAGCGCAGGGCCGGCCATGACGGGGTTAAAGAAAAAGCCCTGCCATGGTCGGAGGGAGGGGTCAGTGAGGAAGGAGAGCGATGGGAGGGAGGTTATATATTTCCCATCCCACGCTTCCCGGTTAACACGTGGGGAGAAGTTTCTGTGCCTGCTGGGGACTTGCTGCTCTGCCAGAAACGTAAAGGGGTGAGGTAGGCCGCGATCGGGTGCTATTTTCACCGTTTTTTCTGCGTTTTAGGTCAGCGCTGCTGGGGGGAAGCTAGGCCCTGATAAAAAAAAAAAAAAAAAACGAGCGCCGCTAGGCCGCAGCCGGGGACTCAATTTTTAGCTCATCCAGCGGCCTGTACCATGGCTGGGGTCGAGGCCATGATCGCCCAGCTCAGGCAGGAGGCGGATCGCCGCGGTGAGGGGTGGCTGCAGTCCATGCTGGGGCCGCTCCTCCCGCACGGGGACACGGGGAACGATTCACCCGGCCGGGGGGGCGGGGGGGGCACCCCGCGAGCGGGGGGGGCTCATACTGCCACCCAGGATGTAGCCAGCAATCCACCCGTCCGGGGGGGGAGGAGTACACCCCGCGATCCAGGGTGTCCCGGCCTCCGGCACGCTATTCCCCGGGACCGTCCACCCGGTCCCACAGGAGAGGGGGCAGCCCCATCCGGGCCTCCTCGGGCCCACCCGCAAAACGGACAGCGGCGGCGGCGGGGGGGCGCCAGGAGGACACCGATCGGCAGCGGGGAACGGGGAGGGGGCGGCCAGGGGGCTCCAAGGCGGCGGCCAGGTCCGCTCGGCGAGAAGATCGGAGGGATGCGGGCTCCAACCCCGGTTGTGCACCGGTGGGCCGAGAGCCTCGGCGAAGCACATCTGTCCCTGCGGTGGCTAGCTCTTCAGCATCCGCGGCTAGCCACCTCCAATCCAGCCCCGTGGTGAGGGAGCGAGGGGGAGGGGAAGACGGCAGAGTGTCCGAGGCGCCGAGAAAAGCTATGAGGAAGTCGGTGCACGGGTCCAGGGCACGCAGCGAGAGTGAGTCCAGCTCTGGGCCCGCGGCTCCCAGGCCCGAGTCGCCTGGAGGGCTTTCATCTGGTGAGGAGGGTCGGCATGGAGATCGATCGGAAGGGGAGCTGTCGGAGGAGGAAGTGGTGCCCAGGACGGAGGTCGCAGCGCGGGAGCCAAGCCGGACGGCTGGTGGGATTGCTTCCAGACAGCCCGGTGAGTCGTTTTTGGCTTTGCCTTCTATTTTACAAAATGTGGGGGTGTTAGCGGGGGGACAGGGGGGGGTCCCCGTAGTCGTGGGGGGGTGCCCGCAGGGGTGAGTAGTGGTGATTCGGGTACACTGGGGGAACGGTCGAGAGAGGATGCCGGTTTGCACCGGTTCCTGGCGGGTTTGGAGACGTTGGTTAGCCAGCTGAAGGGTGGGGTCAGCCCCGCCGTTAGCCCGGCGGCAGCATGGGGAACGGCGGGGGGACCCGGGGTTACGGCACCTGCATTAGCGGTCGCCGTGCCGGGGGCTGTGGTGCCTGTGGACAAGGGACAAGAGGTAGGGGCTGTGGCGGCAGGTGCCGTGGTGCCGCCTACGGAAAAGGGGGATGCGGGGGTCGATTCCGCGAAGAAGAGAGAGTTGGTCCGGTTGGCGGACGCGGCTAAAGGGGAGGTTTACACGTGCTGGGAGGCACCGCTGGGTTCGCATTTGAAGCCGGAGGTGCGGGAAAAGATTTGGAAGAGTGAATATGTAGAGATATTTGCGTTGTTACCGCTGGAAAAGTTTAACCTTGATAGGGTTAAGCCGGAAGAGTCCAAGAAAGAGGACGAGGAGAAGAGGAGGTATAGGCTTATACCTAGGACTTTTGCGAATTGGTCGCAGGCCTATTCGATCATGGCGAGCGTGATCGGTGAGAAAAACCCCGAACATTGTTCGGCGCTTTTCAGTTACCAGGAGGCGATTAGCGAGGCCTACCGGTGTTACGGGGGCACGGGGTGGCTCCGGTATGATGAGCAGTTCCGGCAACGCCGGGCTATCAGGCCGGATATTAGGTGGGACACTAAGGACATTGGCCTTTGGATGCGGCTTATGTCGGCCCCACGGACGTCCACGCCGTTTTTTCAGGGGGGGGCCGGTGGAACCTCTTCCCCAGGACAGTCGGCCGGAAAGAAGAAGGGGGTCTGCTGGCAGTTTAACGAAGGAAACTGCAGGTTCGGAGGGTCTTGCCGGTTCAAGCACGAGTGCTCCGGCTGTGGTGGCAATCACCCCTCTTCCCGGTGTTTTAAGCAAGGCAAGGGACGTCCCGGAGATTCTTCAAGTAAGAGGGAGGACTCCGGTGATGGTGGAAAGGATGCGACCGTTTCTCGGTAGATATCCTGATAGGGCGGCCGCCCTGTCGTTGGAAAGGGGTTTCTCGGTGGGTTTTAACATTCCGTGCTCTTTGTCCGTGGTCCCCCCGGTGGCTAAGAATTTACGTTCAGCGTTACAACACCCGGATGTGGTTTCAGAGAAACTGCAGAAGGAAGTGGCATTGGGCCGTATGGGGGGCCCATTCGTCTCGCCTCCCTTGGACGACTTGGTGGTTTCCCCGTTGGGGGTGGTGCCTAAGAAGGAGCCGAACAAATTTCGGCTTATTCATCATTTGTCGTTTCCGAAGGGGGGGTCGGTGAACGACGCCATCAGCATGGAGGAGTGTACGGTGAGTTACACCTCTTTTGATGCTGCGGTGGGCTGGGTCAGGCGGTATGGCCGGGGGGCCTTGATGGCCAAGTCGGACATTGAGGCTGCGTTTCGGCTCCTGCCTGTCCACCCAGATAGTTTCAGGCTCTTGGGCTGCCAGTGGGGTGGGGAGTTCTACGTAGACAAATGTCTGCCGATGGGCTGTTCCATTTCCTGCGCGCTGTTTGAACGGTTTAGTTCGTTCCTGGAGTGGGTGGTTCGGGATGTGTCCGGCGTAAGCTCCGTGATCCACTATCTGGACGACTTTCTCTGTATTGGGCCGGCGGGGTCGCAGATTTGCGCAGTGCTGTTGGCCACTTTGGAGCACATTGCGGAGCGATTTGGTGTGCCGCTGGCGCCCGAGAAAACGGAAGGACCGAGATCGGTCATCCAATTCTTGGGCATCGTGATCGATTCAGAGAGGATGGAATGTAGGTTACCGCTGGACAAGTTGGTGGGCCTCAAGGCCGAGATTCAGGAGATGGTGGGCTGGCGGAAGGTGCAACTCCGAGCGCTTCAGTCGCTCCTGGGGAAGCTAAATTTTGCTTGCCGCATTCTCCCCATGGGGAGGGTCTTTTGCAGGCGCCTTTCGGCGGCTACAGCGGGTGTCCGGTCGCCCAGGCACTATGTGCGCCTGGGGAAGGAACATAGGGAGGATTTGTTGGTATGGCACTCCTTTTTGGAATCCTTCAACGGCAGGGCCTTGTGGATGTCCGGTCCGGTTAGCAACTTTGACATGGAGTTGTTCACAGATGCGGCTGGAGGCGCAGGTTTTGGGGCATATTTTCAAGGGCAATGGAGTGCGGGCTCATGGCCTCAGGCCCGGTTGGAGGCGGGGTTCACAAAGAACTTGGTGCTGTTGGAATTGTTTCCGGTGGTGCTGGCAGTAGAATTGTGGGGTGCGGCCTTCCGGGATCGGAAGGTGCGGTTCCATGGTGACAATATGGGGGTGGTCCAGGTGATCAACAGAGTTACGGCGTCTTCTCCTCCAGTTATTCGGCTGTTACGGCACCTGGTGCTGCGCTGTTTGCAGTTGAACATATTTGTATATGCGGTGCATCTACCGGGGGTGGAGAATGTAGTAGCTGATGCTCTGTCTCGCTTTCAGTGGGACAGGTTCCGGGAGCTGGTGCCGGAGGCAGAGGAGCAAGGTGTCCCCTGTCCAGAGTGGCTTTGGAGGATTCCGTTGGAATCGTCTCCGATTGGATCAGAAGGTCGGTAAGTGTGAACACCTGGAGGGCGTATGAGAAGGTGTGGGCGGAATGGCAGGCTCTGGTTAGGGAGGCCGAGGTGGACCCGGCCGGTCCCGAGGTCAGGGGTTTGGTGCTGTATTTCTTGGGCAGGAACATGGAGGCCGGGGTTTCTCCGTCCATGATGGACAAAAAATTGGCTGGATTGGCTTTCCTGTTTAAGTGGCAAGGGCGCCCGGACTTTACTAAGGAATTTTGTGTCCGGCAGGCTCTAAAGGGTTACAGGAAGCAGGGGCGTCAGGCGGATTCCCGTCGCCCTGTGTCGTTTGCAATATTGAGGGGTATTATGGAAAAGTTGGGGACATTGTGTTCATCCCGGTTTGAAGTGTTATTGTTTCGCGCGGCGTTCGCTTTGGCGTTCTTTGGAGCTTTTAGGGTGGGGGAGTTGGTTAGCCCCTCGAAGAAGGTGCAGGGTGGCATGTTGGCTGATGATGTGGTGTGGAATCAAGACGGGGTCGCTTTGTTGCTACGCCGGTCCAAGACGGACCAGAAAGGGAGGGGTAAAGTGGTGCGAGTCTTCCCTATTGAAGGGTCGGAATTATGCCCGGTTAGGGTAGTGCGGGAATTTTTGGATGTACGGCCAGAGTTAAGTGGCTCATTCTTGCTGCACGAGGATGGGACGGCGTTGTCACGGTATCAGTTCGTGACAGTGTTCAGACGGTGTTTGGGGGCATTGGGCCTGGTGGCTCAGGAGTTCTCGGCGCATTCCTTTCGGATTGGTGCCGCGACAGAAGCAGTACGTTGTGGCTTGGACGATGAATTGGTGAAAAGGATTGGTAGATGGGAGTCAAGGAGATTTCGATTATATGTCAGACCTCAGCTCATGGTAGAACTAGGGGGGAGCGGGGGTGCAAAACAATAGATGGCCAGGTAAAGTTCATGTCAGGCCACCTCCAAGGGGGATGGGGAGTGTATCGGGGTTTTGTTTTTGTTTGGTTAAGGGAACATGTTGGGAGTCGGGAGGGGAGCGTCTCCCGATGGGCTTGTGGTGATGGATTTCTTACTTGCTGTCTTTCAGGTGCGGGACAGGGACTGGTATGGATAATAGGCCACTCCTTCGTTCGTAGGGGGGCTGCGAGAGCGGATATGCGGCCGAACGGTCGCCAGCTGGGGGTCCCCAGACAGGAAGCGATGGTGCGGTGGTTGGGGTTCCCGGGGATGTTGTGGAGCAGGGTGGTGCCGGAAGTGCACAAGTTTGCACGCTTGGACCGACCGCCGGACGTTTTGTTGATCCATGCGGGGGGAAACGACTTGGGGGTGCGTTCTATGTTGGATGTCGCACGAGACATCAAGTTTGATTTCTTGAGGATTCGCATGTCCTACCCGGATACGGTAGTGATATGGTCTGACATTGTGGGCAGGTCTTCATGGCGGATGGCTAGATCGTGGGAAGGTGTGAACAGGGCCAGGAAAAAAATTAATCGGGACGTGGCTAAATTTGTGATCCGGAACGGCGGGTTGGTGGTTAAACACCCTGAGTTGGAGGTGGATACGTGGAGGTATCAGCTGAAAGATGGAGTTCATTTGACCGACGTGGGGATTGACATGTGGGTGTTGGGCTTACAGGACGGGATACAGCGAGCATTGAGGGTGTGGAGGTGCGCCCAAAGGTAAGGAGTTACCTTTGGGTGCTGGTGGCGGGTGTTTTGGACTTTGCAGGAGAAGAAATTACCCTGAAGTGGATGCCATTACCCAGAGGTGGTATGGGTTCTGAAGGGGCTGTTAGTCCAGTCTACCAAGGTGTAGCTGGCAAGTGGTTAATGGGGGTACTGCGGTCAGTTGGTCGTCTTTGAGTCAGTTTCGGCTTGAGGCCTAAGACCAGAGTTAGGTACTGCAGTGCTCATAAAACTTTTTTAGAATGGTTACAAGTGTGTTAATGTGCCTGCAAAGTCCAGCACCAGCAGGGTTAAAAGTGGTATCTCAGGTCTAATAAAGGTTTATGTGTAAAAATGTTATTTAATGTTATTTAATATTTAAAAGGTTATTTAAAAATAAATGGAGGCTGCTACGGCCAGTTTTTACTCCAAAGATTACAGTAGTGGTGTCAGTTATTTATTAAGGTAAAGGTTGAGTAAAAATGTGGGGGGGGCTTAGCAGATAAGGGGTTAATGTATTTATACCATAGTCAAGAGAGGCCCGGAGCAAAACAACAAGACATCAGCGCAGGGCCGGCCATGACGGGGTTAAAGAAAAAGCCCTGCCATGGTCGGAGGGAGGGGTCAGTGAGGAAGGAGAGCGATGGGAGGGAGGTTATATATTTCCCCTCCCACGCTTCCCGGTTAACACGTGGGGAGAAGTTTCCCACCCACCCTCCCTTTATTGGGCATTTTAAAGGGGGTCATTGGTGTAGTGGGAGGTCATGGTATGTGATACGGTGTTGGCGGTTTTGGGTGCTTTTCTGGTTTTTGTTTTTTCCACACAGGTACGAACTTAGGATGTCGTGGCGGCGGCGGGTGTTTTGGACTTTGCAGGAGAAGAAATTACCCTGAAGTGGATGCCATTACCCAGAGGTGGTATGGGTTCTGAAGGGGCTGTTAGTCCAGTCTACCAAGGTGTAGCTGGCAAGTGGTTAATGGGGGTACTGCGGTCAGTTGGTCGTCTTTGAGTCAGTTTCGGCTTGAGGCCTAAGACCAGAGTTAGGTACTGCAGTGCTCATAAAACTTTTTTAGAATGGTTACAAGTGTGTTAATGTGCCTGCAAAGTCCAGCACCAGCAGGGTTAAAAGTGGTATCTCAGGTCTAATAAAGGTTTATGTGTAAAAATGTTATTTAATGTTATTTAATATTTAAAAGGTTATTTAAAAATAAATGGAGGCTGCTACGGACAGTTTTTACTCCAAAGATTACAGTAGTGGTGTCAGTTATTTATTAAGGTAAAGGTTGAGTAAAAATGTGGGGGGGGCTTAGCAGATAAGGGGTTAATGTATTTATACCATAGTCAAGGAAGTGATCCCAAAGTGAAGAATAATGAGGCTTCTTTAGTCATTCTCACTTTCTACAAGAAAAAGCAAGAAATTTGCCCCCGAGCATGCAAAAATGAAAGGAATTGGAAAGTGTTTTTAACATTTTTGATAAATAATTAGTGATGTTTCTGGAGAGAAGCGGTTTGTGTCTGTACCCCTGGGAAATACATTTCCATAGGCTTTGGAGGGTGGGATAGAAGAAGTGTACCGAGCACAGTCACAACTTGTGTCTGCGGAGGTCCCAATGCAGCTGGATGATTACTTGAAGCGTCATAGTGAAAGGGAGCGTTTACGCTGGAAAATGAATTAACTGCACTGCCTCTCTTCTCTATCCACAACACTGGCCCCTAAGGGCTTGTTTACACTAGTCCCTTTGGGCAACATTGCCCAATGCAGTCCCAGTGTACAAACAAGACAATTTGCCTTATTTCATGTTGTTCCAGTTCCCAGTCGCACTGAGAAAAGAGGGACAAGTGTCATATTTACACACTACAGTGTATCCCAATATGCTGCGGTGCACAGAGTTGAAAAACAATTTTATTTTGAGACATTTTGATAAAGTTTTTAAAAAAAAAGGAAAATGTATCATTTTCACAATGCTTCGCCCCACCCCTACACACTGCGCACCACAAAGCATGTTTTTAATTGAGCATTTGTGAGCCATTTTGTGCACATATACAAGCATTTTAGAAGCGTATTACAAGCGTTTTACATGTGTATTCAAGCTTTAGGCATTTTTGTTTTTAACCAATGAAAGGCACTATGGGGAGGAGACCAGTTCTTACAGACCTAAGAATCCCTAAAATACCACTGATAAAAAAAACACTCACTTTGTTTGAGTGTGTTCAGGCATTCCCATTGAAGTCTATAGCCCTATACACACGACCGGGATTCCCGGCGGTAAAAAGTTCACCAGGAATCCCGGGGGGAAAACCAAGAACCTGCTCGGTAATTTTCCATCGTGTACACACCAGAGGTTTTCCCGTCGGGAAAACTGCGGCGAGAGCTTTGGCCAGGAATCCCATCCGTGTGTATGCTCCACCGCAGTGTTTCGCCATAGGGAAACTGCAGGGAAAAAGACCGCCGGGGATCGCGGCAGGAAAAAAGAGAACTAATTTTTCTTGTCGCGATTCACGTCAGTTTTCCTGTCGGGAAAACTGCCATGGAGCATACACACGGACAGTTTTCCTGGCCAAAAGTTGTCATGGGAAAACTGGTCTTGTATACAAGGCTTATGGGGACAAAAATACCCAAATCCTCCTCAAAAGTATACTATTTATTTACAATTAAAAGTAAACTATATACAATTATACTATTGGCCCAAATAACATTTCTGGGTGTCAAAAAGTTTGCTGGGGGGGGGGGGGGATCACAATTTTGCAATGGGGCCCCATGATTTATTTGTTCCCCTGTTCAAACTCTGATTATTGCTCCAGCTGCTATAGATCTGCCTATGCAAGTTCCTTTTTTTTAAAAACTTGAGCTCACAGAATTCAACATATGAAAAAACACTGCATAGAAATACAAGTAAACATTGTAAATAGGATATTTGTTCCAAACTCTAATAGTTAATGTCAGCCTTACAACGATCAGATTTACAGATGCCTCTGCCGAGAAGGAAGGAACATGAGACTCGTTTAGAATGGTGGATTAGCCAATTATACCGCCGCAGTGTTGATAGTAATAACATCAAAAGTTTCTTAATAATAAAAAATTCATTATTGTGTTTCACGTTGTGGCTCCACTGTACGATAAGTCATCCCCTTATAGCGAAAATATTATATTTATTTCATGATTACAGGGAATTGTTCTTATTACACTGCTTAATTTGTCGCCAGCAGTAACGTATTACTCCTGACAGCCAACACCATGATAAATGATTCCCACAGTCTCCTGAAAGATTCAATCCTGCCTTTTTAATTGTCTTTCTGCTTGAAAAGCTCTTGAACTTTAGTTTAAACATTTTGGGCCAGATCCATGAAGTGCGGCGCTTCTTTATGGCCGGCGTAGTGTATCCCAGATACACTACGCTGCCGTAACTTACAGCGTATTTCCCGTATTCTCAAAGAATTTGCGCCGTAAGTTACGGCGGCGTAGTGTAACTGTGTCGGCGTAAGGGCGCGCAATTCAAATGGATGAGATGGGGGCGTGTTTTATGGTAATACGTCTTGACCCGACGTAAATGATGTTTTTTCTTAACGGCGCATGCGCCGTCCGTGGGGGTATCCCAGTGTGCATGCTCTAAATTAACCCGCAACAAGCCAATGCTTACAACGTGAACGTCATTATACGCAAACGACATCAAATTTTCAAAATTCCACGCGGGAACGACGTCCATACTTAACATAGGATACGCCTCATATAGCAGGGGTAACTATACGCCGAAAAAAGCCTTACGGAAACGACGTAAAAAAAATGCGCCGGCCGGACGTACGTTCATGGATCGCCGTATCTAGCTAATTTGCATACTCGACGCGGAAATCGACGGAAACGCCACCTAGCGGCCAGCGTAAATATGCAACTTAGATCCGACGGCGTACTAAGACGTACGCCAGTCGGATCTAGCCCAGCTTCAGGCGTATCTTGTTTTGTGGAAACAAAACAAAGATACGCCGGAGCAAACTAGAAGTTACACGGCGTATCAATAGATACGCCAGCGTAACTTATTTGTGGATCTGGCCCTCATTTTTTTTTTCAAACAACTCACACTACTCAACGCCTTTTATTGCCTTTAGAAGGAAGGACTGTTCTGTGTGCCTTTCTGATTTACATTCACTTTATTTGCTAGCGTCTGACCTTCTGGGCTTGGGCGGTGAAACTTTTCCTACAGACGCTCTATTCCTCAAGAAAAAAAGTCAAGATTTGACATTTATTGTATAATTTATCACAGGTATTTACTATTTATAGCGTCAACAATTTACGCAGCACTTTAAGGCCTCGTGCACACTGGACGTTTTTATAGCAGATGTTTTTGGCTGTAGACGTTTTTTTCTACAGTCAATAAACTCTCCATCATGTTATCCTATGTGTCCATGCACACATAGGCTGTGATAAGCAGTTTTGAGCAGTAAAAAACCCCAAAATTAAGTGGGTTCTGAGAGACGTTTTTCAGCTGTAACAATGCTCTAACGCTGATAAACGTCGATAAACGTGCAAAAACATCGCTCACCAGCGTTTTTTAACGTTTTTGATCCAATAAAAAAAAAATACAAAAATGTTTCTTCCAAAAGAACACTAATAAACGCTAAAAAATGCTATTGCAAAAACTTTGAAAAAAGTAGAAAAACTCACTGCGAAGCTACTGGCGTTTATAAAACGTTATTTTAACATCCAGTGTGCATGAGACCTTAATAATACATCCACATCAGTCCTTGTCCTCAAGATGCTAACAGTCCCAGCTCCCCATTTCATATCCATACATACATACATGCATATACATACGAGCAGGGATTTTTTTCTCAGAAAATAGGTGCAGGAACTGAACCGCGACCCCCCCCAAAATCCCCTCACACACACACACCCTCCAAACCTCATCACATAGTGGGTTAATAGTGTGGTCAAATTTCACTAACAGTGGGAGATCCTAAAGTGGGGGTTCACCCTAAAGACAAATTACTAACATTACATCCAGCTTCCTAACGACATTTACATTATGCAGGTCTTTTTTTCTTTCTCCGTACATACCTTTATATTGTGATTTTCTCCAGGGCTTCCGGGTTCTGGTTCCTGCGGGACTGGGCCGAGCTGCGAGTTGGCGCTATACGGCGCCTGCGCAGTCAGCTCTACACGGCGGGTGCAGGCGCCGTATAGCGCCGACTCGCAGCTCGGCTATTTAAGGAAATCTGGTGACACGCCTTGTGCGACATGGGAACTGTTTCACCAGACGTCAATCATCTAACCCAGCGATAGGAACGCCCAGTCCCGCAGTAATCAGAACCCGGAAGCCCTGGAGAAAATCACAATATAACGGTATGTACGGAGAAAAAAAAAAAAGACCTGCATAATGTAAATGTTGTTAGGAAGCTGGATGTAAAGTTAGAAATTCGTTTTTAGGGTGAACCCCCGCTTTAAAGGGCATTACATACAGATTGCAGTGTTGGGGTGTGGGGCTACACACAGAAGCCCAGATTCACGTAGATCGGCGCATCTTTATGCCGGCGTAGCGCAACTCATATGCGCTACACCGACGTAACTTAGAGAGGCAAGCACCGTATTCTCAGAGCAAATGCGCCCAACCTTGCGCCGGCGTAACGTAAATTTGTTGGCGTAAGCCGGCGTAATTCAAAGTAGGAAGGAAGTGGGCGTGATCCATTTAAATGAAGCGTGACCCCATGCAAATGAAGGGCCGAACGAACAGCGCATGCGCCGTGACGTGGTCGTATGTTCTGCACCCCTCTGCGCATGCTCACAACTACACCCGGCGTAACCCCTGAGATACGCTGGCCCACCGCTTACGCCCAGTACATAAATACGCCCAGACATGCGCCTGTCGAGTGCAAAAGTACACCGTTTGGTTTTTGGTGGTGTAAGTACTTTTGCATTGTGCCATGTCTGCTCCAGCGTCTAGGAGGGATAAGAGCAGGAAGAAGAACTTCTCCCTACAAGAGAGGGCCATTGTGATCTCGGCCATGGAGAGGTACGATGCTCGCCTCCATGGTGCAGAGAGTAAATCAACTAGTAAGGCCAAGAGGAATGAGATTCTAATGAAGATCACCACACAGGTCAATGCCCTTGGGAATGAGGTAAGGACCCCAAGGACATTTAAAAAAAAATGAATGACCTGCGTCGGGTGGTCAAAGATAAGCTTGGCACAATGAGGAAGCATGCCAGGGGCACTGGAGGTGGACCAGCCTCTGCTATTAGCCTGACTCCTGAGGAGCAGGTGGTTGCCCGGTGTCTTCAGAGGGAGCAAGTGGAGGGATATGACTCCATTGAACCGGCCTTGAGGACAGGTAAGTGTGTTTTATCTCCTATCTGGTGTGTAGCATGTGAGGGGGTGGAAGGGAACATGTGACAAGTGTGTGGGTACACCAACATGTGAATGTTTTGTGTCATCCACAGATGTGCAGGAGGGATCAGGGCCATCTGCTGCCTGTGGCAGTCCCACGCCATCATCCCCGGTACATCCTGTACCTCAGCCTGACCCCCTGGGAAGCCAAGAGTCATTGGTGGAGGGGACTGCCCAGACCTCAACTCAAGAGGTGGTTGAGGAGGATGTGGTCCATATGGATCAGGAGGTGTGCCTCTATTTGGAGGATCCCTCCCTATTGGCTGGGCCGTCTCACACTTCCACCCCCATCTCGTCAAGCCCCTCAGGGTTCATCGCCATCAGATCGAGCCCCTCAGGTTCCATCGCCATCAGATCCAGTCCCTCAGCTGCCTCCCCATATACAAGGCCCCAAGCCTCTTCTGGCCCCAGGAAGGCTACCAGGAAGACAAGGAGGGTTCCTGAATTCCTGCCGGAACAATTAGCGAGGGAACAGTACGGCCAGACCCAGCATATGGGGGCAGTTGCCGTGGAGATGCGTCGTGTGGCAGACAGCCTGGCCTCCAAGGGCCACATAAATGACGCACTCCTGGATGTCAGTGGCAACAGTGCAGCGATGGTCACCTGCCTGGGGGAGCTGCAAGCCACAACGGCAAACCTCGTGGCAGAGGTAAAGTCTCTGGCAGAGGCTGTACAGCTGCCATCGAGGCAGATGCGGATGGTGCAGGCGGAGACCAATGCGATACTCACCCGCATTGCCGTGGCTTTGGAGGGCAGGCAGCCAGCCAGGGAGAGACTAGGGGTTGCTCCTCCACTTGATGCCCCACCCCCCCCCTTCCGAGGCTCCCACCAGACAATTAAGGGCCTGTGGCACCAGGCCTGGCCCACGACAGGGAAAATAATTTTTTTGGTTTTCCTTATTTTTGCTCAGGTGATGAGCGTTTATTTTATTTTTTTGCTCAGGTGATGAGTGTTTATTTATTTTTTTGCTCAGGTGATGAGTTTTTTTTATTTATTAATTACTGCACACGGTCAGTAGTGCAGACTACAGTGTGACTGGTGTGTGAATGTGGTGGTGACATACCTGCCAGTAAGGTGTGTCACCCTGGGTCGTCGGGGAGAAGTTATCCCCACGACCGTGTGAATGTGGTATGAATGGACAGCGACATAATTGGGGCCTTGGCACGGCGTTGCTGCTCCCAAGTGGCATGGTGGACTTGGGCTAATCCAATGTGATGTGGATGTGGTGTGTGTGAGCTAGGGACCACAGTGGTGTGCATGCGTGCATTCTTCTTGTGCCATGATGAATGTGTGTGTTTAATGGGCAAAGATGCGTACCACAAGGCAATTCAGGGGGGCCGTAGTGCCACATGGGTGCAATCAATGGCCCCCACGGTGAGTGGGAATCCTGCAATTCTGACAAAATCATTCCTTGCCTTCTGCCGCAGATGCTCATGGGTGGGTCTGATGATTTGGTGGGACATGCGTGTGAGGATTGCGGGGACAACCTGGTGCACACATCTGCTCATGGTGGTTTGTGACATCCCAGCCACTACTCCACTTGTACGCTGGAATGAGCCACTGGTGAGGAAATGCAGTGTTGCCAGTACCTTGACCAGTGGCTGCACTGCTTGTGAGCGTTGTGTCTTGCTGGTGATGTCATCATGCAGGGTTGTGGCTAGTTCCAGGATGGCAGCAGTGCTGAATCTGAAGATGCGATACACCTCCGACTTCCCCCATACCAAAGACATTCATGCACGTTCGGTATATCCTCTCCTGTGCCCTCCTCCTTCTACACGCCTCTGAACACACTAGTAGTGCTATGACCATGCCTGCCCCTGGCATGTTGGCATACGGATGTGTTGTCCTGCAAGTGTGGTTGCTCAGCTCGTCCTTAATGGTGCTGCTGACCTGCGCACGTCTGGTGCAAAGTTACCCCTGCTTTATGAGGAGTAACTTTAGGCCGGACGTACAGCTTACGCGCACCGCGTGTAACCTGCGTCGGGCGCATGTACGTTTGGGAATTGGCATATCTCCCTCATTTGCATATTTTAATACAAAATCAATGGGAGCGCCAGATGCGTCCAGCGTAAATATGCGCCCACCCTACACCCGGCGTAGGAAAGTTACGTCGGTCTGAAGAAGCCTAATTTCAGGCGTATCTAGTTCTGTAGGTACGGCGCATAGATACGGTGGCGTATATATACACTTACGCCGCGCATATGGAGATACGCCGGCGTAACTTCTTTGAGAATCTGGGCCAGGGTTCGGGGGAGAGCCAGGGCCATCTTTAAGGCAGGGCAAAAGGGGAAGTTGCCCTGGGCCATCATGAGTCGGACTTATGTTTACAAGTGATAATGGTGGACAGGGAGCAGAAGGCCTGAGCCAGAGGTGGTGGAACTGAATTCCACCAAGTTCCAGCTGAAAAAAAGCCCTGTATACGAGGGACAATTACAGACAGGAGACAATTGACCTACACGGCATATCTTTGGAGTATGGAATAAAACCAATGAAAGCCCAGGGAAAACATGCAAACTCCATGTAGATAGTTTCCTACTCCTGCCCCAGATTTAAACCAGGGTCCCAGCACTGCAGGGCAGTCTAGACCTTTCCCCAGTTTGAGTTGTGAAGTTTTGTGTCAGATTTTCTTTAAAACCTCAAATTCTGTATTTATTTGTTTATTTCTGAGTATAATGAAGAAGGGCTGAAACCCCTTTTTAGCCTTTTAGTGGTGCCCATGTCCATGCAGCAAGATAAATTAGGGGAGTGTATATAAAATTGAATGAGAGTTCCAAACCAAAGGTCTAGAAATACTAAATCTTTTAATATTATAAATAGTTCATAACAAGAATAAAGAAAAGTGGGAACGCATTTTTAGGAGCTCAATATATCTCCCCTTTCTTTAGGGTATTCTAAGTAGTTAGGATGACCCATAAGGGGCCCATTCACCAGGATTCATTCCTTATAGGGTGAAAGTTCATGTAAGCCTAGAATCATTGTATTACTAAAAATTGTGTTTTGCTGATACACCGATCCTGTTCCCCCTACAAAAAATGAATCCTGGTCATAGGGCCATTTCTTAAACCTCGCAATTAATACTGAAGCCCTGAAGAAGGAGGGGGGGGGGGTATCCCCCAAAATGTGTCAGTGGCAATAGATATTTTAAATTGTATTATTATTATTAATATTATTCAGGATTTATAAAGCACCAACAGATTTCTAGAGCTAGAGAGCAGGAAGGTCTTGGGAGGAGTAGAGTGGAAAGTTTGGATGATATATTGAGACAAGATTAACCACTTCAATACCAGGCATTTTTACCTCCTTCCTGCCCTAGCCAGTTTTTAGGTTTTAGCATTGTTGCATCTTGAATGACAATTGCGCGGTCATGTCGCACCTTGAATGACAATTGCGCGGTCATGTAACACAAATAGAACTTTTTATTTGGTGATATTTAATCACCACAGGTTTTAATTTTATTTTTCTATTTAAACAAAAAAAATAAGCCCAAAATCTACGAAACAAAAAGAAATGCTTTTCTTCGTTTCTGTTATAAAATTTTGCAAATAAATGATCTTTCTTCAAAAATGTATTCTGCTACATTTTCTGCTACATTTCTTTGGTGAAAATACTGTAACCCAAATCAGTGTATATTATTTAGTCTGTAGGAAAATGATAGCGTCTACAAACTATGATATATATATATATAAAAATTCATCAATCCTGATGTACTGATTGCCTATCTAATTTTTTGAGGCCCAAAAACAGCAGCACAGTACAAATACCCACCAAATAACCTTTTGGAAAGTAGACAGAGCTATTTAGCAGCTACAGAGAGGCCATGGCCTGGTGGTTAGGGACCCCTGCGGTAAGAGACTCGGGGCTATGGGCCTCAGTGTAGGGGCTATAGCCCCAATAGCCACACCTAGTGATGCCACTGCATACCATGCTAATTTTTTACTGGATGATATTATTGCCTGGTTTTGGCCTGTAGGACCATATCAGTGACATTGCTTGCCTGCGTGAATTGTAAACTCAGATAATCAAAGAAATGCAATTTGAGATTATATATACCGTGCCTTGCAAAAGTATTCACCCCACTTGGCTTTTTACCTATTGTGTTACATTACAGCCTTTAGTTCAATGTTTTTTTTTAATCTGAATTATATGTGATGGATCAAAAAAGTTTAAGTTGGTGAAGTAAAATTAGAAACATATATACTGTACTTAAAACTATTTTTCAGAAATAAAAAAACTGATATTTGGCATGTGCATATGTATTCACCCCCTTTGTTATGAAGCCCATAAAAAGCCCTGGTTCAACCAATTACCTTCAGAAGTCACATAATTAGTGAAATGATGTCAACCTGTGTGCAATCTAAGTGTCGCATGATCTGTCATTACATATACAGTACACACATTTTTGAAAGGCCCCAGAGGCTGCAACACCTAAGCAAGAGGCACCACTAACCAAACACTGCCACGAAGACCAAGGAACTCTCCAAACAAGTAAGGGACAAAGTTGTTGAGAAGTACAAGTCAGGGTTAGGTTATAAAAAAATATCCAAATCTTTGATGATCCCTAGGAGCACCATCAAATCTATCATAACCAAATGGAAAGAGCATGGCACAACAGCAAACCTGCCAGGAGAGTGCCGCACACCAAAACTCACGGACCGGGTAAGAAGGGCATTTTTCAGAGAGGCAGCACACACCTAAGGTAACCCTGGAGGAGCTGCAGAGTTCCACAGCAGAGACTGGAGTATCTGTACATAGGACAACAATAAGCCGTACGCACCATAGAGTTGG